>NC_092341.1:240478571-241130000 GCF_046630445.1 Rutidosis leptorrhynchoides
GATATACCTAAACCTTGCTACAACACTTATAGGCAGTGTACCTAATCGTACAGTAGTGTAGTTTTTAGTAAGTCCGGTTCGTTCCACAGGGATCTTAGCCAAGTTTAACGCTATATTTTTAAAAACTATATTTGTAAAAATATAAATATATATATATATATATATATATATATATATATATATATATATATATATATATATATATATATATATATATATATATAAGTAGTATTATTATTATAAAAAGGGGGGTTTTATCGTTTAATGACCGGTTTGTCAATTTTAAAACTTAAGTCGCAGTTAAAACCTAATGTAAAATATTAAAAATAAATATAACTTAATTTTAAGCGTAAAGTAAATAACGATAATGAAATTGCGATAAATAAAAATGCGATAAATAAAATGACGATAAATAAAATTGCGATAATTAAAAAGTACGATAATTAAAAGTGCATATAAATAAAATGACAGTAAATAAAAGTGCGATAATTAAAAGTGCAATTAAATATGAAATAAAGGAATTATGCTTATTTAAACTTTCGTAATCATGATGTTTGACGTGTTGATTTTAGTTTATTACCATGGGTTAATTGTCCTTTGTCCTGGATTATTCAATATGTCCGTCTGGTTTTTGTCCATAACAGTCCATCAGTCATAAATATAAAGTGTGAGTGTCCTCGTCAAATTATCCTTATATCCGAAGTCAAATATTCCAACTAATTGGGGACTTAAACTGTAACAAGGTCTTAATACTTTGTTTAATAATTACACCAGGATATCGACTGAAAGGGCCCATTCATATACATTATAAACGATTCACAATAGTTGATTACATCGCGAGGTATTTGACCTCTATATGATACATTTTACAAACATTGCATTCGTTTTTAAAAGACAAACTTTCTTTACATCGAAAATTGACAGGCATGCATACCATTTCATAATATCCACTATCCAACTATAAATTGACTTAATAATAATCTTTGATGAACTCAAAGACACGAATTTAACGTTCTTCAAAATATGTCATGAAAGACTCCAAGTAATATCTTTAAAATGAGCAAATGCACAGCGGAAGATTTCTTTAATACCTGAGAATAAACATGCTTTAAAGTGTCAACCAAAAGGTTGGTGAGTTCATTAGTTTATCATAATCATTCATTTCCATCATTTTAATAGACCACAAGAATTTCATTTCCATTTCTCATAAATATACGTCCCATGCATAGAGACAAAAATCATTCATATGGATTGAACACCTGATAACCGACATTAACAAGATGCATATAAGAATATCCCCTATAATTCCAGGAAATCCTTAGGACATGATATAAAACAACATCGATGTACTAAAGCATCCGGTACTTTGGATGGGATTCGTCGGGCCCATAGATCTATCTTTAGGATTCTCGTCAATTAGTAGATCGGTTTACTAATTCTTAGGTTACCAAGCAAAAAGGGGCATATTCAGCTTCGATCATTCAACCATATAATGTAGTTTTGATTACTTGTGTCTATTTCGTAAAACATTTATAAAAATTGCGCATGTATTCTCAGCCCAAAAATATAAAGGGTAAAAAGGTAAATGAAACTCACCATACTGTATTTCGTAGTAAAAATACATATAACATCATTGAACAAGTGCAAGGTTGGCCTCGGATTCACGAACCTATATTAATTATATATTTATATGTTGGTCAATATTTGTCTAACAATTAAGGTCAAGTCATAGTCTACGACATTCCTAATGCTCGAAACTAATATGCAAAAGTCAACAAAAGTCAATTTGACACAAAATGATTTCCAAAATCTATACATGATTAATATGTAGTTTAAATATCGTCATTTTATATTTTTAAATATCTTTAAAAGATTTATTAGAGTAAATAATATAATTCATTTATTAATAAAAAAAACTTTAAAAAATATACTTTTATATATCTTAAGTACTAAAATTTATAAAGTTCATTTAATATCATAAAGATAATATGATAGGTATTATTAAAGAAATTTTATTACACGTAGTAAAAATATGTTTGTATCTCATATGTATTTGATAAAATAATATTTATAATAATAGTAAGTAAAAGTTGCATTATTTTGTAATAATAATAATTATTATTCTATTAATTAAAATATCAATATTCATAATTACTAAAATAAAATGATAATTCTAATTATGATAACATAAATATTTATGATACTTTTTAATATTATCTTTTAAAATAATAATTCTATTTAAAATGATAATAATAATGATATTTTATAGTAACAATGACATTTCTATTAAAATGGTAATTTTTGTTAAAATGATAGTTTTAATATAACGATATTTTAATAATAATAGTAATGATAAAAAAATAATAAGAACGATAATTTTATCTAAATCATTATCTTACAATATTTAATTTTCATCATGATACTCATACTCATTATTTCTTAATTGATTCGTTTAATAGCTTTTAATCGTCTTTTATATTGTTTTCATGTTAATGATAATAATAGTAATCATAATAATTAAGTGTTACTAATATAAGTTTTAATCATAATAATACTAACGATAATAAATATTATGAATATATTAATGATAATACTAATTATAATTTTAACGATAATAACGATAGTAATAATAATAAAAATAACAATTTTTAATGATAATACTTTTTATAGATAATGATGATAATAATAATAATAATAATAATAATAATAATAATAATAATAATAATAATAATAATAATTGAATAAAAATTAGGACGACGATAGTAACGACGATAATAATAATAATTATTTTTAATAATAATACAAAAATTCAATTTATTATAACTTCTAATCCGTTCATCGAAACCATTAAATATCTAAATGAAAAGTTCTTAATTTTTCTCTAGCTTTCCAACGACATGCATATCTTATACCTTATCTCAACCGCATACGTAACTAATTCAGGATTCAACATATCCTATCTAATGGCAATATCAAAAGTACAAGCATGCATAATCCTATATTCTCGAGCACTAGACAGGGATACACTATTAATATATAAAAATTAAATTATGAGTACTCACGTATCAATATTGAGATTCAATATTGCAGGAAAAGTACGTAGACGCAACGGAGATGATAAACACTAGTTTGACTTACGAGCAATACTCCCGAACCATACCCATAACCTCCATAGCTATAACCCATAATTTCCTTAGCTCTATCCCGCTCGAAAAACAATTTCGAAATCACTCGAACAGCACTCCGTCGTAATATTTTATGTATACTAATAATATCTTGAAATAATACGGAGTAAATATATATATATGTAAATCGATTGAGAGAGTTTAGAGAAAATATTTTCAAGTTTCTATAAAATAATGAAACCTATTGAATTCTATTTATAATAGATTTTTGAATTATTAAAGTGAATTATTAAAGTATGAATTATTAAAGTGAATTATTAAAGTATGAATTATTAAAGTGAATTATTAAAGTTAAAGTAAAGTAAAAATAAAGTAAAGGTAAAGTTTAAGTATAGTAAAAGTATAAAACTATGTACGTATAATACGCGTATAAATATATATAATATTAATTTAAATCGTTATATATATTTAATAAAATAAACTATAAATATCGATATCTTTATCATACTGGTTAAGTAATGAGTTGTCAAAAGTGGTTCTAGATATTTATAAAAGTTATATACATTTTAATAATAAAGTTCTTTTTAAACTGAAAATGTTTTTGTACGTTTGAAACTAAATCAAATAAATATGATAATTTTGTTTTCCAAAACTAAATATATTTAAGAATTATTTTGTTTAAAGGTTAAAATAATGAAAATCGTTATATCATAAAACGTTTTAGAAAAGTAGAATCATATATATTTATAATAGGTTTCAAGTCTTTAAATTACATTCTGTTGGTGAAGCATGGGATAAAGTCCAAAGGTTAAATAAACGTATGAAATCATCTTAATGAAAAATGTCGAGTTACTTAACTTTTCGATATCTATTTCCTAAGTTTTCTATATTCCCAAATTTCACTTTCACCCTAAATAATATGAAAGTTAACTAGTTAACACCTATATAGGAAATTGAACAGTAAACTCCACTAACCCTTGTCTAGTTCTCATTAATTGACACATTTGTTCTTACTAATGAATCACTTTACCAATTATTCAGAATACCGTTAAAAAGAAATGTTTTCCAAATCAAAGTGGACCTCCTTACAGAGACTCGTAATCGTAATTCAATGTATCTAATAATTTAATCATTTGATATCATCTTTTAATTTCATTGATAACTATTAGAATATATTTTGAAACAAATATGTTTATATAAAGTATTATACGTCTAATACTTTGTTAATGTTTTCAAGTTATAATATATACACATACACATATATAATCATGTTCGTTCATATAATGGTTCGTGAATCATAGAAACTTGGTCGAGGTTTAAATGAATGTATGAACACAGTTTAAAAATCTTTGAGATTCAACTTACAAATTTGCTTATCGTGTCGGGAATATATAAAGATTAAAGTTTAAATTTGGTCGGAAATTTCCGGGTTGTCACAGTACCTACCCGTTAAAGAAATTTCGTCCCGAAATTTGAGTGGAAAGGTTGTGAATGATAATAAGTATGTTTTCATGATGCATACGGGCTGAAAATTAGAGTTTTATCATCAGCGAATAATTTGAATAAACAATCCATTTATATGAAGAGTACGAATGAAGCTAACATAGAAGAGTGAAATGAGTAAGTGTAGATTCATCTTATCATTTGACGTAGATATGATTGATTTCCAGATTTCAAGGGATTTGAAGAAAATCTTCGTAATAAGATTTGATTCTCCGGTAACCAAGGGAATTAGGATCCGCTTTAAATGCGATCGTCCATTTTAATTTTTCTGTCGGAGATTTTCTTATAAACTCACCTCCTTCGTTCCCTTACAACTCACACCTTCTGTTGATGCATTTTATACAAGTCCCTAGACATCTACCCACATCCATTGCAGGTACAACAGTTTACAGGCCACCATGATCGCTTGTTATTATCCTATCCGTGTTTGTATGTGGTTGCAGGAACTGCAGGAATGAGATTTGGATGTTTGACTATGTTAGACTTAGTTAGACGTACGAGTGAAGCCTCATTCGTACGGCTGACAGGCTCATACGCACGGTTGATGCTGAGCTAAGTCACAATTACAACCTAAATGAGAAAACACGAGTGAGTGATCACCCGTACGGCTGATGAAGCCAACTCGTACGTGTGATGGATGAATCGTATGGGTGAGTCAACAGCAAGGGTATATAAAGTCTTATGTTCCTCATTTTAGGTTAAGCCTCTCATTTGTTACACACACTCAGATCTAGTGAGCTCCTCTGATTCCCTCTCAACCCAAATCACCCAGGTGGTGAATAATAGCTCTAGGTGTTGATCTAAACACACTTGATTTAGTTGTGGTTTGACTAAATTAATCCCAAAAAGCTTAACCTATTCACTAGAGGGATTGATTCACTTATTCCATCATTGTGTGAGTTAAATCTATTGATTTCTAAGTTCCTAGTCATGTTTCATCACCTTCTATTCTTTCTCCCTCAACTCATATTTTAAAGTATTCATCAATATGCTCTATCCAGTTCTGATTCTCGATATATTTCTAACTTTCATAGCGGTCATTTTTCTTTTTCACCTACCGCCAGAAGAATCTATTTACTTCTACTATACTCTTGGGTTTATAGTGTTTCTAGTTCTCTCGTGTCTTTATATTGCTATATGCATCGATATATATGGTTTATAATTTCTGATTTGTCGTTGGGCTTTATATCTTCCCTTATATTTCATAGTCTCTGCTTCTGTCTTCTATAATCATTGTCATCCACAGTTAATGCTCTCTTTTATTTGCTGCAATTTATACCCCAATTTCTATTTCGGAGTTTTGTCCTTTCGTTTCTTCTTCTTGCGATTAAACACCGCTTGTAATGGTTCAAAATTCGCAGATATGAATTTCGGAATGAACATTGTTAATGTTCTAGGAAGGAAATTGTGATGGCACGATCTTGACTTGTCAAATTACCAGAATACCTTGGAAAAGGTCGAATCATCAAGAAATATTTTCTTGATATTTTAGAGTTTAAATAGAATACAAGAGTCGTATAACATGGCACATGATGATGTTATGATCTGTGAATCATCACGTTCCATTTAGAAACTCAGCATGACTTACTGTAATATAATCACATTGATCAAGTGTCATTATATTATATTAACTCTTGCTTCAGCTCCCAACACTTCTTCTAAAATATTCCTATTTTAAACTCGAATGTTTCAGAATTTAGAAACTAAAATTGTTTCTTTTATGATGTAATACAGATAGCGCGAAGAGGTAAATGATTTCAGATAAGAATAATTATGAAAATATCTTCAGAAATATGGAGGATATTTATAATGAAAGATACGATGATATCTTAGAATTTCTAATATCAGAGGATGATGAAGGATATTGTCCGTAGGAGTTTAGAGTCAGAAGCAAGGTATTCATTAATGACTTCAGCAGATACTGAATCATTTGGATTCTTTGAAGTCAGGTTCAGTCTTTGTGATTTGTCCACAGCCTCCTTCATACTTTGCTCAATCCTGTTTCCAGTTCCAAGACTTCTCTTTTTCTGCGCTTTGCCAGCACACTATTCATTATCATCAAACTTTTTACTGTTAAGGTCATTTTATAGTTTTTGCTGCTTCATCAACATTTCGAGAACTATTCCGCAGTTCAGGATGTTTTTCAGAAACTTCACATCCGAAGTATGTAAGTCCGTTATATGTACACATGTAACTATTGGCGTAGACATGCTGCGAGATTTCAAAATACTAATTGCTAATTCCCAATGATTTCGTATGGCAATTCTCGTTACAAGATGCGAATGAGTAAATGATGGGGTTTTAATGAATAATTATAATGACTTTTTGGAGAGGCTAAAGTCAAAGGGTAATGAAGTTGTTGGTACATCTGCTAATAATGTGGTGGAATGTAAAAGGTTCCCCGGTAACAATGGGGTATATCTCAAGGTTATAATAAGGTTAGTCTGACTGAAAAGTCGAAGTTGACTTGCTGGAGCTGTGACAAAACTGGCTACTTTGAAAAGGAATCGCAAAGTTATTTTTTCTAATAAATGCCAAAGAATCTGACGCGGATACGTTGTTTAAACTTTTACTTTTGTTTCAAGAGTTTTTCGGGTACATAAATGTGGGTAACATGTTGTTGGATCATCATCTCGATTGCTCATCATTCGAAGTGTCTTCAGAAATTTTTGAAGGGTTTGAACACAGATTGTAATTGTTAACATACATTTGATGTTCTAACACAGTTTTGAAGTCAAAATATAGCTTTGAAAGATGTAGGAATCTAAAGGTGATGGTAACCATTTATATCTCGAATTTAATTCTGAGGTATCAAAATCAGAATATGTAATTGAGTTTGAATGAGTATGGTTGTTTTGATATGAAAGAATGTATATTATTGTGAAAGTAGGAAGTATGGTTGATAATTTGCTTAATCAGATTTGAAGAATGTAACATATTAATTGTGAATATATATATATCTCTCGAGTATTACCTACCCGTTAAAAATTTCACAATTAATATCTTTAAAAAAAAAATATTACAGTCTTTATGAAAATATATATGTATATATTCTCTTCAGATGTAACATAGATTTTAATGAGTTAATACTAAATTAAACTCATTCGATTTACATTTGGAACTAGAATTGAATAATCCCTTGAAGGCTTTAGAAATTACATAAGTATTTCTTCAATAATATTGAAATTATGAATCAATACTTCGTTATTTGTTGAGATGTGATGTTGGTTTTCATTAAATTCTTGTGAACTTCGCAAAGTATTATTGATGTTATCTGAAAATTTCGGTTACATCAATGATGAAGGGTAAAATAAAATATATACTTGATTTATTAGGAATTGGAATTTGTTGAATTGAGACAGAGATTATAGTTAACGATGGTTAAGTTGCGGCCGAAGGACGTACATTATGGCATATTTGTAATATGAATTAACCGCTTAGTTAAGATTCACACATAATAGCTTAGCACGGAAAGATTTATTTTTATCTCAAATATATATATATATATATATATATATATATATATATATATATATATATATATATATATATATATATATATATATATATATATATATATATACATATAATTTCTTCAGAAGGAATGAGTTAATTCTTCATAACTCGTTGACATAATATACACGTTACTGATTCGTAATGATGTCCACAGTGATTCTTGAACTGACGAAGTTTGTGATGTTATAGGTGTTGTTGATTCTGATGTTGACTGTACTGACGATGTTGGTGACGTTGACGGTACTGTTGATGCTGTTGGTAAAATAAGTTTAACTTGTTAATCACACACCATTTTTGTCAGGGTTTCTACTCTTCCTTCTATCATTTTGGTTCGCTTAACTGATTTATGGTTAGGGCTAGATTAGATAATCTCTAAGACTTTAGAGATTATATAATCACCGCGGAATGTTTCTCCAATGAAGTTATGAATTAATATTTCGTCAGTTATTATTGTTGGTACTCCTTGGTATCTATGGTGCGTATGACGTTGATGCTCGTGGGACATATTGTGAAGTTGAGGTTTACGAATTGGTTGTGGTTGGAGGTGGTAATGGTACTGTTGGCGTTGATGATGGTGGTACTGGTTATGCTGCTGGTGTTTGTAATCTCTGCACCATATTCTCCAAAGCCACTACCCGAGCGCGAAGCTCGTTGACTTCTTCTATTACACCGGGGTGATTGTCGGTTCGGATGAGTGGATAAATAAAATCTAGAATTTGTTGTAGTATATAATCGTGACGAGATACTCTGGAAATGAGAGAGAAAATGGTGTTTCGGACAGGTTCACCAGTAAGTACTTCAGGTTCTTTGCCAAGAGGGCAATGTGATGGATGGAAGGGATCACCTTCTTCTTGTCTCCAATGATTGAGAAGGCTACGAACCCATCCCCAATTCATCCAAAATAGATGATGGCTGATTGGTTGATCCATTCCGGTCACACTGCTTTCGGAGCTTGAATGGGATTCCATTTCGGAATCCGAGTGACTTGAACTGATGACGAATTCCATTTCGTACGATTGGATAAAGGATTTTTCGATATGAAATGATTTTGGCTAACTGATGGTATTCTAATTACATAGAATATCCATATATATAGAACAAAAGATTTCGTAATTTACGGAGGAATTTACGAAATATATCAGGCAACGTTTACAGTAATAGATACGATAAGATATGATTTAGCAAATACGCTAAGATATGTATTTTTGTCTATACATTATTCATGCAATCAATGCAGCAAGACGTGTCTAGACTAAGCAGAAAATTTTTCTAAGGGTGATAAGCAGATGATTTCCGGCTAGACATGATAAGCAAAACTTTTGACATGTAGACACGGTCGAAGTCCAGACTCACTAATGCATCCTAACGACTTATCAGTTAGACACACTAATGCAGACCTGGTTCGCTAAGACCACCACTCTGATACCAAGTGAAAAGACCCGTTCATATACATTATAAACGATTCACAATAGTTGATTACATCGTGAGGTATTTGACCTCTATATGATACATTTTACAAACATTGCATTCGTTTTTAAAAGACAAACTTTCTTTACATCGAAAATTGACAGGCATGCATACCATTTCATAATATCCACTATCCAACTATAAATTGACTTAATAATAATCTTTGATGAACTCAAAGACTTGAATGCAACGTTCTTCGAAATATGTCATGAAAGACTCCAAGTAATATCTTTAAAATGAGCAAATGCATAGCGGAAGATTTCTTTAATATCTGAGAATAAACATGCTTTAAATTGTCAACCAAAAGGTTGGTGAGTTCATTAGTTTATCATAATCATTCATTTCCATCATTTTAATAGACCACGAGAATTTCATTTCCATTTCTCATAAATATACGTCCCATGCATAGAGACAAAAATCATTCATATGGATTGAACACCTGGTAACCGACATTAACAAGATGCATATAAGAATATCCCCTATAATTCCGGGAAATCCTTAGGACATGATATAAAACAACATCGATGTACTAAAGCATCCGGTACTTTGGATGGGATTCGTCGGGCCCATAGATCTATCTTTAGGATTCGCGTCAATTAGTAGATCGGTTTACTAATTCTTAGGTTACCAAGCAAAAAGGGGCATATTCGGCTTCGATCATTCAACCATATAATGTAGTTTCGATTACTTGTGTCTATTTCGTAAAACATTTATAATAATTGCGCATGTATTCTCAGCCCAAAAATATAAAGGGTAAAAAGGTAAATGAAACTCACCATACTGTATTTCGTAGTAAAAATACATATAACATCATTGAACAAGTGCAAGGTTGGCCTCGGATTCACGAACCTATATTAATTATATATTTATATGTTGGTCAATATTTATCTAACAATTAAGGTCAAGTCATAGTCTACGACATTCCTAATGCTCGAGACTAATATGCAAAAGTCAACAAAAGTCAATTTGACTCAAAATGATTTCCAAAATCTATACATGATTAATATATAGTTTAAATATCATCATTTTATATTTTTAAATATCTTTAAAAGATTTATTAGAGTAAATAATATAATTCATTTATTAATAAAAAAACTTTAAAAAAATATACTTTTATATATCTTAAGTAATAAAATTTATAAAGTTCATTTAATATCATAAAGATAATATGATAGGTATTATTAAAGAAATTTTATTACACGTAGTAAAAATATGTTTGTATCTCATATGTATTTGATAAAATAATATCTATAATAATAGTAAGTAAAAGTTGCATTATTTTGTAATAATAATAATTATTATTCTATTAATTAAAATATCAATATTCATAATTACTAAAATAAAATGATAATTCTAATTATGATAACATAAATATTTATGATACTTTTTAATATTATCTTTTAAAATAATAATTCTATTTAAAATGATAATAATAATGATATTTTATAGTAACAATGACATTTCTATTAAAATGGTAATTTTTGTTAAAATGATAGTTTTAATATAACGATACTTTTAATAATAATAGTAATGATAAAAAATAATAAGAACGATAATTTTATCTAAATCATTATCTTACAATATTTAATTTTCATCATGATACTCATACTCATTATTTCTTAATTGATTCGTTTAATAGCTTTTAATCGTCTTTTATATCTTTTTCATGTTAATGATAATAATAGTAATCATAATAATTAAGTGTTACTAATATAAGTTTTAATCATAATAATACTAATGATAATAAATATTATGAATATATTAATGATAATACTAATTATAACTTTAACGATAATAACGATAGTAATAATAATAAAAATAACAATTTTTAATGATAATACTTTTTATAGATAATGATAATGATAATAATAATAATAATAATAATAATAATAATAATAATAATAATAATAATAATAATTGAATAAAAATTGAATAAAAATTAGGACGACGATAGTAACGACGATAATAATAATCATTTTTAATAATAATACAAAAATTCAATTGATTATAACTTCTAATCCGTTCATCGAAACCATTCGATATCTAAATGAAAAATTCTTAATTTTTCGCTAGCTTTCCAACAACATGCATATCTTATACCTTATCTCAACCGCATACGTAACTAATTCAGGATTCAACATATCCTATCTAATGGAAATATTAAAAGTACAAGCATGCATAATCCTATATTCTCGAGCACTAGACAGGGATACACTATTAATATATAAAAAATTAAATTATGAGTACTCACGTATCAATATTGAGATTCAATATTGCAGGAAAAGTACGTAGACGCAACGGAGATGATAAACACTAGTTTGACTTATGAGCAATACTCCCGAACCATACCCATAACCTCCATAGCTATAACCCATAATTTTCTTAGCTCTATCCCGCTCGAAAAATAATTTCGAAATCACTTGGACAGCACTCCGTCGTAATATTTTATGTATACTAATAATATCTTGAAATAATACGGAGTAAATATATATATATGTAAATCGATTGAGAGAGTTTAGAGAAAATATTTTCAAGTTTCTATGAAATAATGAAACCTATTGAATTCTATTTATAATAGATTTTTGAATTATTAAAGTAAATTATTAAAGTATGAATTATTAAAGTATGAATTATTAAAGTGAATTATTAAAGTATGAATTATTAATGTTAAAGTAAAGTAAAAATAAAGTAAAGGTAAAGTTTAAGTATAGTAAAAGTATAAAACTATGTACGTATAATACGCGTATAAATATATATAATATTAATTTAAATCGTTATATATATTTAATAAAATAAAA
This sequence comes from Rutidosis leptorrhynchoides, assembly GCF_046630445.1. Classification (NCBI taxonomy): domain Eukaryota; kingdom Viridiplantae; phylum Streptophyta; class Magnoliopsida; order Asterales; family Asteraceae; genus Rutidosis; species Rutidosis leptorrhynchoides. The sequence continues at coordinate 240,490,981 of NC_092341.1, forward strand.
TATAAATATCGATATCTTTATCATACTGGTTAAGTAATGAGTTGTCAAAAGTGGTTCTAGATATTTATAAAAGTTATATACATTTTAATAATAAAGTTCTTTTTAAACTGAAAACGTTTTTGTACGTTTGAAACTAAATCAAATAAATATGATAATATTATTTTCCAAAACTAAATATATTTAAGAATTATTTTGTTTAAAGGTTAAAATAATGAAAATCGTTATATCATAAAAAGTTTTAGAAAAGTAGAATCATATATATTTATAATAGGTTTCAAGTCTTTAAATTACATTCTGCTGGTGAAGCATGGGATAAAGTCCAAAGGTTAAATAAACGTATGAAATCATCTTAATAAAAAATGTCGAGTTACTTAACTTTTCGATATCTATTTCCTAAGTTATCTATATTCCCAAATTTCACTTTCACCCTAAATAATATGAAAGTTAACTAGTTAACACCTATATAGGAAATTGAACAGTAAACTCCACTAACCCTTGTCTAGTTCTCGTTAATTGACACATTTGTTCTTACTAATGAATCACTTTACCAATTATTCCGAATACCGTTAAAAAGAAATGTTTTCCATATCAAAGTGGACCTCCTTACAGAGACTCGTAATCGTAATTCAATGTATCTAATAATTTAATCATTTGATATCATCTTTTAATTTCATTGATAACTATTAGAATATATTTTGAAACAAATACATTTATATAAAGTATTATACGTCTAATACTTTGTTAATGTTTTCAAGTTATAATATATACACATACACATATATAATCATGTTCGTTCATATAATGGTTCGTGAATCATAGAAACTTGGTCGAGGTTTAAATGAATGTATGAACACAGTTTAAAAATCTTTGAGATTCAACTTACAACTTTGCTTATCGTGTCGGGAATATATAAAGATTAAAGTTTAAATTTGATCGAAAATTTCCGGGTTGTCACATCGACTGCGTGTAACCCAAGGTTTTAATACTTTGTTAACAATTATACCAAGTGTCCTTGTACATAATTTACCCCTGTTTTAATGAGTCCATTGACTATTAATCCATTCCCGTGTCCGGTTAGATGAACGATTATTAGTACTTATAAATATCCCACCCATCGTGTCCGATCGAGTGTATATGGTTATTTATAGGTACGTCCAATTGTAAATCTTTATATTAAATTAATAATCTATCATTTAATTAAACAAATATAAAGTCCATTAATAGCCCATAGTCTAATTTCCACAAGTGTCGTTCTATTGTCCAAACCCCAATTATGGTACAAAGCCCAATTACCCAATTTTAATATTTAGCCCAACATCACGATTACTTCAGCTTAAATAAGCATAATAATAACTTAGCTACGAGACATTAATTTAAAAAGGTTGAACATAACTTACAATGATTAAAAATAGCGTAGCGTTACACGGACAGAATTTCGACTTACACCCTTACAACATTCGCTAACATACCCTTATTATTGTTAAAATTAAATTAAAATTATAATATATATATATATATATATATATATATATATATATATATATATATATATATACACGTTTGAGATGAAGAGAAGAAAAATATGTGTTTAAACTGGCCAAAACACGCGAAATTTATAGGATGTCACCAGATACTGTTCACCATGCGATCGCATAGATTTTTCACTTCCAGGCCATGCAATCGCATGGCCTGCTTTTCCAGCTCACATGAGTTTGTTTGCTTCTTGCCGACGGTTTTAAATAAATATATATAATATATAAATAATTTTAAGAATTATTTATATATTATATTATATTTGTGTGCATAGTTGACTTGTAATTTTTGCTCCGTTGCGTCGAGCGTTGAGAGTTGACTCTGGTCCCGGTTCCGGATTTTCGAACGTCCTTTCGTACAATTTAATATCTTGTACTTTGCTTTTTGCGTCTTGTACTCTTGTAATTTTGAGACGTTTCTTATCAATAATTTGAACCACTTTGATTGTACTTTGTACTTTTGAGCTTTTTGGTCGTTTGCGTCTTCAAATTGTCGAATTTGTCTTTTGTCTTCACCTTTTATTATTTAAACGATAATTACTTGTAAATAGAACAATTGCAACTAAAAGCTTGTCTTTCTTGAGGGATAATGCTATGAAATATATGTTCGTTTTTAGCATTATCAAATATTCTCACACTTGAGCGTTGCTTGTCCTCAAGCAATATAGTCTTGAAATAAAAATACTAGAATCACTTCTTTATTCTTCAATTTTTGTACATCAGTGATTTTTATACGGCGGTATAAACGATGGTAGTAACGTTATGGTTTACAGTCCCACATGACTATGAAAATTTTGATCCTTAAGGAAATTAGATCTTTATGAAAATATTTGATCTTTTGAAAATTCAATCTAGCTTTTACCCTAGATAAGTTTTCCAGAATAACCCTTCACCGGTGTTTGCAAAATGTTTTTGTGAGTTTTGTGGGTTTCAGATTTGAAAATTTTAGCTCAAAACTTGCGGTTTTGTGTCACCTACTTGCTAACCTTGTATTGGGAAAGCAACACGTCCAGTATACTTGCTCCGTATATTACCTTTCAGTAAACTACCGTCCGATTGTAAAGGAAAGCGTTGAACAAGCAACTGTTAAGGCAATGTCCCCTGACATGCTTTTAATTATGGTCTATATCGTGTCGAATGCAATTACTATCCTTTGTAGGAGCAATAGTAAAGATCACCCTATAGTTTTTCGGTCTGGCACAAAGTCCTGTCTTTGATCATGCTATGCAACCACCATTCTTACGGTTGACACCCAATTTGGTTCAGGTGACCTAATGAATTCCAGGTGAATTTCTAGGATTTTACGTTCAATGGTAATGAACGCATTGAAAATAGGATTTTCAGAAAACAAATCGGTTTGTAATTTGATCAAAATATTTTCTCGTTCAAGCTCGAGTTTAGATATCATTGAATTCCATGAGTTTGTAATTCTCAATCGTTAAGGTCAGTCTCAAGGATTGAGTAATATCAGTCTTAAAAGCTGATTTTTGATCTTTAAGGAGATTATCCTTTCTGGGAATCTGATTCATTAGTCTTATCAAGCTAATTTGCACGGCGCCCTCCCCATTTTACGAGACAGATCCTCTCATGGTTAGGATAAGTCTGACCACTTGGCGACCCTGTTTGATGCTGAGGTCCGTGGATTTCCAGCTAATTTTCGAGAAAACTTTTCAAGGTTTTTCGTAGACTCTACAACTGGTCTGGATGACAACTTCCTGACCTAAATCAAGAAGTGCGTGTCTTTTTCGGAAGACATTACTTCCTTTTAATGATGGAATTGATTCATCGTGTAGATCCATCTTTCTTTGAAATATATTACAATTTACCGGGTAAAACGGTTAATTTTGTTCAAAATAAAAGTATTTTCAGTTATTTGTACAAAAATATGTGATATATGTTTTAAATAACTTGGTAAATTTTTCCCACACTTGGCTTTTATTTTCCTTTTTTTGCCTTTTTATTGTCCTCTATTCTATTATAAATGAATTCTAACATTTTGGGTTGTTTCTCAATTTATGTCCTTTCCGAGGTAACAATAATTTCGGTGTTAACACCTAGTTTTATCGTTCATAAATATGTATAAACATGATTTTGAGTTCATTTAATTGAAAATTTTGAAATTTTTTACTAGAATTGGGTAGTCAGTATATAAGACTAGGGTTGTTCTTTATTATCAGAGAGCACTAGATTCTAATACAACTACTGCGTTACTAGTATTTTTAATGGTAACCAAGTGTATAAGTTAAAATTTTAAAAATCCGAAAGAATTTAACCCCTTCCCACACTTAAGATCTTGCAATGCCCTCATTTGCAAGAAATCAGTAACAATTTAAATTATTGAGGGTGATTAGCGTAGAAAAATGATTAAATTTTACCAAAGTTTCCAAACATATTGGCGTTTGTTTGTTGAATGATAAATGGTGCACATCATTTGTTCATTCCGTGTTGTTGTTACATCACATTTGTTTTTCGTTTTGTCGTCAAAATTAGTAGCTTTTGCTGAACTTAATGTCAGTCTTTGAAAATGCGCTATTTTACCCTGTTGTATACAATTGACAATATACATACATACAAATATAAACATGCATGGTAATTTGAAATGGGACTTAACATCCCACTTTCAAATCAAATATGAAATATTAGTACAAAATAATAAAAATGTTAAAACTTACATAAAAGTATCAAAATATAATGTGTTTAAACATAAATAAATAGAAATAATAAAAAGATAAAAATCATAGAAATCACCAACGGGAACTATAACAATCTGGATAGGGGTTCCAGTTCATGTCGTCGGTCGGGTTCCATGGTTGGTGATAGGTGTACTGATAGGCCTGGTTAGGGTCGTAGAGAGTATATGGTGGTCTCATCTCGGGCTGGTGTGGAGGATAGTAAGCGGGTCGGGTCGGTACGTAGTGATCCTGAGGTGATAGTCGGCTCATGATCTGACGCTGATGATAGTCCCATCTATCATGTTATCATTGCCTGGAATGCTCGTAATCATTCCGGGCTTGTCACAGCTCTAACCGACTAAATCTCTCCTCGTTTGTCATTTCTACCTTATCTATACGCTGGTAGACGTCAGTCATAGCCTCCCTAATGACATCCCTAATGTCATCCGCTTCCTCCATTTCCTCATCTGAACCTCTCTCTACCTGTGGATGATTACCATCATAGGGTATTGCATGGTTGCGTCTGCTCTTTAATACCTTAGCACCCTGATAGACCCTCAATCCTAAAGGCTCAACCTGTTCCCTACATACCAAAAGTGGACCCCCTTGATCCCTATCTATACCCAAATACTCTCCAATGAGAGTAACAAAAATACCTCCTCATATTACTCCCCCTTCCTGTATTCCTTCCACCATCTTAGACAAATAAAAACCAACACAGTAAGGGATATTAACAAAGCCTCTTGGGTCTCGAATACACTTTAGGTAAAATAAATCATGTAAGGTCATTTTATCCTTGTTGTGACCTCTCTATGTAATCGAGTTAGCCAGAAATCTATGAATTATACGAAGTTCGGCTTTGTTAATATGTAAGTAGGTATGTGTTCCTGCCCGCCCAAAAACATTAAATTCTGACATACGCCTCCAGACGGCGTTAGCATCAAAATTCCTATCTACCCTTTCACCATGATAAATCAAGTTTGTACAATCGGGTAATAGTAATTCAGTGGGCGTATATATCTGTAAAGCCCTGACCATGTCCAGCATGGACATCCTGTACATCTTACGGCCAAGTATAAATCTAAGAAAACTTCTATCATCTAACCTATCTACATCCGCATTTAACGCTATAGTACTCATAAGCTCAATACACCATTCCTTATATACAGGTCTACGAATGGTGAATAAACGTTCCCAATCGGGAAAAGAAAGAGCTACCATACCTTTGGATCAGATGCTGTCTAACTGAGTTAGCAAGTTGGACCCTTCCCAAAGGCTCCCAATCGATTACCCTCGGCACTTCTACATTTTTCGGTACCAGTTTGAATTTGTTACTTTGATATGTTGGGTAATCTTTCCAGCTTTGATCAAATCTCAGATTAGGATGCAACTGTTCTTCATGAATCGTTGGGTGTTGTACTATTGGATGCATCGGAAATACTACATAGGCATCAACATATTCTTGTTGCAGATCATAATAAGGTACGTGTTGATCAGGTTGTTGTTGTTGTTCCTGTTGTTGCTCCGGTTCATATTGCATTTCTGGTTCAGGTTCTGGAGCAGGTTGTCTAGATGATGATGATGCACCATCAGTATCGGTATTTCTCTACAAAATACATTAAACACAAAATTTGTGCATCCAAATATTCATTAGTGTTAGCAAAATAACAACTTGAAACAATTACAATAACATGTTTAATCAAAATTAAACTTATACACATTTTCACAATTTTAACAATTCTACACTTTTTCAAATAAGCATATATGAAAATGTTTACAAAGTTCATAAGCATTTAACTCAAATAACATGTTAAAACAACCATTACTAGCAATTAAACAAGTTTCAAATGGCATTTACATCAATTTAATCAAGTTCATGAATTTTATACCTAAAAAGTCCACTTTAATTCTCAAAAATCATGTTTAGGATCAAAGTTTGGATCATTTAGCTACCTAAACATGTTACACTACTTAATTTAGCAATAATTCATGACAAAAATCAGCCATAACTTGTTTATATCAAAAAGCCCCAAATTGCTCAAGAACACAAACCCTAGATTCCTAAAAATTTTGAAGTTTTTGACTTCAAATCATGTTAAATAGCATCAATCTAGGTTATACATGCATAATATACTAACAATTTAACTCTAATTACACTAGAAATTAACAAAATCAAATTAGGTAAAATATTGGTAAATATCACAAAAACTAGGAAATTTAAAAGTTTAGGGGTGTAATTTTTACCTTCTTGCTGAAAAATCCGAACCTGGACATGATTGTAGCGAAGTTTTGTGAGAAATTTGGAGTAATTTGGTGAATTTTTGAGAGAGTTTGTGTGTGTGTGTTCGTGATATGTGTGTGTATGGAAGTGAGACAGAGAGCAGACGATTTGCTCTTTTAATCCTGACCTGAAATTGGTCCTCATGCGATCGCATGAGGTTGAAGGCCTAACCCCATGCGATTGCATGGGGGTCTGATTTTTTTTTTTTTAAATAAAAACCTTATACTTTTAAAATATAGATTAATAAATTTTAAAAACTTGTCTCTTTTTAGGAGTGAGGGCGTTTCGGATCATTGTCCTAGTCCGTCCCTCGACAAAATTTTAAAATTTGTCATTTTTAAGCGCGGTTTTAAAAGCAAAGATTTTTGGGTTTTTTAAATGTTTTTGGCATACTTTAATTCAATAAGATTAAAAATAATGATAATAAAAGTTCTCGTCCCTTCCTTGGGTAGAGCAATTTCGGTTCAACGACCTAGTTTTCAACTCACGACGAATTTTAAAAAATCATATTTTTAACTTAATGAAATAAAGTACATTTTTGTTTTTAAATTCACACCAAACTTAAATTTAAAATGCATAAAATTAAAAATTCATATTATTAAAATTAAAAATTCACACTAAACTCATATTATATTTTTGTTTTTATACATACAAACTTATATTAAATATATTAATTTTTTCAAATATTTACAAACTTAAATATATTGATTTTAAAAAGTTTACAATAATAATTTAATATTTATATATTAATTTTAAAAAACATGGTAAAAATAAAATTAAAAATCTTTTTGGTCTTTTATCCCACTTTAATCAATCAAATATTATCAAAAATATACGCCCCTCTTTTCGGTAAAGTAATTTCGGCTACATTACCTAGTTTTACTCCTGACGAATTTCTGAAATATTTTGGGTTGATTGATTAAAGATATTTATACCTTAAGAATAAACGGTAAATTTTGCAGTAATGTAATAAATTTTTGTATGATATCAATAATTTCGGTTACGCATACCTAATTTTATTGAATACCAATTTAATACTTTATAGCGAACGATTCAGCGTTTATTATCAAAAGGTTAAAAGCAATAAAATAAAAATAAAAACTGTACATACTTACCTGTGAGAAAGAATTTTCAGAGACCTACTTTAGCCGACTCATAGGAGAGTCGTGTGATTTGGTTCTCCATAGCTATGTAAGCATAACCTCGAATCTTCAATATCTTTTCTTCTAAACATATAAACGGTCCTTCTCTGCATAGAGTAACAAACTCGGTGTTTGAATATGTTTGATTATTTGAACATTTACCTTCGTGTGACCATTTTCCGCATTTATAACATCTTTCAAGGTGTCGTGCTCTTCTTTTTGTTACGGATTTTGATTTTCCTTTACCAAAATGTATCTTATGATGATCTTTTCTGAGTTCTTTTCTTACTCCGTCCATTTTGCCTCTTATGAATGATACCAGTTCACTCGGAAGGGTGTCATTATTACGTTTAGTAATCATAGCATGTAGCATTAGACCATGGTTCAAATCAAAGGAATTCTTCATCTCGTAAAACCTAAAAAAAAATAAAAATTCAGAATGGGGGGAGAAGACTAGTTCTTTAGGGTCTGCTAGGGAAAGACCATTCGGATTCCATTCTCTAGAACTACACGAAAACAGATTATCTAACTCTAACAGAAATATATATTACCCTAAAAAGATTCGAATCTTCCCACACTTAGTTAGCTGTGGTGTCGAAATTGTGATTAACTTCATCTTCAACTTCCATTAGATTATCTATGTAATGTTTAACTCTGTGACCATTAACTTTAAATTCAATCCCATTTGAATTTATTAACTCTACTATTCCGTACGAGAAAACTCTTTTGACTATGAATGGTCCAGACCATCTTGATTTCAATTTTCCAGGAAATAACTTGAATCTTGAATTGAAAAGAAGAACTCTGTCTCCTTCTTTAAATTCTTTTGAACTTCTGATTCTTTTATCATGCCATTTCTTCCTTCTTTCCTTATAGATTAATGAATTTTCATATGCTTCATGTCTTAATTCTTCTAATTCGTTTATGATAATGCTAAAAACGAACATATATTTCATAGCATTATTCCTCAAGAAAGACAAGCTTTTAGTTGCAATTGTTCTATTTACAAGTGATATTCGTTTAAATAATAAAAGGTGAAGACAAAAGACAGATTCGACGAATTGAAGACGCAAACGACCAAAAAGCTCAAAAGTACAAAAGACAATCAAAAAGGTTTCAATTATTGATAAGAAACGTCTCAAAATTACAAGAGTACAAAATTCAAAACGTAAAGTACAAGATATTAAATTGTACGCAAGGACGTTCAAAAATCCGGAACCGGGACCAGAGTCAACTCTTAACGCTCGACGCAACGGACTAAAAATTACAAGTTAACTATGTATATAAATATAATATAATATATAATTAATTATATTAATTATATATATATTATATATATATATTATAAACCGTCGGCAGAGAAAGACTCCAAGGACTGAGCTGTAATTCATTCTCCGCGACTCGCGGAGTTTGAAGAGGATTTCACCGCAAGTCGCGGAGCCCCAAAAATCGAAAATCCCTATAAAGCCAACCGAATTCTGATCACAATTCATAATCTTTTTCTCTCTTCTCTCATATATACGTAAAATATATATATATAATTTATATTTTAATTTTAATTTTAATTATAATTCTAATAATAAGGGTATGTTAGCGAATGTTGTAAAGGTGTAAGTCGAAATTCTGTCCGTGTAACGCTACGCTATTTTTAATCATTGTAAGTTATGTTCAACCTTTTTATATTAATGTCTCGTAGCTAAGTTATTATTATGCTTATTTAAAACGAAGTAATCATGATGTTGGGCTAATTACTAAAATTGGGTAATTGGGCTTTGTACCATAATTGGGGTTTGGACAAAAGAACGATACTTGTGGAAATTAGACTATGGGCTATTAATGGGCTTTATATTTGTTTAACTAAATGATAGTTTGTTAATGTTAATATAAAGATTTACAATTGGGCGTCCCTATAAATTACCATATACACTCGATCGGACACGATGGGCGGGGTATTTATATGTACGAATAATCGTTCATTTAACCGGACACGGGAATGGATTAATAGCCACTAGAATAATTAAAACAGGGGTGAAATTACATTCAAGGGTAATTGGTGTAATTGTTAACAAAGTAGTAAAACCTTGGTTTACACGCAGTCGATAACCTGGTGTATTCATTAAACAAAGTATTAAAACCTTGTTACAATTCGAATCCCCAATTAGTTGGAATATTTAACTTCGGGTATAATAATAATTTGACGAGGACACTCGCACTTTATATTTATGACTGATGGACTGTTATGGACAAAAACCAGACGGACATATTAAATAATCCAGGACAAAGGACAATTAACCCATGGGCATAAAACTAAAATCAACACGTCAAACATCATGATTACGGAAGTTTAAATAAGCATAATTCTTTTATTTCATATTTAATTTCCTTTATTTTATATTTAATTGCACTTCTAATTATCGCACTTTTATTTATTGTTATTTAATTGCACTTTTAATTATCGTACTTTTTAATTATCGCAAGTTTATTTTATCGCACTTTTATTGCAATTTCATTATCGTTATTTATTTTACGCTTTGAATTAAGTCTTTTATTTATTTAATATTTTACATTAGGTTTTAACTGCGACTAAAGTTTTAAAATCGACAAACCGGTCATTAAACGGTAAAAACCCCCTTTATAATAATAATATTACTTATATATATATTTGTATTTTTATAAAAGTAAACTAATATAGCGTTGAGCTTTGTTTAAAGATTTCCCTGTGGAACGAACCGGACTTACTAAAAACTACACTACTGTACGATTAGGTACACTGCCTATAAGTGTTGTAGCAAGGTTTAAGTATATCCATTCTATAAATAAATAAATATCTTGTATAAAATTGTATCGTATTTAATAGTTTTTCCTAGTAAAATATAAACTATTTCGTATACCATAGCTTTGACATCAAGTATTTTTGGCGCCGCTGCCGAGGAAATTTCTAAACGCCGGAAGCGCAACGCTAATATAAAAAAAAAATATTTTTAGCTTACTTCTATTAAAAATTCGTTTTTGTAAAAATACGTTTTAATTATTCAAAAATATAAAAAGAAAAACAAAAATATAAGTATTTTTTAAGATTTTGTTAAATATTTAAGTTTTATAAGTTTCTTTATTTTTATTTTAATTTATAAAAATATAAGTTTTATTAAATATCTTTTATTTATAGAAAAAACAGAAAACAGAAAATAAAAAAAAATAAATAAAGAAAAAAAACGCGTCGAATATTTAAACCTGTCAGCTGAATTCTGGAACCCCGCGGCTCGCGGGGTTTGATGCTTTAATTGCCGCGACTCGTGGAGACTTTCTGACAGGCGACAAAAAACCCTAAACCAGCATTAATTACGGGTATTAATTAATTATTATTATTATTTAACCCTAATAATTATTATTATTATTATTAGTCTTATTTTAACTTTTACTTTTTAATTAATTTGTATTTTTAGTTTAAATAAGTTTTATTAAAATGTAAAATTAATAGTTTAATAAAATAAATAATATAAAAATAATATTTTTTATAAAAATTGTACTTTTTACAACTTTTTATATATTTTTATATTTTGTCCCTTTTTAATCGTTGTAGCGTAATATTTGTATTTTTAGCTCATATTTAATTTTAAACTTAGTTTTTGCCATAGTTATTTTTACTCCTAGATTTTTAGGCTTTGCCGTAGAATTCCTTAAGTGCTTTTTCTTTAGACTAAGATTTAGGTGCTTTAGAATTTTGCGACGCCTTTTTTAAGTTTTAGTTTTTTTTTTTTTAGTTATTTCCATTTGGGATTTAGTTTTTCCTGTAAGCTTTAATATTTTTAGACACCTTTTACTATGTATCAATTATCATTCCAATTAGTAATATCAATTTGCGATTATAATTTTAAGTTAGTTGTAGTAATAAGGTTAGGTTAGTCAAGTATTTTTAATTTTTTATTTTTCCGTCACCTTTTATTTTTCAACCATTTTTCTTTTTCTACCTTTTGCGACGAACTCTTTTTCTCTCTTATTTCTCGCCATTCTAGTTTTTAGGACTTAGAATTTTTCTACTTCTTATCTAAATTTCTTAAAATTACGAAAATTTATTTTAAGTGGTTAAATTAATAGACATCAAAATTTTCTGGTTCGTAGTAATAGTTGGATTTGTACGTGGACCGGGTTATTGGAGCCAAACAGTCCTCAATTATATTGAGACCAAACGAATCCTGCCCCTCTGCTGCATCTTTTGGCTATTCGAAACGTGGGCAAAATCAGAAAAGTCTATTAATTGGATAACTTATTATAATTTTTCTTTCCTTTTTAAAACTAATAGGATATTCAGTGAATGCACCGAGCAAGACGTTCATCACCTTTTGTACGTTCACCACCTGTAACTAGATCAAGACATTTAGCAAATATTACCGCCGTTGATTTTTCTTTAGAATCGTCATCCAGTCGACCAAGTACTTCAGTTCAATTTTCCGATAATCCATTTTTTGAACCCGACCTCACAATTGAGAATCCGGAAAATATTCAGGAACGGTTCGTAGATCCTGAACCACTAAACTTTCCTCCGGAGCCACCAATCATTCAAACAGAGATTGTTGAGGAACGAACCATTAAATCAGAATCATCTAGTGATACCGATTCAACAAATTCAATTATGGAGAATCTGGAACCTTTAAGTATGGAAGACCGAATGAGAGCTAAACGCACTGGCCAAGGTCACGCAATTACTCATCCAGACATTAATGCGCCAGATTATGAAATCAAAGGACAAATTCTACACATGGTGACTAATCAATGCCAATTTAGTGGTACGCCGAAGGAAGATCCAAATGAACATTTACGTACCTTTAATAGGATCTGCACACTATTTAAAATCCGAGAAGTGGAGGATGAACAGATATATCTCATGTTATTTCCCTGGACTTTAAAGGGAGAAGCCAAAGATTGGTTGGAATCGTTACCTGAAGGGGCGATTGATACATGGGACGTTTTAGTTGACAAATTTCTTAAACAATTCTTTCATGCATCTAAAGCCGTAAGACTTCAAGCAGAAATTGTTACGTTTACACAGAAACCAAATGAAACTCTATATGAGGCGTGGACAAGATATGGAAAGTTGTTAAGAGGATGTCCGCAACATGGTTTAGACACCTGTCAAATAGTACAAATATTCTACCAAGGATGCGACATCACTACAAGAAAAGACATAGATATAGCAGCTGGTGGTTCTATTATGAAGAAAACCGAAACTGATGCTTACAAAATTATTGATAACACTGCTTCCCACTCACATGAGTGGCACCAAGAAAAAGATATCATTAGATCATCTAAAGCAGCTAGAGCCGATTCTAGCCATGACTTAGATTCCATTTCCGCAAAGATAGATGCTGTGGAGAGACGAATGGAAAAGATGACTAAGGATATTCATTCAATACGAATTAGTTGTGAGCAGTGTGGAGGACCACATTTGACAAAAGATTGTCTCAGTATTGAATTAACAATGGAACAAAGAGAGAATATTTCATACATAAACCAAAGGCCTGGAAATAATTATCAGAATAATTATCAACCGCCAAGACCAATTTACAATCAAAACCAAAATTATAACCGAAATATTCCATACAACAACCAACAAGGTCCTAGCAATCAACAAGTATCCAACAATACTTACAATCAGCAAAGACCGAATTTTCAAAACAAACCACCACAACAAACCGATGATAAAAAACCAAATTTAGAAGATATGATGACGAAGCTAGTTGAAACTCAAACGCAGTTTTTCACATCTCAGAAACAAACTAATGAACAAAATGCTCAAGCATTTAGAAATCAACAAGCTTCTATTCAAAATCTAGAACAAGAAGTAAGTAACCTAGCAAGGTTAATAGGTGAAAGAAAACCGGGAAGTCTACCTAGTGATACAAATGCTAACCCCCGGAATGAAACAGCTAAAGCTATTACCACAAGAAGTGGTACAACACTTAAACCACCTGAAATACCTGTAACTTCTGATGAAGCTATTCCTACTCCACAAAAACCACAACCTGATCAAGATAAGGAAAAAGAACCGGTAGTTGAAAAGGTTAATGAAGATAACACAGTTAAGGATAAACCTTATGTTAAACCATACCAACCACCACTTCCTTACCCGAGTAAAATGAAGAAAGAGAAACTTGAAGCCGAGCAATCCAAATTCTTGGATATGTTTAAACAGATAAATATAAATCTTCCTTTCATTGATGTGATTTCAGGAATGCCAAGATATGCTAAATTCTTGAAAGATCTAATCTCAAATAGAAAGAAAATGGAAGAACTCTCGGCTGTTACTATGAATGCTAATTGTTCAGCAGTGCTGTTGAATAAGATACCAGAAAAACTATCTGATCCAGGAAGTTTCACAATTCCATGTTTTCTGGGTAGTCTTAGTTCAATAGAAGCATTGGCAGACTTAGGTGCTAGTATAAATCTAATGCCGTATTCACTATACGCTAAACTAGACCTTGGAGAATTAAAACCAACCAGAATAAGCATACAACTAGCCGATAGATCAATAAAATATCCTAGAGGGATAATGGAGAACATGCTAGTTAAAGTTGGTACTTTAGTATTTCCAGTAGATTTTGTTGTTTTGGACATGGAAGAAGATTCTCAAGTTCCTCTCATATTAGGAAGACCATTCTTAAACACGGCTAAAGCAATGATAGACGTGTTCGGTAAGAAACTGACCCTAAGTATAGAGGATGAGAGTGTTACCTTTTCAGTTGATAGAGCAATGCAACAACCACAATCTGCAGATGATACATGTTATTATATTCAAACTATAGATGCACATGCAGAATTATTAGAAGAATTTCCAGAATTACAAGGAACAGGAGAATGTTCTTTAGGAGAAGGTAATGAACCAATTGATGAAGCTGAAATGTTAGCTACACTTATAGCTAATGGATATGAACCAACAACAGAAGAAATTCAAATGCTAAAAGAAGAAGACAGATATCGATATAAATCATCGATAGAAGAACCTCCGAAATTAGAGTTAAAGCCACTTCCAAACCATTTGGAATACGCTTATTTACATGGTGAATCTGAATTACCTGTAATAATATCGTCTTCTCTTACTGAAAATGAGAAATCACAACTCATTTCTGTGTTGAAAGCTCATAAACCAGCCATTGCATGGAAGATTCATGATATTAAAGGAATAAGTCCTTCGTATTGCACACATAAAATCCTTATGGAAGAAGGTCATAAAACGTATGTGCAACGCCAACGAAGACTAAATCCTAATATGCAAGATGTAGTTAAGAAAGAGATTATTAAACTGCTAGATGCAGGTTTGATATATCCAATTTCTGATAGTCCATGGGTAAGCCCAGTTCAATGCGTGCCTAAGAAGGGTGGCATGACTGTCATTACAAATGAGAAAAATGAGCTTATTCCTACTAGGACTGTAACAGGATGGCGTGTATGTATTGATTATAAAAAATTAAATGACGCCACCAGAAAAGATCACTTTCCCTTACCTTTCATAGATCAAATGTTGGAAAGATTAGCCGGAAATAGTTACTATTGTTTTCTAGATGGATTTTCCGGATATTTTCAAATTCCAATAGCACCCGAAGATCAAGAGAAAACCACATTCACGTGCCCTTATGGTCCTTTTGCTTACAAACGCATGCCATTTGGACTTTGCAACGCCCCTGCAACCTTCCAAAGGTGCATGATGGCGATTTTTCATGACATGATAGAAGAATGCATGGAAGTATTCATGGATGACTTTTCAGTCTTCGGTGATACATTTAAATCATGTCTAGTTAATCTGGAACGAATGCTAATTAGATGCAAAAAATCAAATCTAGTACTTAATTGGGAGAAATGTCATTTCATGGTTAAAGAAGGCATCGTTCTTGGACATAAAATTTCAAAAGAAGGAATTGAAGTGGATAGAGCTAAAGTAGATGTAATTGCTAAACTTCCACATCCCACCAATGTTAGAGGAGTTAGGAGTTTTCTAGGGCATGCCGGTTTTTACCGACGTTTCATAAAAGATTTTTCTAAAATTGCCACTCCCATGAATAAACTCCTAGAAAAGGATGCGCCATTCATCTTTTCAGATGAGTGTATCAAATCTTTTAATATTCTTAAAGAGAAACTCACTAATGCGCCGATCATGATAACACCAAATTGGAATCTACCATTTGAACTAATGTGCGATGCAAGTGATTTTGCAATGGGAGCCGTTTTAGGACAAAGGATTGAAAAACGATTTCAACCTATATATTATGCTAGTAAGACGTTACAAGGAGCACAAACAAACTATACAACTACTGAAAAAGAACTCCTTGCTATTATCTTTGCTTTTGACAAATTTCGATCATATCTCGTTCTAGCAAAAACGGTGGTCTATACCGACCATTCTGCTCTTAGATACCTATTTTCAAAACAAGATGCTAAACCAAGATTAATCCGTTGGATCTTACTCTTACAAGAATTTGATATTGAAATCCGAGATAAAAGAGGAGCAGAAAATCTCGCCGCTGATCATCTTTCTCGTCTTGAAAATCCCGAATTAGAAGTTCTGAATGAATCAGCCATACAAGACAACTTTCCTGATGAATATCTATTGAAGATAGATTATAAAGAAATCCCATGGTTTGCAGACTATGCAAACTACTTAGTTTGTGGATTCCTTGAAAAAGGATTATCGTACCAAAGACGAAAGAAATTCTTCAGTGATATAAAACACTATTTCTGGGAAGATCCACATCTGTTTAAAAGTTGTCCCGATGGAATAATACGCCGATGTGTATTTGGAGATGAAGCTAGTAAAATTTTAAACCCTTGTCACACAGGACCAACAGGAGGGCATTATGGGCCTCAACTAACAGCAAGAAAAGTTTATGAAGCTGGATTCTATTGGCCTACAATTTACAAAGACGCACACCTTCTTTGCAAATCCTGTGATGCATGTCAAAGGGCCGGAAAAATAAGTCAACGTGATGAAATGCCACAAAATGTCATCAAAGTATGTGAAGTATTTGACATTTGGGGTATTGACTTTATGGGTCCATTTCCAAAATCTCATAATAATCTATATATACTCGTAGCCATTGATTATGTATCTAAATGGGCGGAAGCACAAGCTCTCCCAACTAACGATGCACGAGTTGTAGTCAACTTTTTAAAACGTCTTTTTGCAAGGTTTGGAACACCGAAAGCTTTAATAGGTGATCGGGGTACTCATTTCTGTAATAATCAACTTGAGAAAGTTCTTAAAAGATATGGAGTAACTCATAAAATCTCCACCGCATATCATCCACAAACAAGTGGACAAGTTGAAAATACCAACCGAGCTTTAAAACGTATTCTAGAGAAAACCATAGGATCAAATCCGAAGGAATGGTCCATTAAATTGGAGGATGCACTCTGGGCTTTTAGAACAGCCTACAAAACTCCAATTGGAACCACACCTTTTAGACTTATTTATGGAAAAGCATGTCATCTTCCAGTAGAAATTGAACACAAAGCATTTTGGGCTTTGAAAACATGTAATCTTGATTTACATGAAGCTGGACGTCTACGATTAAGTCAACTAAACGAATTAGAAGAATTAAGACATAAAGCATACGAAAATTCGTTAATCTATAATGAAAGAACGAAGAAATGGCATGATAAAAGAATCAGAAGTTCAAAAGAATTTAAAGAAGGAGACAGAGTTCTTCTTTTCAATTCACGATTCAAGCTATTTCCTGGAAAATTGAAATCAAGATGGTCTGGACCATTCATAGTCAAAAGAGTTTTCCCATACGGAACGATAGAATTAATAAATTCAAATGGGATTGAATTTAAAGTTAATGGTCACAGAGTTAAACATTACATACATGATCCGATGGAAGTCGATAACGAAGTTAATCACAATTTCGACACCACAGCTAACTAAGTATGGGGAGAATCAAGTCTTTAAAGGATAATATGTATTTCTGTTAGAGTTAGATTGTCTGTTTTCGTGTAGTTCTCGATAATGGAACCCGAATGGTCTTTCCCTAGCAGACCCTAAAGAACTAGTCTTCTCCCCCCATTCTGAATTTTTATTTTTTTAGGTTTTTACAAAATGAAGACTGCCTGTGAACTAAACCATGGTCTAATGCTACACGCTTTGATCACTAAAAGAAATAATGACATACTACCGAGTGAAATAGTATCAGTAATCAGAGAAAGAATGGACGGAGTTAGAAAAGAATCCAGATGCGAAGATAATAAGTTACAATTTGGTAAAGGAAAATCAAAATCCGTAGCGAAAAGAAGAGCACGACACTTAGAACGATGTCACAAATGCGGAAAATGGTCACATGGAGGTAAATGTTCAAATAATCAAACCTATTCAAATACCGAATTTGTTACTTTATGCAGAGACGGACCGTTCATATGTTTAGAAGAAAAGCCACTGAATGCTCGAGGTTACGCCTATGTAGCCATGGAAAACCAATTAAACCGACTATCTTATGAATAGGATAGATCATATAACTAAGAAATCTATTTCACAGGTATGTCTGTATAGTTTTTATTTTTATTTTTATTTTTAACCTTTTGATAATAAACGCTAATTTGTTCGCTAAAAAGTATTAAATTGGTATTAAATAAAATTAGGTTTGGCGACCGAAATTATTGATATCATTCAAAAATTTATTACATCACTGCGAAATTTAACGTTTATTCTTAAGGTATAAATATCTTTAATCAATCAACCCAAAATATTTCAAAAATTCGTCATGAGTTAAATTAGGTCTTGGAACCGAAATTACTTTACCGAAAAGAGGGGCGCATATTTTTGATAATATTTGATTGATTAAAGTGGGATAAAAAGACAAAAAGATTTTTAATTTTATTTTTACCATGTTTTTAAAATTAATATTTAAATCTTAAATTAATATTGTAAACTTTGTAAAAACAATATTTTTAAAATTATAAATATTTGAAAAATTAATATAAGTTTGGTATGAATTTATATTATGAATTTTTAAATTAAATTTGGTGTGAATTTTTAATTTTTAAAATATGAATTTTTAATTTTATGCATTTCAAATTTTTAAGTTTGGTGTGAATTTTTAATATTAATTTTGAATTTCATATTTAAGTTGTGTGAATTTAAAAACAAAAATTTACTTTATCTCATTAAGTTAAAAATATGATTTTTAAAATTCGTCGTAAGTTGAAAACTAGGTCTTTGAACCGAAATTGCTTTACCCAAGGAAGGGACGAGAACTTTTATTATCATTATTTTTAATCTTATTGAATTAAAGTATGCCAAAAACATTGAAAAAACCCAAAAATCTTAGCTTTTAAAACAATCGCTACAAAAAGACAAATTTTAAAATTTTGTCGAAGGACGGACTAGGACATCGATCCGAAATGACCCCGTCCTAAATAACAAGGGAAACAAAATTTTAAAATTAAGTACTTAATTGTTTCAAAAGTTAATGATTATAAAAAAAAAAAAAAAAAAAAAAACAAACTCCGCGAGTCGCGGAGTTTGGAGGGTTAAGCTCCGCGACTCGCGGAGGGACCAATTTACAGAAAAAAAAATAAAACGTAAAAACACAGATCAGTGCACCACACAACTCAAACAACAGCAAAAAACACGGCGAATTCTGCACGAGAAAAACCCGAAAAACACCCCCAAAAATCCCAATTTTTAACCGTTAATCACCAAATTTTTTGCTAAAATCATGTTGAGAAGGATGCTATCTAAGAATTACTCAAGAAAAACGGTAAATTTCTACACCTAAACACCATTTAATTCGAAATTTGATGTTCTTGAGCAATTTTGTCCCTAATTTGATTTTGATGCTTTTTAGTGTAATTAGGCTTAAATTGTTTATGTATTATGCTTGTATAACCTAGATTGATGCTGTTTAACATGATTAGAAGCCTTAAACTTCAAATTTTGAGTAATCTAGGGTTTGTGTTCTTGAGCAATTTGGGGCTTTTTGATATAAACAGGTTATGGCCGATTTTTGTCATGAATTGTTGCTAAATTAAGTAGTGTAACATGTCTAGGTAGTTAAATGATCCAAACTTTGAGCCTAAACATGATTTTGAGAATTAAAGTGGACTTTTTCAAGTCTAAAATTCATGAACTTGATTTTTGAAAGATAATGCCATTTGAGACTTGTTTAATTGCTAGTAATGATTATTTTGACATGTTATTTGAGTTGAATGTTTATGAACTTGGTGAACATTTTCGTATATGCTTATTTGAAAAAGTGTAGATTTGATAAAAATGTGAAAATGAGCTTAAGTTTAATATAAATTGATAATGTCATTGTAATTATTTTGATTGATGATTTTGCTGACACTAATGCATATTTGGATGCACAAAAATTGTGTTTGATGTGTTTTGCAGAATGAAAGGGGTGAATCTTCATCCCAAGCCCGCAATGCTCCTGCTGAGAATTTGGAACAACAGGAGGTGGATAACAACTACAAGCAGGATATACCTCATCCAGTCATGACCTTTTCCGATATGCACTTGGAAGAGTTGCACCCGAACCTGAGATTTGACAGACTTTGGATAGATTATCCAAAATATCAAAGGGGTTTGCATACTCTTCATTCCAAGGTTGTTGAGGTACCGAGGGTCATAGAATGGGGACCCTTAGAAGCTGTAGAATTGGCCGGGCCAATTAGGGAATTACTTGTACAGAGGTATGGTAATTCTTCTTTTAATGACTGGGTACATTTATTCACCATACGTAGACCTGTATATAAAGTATGGTGTGAAGAATTGTTATGTAGTATAGAGTTGAATGATCGGGTAGCTAGTTTAACCGATCGTTCTTTTATTAGATTTTTGTTAGGCGGTTCGATGCGCCACATGTCTTTACTGGACATGGCTCAGGCTTTACGTATATATACGCCTGAGGAGTTAGCGTCTGCCGATTGTAGAGGATTGATACTAAACGGTAGAAAGATAGATGAAAATTTTGATACACACGGTGTGTGGAGTCAAATGACAAGCCATCACCGTTTTAAAGGGGGAAATTACTCTTATTTGGATATAGATAGAGCCGAATTAAGAGTGATACATAGGTTTTTAGCTAATTCGATTACACAAAGGGGTAAAAACAAGGAAAAAGTAAATGAACAGGATTTGTTTTACCATATGTGTATTCGAGACCCACAAAGCGCTGTAAGTATACCGTATTGTGTGGGTTATTATTTATCAGCTATGGTTCGGGGGATGCGACCACATAGCATAATAGGAGGTGGTATTTTTATTACTTTGATTGATGAATATCTCGGTGTGGATATAAGTCGGGGGGGAATATTAGTAGAAGAACCGGAACCCCGCGATACTATAGGTTTAAATGTATACCATGGTGCGAAAGTTTTGAAGAGGCGAAATAACGCCGCAGTACGATACCATGGTAGACATCCACAGGTGGAGAGAAACCAGCAGCAAGGTAATGTAGGAGGGGGGAATGAGATGCAAGAAATGCATAGGTTTATAGCTTCTCAGGAATACGAAAATGCTAGACAGAGAGCATTTGAAGATTGGCAAGTTCATCAGAACCAAATCATAGCTCATTGCCAACATATAGGTAGAAACTATATTCCTACACCGAAACCCATCTTCCCTCCTTGGTCTATAGAGATGCAGCCACCGTATCCTACGTATGACCCTGCCGAAGCATTCTATAGCACCTATGGTTATGCCTGGAACCCCTATTGGTACCAATATCATCCTTAGTATACTTATTATTTTTTTATTTTTTTTATTTTGTAATTTGTAATTATTGATACGTTTAATACTTTTGTTAATATTGTAATCATTTTTATAATTGTCTAACTTTTATTCTTAGATTTTAATAATTTTTGAATGTGGGGTAATATACCAAACTTCAAAAATATGTATATATGTTTGCAGTTTATCTTATGTACACAACAGGGTAAAACAACTCATTTTCAAAGACTGGCATTAAGTTCAGCAAAAGCAACTAATTTTGACGACAAGATGCAAAATATATGTGAAATAACAACAAGACGGAATGAACAAATGATGTGCACCATTTATCATTCAGCAAACAAACGCCAATATATTTGGAAACTTTGGTAAAAATTTAATCATTTTCACACAAATCACCCTCAATAATTTAAATTGTTACTGATTTCTTGCAAATGAGGGCATTGCAAGATCTTAAGTGTGGGAAGGGGTTAAATTCTTTCGGATTTTAAAAATTTTTACTTTATACACTTGGTTACCATTAAAAATACTAGTAAAGCAGTAGTTGTATTAGAATCTAGTGCTCTCTGATAAAAAAAAAAGAACAACCCTAGTCTTATATACTGACTACCCAATTCTAGTAAAATTTTTCAAAATTTTCAATTAAATGAACTAAAAATCATGTTTATACATATTTATGAACGATAAAACTAGGTTTTAACACCAAAATTATTGTTACCTCGGAAAGGACATAAATTGAGAAACAAACTAAAATGTTAAAATTCATTTAAAATGGAATAGAGGACGATAAAAAGGAAAATAAAAGCCAAGTGTGGGAAAATTTACCAAGTTATTTTAAACATATGTCACATATATCTGTAACAAATAACTGAAAATACTTTTGCTTTGGACTAAACTAAACTGTTTTACCCGATGAAAGAAAAGAAGAGATGGATCTACACGATGAATCAATTCCATCATTAAAAGGAAGTAAAGTCTTCAGAAAAAGAAACGCGCTTCTTGATTTAGGTCATGAAGTTGTCGTCCAGACCAGCTGTAGGTTGACGAAAAATCTAGAAAAGTCATCACTAAAATCAGCAGGAAATCCACGGACCTCAGCATTAAACAGGGTCGCCAAGTGGTCAGATTTATCCTAACCATGAGAAGGATTTATCTCGTACAATGGGGGGGGCACCATGCAAATTAGCTGGATAAGACTAATGAATCAGATCCCCAGAAAGGATAATCTCCTTAAAGATTAAAAATCAGCTTTTAAGACTGATATTACTCAATCCTAGAGATTGACCTTAAAGATTGAGAATTACAAACTCATGGAATTCGATGATATCTAAACTCGAGCTTAAACGAGAAAATATTTTGATCAAAATTACAAACCGATTTGTTTTCTGAAAACCCTATTTTCAATACGTTCATTACCATTGAACGTAAAATCCTAGGAATTCACCTGGAATTCATTAGGTCACCTGAACTAAATCGGGTGTCAACCGTAAGAACGATGGTTGCATAGCATGGTCAAAGACAGGACCTTGTGCCAGACCGAAAAATTATAAGGGTGAGCTTTACTATTGCTCCTACCAAGGATAGTAATTGCGTCCGACACATTACAGACCATAATTAAAAGCATGTCAGGGGACATTGCCTTAACAGTTGCTTGTTCAACGCTTTCCTTTACAACCGGAAGGTAGTTTGCCGAAAGGTAATATACGGAACAAGTAAACTGGCCGTGTTGCTTTCCTAATACAAGGTTAGCAAGTGGGTAACACAAAACCATAAGTGTTGAGCTAAAATTTTCAAATCTGAAACCCACCAAACCCACAAAAATATTTTGCAAATACCGGTAAAGGGTTATCCCGGAAAACTTATCTAGGGTAAAAACTAGATTTAATTTTCAAAAGATCAAATGTTTTCATAAAGATCCAATTTCCTTAATGGATCTAAATTTTTATAGTCATGTGGGACTGTAAACCATATCGTTACTACCATTGTTTATACCGCCGTAGAGAAATCACTGATGTACAAAGTGTGAAGAATAAAGAAGTGATTCTTGTATTTCAAGACAATATTGCTTGAGGACAAGCAACGCTCAAGTGTGGGAATATTTGATAATGCTAAAAACGAACATATATTTCATAGCATTATTCCTCAAGAAAGACAAGCTTTTAGTTGCAATTGTTCTATTTACAAGTGATATTCGTTTAAATAATAAAAGGTAAAGACAAAAGACAGATTCGACGAATTGAAGACGCAAACGACCAAAAAGCTCAAAAGTACAAAAGACAATCAAAAAGGTTCCAATTATTGATAAAAAACGTCTCAAAATTACAAGAGTACAAAATTCAAAACGTAAAGTACAAGATATTAAATTGTACGCAAGGACGTTCGAAAATCCGGAACCGGGACCAGAGTCAACTCTTAACGCTCGACGCAACGGACTAAAAATTACAAGTTAACTATGTATATAAATATAATATAATATATAATTAATTATATTAATTATATATATATTATATATATATTATAAACCGTCGGCAGAGAAAGACTCCAAGGACTGAGCTGTAAATTCATTCTCCGCGACTCGCGGAGTTTGAAGAGGATTTCACCGCAAGTCGCGGAGCCCCAAAAATCGAAAATCCCTATAAAGCCAACCGAATTCTGATCACAATTCATAATCTTTTTCTCTCTTCTCTCATATATACGTAAAATATATATATATATAATTTATATTTTAATTTTAATTTTAATTATAATTCTAATAATAAGGGTATGTTAGCGAATGTTGTAAAGGTGTAAGTCAAAATTCTGTCCGTGTAACGCTACGCTATTTTTAATCATTGTAAGTTATGTTCAACCTTTTTACATTAATGTCTCGTAGCTAAGTTATTATTATGCTTATTTAAAACGAAGTAATCATGATGTTGGGCTAATTACTAAAATTGGGTAATTGGGCTTTGTACCATAATTG
This sequence comes from Rutidosis leptorrhynchoides, assembly GCF_046630445.1. Lineage (NCBI taxonomy): Eukaryota > Viridiplantae > Streptophyta > Magnoliopsida > Asterales > Asteraceae > Rutidosis > Rutidosis leptorrhynchoides. The sequence continues at coordinate 240,515,290 of NC_092341.1, forward strand.
GGGTTTGGACAAAAGAACGATACTTGTGGAAATTAGACTATGGGCTATTAATGGGCTTTATATTTGTTTAACTAAATGATAGTTTGTTAATGTTAATATAAAGATTTACAATTGGGCGTCCCTATAAATTACCATATACACTCGATCGGACACGATGGGCGGGGTATTTATATGTACGAATAATCGTTCATTTAACTGGACACGGGAATGGATTAATAGCCACTAGAATAATTAAAACAGGGGTGAAATTACATTCAAGGGTAATTGGTGTAATTGTTAACAAAGTAGTAAAACCTTGGTTTACACGCAGTCGATAACCTGGTGTATTCATTAAACAAAGTATTAAAACCTTGTTACAATTCGAATCCCCAATTAGTTGGAATATTTAACTTCGGGTATAATAATAATTTGACGAGGACACTCGCACTTTATATTTATGACTGATGGACTGTTATGGACAAAAACCAGACGGACATATTAAATAATCCAGGACAAAGGACAATTAACCCATGGGTATAAAACTAAAATCAACACGTCAAACATCATGATTACGGAAGTTTAAATAAGCATAATTCTTTTATTTCATATTTAATTTCCTTTATTTTATATTTAATTGCACTTCTAATTATCGCACTTTTATTTATTGTTATTTAATTGCACTTTTAATTATCGTACTTTTTAATTATCGCAAGTTTATTTTATCGCACTTTTATTGCAATTTCATTATCGTTATTTATTTTACGCTTTGAATTAAGTCTTTTATTTATTTAATATTTTACATTAGGTTTTAACTGCGACTAAAGTTTTAAAATCGACAAACCGGTCATTAAACGGTAAAAACCCCCTTTATAATAATAATATTACTTATATATATATTTGTATTTTTATAAAAGTAAACTAATATAGCGTTGAGCTTTGTTTAAAGATTTCCCTGTGGAACGAACCGGACTTACTAAAAACTACACTACTGTACGATTAGGTACACTGCCTATAAGTGTTGTAGCAAGGTTTAAGTATATCCATTCTATAAATAAATAAATATCTTGTATAAAATTGTATCGTATTTAATAGTTTTTCCAAGTAAAATATAAACTATTTCGTATACCTTAGCTTTGACATCAGTTTAATTGACTTAACCGTAGTCATCCAGCTTCATGTAAATCAAGATTACATGTCTTCAAAGCCCAAAATGCTTTGTGTTCAATTTCTACTGGAAGATGACATGCTTTTCCGTAAACGAGTCCAAAAGGTGTGGTTCTAATTGTAGTTTTGTAGGCTGTTCTAAAAGCCCAGAGTGCATCCTCCAATTTCATGGACCATTCCTTCGGATTTGATCCTATGATTTTCTCTAGAATACATTTTAAGGCTCGGTTGGTATTTTCAACTTGTCCACTTGTTTGTGGATGATAAGCGGTTGAGATTTTATGAGTTACTCCATATCTTTTGAGAACTTTCTCAAGTTGATTATTACAAAAATGAGTACCCCGATCACTTATTAAAGCTTTCGGTGTTCCAAACCTTGCAAAAAGACGTTTTAAAAAGTTGACTACAACTCGTGCATCGTTAGTTGGGAGAGCTTGTGCTTCCGCCCATTTAGATACATAATCAATGGTAACGCGAATGTAGAGATTATTATGAGATTTTGGAAATGGACCCATAAAGTCAATACCCCAAATGTCAAATACTTCACATACTTGAATGACATTTTGTGGCATTTCATCACGTTGACTTATTTTTCCGTCTGTTTGACGAGCATCACAAGATTTGCAAAGAAGGTGTGCGTCTTTGAAAATTGTAGGCCAATAGAATCCAGCTTCGTAAACTTTTCTTGCTGTGAGTTGAGGCCCATAATGCCCTCCTGTTAGTCCTGTGTGACAATGGTTTAAGATTTGACTAGTTTCATCTCCGAATACACATCGGCGTATTATTCCATCAGGACAACTTTTAAACAAATGTGGATCTTCCCAGAAATAGTGTTTTATATTACTAAAGAATTTCTTTCGTTTTTGGTACGATAATCCTTTTTCAAGGAATCCACATACTAAATAGTTTTCATAGTCTGCAAACCATGGAATTTCACTATAATCTATCTTCAATATATATTCATCAGGGAAGTTATCTTGTATGGCCGATTCATTTAGAACTTCTAATTCAGGATTTTCAAGACGAGAAAGATGATCAGCGGCGAGATTTTCTGCTCCCTTTTTGTCTCGGATTTGAATATCGAACTCTTGTAAGAGTAAGATCCAACGGATTAATCTTGGTTTAGCATCTTGTTTCAAAAATAGGTATCTAAGAGCAGAATGGTCGGTATAGACCACCGTTTTAGCTAGAACAAGATATGAACAAAATTTGTCAAAAGCAAAGACAATAGCAAGGAGTTCTTTTTCAGTAGTTGTATAATTCGTTTGTGCTCCTTGTAACGTCTTACTAGCATAATAAATAGGTTGAAATCGTTTTTCAATCCTTTGTCCTAAAACGGCTCCCATTGCAAAATCACTTGCATCGCACATAAGTTCAAACGGTAGATTCCAATTTGGAGTTATCATGATCGGAGCATTAGTGAGTTTTTCTTTAAGAATATTAAAAGATTTGATGCATTCATCTGAAAAGATGAATGGAGCATCCTTTTCTAGGAGTTTATTCAAAGGAGTGGCAATTTTAGAAAAATCTTTTATGAAACGTCGGTAAAAACCGGCATGCCCTAGAAAACTCCTAACTCCTCTAACATTGGTGGGATGTGGAAGTTTAGCAATTACATCTACTTTAGCTCTATCCACTTCAATTCCTTCCTTTGAAATTTTATGACCAAGAACGATGCCTTCTTTAACCATGAAATGGCATTTCTCCCAATTTAGTACTAGATTTGATTGTTCGCATCTAATAAGCATTCGTTCAAGATTGACTAGACATATTTCAAAAGTATCACCGAAGACTGAAAAGTCATCCATGAAAACTTCCATGCATTCTTCTATCATGTCGTGAAAAATCGCCATCATGCACCTTTGAAAGGTTGCAGGGGCGTTGCAAAGTCCAAATGGCATGCGTTTGTAAGCAAAAGTACCATAAGGGCACGTGAACGTGGTTTTCTCTTGGTCCTCGGGTGCTATTCGGATTAGAAAATATCCGGAAAAACCATCAAGAAAACAATTGTAACTATTTCCGGCTAATCTTTCTAACATTTGATCAATGAAAGGTAAGGGTAAGTGATCTTTTCTGGTGGCGTCATTTAATTTTCTATAATCAATACAAACACGCCATCCTGTTACAGTCCTAGTAGGAATAAGCTCATTTTTTTCATTTGTGATGACAGTCATGCCACTCTTCTTAGGTACGCATTGAACTGGGCTTACCCATGGACTATCAGAGATTGGAAAAATTAAACATGCATCTAGTAGTTTAATAATTTCTTTCTTAACAACATCTTGCATATTAGGATTTAGTCTTCGTTGTTGTTGCACATACGTTTTATGACCTTCTTCCATAAGGATTTTATGTGTGCAATACGAAGGACTTATTCCTTTAATATCATGAATCTTCCATGCAATAGCTGGTTTATGAGCTTTTAGCACAGAAAAGAGTTGAGATTTTTCATTTTCACTAAGAGAAGACGATATTATTATGTAGTGACCCGAAACTTTCCATGTTTATATATATTAATTGAGATTGATATTTACATGATTAAATGTTTCCAACATGTTAAGCAATCAAACTTGTTAAGACTTGATTAATTGAAATATGTTTCATATAGACAATTGACCACCCAAGTTGACCGGTGATTCACGAACGTTAAAACTTGTAAAAACTATATGATGACATATATATGGATATATATATAGTTAACATGATACTATGATAAGTAAACATATCATTAAGTATATTAACAATGAACTACATATGTAAAAACAAGACTACTAACTTAATGATTTTTAAACGAGACATATATGTAACGATTATCGTTGTAAAGACATTTAATGTATATATATCATATTAAGAGATATTCATACATGATAATATCATGATAATATAATAATTTAAAATCTCATTTGATATTATAAACATTGGGTTAACAACATTTAACAAGATCGTTAACCTAAAAGTTTCAAAACAACACTTACATGTAACGACTAACGATGACTTAACGACTCAGTTAAAATGTATATACATGTAGTGTTTTAATATGTATTTATACACTTTTGAAAGACTTCAATACACTTATCAAAATACTTCTACTTAACAAAAATGCTTACAATTACATCCTCGTTCAGTTTCATCAACAATTCTACTCGTATGCACCCGTATTCGTACTCGTACAATACACAGCTTTTAGATGTATGTACTATTGGTATATACACTCCAATTATCAGCTCTTAGCAGCCCATGTGAGTCACCTAACACATGTGGGAACCATCATTTGGCAACTAGCATGAAATATCTCATAAAATTACAAAAATATGAGTAATCATTCATGACTTATTTACATGAAAACAAAATTACATATCCTTTATATCTAATCCATACACCAACGACCAAAAACACCTACAAACACTTTCATTCTTCAATTTTCTTTATCTAATTGATCTCTCTCAAGTTCTATCTTCAACTTCTAAGTGTTCTTCATATATTCTACAAGTTCTAGTTACATAAAATCAAGAATACTTTCAAGTTTGCTAGCTCACTTCCAATCTTGTAAGGTGATCATCCAACCTCAAGAAATCTTTGTTTCTTACAGTAGGTTATCATTCTAATACAAGGTAATAATCATATTCAAACTTTGGTTCAATTTCTATAACTATAACAATCTTATTTCAAGTGATGATCTTACTTGAACTTGTTTTCGTGTCATGATTCTGCTTCAAGAACTTCGAGCCATCCAAGGATCCGTTGAAGCTAGATTCATTTTTCTCTTTTCCAGTAGGTTTATCCAAGGAACTTAAGGTAGTAATGATGTTCATAACATCATTCGATTCATACATATAAAGCTATCTTATTCGAAGGTTTAAACTTGTAATCACTAGAACATAGTTTAGTTAATTCTAAACTTGTTCGCAAACAAAAGTTAATCCTTCTAACTTGACTTTTAAAATCAACTAAACACATGTTATATATCTATATGATATGCTAACTTAATGATTTAAAACCTGGAGACACGAAAAACACCGTAAAACCGGATTTACGCCGTCGTAGTAACACCGCGGGCTGTTTTGGGTTAGTTAATTAAAAACTATGATAAACTTTGATTTAAAAGTTGTTATTCTGAGAAAATGATTTTTATTATGAACATGAAACTATATCCAAAAATTATGGTTAAACTCAAAGTGGAAGTATGTTTTCTAAAATGGTCATCTAGACGTCGTTCTTTCGACTGAAATGACTACCTTTAAAAAAAATGACTTGTAACTTATTTTTCTGACTATAAACCTATACTTTTTCTGTTTAGATTCATAAAATATAGTTCAATATGAAACCATAGCAATTTGATTCACTCAAAACGGATTTAAAATGAAGAAGTTATGGGTAAAACAAGATTGGATAATTTTTCTCATTTTAGCAACGTGAAAATTGGTAACAAATCTATTCCAACCATAACTTAATCAACTTGTATTGTATATTATGTAATCTTGAGATACCATAGACACGTATACAATATTTCGACCTATCATGTCGACACATCTATATATATTTTGGAACAACCATAGACACTCTATATGTGAATGTTGGAGTTAGCTATACAGGGTTGAGGTTGATTCCAAAATATATATAGTTTGAGTTGTGATCAATACTGAGATACGTATACACTGGGTCGTGGATTGATTCAAGATAATATTTATCGATTTATTTCTGTACAACTAACCGTGGACAACTAGTTGTAGGTTACTAACGAGGACAGCTGACTTAATAAACTTAAAATATCAAAATATATTAAAAGTGTTGTAAATATATTTTGAACATACTTTGATATATATGTATATATTGTTATAGGTTCGTGAATCAACCAGTGGCCAAGTCTTACTTCCCGACGAAGTAAAAATCTGTGAAAGTGAGTTATAGTCCCACTTTTAAAATCTAATATTTTTGGGATGAGAATACATGCAGGTTTTATAAATGATTTACAAAATAGACACAAGTACGTGAAACTACATTCTATGGTTGAATTATCGAAATCGAATATGCCCCTTTTTATTAAGTCTGGTAATCTAAGAATTAGGGAACAGACACCCTAATTGACGCGAATCCTAAAGATAGATCTATTGGGCCTAACAAACCCCATCCAAAGTACCGGATGCTTTAGTACTTCGAAATTTATATCATATCCGAAGAGTGTCCCGGAATGATGGGAATATTCTTAAATATATGCATCTTGTTAATGTCGGTTACCAGGTGTTCACCATATGAATGATTTTTATCTCTATGTATGGGATGTGTATTGAAATATGAAATCTTGTGGTCTATTGTTACGATTTGATATATATAGGTTAAACCTATAACTCACCAACATTTTTGTTGACGTTTTAAGCATATTTATTCTCAGGTGATTATTAAGAGCTTCCGCTGTCGCATACTTAAATAAGGACAAGATTTGGAGTCCATGCTTGTATGATATTGTGTAAAAACTGCATTCAAGAAACTTATTTTGTTGTAACATATTTGTATTGTAAACCATTATGTAATGGTCGTGTGTAAACAGGATATTTTAGATTATCATTATTTGATAATCTACGTAAAGCTTTTTAAACCTTTATTGATGAAATAAAGGTTATGGTTTGTTTTAAAATGAATGCAGTCTTTGAAAAACGTCTCATATAGAGGTCAAAACCTCGCAACGAAATCAATTAATATGGAACGTTTTTAATCAATAAGAACGGGACATTTCAGTTGGTATCAGAGCGTTGGTCTTAGAGAACCAGAATTTTGCATTAGTGTGTCTTATCGAGTTTGTTAGGATGCATTAGTGAGTCTGGACTTCGACCGTGTTTACTTGAAAAATGATTGCTTAACATTTTTGTTGGAAACTATATATTATTAACATGTATATATTATGTGATATATTAATCTCTTAACATGTTTGATATTTTGTGATAGATGTCTATCTCTAGCACAAATCCCATTGACTCACCTAATAATAACGAAGAGTCGAATATATATTGGACTGATTCACAAGTTCCCGAAGAGGAACCGGAAGAAGAATCAAAATCGAAAGAAGAATCAAAACCGGAAGAGGAGGAACCGGAGGAGGAAATAGAACCGGTGGGGGAAATAATAAAACGGTTAAGTAAAAGAAAATCCTCAACCAACCGACCAAGTTTAATTATGGTCAATGGTGTTTCCGCCAAGGAAGCAAAATATTGGGAGGATTACCAATTCTCCGATGAATCGGATTCCGATGAGAATTCCGATGATGTTATAGAAATTACCCCAACTGAATTTAAAAAGGCAAAAAAAAATAATAAGGGAAAGGGCATAAAAATAGAGAAATCTAATTCCAACCCTGATGAACTTTATATGTATCGTCAACCCCCGAAGCCCTTAAGTTGTAACAATGACCCGGGAACCTCTAAACCACCAGGTTTTTCTAAACCGTTGTGGAAAACGACAGCTCGTATTAGGGGAACAACATATATCCCTAGAAACTTGGCAAAATGAACCAAAACCGAAGAAGAAGAAACGAGCGAGTCGGAATAAGATAGTTGTATTCGTGTGGTGTAATATATGTAATATAGTGTGCTTATGCTTTATGATATATGTAAAAATTGCTTGTATTAATAAGTATTTTTTTTTATGAATCTAACTCTTGTCTATTTTACAGTATAAAAACACAAAATGGATAGACAGCCCAATATTTTAAGAGACCTACCCGGAGACATGATTGATGAAATCTTGTCTAGAGTCGGTCAGAATTCTTCGGCACAATTATTTACGGCGAAATCAGTTTGTAAGACATTCGAAGAACGTTCCAAGAATGTCTTGGTTTATAAGAGACTTTTGTTCGAAAGATGGGGGATATCACATTGGGAAATCCATAAGTTACGATGTGTTTACTTTGACGCATATATTGCGGGGAACCCAAATGCTATTTTACGCAATGGGTTAAGAAATTATTTTGACTCAATATATCCGAATATTGGACTTCGTGATTTAGAAAAAGCGGCTAACATGCAACATAAAGAAGCATGTTATGCTTACGGATTAGTAATGTTCGCTTCTCACCAAAGTGAGAACAAGAACATTGGGCTACAACTATTAAACAAAACGTTCCCACAAGTGACGGAGTCGGTAATTGGGGTAAGAAATGAGGTTTTTAGATTGTTACGGGACTGTTGGACATTACGTAACCCTCGTCCCTTTGACGACGTTACAACACGCTGTCTTATCAACGGCCATAACGGTTATGTTCCACAAGACCAAGGATGGGAAGTAATCCTAGTAAAACCAGAATGCATGACTTGTTTCTGGACGTATGAATTACGTGTCTTTATTGCCTTTGCTGAACGACTTGTGTACTAGCTAGAATTATCTTCACAACCATCTTGTATCAAATTTATTGTGTGCTATATTTCATGCTATATGTAAAATAAGCGGTATTGTAAGTTTGTAAAATATTGTGTAAAAGTTTGAACGCGAAATATTATTATAATCAGTTTTTCATATAGAATTGTAGTAGTTGAATTTTATATTAGCTACTAAGTATGAACTTAACGGGTAGGTACTACCCGAATTTAAACTTATAAAACGCTAATATGAAGAAAAAGCTTTTATAAATGAGTTCATATTATGCTACGAAATACTATTAACTACTCTTAATATTCTGTATGATTAACTTGTTCCATTTGACTATTTTGAAGGAAATGGCACCGACTACTCGACACACCGTGAATATGAATGAAGAGGAATTCCGTACTTTTCTAGCTTCAAACATAGCCGCAGTACAGGCTGCGCTACATACCAACAATAACCTTGGATCTAGCAGTACAGGAAATCGTGTAGGATGCACCTACAAAGAATTCACTGCCTGCAAACCTTTGGAATTTGATGGAACCGAAGGACCGATCGGATTGAAACGGTGGACCGAGAAGGTCGAATTGGTGTTTGCCATAAGTAAGTGTACTGAAGAGGACAAAGTGAAGTACGCTACGCATACCTTCACAGGTTCTGCGTTAACATGGTGGAATACCTATCTAGAGCAAGTGGGACAAGACGATGCGTACGCATTACCGTGGTCAGCATTCAAGCACTTGATGAACGAGAAATACCGTCCCAGAACCGAGGTCAATAAGCTCAAGACAGAACTTAGAGGGTTACGAACCCAAGGATTTGATATTACCACGTACGAAAGACGATTCACAGAATTGTGCCTATTGTGTCCGGGAGCATTCGAAGATGAGGAAGAGAAGATCGACGCGTTTGTGAAAGGATTACCGGAAAGAATCCAAGAAGATATAAGTTCACACGAGCCCGCCTCCATACAACAGGCATGTAGAATGGCTCACAAACTAGTGAACCAGATTGAAGAAAGAATTAAAGAACAGACTGCTGAATAGGCCAATGTGAAGCAAGTCAAAAGAAAGTGGGAGGAAAACGGTGATAAGAATCACCAATACAACAACAACAGTAATTACAACCATAATCGCAACAATTATCCCAACAATCGCAACATCAATCGCAACTACAACAAACGGCCCAACAACAACAACAACAACAACAACAACAGTAACTATAACAATCATCCCAACAACAATAATAACCGCAACAACAACAACAATCAGAAGCAGCTATGCCAAAGGTGTGAAAAGTATCACTCGGGGTTCTGCACCAAATTTTGCAACAAGTGTAAAAGAAATGGTCATAGCGCGGCGAAGTGTGAGGTCTACGGACCAGGGGTTAATAGAACGAAAGGAACAAATGGTGTCGGAACGAGTAATGGCGGAGCAAGTAGTGTCGGAGCAAGCTATGCCAATGTAGTTTGTTATAAATGTGGAAAACCGGGCCACATTATTAGAAATTGCCCGAACCAGGAGAACACGAATGGACAAGGCCGCGAAAGAGTTTTCAATATTAATGCAGCAGAGGCACAGGAAGACCCGAAGCTTGTTACGGGTACGTTTCTTATTGACAATAAATCTGCTTACGTTTTATTTTATTCGGGTGCGGATAGAAGCTATATGAGTAGAGATTTTTGTGCTAAATTAAGTTGCCCATTGACGCCTTTGGATAGTAAATTTTTACTCGAATTAGCAAATGGTAAATTAATTTCAGCAGATAATATATGTCGGAATCGAGAAATTAAACTGGTTAGCGAAACATTTAAGATTGATTTAATACCAGTAGAGTTAGGGAGTTTTGATGTGATAATCGGTATGGACTGGTTGAAAGAAGTGAAAGCAGAGATCGTTTGTTACAAAAATGCAATTCGCATTATACGAGAAAAAGGAAAACCCTTAATGGTGTACGGAGAAAAGGGCAACACGAAGCTACATCTTATTAGTAATTTGAAGGCACAAAAACTAATAAGAAAAGGTTGCTATGCTGTTCTAGCACACGTCGAGAAAGTACAAACTGAAGAAAAGAGCATCAATGATGTTCCCATTGCAAAAGAATTTCCCGATGTATTTCCAAAAGAATTACCGGGATTACCCCCACATCGATCCGTTGAATTTCAAATAGATCTTGTACCAGGAGCTGCACCAATAGCTCATGCTCCTTACAGACTCGCACCCAGCGAGATGAAAGAACTACAAAGCCAATTACAAGAACTTTTAGAGCGTGGTTTCATTCGACCAAGCACATCACCGTGGGGAGCTCCTGTTTTGTTTGTCAAGAAGAAAGATGGTACATTCAGGTTGTGTATCGACTACCGAGAGTTGAACAAACTTACCATCAAGAACCGCTACCCACTACCGAGAATCGACGACTTATTTGATCAACTACAAGCCTTTTCTGTTTATTCAAAGATTGACTTACGTTTCGGGTATCATCAAATGCGGGTGAAAGAAGATGATATTCCAAAGACTGCTTTCAGAACACGTTACGGTCATTACGAGTTTATGGTCATGCCGTTTGGTTTAACTAATGCACCAGCTGTGTTCATGGACCTTATGAACCGAGTGTGCGGACCATACCTTGACAAGTTTGTCATTGTTTTCATTGATGACATACTTATTTACTCAAAGAATGACCAAGAACACGGTGAACATATGAGAAAGGTGTTAGAAGTATTGAGGAAGGAAGAATTGTACGCTAAGTTTTCAAAGTGTGCATTTTGGTTGGAAGAAGTTCAATTCCTCGGTCACATAGTGAACAAAGAAGGTATTAAGGTGGATCCGGCAAAGATAGAAACTGTTGAAAAGTGGGAAACCCCGAAAACTCCGAAACACATACGCCAGTTTTTAGGACTAGCTGGTTACTACAGAAGGTTCATCCAAGACTTTTCCAGAATAGCAAAACCCTTGACTGCATTAACGCATAAAGGGAAGAAATTTGAATGGAATGATGAACAAGAGAAAGCGTTTCAGTTATTGAAGAAAAAGCTAACTACGGCACCTATATTGTCATTGCCTGAAGGGAATGATGATTTTGTGATTTATTGTGATGCATCAAAGCAAGGTATCAGTTGTGTATTAATGCAACGAACGAAGGTGATTGCTTATGCGTCTAGACAATTGAAGATTCACGAACAAAATTATACGACGCATGATTTGGAATTAGGCGCGGTTGTTTTTGCATTAAAGACTTGGAGGCACTACTTATATGGGGTCAAAAGTATTATATATACCGACCACAAAAGTCTTCAACACATATTTAATCAGAAACAACTGAATATGAGGCAGCGTAGGTGGATTGAATTGTTGAATGATTACGACTTTGAGATTCGTTACCACCCGGGGAAGGCAAATGTGGTAGCCGACGCCTTGAGCAGAAAGGACAGAGAACCCATTCGAGTAAAATCTATTAATATAATGATTCACACTAACCTTACTACTCAAATAAAGGAGGCGCAACAAGGAGTTTTAAAAGAGGGAAATTTAAAGGATGAAATACCCAAAGGATCGGAGAAGTATCTTAATATTCGGGAAGACGGAACCTGGTATAGGGCTGAAAGAATTTGGGTACCAAAATTTGGAGATATGAGAGAAATGGTACTTAGAGAAGCTCATAAAACCAGATACTCAATACATCCTGGAACGGGGAAGATGTACAAGGATCTTAAGAAACATTTTTAGTAGCCGGGTATGAAAGCCGATGTTGCTAAATACGTAGGAGAATGTTTGACGTGTTCTAAGGTCAAAGCTGAGCATCAGAAACCATCAGGTCTACTTCAACAACCCGAAATCCCGGAATGGAAATGGGAAAACATTACCATGGATTTCATCACTAAATTGCCAAGGACTGCAAGTGGTTTTGATACTATTTGGGTAATAGTTGATCGTCTCACCAAATCAGCACACTTCCTGCCAATAAGAGAAGATGACAAGATGGAGAAGTTAGCACGACTGTATTTGAAGGAAGTCATCTCCAGACATGGAATACCAATCTCTATTATCTCTGATAGGGATGGCAGATTTATTTCAAGATTCTGGCAGACATTACAGCAAGCATTAGGAACTCGTCTAGACATGAGTACTGCCTATCATCCACAAACTGATGGACAGAGCGAAAGGACGATACAAATGCTTGAAGACATGCTACGAGCATGTGTTATTGATTTCGGAAACAGTTGGGATCAACATCTACCGTTAGCAGAATTTTCCTACAACAACAGCTACCATTCAAGCATTGAGATGGCGCCGTTTGAAGCACTTTATGGTAGAAAGTGCAGGTCTCCGATTTGTTGGAGTGAAGTGGGGGATAGACAGATTACGGGTCCGGAGATTATACAAGAAACTACCGAGAAGATCATCCAAATTCAACAACGGTTGAAAACCGCCCAAAGTCGACAAAAGAGCTACGCTGACATTAAAAGAAAAGATATAGAATTTGAAATTGGAGAGATGGTCATGCTTAAAGTTGCACCTTGGAAAGGCGTTGTTCGATTTGGTAAACGAGGGAAATTAAATCCAAGGTATATTGGACCATTCAAGATTATTGATCGTGTCGGACCAGTAGCTTACCGACTTGAGTTACCTCAACAACTCGCGGCTGTACATAACACTTTCCACGTCTCGAATTTGAAGAAATGTTTTGCTAAAAAAGATCTCACTATTCCGTTAGATGAAATCCAAATCAACGAAAAACTTCAATTCATCGAAGAACCCGTCGAAATAATGGATCGTGAGGTTAAAAGACTTAAGCAAAACAAGATACCAATTGTTAAGGTTCGATGGAATGCTCGTAGAGGACCCGAGTTCACCTGGGAGCTTGAAGATCAGATGAAGAAGAAATACCCGCATCTATTTCCAGAAGATTCATCAACACCTTCAACAGCTTAAAATTTCGGGACGAAATTTATTTAACGGGTAGGTACTGTAGTGACCCGAACTTTTCCATGTTTATATATATTAATTGAGATTGATATTTACATGATTAAATGTTTCCAACATGTTAAGCAATCAAACTTGTTAAGACTTGATTAATTGAAATATGTTTCATATAGACAATTGACCACCCAAGTTGACCGGTGATTCACGAACGTTAAAACTTGTAAAAACTATATGATGACATATATATGGATATATATATAGTTAACATGATACTATGATAATTAAACTTATCATTAAGTATATTAACAATGAACTACATATGTAAAAACAAGACTACTAACTTAATGATTTTTAAACGAGACATATATGTAACGATTATCGTTGTAAAGACATTTAATGTATATATATCATATTAAGAGATATTCATACATGATAATATCATGATAATATAATAATTTAAAATCTCATTTGATATTATAAACATTGGGTTAACAACATTTAACAAGATCGTTAACCTAAAAGTTTCAAAACAACACTTACATGTAACGACTAACGATGACTTAACGACTCAGTTAAAATGTATATACATGTAGTGTTTTAATATGTATTTGTACACTTTTGAAAGACTTCAATACACTTATCAAAATACTTCTACTTAACAAAAATGCTTACAATTACATCCTCGTTCAGTTTCATCAACAATTCTACTCGTATGCACCCGTATTCGTACTCGTACAATACACAGCTTTTAGATGTATGTACTATTGGTATATACACTCCAATTATCAGCTCTTAGCAGTCCATGTGAGTCACCTAACACATGTGGGAACCATCATTTAGCAACTAGCATGAAATATCTCATAAAATTACAAAAATATGAGTAATCATTCATGACTTATTTACATGAAAACAAAATTACATATCCTTTATATCTAATCCATACACCAACGACCAAAAACACCTACAAACACTTTCATTCTTCAATTTTCTTCATCTAATTGATCTCTCTCAAGTTCTATCTTCAAGTTCTAAGTGTTCTTCATATATTCTACAAGTTCTAGTTACATAAAATCAAGAATACTTTCAAGTTTGCTAGCTCACTTCCAATCTTGTAAGGTGATCATCCAACCTCAAGAAATCTTTGTTTCTTACAGTAGGTTATCATTCTAATACAAGGTAATAATCATATTCAAACTTTGGTTCAATTTCTATAACTATAACAATCTTATTTCAAGTGATGATCTTACTTGAACTTGTTTTCGTGTCATGATTCTGCTTCAAGAACTTCGAGCCATCCAAGGATCCGTTGAAGCTAGATCCATTTTACTCTTTTTCAGTAGGTTTATCCAAGGAACTTAAGGTAGTAATGATGTTCATAACATCATTCGATTCATACATATAAAGCTATCTTATTCGAAGGTTTAAACTTGTAATCACTAGAACATAGTTTAGTTAATTCTAAACTTGTTCGCAAACAAAAGTTAATCCTTCTAACATGACTTTTAAAATCAACTAAACACATGTTATATATCTATATGATATGCTAACTTAATGATTTAAAACCTGGAGACACGAAAAACACCGTAAAACCGGATTTACGCCGTCGTAGTAACACCGCGGGCTGTTTTGGGTTAGTTAATTAAAAACTATGATAAACTTTGATTTAAAAGTTGTTATTCTGAGAAAATGATTTTTATTATAAACATGAAACTATATCCAAAAATTATGGTTAAACTCAAAGTGGAAGTATGTTTTCTAAAATGGTCATCTAGACGTCGTTCTTTCGACTGAAATGACTACCTTTACAAAAACGACTTGTAACTTATTTTTCTGACTATAAACCTATACTTTTTCTGTTTAGATTCATAAAATAGAGTTCAATGTGAAACCATAGTAATTTGATTCACTCAAAACGGATTTAAAATGAAGAAGTTATGGGTAAAACAAGATTGGATAATTTTTCTCATTTTAGCTACGTGAAAATTGGTAACAAATCTATTCCAACCATAACTTAATCAACTTGTATTGTATATTATGTAATCTTGAGATACCATAGACACGTATACAATGTTTCGACCTATCATGTTGACACATCTATATATATTTCGGAACAACCATAGACACTCTATATGTGAATGTTGGAGTTAGCTATACAGGGTTGAGGTTGATTCCAAAATATATATAGTTTGAGTTGTGATCAATACTGAGATACGTATACACTGGGTCGTGGATTGATTCAAGATAATATTTATCGATTTATTTCTGTACATCTAACCGTGGACAACTAGTTGTAGGTTACTAACGAGGACAGCTGACTTAATAAACTTAAAATATCAAAATATATTAAAAGTGTTGTAAATATATTTTGAACATACTTTGATATATATGTATATATTGTTATAGGTTCGTGAATCAACCAGTGGCCAAGTCTTACTTCCCGACGAAGTAAAAATCTGTGAAAGTGAGTTATAGTCCCACTTTTAAAATCTAATATTTTTGGGATGAGAATACATGCAGGTTTTATAAATGATTTACAAAATAGACACAAGTACGTGAAACTACATTCTATGGTTGAATTATCGAAATCGAATATGCCCCTTTTTATTAAGTCTGGTAATCTAAGAATTAGGGAACAGACACCCTAATTGACGCGAATCCTAAAGATAGATCTATTGGGCCTAACAAACCCCATCCAAAGTACCGGATGCTTTAGTACTTCGAAATTTATATCATATCCGAAGGGTGTCCCGGAATGATGGGGATATTCTTAAATATATGCATCTTGTTAATGTCGGTTACCAGGTGTTCACCATATGAATGATTTTTATCTCTATGTATAGGATGTGTATTGAAATATGAAATCTTGTGGTCTATTGTTACGATTTGATATATATAGGTTAAACCTATAACTCACCAACATTTTTGTTGACGTTTTAAGCATGTTTATTCTCAGGTGATTATTAAGAGCTTCCGCTGTCGCATACTTAAATAAGGACAAGATTTGGAGTCCATGCTTGTATGATATTGTGTAAAAACTGCATTCAAGAAACTTATTTTGTTGTAACATATTTGTATTGTAAACCATTATGTAATGGTCGTGTGTAAACAGGATATTTTAGATTATCATTATTTGATAATCTACGTAAAGCTTTTTAAACCTTTATTGATGAAATAAAGGTTACGGTTTGTTTTAAAATGAATGCAGTCTTTGAAAAACGTCTCATATAGAGGTCAAAACCTCGCAACGAAATCAATTAATATGGAACGTTTTTAATCAATAAGAACGGGACATTTCATATTACAGGTAATTTAGATTCACCATGTAAATAAGCATATTTCAAATGGTTTGGAAGTGGCTTTAACTCTAATGTCGGTGGTTCTTCTATCGATGATTTATATCGATATCTGTCTTCTTCTTTTAGCATTTAAATTTCTTCTGTTGTTGGTTCATATCCATTAGCCATAAGTGTAGCTAACATTTAAGTTTCATCAATTGGTTCAGTTCCTTCTCCTAAAGAACATTCTCCTGTTCCTTGTAATTCTGGAAATTCTTCTAACAATTCTGCATGTGAATCTATAGTTTGAATATAATAACATGTATCATCTGCAGATTGCAGTTGTTGCATTGCTCTATCAACTGAAAAGGTAACACTCTCGTCCTCTATACTTAGGGTCAGTTTCTTACCGAACACTTCTATTATTGCTTTAGCCGTGTTTAAGAATGGTCTTCCTAATTTGAGAGGAACTCGAGAATCTTCTTCCATGTCTAGAATAACAAAATCTACTGGAAATACTAAAGTACCAACTTTAACTAGCATGTTTTCCATTATCCCTCTAGGATATTTTACTGATCGATCGGCTAGTTGTATACTTATTCGTGTTGGTTTCAATTCTCCAAGGTCTAGTTTTGCGTATAGTGAATAAGGCATTAAATTTATACTAGCACCTAAGTCAGCCAATGCTTCTATTGAACTAAGACTACCCAGAAAACATGGAATTGTGAAACTTCCTGGATCTGATAATTTTTTTGGTATCTTATTCAATAGTACTGCAGAACAATTAGCATTCATAGTAACAGCCGAGAGTTCTTCCATTTTCTTTCTATTTGTGATTAGATCTTTCAAGAATTTAGCATATCTAGGCATTCCAGAAATCACATCAATGAAAGGAAGATTTACATTTATTTGTTTAAACATATCCAAGAATTTAGATTGCTCGGCTTCAAGTCTCTCTTTTCTCATTTTACTCGGGTAAGGAAGTGGTGGTTGGTATGGTTAAATATAAGGTTTAGCCTTAACTGTGTTATCTTCATTAACCTTTTCAACTACCAGTTCTGTTTACTTATCTTGCTCAGGTTGTGGTTCTTGTGGAGTAGGAATAGCTTCATCAGAGATTACAGGCATTTTAGGTGGTTTAAGTATAATACCACTTCTTGTGGTAATGGCTTTAGCTGTTTCATTTCGGGGGTTATCATTTGTATCGCTCGGTAGACTTCCCGGTTTTCTTTCACCTATCAACCTTACTAGGTTACTTACTTCTTGTTCCAAATTTTGAATAGAAGCTTGTTGATTTCTAAATGCTTGGGCATTTTGTTCATTGGTTTGTTTCTGAGATGTGAAAAACTGCGTTTGAGATTCAACTAGCTTCGACATCATATCTTCTAAATTTGGCTTTTTATCATCGATTTGTGGTGGTTTGTTTTGAAAAATAGGTCTTTGCTGATTGTAAGTATTGTTGGATACTTGTTGATTGCTAGGACCTTGTTGGTTGTTGTATGGAACATTTCGGTTATAATTCTGGTTTTGATTATAGATCGGTCTTGGCGGTTGATAATTATTCTAATAATTATTTCCATTCCTTTGGTTTATATATGAAACATTCTCTCTTTGTTCCATTGTTTGTTCAATACTAAGACAATCTTTTGTCAAATGTGGTCCTCCACACTGCTCACAACTAATTCTTATTGAGTGAATATCTTTAGTCATCTTTTCCATTCGTCTCTCGACAGCATCTATCTTTGCAGAAATGGAATCAAAGTCATGGCTAAAATCGGCTCTAGCTGCTTTAGATGATCTAACGATATCTTTTTCTTGATGCCACTTATGTGAGTGGGAAGCAGTGTTATCAATAATTTTGTAAGCGTCAGATGCGGTTTTCTCCATAATGGAACCACCATCAGCTATATCGATGTCTTTTCGTGTAGTGATGTCGCATCCTTGGTAGAATATTTTTACTATTTGACAGGTGACTAAACCATGTTGTGGACATCCTCTTAATAACTTTCCAAATCTTGCCCACGCTTCATATAGAGTTTCATTTGGCTTTTGCGTGAACGTAACAATTTCTCCTTGAAGTCTTACGGCTTTAGATGCTGGAAAGAATTGTTTAAGAAATTTTTCAACTAAAACATCCCATGTATCAATCGCCCCTTCAGGTAACGATTCTAACCAATCTTTGGCTTCTCCCTTTAAAGTCCAGGGAAATAACATGAGATATATCTGTTCATCCACCACTTCTCTTATTTTAAATAGAGTACAGATCCTATTAAAGGTTCGAAGATGTTCATTTGGATCTTCCTTCGGCGCACCACTAAATTGGCATTGATTAGTTACCATGTGTAGGATTTGTCCTTTTATTTCATAATCTGGCGCATTAATGTCTGGTTGAGTAATTGCATGACCTTGGCCAGTGCGTTTAGCTCGTATTCGGTCTTCCATACTTAGAGGTTCTAGATTCTCCATTATTGAATTTGTTGAATCTGAATCACTAGAGGATCCTGATTTAATGGGTTGTTCCTCGACAATATCTGTTTGAATGATTGGTGGTTCCGGAGGAAAGATTAGTGGTTCAGAATCTCTGAATTGTCCCTGAATATCCTCCGAATTCTCAATTGTGAGGTCGGGTTCAAAAAATGGATTATCGGAAATTTGAATTGGAGTACTTGGTCGACTAGATGACGATTCTAAAGAAAAATCAACGGCAACAATATTGGCTAGATGTCTTGATCGAGTTACAGGTGGTGAACGTATAAAAGGTGGTGAACGTTTTGCTTGGTGTATTCACTAAATATCCTATTAGTTATAAAAATAAAAATTATATAAGTTATTAAATTAATAGACTTTTTTGATTTTGCCCACGTTTCGAATAGCCAATAGATGCAGCAGGTAGCCAGGACCCTTTAAATCGGAAGCCCACAACTCGCCACTAACAAATCCAACTATTACTACGAACCAGAAAATTTTAGATGTCTATCAATTTAACCACTTAAAATAATTTTTAGTTGAAATTTAAAGAAATTTTAGAGAAGAAGTAGAAAATTCTATGTCCTAAAAACTAGAGCATCGAGAAATAAGAAAGAAAAAGAGCGCGTCGAAAAACGTCGAAAAATAAAAGGTCGAAAAATAATAAAAAGAACGTAAAGCGTCGAAACTTAAAAGTCTAAAAACTAAGAATTAAAAGTTGCGTCTAAAAATATTAAAGCTTAAAAGAAATTCTATATCTAAAACGGCAAAAACTTATAAAGGTATTAAAATCTAAAAAAAACGGCGTCGCAAAATTCTAAAGCACCTAAATCTTAGTCTAAAGAAAAAGCACTTAAGGGATTTTACGGCAAAGCCTAAAAATCTAGAAATAAAAATAACTACGACAAATACTATATTTTAAAACTAATTACGAGCGAAAAATACAAATATTACGCTAAAACAAATAAAAAGATACAAAATATAAAAATAAACTTAAAGTTGTAAAAAGTACAATTTTTATAAAAATATTATTTTTATATTATTTATTTTATAAAAGTATTAATTTAGTAATTATTAAAACTAATTATAACTAAATATTATAAATTAAATAAAACTAAACTAAATATTAAAATATACTAAACCTAATTAGGGTTATTAATTAATAATAATAATTAAATTAATCTAACCCTAAACTGGTCGGACCAGGTACCAGGCGTGTCAAATCAGCCCATGCGATCGCATGAGCTGACCGTTGTAATACCATGCGGTCGCATGGCTTAAGATAGCAGGCCAGAAGTTGGGCTGCTACAGTGTAGTGGCCCATATACTTTTATATTTTTGTTTTTTTTTTGTTTTAATAATTATATAAAATATTTATATAAATGAAATAAAAACTTATATTTTTACAAATTAAAAATAAAAATTCTTTATAATTTATATATTTTGAACAATTCTTAAAAATATATATTTTGTTTTTCTTTTTATATTTTTGTATTATTTTTTTAAAAATTAAAACGTATTGTTACAAAAGTAAATTAAAAATCCTTTTTTTTATATGTATATAGCGTTTCGCTTCCGGCGTTTAAGCAAGTTCTCCGGCAGTGGCGCCAAAAATACTTGATGTTAAAGCGAATGGGTACAAAATAGTATTAATTTTTACTAGGAATTACTATTAAATACGATACAATTTTACACAAGTTATTTATTTATTTATAGAGTGGATATACCTAAACCTTGCTACAACACTTATAGGCAGTGTACCTAATCATACAGTAGTGTAGTTTTTAGTAAGTCCGGTTCATTCCACAGGGATCTTAGCCAAGTTTAACGCTATATTTTTAAAAACTATATTTATAAAAATATAAATATATATATAAGTAGTAGTATTATTATTATTATTATTATAAAAAAGGGAGTTTTTACCGTTTAATGACCGGTTTGTCGATTTTAAAACTTAAGTCGCAGTTAAAACCTAATGTAAAATATTAAAAATAAATATAACTTAATTTTAAGCGTAAAGTAAATAACGATAATGAAATTGCGATAAATAAAAATGCGATAAATAAAATGACGATAAATAAAATTGCGATAATTAAAAAGTACGATAATTAAAAGTGCATTTAAATAAAATGACAGTAAATAAAAGTGCGATAATTAAAAGTGCAATTAAATATGAAATAAAGGAATTATGCTTATTTAAACTATCGTAATCATGATGTTTGACGTGTTGATTTTATTTTATTACCATGGGTTAATTGTCCTTTATCCTGGATTATTCAATATGTCCGTCTGGTTTTTGTCCATAACAGTCCATCAGTCATAAATATAAAGTGCGAGTGTCCTCGTCAAATTATCCTTATATCCGAAGTCAAATATTCCAACTAATTGGGGACTTAAACTGTAACAAGGTCTTAATACTTTGTTTAATAATTACACCAGGATATCGACTGCGTGTAACCTAAGGTTTTAATACTTTGTTAACAATTACGCCAAGTGTCCTTGTACATAATTCACCCCTATTTTAATGAGTCCATTGACTATTAATCCATTCCCGTGTCCGGTTAAATGAACGATTATTAGTACTTATAAATATCTCGCCCATCGTGTCCGATCGAGTGTATATGGTTATTTATAGGTACGTCCAATTGTAAATCTTTATATTAAATTAATAAACTATCATTTAATTAAACAAATATAAAGCCCATTAATAGCCCATAGTCTAATTTCCACAAGTGTCGTTCTTTTGTCCAAACCCCAATTATGGTACAAAGCCCAATTACCCAATTTTAATATTTAGCCCAACATCACGATTACTTCGGCTTAAATAAGCATAATAATAACTTAGCTACGAGACATTAATTTAAAAAGGTTGAACATAACTTACAATGATTAAAAATAGCGTAGCGTTACACGGACAGAATTTCGACTTACACCCTTACAACATTCGCTAACATACCCTTATTATTATTAAAATTAAAATTAAAATTAAAATTAAAGTTATAATATATATATATATATATATACGTTTGAGATGAAGAGAAGAAAAAGATGTGTTTAAACTGGCCAAAACACGCGAAATTTATAAGATGTCACCAGATACTGTTCACCATGCGATCGCATGGATTTTTCACTTCCAGGCCATGCGATCGCATGGCCTGCTTTTCCAGCTCACATGAGTTTGTTTGATTTTTGCCGACGGTTTTAAATAAATATATATAATATATAAATAATTTTAAGAATTATTTATATATTATATTATATTTGTGTGCATAGTTGACTTGTAATTTTTGCTCCGTTGCGTCGAGCGTTGAGAGTTGACTCTGGTCCCGGTTCCGGATTTTTGAACGTCCTTTCGTACAATTTAATATCTTGTACTTTGCATTTTGCGTCTTGTACTCTTGTAATTTTGAGACGTTTCTTATCAATAATTTGAACCACTTTGATTGTACTTTGTACTTTTGAGCTTTTTGGTCGTTTGCGTCTTCAAATCGTCGAATCTGTCTTTTGTCTTCACCTTTTATTATTTAAACGATAATTACTTGTAAATAGAACAATTGCAACTAAAAGCTTGTCTTTCTTGAGGGATAATGCTATGAAATATATGTTCGTTTTTAGCATTATCACTGTTTGAAACCTGATCAAAGAGGTTCGATAATTATTTATTTTCTGTTCCAATTCATATGTACGGAGTATTAATATTTAAACTTAAAAATGTAAAAATATTTCTAACAAACCTAAAATCTTCATAATTAATTTACAGTCTAACTTTTATCTTAATCTTTCATGTACAAGTATTATATCTTTTTTTTAAACTAACGAAACGTCAACCGAGTGTCACTGACGTTTACTAATTAGTCTCGAAATCAGTTATTTTTAATATATTCTCTTTCTATATGTAAACAGTTTTAAATAGCAAGTTTTAACTACTAAAATAAATATATTATATATTTTTAATATAATTATATATATTTACAAGAAATATTTACATATATATATATATATATATATATATATATATATATATATATATATATATATATATATATATATATATATATATATATATATATATACATATACATTTATAATAATAGCTTTCATTACATCGCATAATATTTTAAATATTTATTTTCAACAATTAAATCATATATTATTTCAAATAATATTTCAAATTATTATTATTATATATATATATATATATATATTTAAATATACATGTATCTATTTATAATTAGTTGTTCGTGAATCGTCGAGAACAGTCGAAGGTCAATTGAATATATGAAACAGTTCAAAAATTTTGAGGCTCAGATTAACAGACTTTGCTTATCTTGTCAAAGATATTAAATCGTATCGAGAGTTTGGTTCAAAATTAGTCAAAATTTTCCGGGTCACTACATAGGGTGCCCGTGAGATACCCTTGGAAGCAGCGGATATTATATAGTGATCGACGGGTGATAGTGATTCGATGGTTATGAAAGTCGAAGTTTAAGAGCATTGCGGTGAATACTTCTTGGGAAGTGACGAATGAGCGAATCTTATTGCTCTTATGTGATAGACGAGTAAAGATGACCGGTGAGCCAGTGACGGACTTAATGTTCGGTTAAGACCGAAGGTTATGATGAAGTGTTGATATTGCGGTCGATGCAATTATTGTGTCGGATTGGTCCCTCTTCTCTATGAGAGTGAGCAATTTTTGGTAAAGGTTCGTTGAGTGGAAGGTCGGGTGACCTCGACTGATATGCACTACTGATTTATTGGAGTGACGTATGCTTAGGCATAGAGACGTATGTGGGACTTTGGTAGAGTTCGCTTCGCGAACAGTTTAGGCAGTTGATGGTGATTTGTGGTCTGAAGGTACGTAGTCGTCGCGTATACGACATCTCTAGTAATTTTGTATGACGACTCTGAGTGCCTAAAGTGAATTTGCAGTGATTCGGTGTTTATGATCAGTAATGAGAATGATCATGTGTGTTGTGGAATGGTAATTCCACGGGATGTTATCATCTTGGCGGTGAGAATGTGGAGCTGTATTCAAAGTGGGGGAGTTTTTACTTCCGCCCGAGGAAGCTCCCGTGGTACTAGATCAAGTGAAGTGTAAGACTTCTTATGTAAGGTGGTCGTGTAGTACCAAAGTGCGGTAGGAGACCAAGTGTGAAGTTTGAGATCTCGGAAGTGAGAGAATGTAACTGTTATTGCGGGTTCTCTCGTGATATAGATTTGGGTTGGTGTGAAACTCGGATAGTACTGTCGAGTGAGTACGAGTTCAAGATGGTGGTGAATACTGTATTTTCCTTATCGGGAAACGTGATCGTGAGAATTTTCAGTGGATTATTCCACTTTGTGGATGGTTGTGAGGCAGGAAGCGCTGGTTCTGATTGTCTCACGTCGGGATACGCGGTTGTTGTTTGTTGCGAGAGTGTGTTCCCTAGTGATGTGACCCGTTGGTTGCATGGAAATGTCGAGATCATCCTTAACGGGCGGTCTAGATAGGAGGATTCACCCGGCAATGGTGAATATTTTATGGGTCGCGTGAGGAATTTCGAATTTTGTGATGATAATTCTTTGTTGAAGGGGTTCTAGTGCACGAATAGTTTCCATGCTAGTACTAGGAAGTCGGAAATGTAAGGATGCGTTGGAGGGTTTAGGGAGAAACCTTGTGTCGAGTATTGATGTTTTGACTAGATCGTGGTATATTATTGTCGTCTTGAATTAATTCAGTGACGAATGATCGTTGGCGGAGCAAATGATGGGAAGGTTGTGTCCCTAGTATGAGTAGTTGGTTCCAGAATTAGAGAACATTCATGAATGACCGGTTGAGTAGTACGTTTATGAACCGATTAAGTACATAGTTTTAATGAGGCATGGATCCTTCTCGATTTAGATTAATGCAAAACTTGGTTCACGACGTAGTGGACCTAGTAGATCGCGTTGGGTGATATAGTTATGGATGTAGCTTATTGCGAGTTTTAGTCGAAAGAATTTGAAGGAATATATGGTGTTTTTCGTATTTCCTAAGTGTGTATTATGGACGTCGAGCGTATGAGATACCGCTGGTTGCGGTAATGCACGCTAGTGACTATTAACGTGTGGTGAGATATTCGGATTAATGGAAAATTGTTGTGGATAACGAGTTTGGAGATATGTCGGAGGACCATTGAGTGAGGGTCCGGTTGGTTAAGTGACGAAGATCATGGGGACGTGATCCAGTTTAAGTGGGGGAGAGTTGTAACATCCTGAATTTTATACATCAGAAGTGCCATCAGAAAGTGTCAGTAAATGTGTGCATCAGAAAGCGCCACTAAAAGTGAACCTAACACTTATGCATTTTCAGAATTTACATCAGAATCAGAATCTGTCAATTTCAGTCCCTGGACTTCCAAGAGCTGGTAACATCGCGTTTTGAGTGGGTTTATCGCGTCCTAGCATGTCGCGAAATGCGACAGGTAGGTTTGAAATGCGACAACATGAAAACCCCAAGACCTGAGCAATTCGTCGCGTATTGGGTGTGTGTGTCACGTACTGGGCGTCGCAAAACGTGACAGGGGGTCGCGAAACGCAACATTTATGCAGAACTGACCAAATTGACCCGTTTTTAAGGGTATCTTTTGGGGTGTTTTGATCTTTTCACTTTGTGGACGGGTTTTAAGCCCCAAACCTGATCCAACCTTATCTTGAACTCATTTCACACCCATTTCTCTCCCACCAAACATCTTAGAGAGAGAGGAGAGTTCTAGAGAGAGAGGATAGTTCTAGAGAGGAAGCTTCAAATGGTGATGAAGATGGTGATTCTTGCCCAAATTGGAGTGGTTCTTGGTGCTTATTGGTGTTTCTAGATACTAGAGCTCGTTTTGGTGCTTGAGGTAAACCCTAATCCGAATTGTAGTGTTTGATGCTTGTTGTGTTTAGGGTTTATGCTTGTTAGGGTTATAAACCCCATTTATTGTGATATATAGGGGTTTTGGGTATGGTTAGTGTGAGTAGACCAAATTATTGTGGGTTTAGGGTTTAATGATGAAATTGGCTAGATTTGTCATGGGTTTGGGTGTTAATCACTAGATTATAAGTGTGTTGGTGATTTAGATGTTCATAAGAACATGTTAATTGGTCAAAATGAGTGTTAACCTCGAATTGTTGTCAAACTAAGTTTTGAGTCAAGATTTGACGAATCAAGTATGTAAATGCTTGATTCATGTGTTGATTAGTGTTTTGGAAGTATAATCACTAGTCGTTAGTAATTTTGGGCGTTTTTTGGACTTATGTCAAAATGGGTTGACTATGATTTGGGTCAAAATTGATGATGACACTAATTTTGGATTAAATGAATGTTAAACACTTTTGTTAAGTATTAAATGATGTTTTTGAAGGTAATTACTCGCGATAAGTAGTTTTGGGTTAAAGTGATGTTTTAACATAAGTCAAAGGTAGTCAAAAGCAATATGGGTCAATATTGCACGTGTTGGGGTTTTTTTGTGTATTTGGCATTTGAAATGATTACTACCTAAGTAGTAATCTAGTGTCGGGACCTAGATTGGTCTAATTGGTGTAAAGTATGATTTTGGGCTAGATTGTACTTTGTTGTGGGGTTTGAATTACCAACCGTAGTGGTAGTTGGTGAAGTCCACTTTAGGTGTCTAAATGGGCGGATTGTGACGGTAGGTATAAACCCTTGGTTAAGGGTGTTGGTGTTGAATTCTCTTGTAGAGAATCTATGTTGATTATGTGTATACCTATATGCGTATTATAGGTAAAGGCTTGCTCGGTTGCGTTTGGATGCGAATTACATACATGACTTGTGCGGGCAATCCAAGGTGAGTGGAATAAGTATACATGTATGTATATAATGTATTTATTTGTATGGGATGGATATGTGTTGTCCTTTCCACCCATGAGTTAGTGATATATGTTGTTGTACACTAATGGTTTTATGAACGCATATGTGTTGTCCGAGTTAGTGATATATGTCGTTGTACACTAACGGTTTTTATGAACGGATATGCGTTGTCCGAGTTAGTGATATATGTCGTTGTACACTAACGTTTTTTGTGAACGGATATGTGTTTTTGTTCCGCCAAGGGTTAGTGATATATGTTGTTGTACACTAACGGTTGTTATGAACACCGATGGGAAATTCGAGTACCATTCCTTTGTACGATTGGTTAACCATGGTTGTGTGAATGTTGTATTAGCATATTAAATTGTGAACTATATACTATTGGTGTTGCTAGCTTATTGTGAATTGCGGATATTAGTTTTATGCATGATGTTTGCATGGTTGTTGAATTGCTAGCTTGTATGCGGTATTGTCCAAGTGATTGCAAGTAAGTAGATTATATATGTATATATATAATTATTGCATTCACTAAGCGTTAAGCTTACCCCTCTCGTTGTTTACCTTTTTACAGGTATTGTGTATGTGAAGTTAGCTAGTCGTTAGACTAGATGCGTAGGAGCGCTTGGGCTCGATGGGGTAGATTTTGGAGATTCGAACGCGGATTGGGGATTTGGTAGCCCCCGGGATTATACTCTTGGTATCGGGTTTGGTTATTGTGTATTAACCCGTATTCGTGTGATTGGGTCATTATTACAAATGATTTTGTAATGTGTAATTGTGTACCAAGGGTCATTATAAATTGTCAAACGTATCGTTACAATATTATGTTTTTGGTTAAAACAGAGTTGGAAATGAATTATATTAATGGGACCTAACCTATATAAAAAAAATGTGCTTCGTTTTTTTGGTAAACGGATTTGGGGTTGTTTCAGTTAGACTTCCGCTGCATTACTTAGAGATGTCTCAATCATGGAACTTATATTTTGCATTCGTAGCTTATGTTACTTTGATTAATGGTTTTGTAATGACTTTTGTGTCACGTTATCTTTTGTAAAACATTTGAAGTTATCTTTTCATGAATGCAAAACTCGTTTTTAAACAGCATATAGTGTTTGACCTTGTAATGATCATGTTGTTGATGATCCATACACGTTGATATTGTACGGGGCGTCACATGCGATTCAACGTCCTATTGGAAGAGAACCATCGAAGAAGGCTGCTAGAAATGGGATGAGAAAAAGGAAGAGTTGACTTCAAGATTCGAAGAGTTGACGAGAAATGGGATGAGAAAATGATTTTGTACGAGGTACGAACTCTTCAAGATTCGAAGAGTTGACTTCAAAATGGGATGAGAAAAAGGAAGCGGAATTTGAGAGACGAAGTGAGTGTATCGATGCTATAGTTGAGGAAAAACGAATAAGATGGGCAATGGATTGTGTCACCAAATTATTTAAACTTAACGTTAGCGAAATTGCGGACCCGGATGAGAGGAAAAAAGCTTTGAAGTTCAAGAAGAAGATGGCCGCCCGATACATAGATTATTTTGATTCTAGCGATGAGGAGTAATTGTAGTATTTACTATATTTTCGTACGTTTTAATTTCTAGGAGTTTAATAAAGTAATTGTATTATAATTTTATAATTATTGTAATTTTCATTTATTAGGACTTTTAATAAATTGTACTCGTTTTAGTTTTATTAATTTGAGTGTGATTTTTATTAATTTAAATTATTATACATGTATTATTTTTATATATAAAAAAAACTCAAACAAAAATGAAAAAATAAAATAAAAAAATGTGGGACATATTTTCCTATTACACTTGCATCACACCATACCACTATAAATTCAATTACGCCATCACACTTGCCAAATCAGCACTATACCCTACAAAAACACTCAATCACGCCATATCACGCTGGCACCACTAATAATGGTATAAGCTGTTAAAACCGGTATTTGACATGTGAAATTATTACATAAATTATAAAAAATTATATAGAAAAATAGAAAAGTTTTTTGGGGTTAGCTCAACGTAATACAACCTCTGCCGAAAAACCATCCATTTTGACATGTTATCGCACTCATCTGACTTACTCAATTTGGCTACCACTAACCGATTTATGCAGTGTAGTAATCACTCATGAACCACATGATGTACATTTTACAGTGAAGTCATAGTGTCGGATCCAGGAAAAAATTTCACCGGGGGCAAATTTTTTTTTAAAACGTAGGGATTTTTGTGTGTGCAAAATATAGATGTTTTTAGGCAAAATATAAAGTTTTTTGAGCAAAATTTGAAGGTTTTTGGGCAAAATACGAAGATTTTTGGGCAAAATACGAAGGTTTTTGGGCAAAATATGAAGGGTTTGGGGCAAAAAAAAAATTCCACCGGGGCAAAATCGAAAAACCGAAAAAAAATGCACTAAAATTTCGAAATCCACGGGGGCGGGCGCCCCCCTCTTAATACACTGGATCCGCCAATAAAGGCCCGGAATATAGCATAATAAGTGTATAACTTTTACGGCTGGTCAAAAGATATATTTTTTCAAAACTGACAACCACCGGACACTAAAATAAATTCTCAAATCAAGAACCAACTACCCAAATTAAACATCTATATGTAACTGAGACTAGCCCATACAAACAAAAAAATGATTACTGTAATGGCAAACTGGACCACCTTGTACGTGCAGGATATCATGTATGAACAAAGAAAGCAAGACATTATTATTGAAGATAGTACACCACGTACCAAAATGAAAAATTTATAACATTACTGCAAAGGAAACTCATGTTAACCCTTTATGCTAATTCTTTGATTAGATTATCTCTACCCTTAGATGGAGAAACCACCTCTCATAGGATAAAAAAACAACCGTCTACATCTCACAACTTCCATACATTAAGTTTGTAAGATTATACATTATTATTGTTGTTTGATTTGATTCATCTAAGTTTCCTAAATTTGAGTTTTTTTTTTTTTTTTTTTTTTTTTTTTTTTTTTTTTTTTCCTCATGCATCACTATTTGTATTTTATGGTGTTGAACAATATAAGGTAGAATTTTTAATGATATACAATAATCATTTTTTTGCCCACGCGGGCTTGTCTGAGTGGTCACCGAGTTGCCCAACGGAGCACACTACCTGGGTTCAATTTCTGGCTATACCAAATTGTTCAAAAGGAGAGTGTGACTAGAGGGTGCGCATAATGCGCAAGTCACCCGGTATCAGGTCTCGCGCTCGGAGAGCTTGATTATCTGAGATTTTACCTTCAGTGGGGAACCAATGTATTCATTCATAGAAGGATTTCCTCGCATATAAAAAAATCACTTTTTAAATAAATTATATGAAGTGTAAAATATATATACCCGTGCATCAATATTATTATAAAATCAAAAGCTCAATATTATTATAGGCTAGCTTATGGCCAATTTTTTTTTTGTCTTGTTATTCTGGTAAACTCTATCGTATATTTTATAAATATATATTACTCGTTAATACTTATTTCAAAATAATGAGAACTAGTCTGGATCCGGCCCGCGCCATGCGGCGGGGGCTTTTGACATGCGTATTTATGTTTAACGTATCGTTGTGTATGTAGAGAGGGGGAAACGGCACATCCGTGTCGAACGTAGTTAGTCTCGTTTTGTTGGTAAAATTATTTCGAGTCTAACGGTGCTGTCGAAAAAATTTAACTCGCGGCGAGCAGGAAGATACGGGTTGTCGTTGTGTTTAGCGTTTTTTAAAAAGTGTCCGTTTCGAACGTAGTTAGTTTCGGTTTGTTCATAAAAATATTTCGAGTTTAACGGTGTGGTCGGTGAAATTTAACTCGCGGCGAGCAGGAAGATACGGACTGTCGAAGTGGTTGGGTGAAGTTTTTATTTTAAATAAGAGAATATATGTTTTACACACTTTTTTTTTTTTTTTTTTTTTTTGCAAGTTAGTTATAGTCAAGGGGTTAGACAACTCTTAACCATGACGGTCCGTCATGGGATCATTGATTGCCACATCAGCGCCACATCGGCACCTCCTTCCCATCACTAACCCATCACTAAATTACTAACATCCATGACGGTCCGTCATCGTTACACCTTTATTTTTTTTATATTAAACTTATATATTTAATAATTTATATATAACATTTAAATTCCTAAAAATTAAAATTTTATTAATAAAAAAAAATATTACAAGGTCCTAAATAAAAAAATAAAAACCATTACAAATTCCTACAAATAAAAAAAAACCATTACAAATACCTAAAAATAAAAAAATAAAAAAGATTACAAATTCCTAAAAATAAAAAAACCTACAAATTCCTAAAAATAAAAAACAGTACACGTTTAAGACGACCCGATCGTATCGTCACTCACGTACCCCTCGTTGTTGTGGGGGTAGTCAGGCTGAGGACGAACGCAAAATTGTCAGGTCCAAATACCAATACAATACAACTCCAATCGGTTGCATTTGAGTAAGGCTCTCCCGACAATTTCATGCCATTCTTTTTCGGTCGTGATAAACTCGAACTTATCGGTTTCTGGATCACACCAAGCAAAATCCGAGGCCTCGAAGTCAACATGTTCGCGTATGTAGTCGAACAAACGCCCCGTGTCCCAGTAGGTGATATCGAGTGACTCGAACGACTTTTTCTGCCCGTCTAGATACATCTTCCAATCTTTGCTTAGTGATCCCCGTACCAAACATCCATCGAAACAAGACAACGAGCCATGAGTTTAAGTGTGTGTTTTTCATTTGAATTACAGTGTGTATGTTTGTGTTTTTACAATGTGTATGTTTGTGTATGTAAACATCAGAGTGTGCATATATATAGGTGAGAATGGATTCAAAATATTAACGTTGCAATCCTACAAATTTATCCGTTGCACTCTGCATTTTAAGCCGTTGCACAGATGTTTACGCATGCAAACGTTTGAATTGTTCGCCCATGATTTTGCTTGGCAACGACTTGGAGGAGTACGGGATAGGATCACTAAGGCATGGACGGTTTGCTAGTATCGGCGCCCTTCAAGGGCGGCCCAACGGCGGACTGATACTAGTCCTCTTAAAGTGGGAAAATGGTGTGGGGGGGGGGGGGGGGGGTGGGGGTATGGGATGTCGTTTTCCCCTTGAGTCAACGACAACAAATGGCACCTCATTTAGTATGTTACAAATAACTCAAGTTAGAGCCCAAGTCAATTTATTAAACTTGGATCGTTAAACAAAAAAATACATACTTGCATTAAAAATTTACTTCAAAAATCCCAGCCCATTATCTAATTAAAAGGTCCAAGATAAGTCATCACGTGTGAGCGCTTGGTAAGAGCCCAAGTCAATCTAATCAAACTTGGATAGTTAAACAAAAAAACATATTTGACTGCATTAAAAATTAACTCCAAAAAGCCCAGCCCATTATCTAATTAAAAGGCCTAAGATGAGTCATCACGTGTGAGCGCTTGAGTCAAACTCGTCATCATCCGCGTAAACAAAAAGAAGAACCTAGAAGCTTTCAATCAAGACGTGTGTATGATTCATGTCTTATGCTCCAAGACAAACCAAAACTATATATACAAGTATACAACACCCCCAATACATTCAAATTCTTATCTGTTTTACTTAATTTAAAAAGTACAAGCATTAAATTGTTCCCCAAGATAACCTTTATCTTCAAAATCAAGAAAATAATCAACCATGGCAGGAGGTACAGAAGCTTTCCCTGATTTAGGCAGACATTGTCAACTATCCGAATGCAAACAGCTTGATTTTCTTCCATTCAAATGTGATGGTTGTCACAAGGTAATTCGAATTTCTTCAATTGAATTCAGATTCAAATTCACGTTTTTCATTTTAAAAAACCGGAATACCACTTTGTTCAATATTTGATTTTAAACTGTTGAACTCGGAAATTAAACCGAATGAAAACAGAAAAAAGAAAAATTGAATTCGAATTTCGGTTCTGTTTTTAATTTTGAATTCAATTTTCAATTTTACGTTTTCTAATTCATACTGATTCTGTATTTTGTTGTTGCAGGTGTTCTGTGTTGAACATAGATCATACAAGTCTCATGAATGTACAAACTCGGATCATAATAGTCGAAAAGTATTGGTATGTGAAACATGTTCGATGTCAATCGAGATTCCACTAAACAGCAAAGGAGGTGAAGCCGAAATGGGAACGATTTTAGAAAAGCATCATAAATCTGGAGATTGTGATCCGAAGAAGAAGAAGAAGAAGAAACCGACTTGTGGTGTTAAACGGTGCAAGGAGATTTTGACTTTTTCGAATACTAGTATCTGCAAGTCTTGTCAGAGCAAGTTTTGTTTGAAACATAGGTTTCAATCCGATCACGCGTGTGAAACTACTCGTATGCCGGCTGTGGCTGCTGCAGCTCGTGCTCGTGTTGGTGGTGGTGTTATGCCTTTTTTGGCTGCTTTGGGTTTGAGAAACGGTCAAGATTGTACGAAGAAGGCCAACGGGTCTAAATCGGCTGCTACGCCTTCAACTTCTGTTAAAGCTTATTAAGATTGTTGATGTTTGTGTCTGTATTACATTCTAAACATTGTGATTATTATTTCAAAGTGATGGAATTTAGTTGATGTGATTTCATTTAAGATGTGATTGAGTACAACCAGATTGATTATGATGATGATATATGATGATTTAGCATATAAAATATAGTACATGAAAGCTATACTTGTTTTAGTAGAGATGGTGCAACTAAAGGTTTGCAGTTAAATCCTTGATCTCTTCAAAGGAAATAACATGCATAAATAATGTCAAAAATCACAAATGAGATTTTAAGAAAGCTGCAACGCAGATTGGATTTGTTGTATCAGATAATTGTAAATATGCATCTTCTGTATATATTATGTTCGAAAAATTGGCCTTGGATTGGGCTTTTTACACATTTAAATAATAAATTTCAATCCTACATGTGTGTAGGTATATACACGAAAACCATCAACGTAAACTTTAATATAATTTTTTTGAAACATAAACATAATTGTTCATTTGTTCAAAGATTCCATAACTTTAGTTTAAATTCATATTAAAAAATATAATGTTAGCCAATTTTGACTTTGATCGTTACTAAATCGACTTTGATCAATAAATCTGAATTTTAACCAATAACCGACGTTGACCGATTAAATATTTGGATTTTGGAAAATCGGATCGGCCTCTTCTAAAAAAAAAAAGGGTACTTAAGGAGTGATCAAGGAATTTTACGACTGCAAAACAAGAATACCATCTTAACTAAAGTAAGTTTAGATGTTACCTGTTCATCAGCAAAATCCTTGTCGGGCGTGAGAAAAAGCATGCAATGGCATTCCTTCCTGATGTCGAAAAACGAACAATCATGAGCTTGTATTCGTGTTTTAGTCCTTACAACTGAAGCTATTTACCTTTCTCTCATGGGTACACTGTACACAAGGGCAGTTCCAAAAACATTGAGTTGCCTCTGCAGCTTTATCAACATAGTGTCAATATCCAAGCAAATAACAGTTAGTATACATTTTTTATATAATATACTCGAAGATATATACAAAAGAAGAAATTTATCAGTTAAAAAGAATAAGAATGGACTGCAAACTTTTGACTACAAGGACAAAGAGGTGCACCCGACGAATCTCTATGATCCGCCAACCCCTGTATTACGAAAGTGATTGCTTTAAGGTTAGACACCAACAATTCAATACTCTTGCTCTATTTGTATAATTTAGGAGTCCTAATGTCCAAAATACATATATACATATACATATATATACATATATAGGTTTATTAGAGGTGGTTAATGTACAGTCTAGTAACAAGCAGATACAATACAAAGACATACATAAAAACGAGAGATACATTGATAACTTCAGCAGTAAAACCCTTATCGACATGTGTCATATAAACGAGCATAATGTTCTGAGAATTTACGCATGATCTCAACAGACTTATCTGACGGCTCAGCTAAGTAAAAAAACAAACAATAAGTACATAATACAACCGTTAACAATTCATCCTTAGTATTTCAAAAATCCAACCTACATAACTACATAAGTAGATAGTTCATATCGATACCTCACTGCTAGCATAATATTATAGGTTACATTAGTTTGTATTTCACCCGAAAGATAACCACAAATAATACATGAATATATGAGGGGAATAGGGGATTGATGGTTTTTGAATGATTAGAGCATCATGACAAAGCAACTATGATTATCATGTAGATCTTTCGTATCAACCTTATTTTTTAGAAAGCTAACCAATTTCAACTTAGACATGATCCATGATCCTAATTCGAGTAGCAACCACTTAATTTAGTTATACTAGTTAAAGATGAACACTTTTCTTATTCTCTTTTAGGTCTCAATTGTGGTCCTCTAAAGAGGCTACATTCTAACATTCTGAATTGTACTACGCATCATTCGTCTTGAAAAATCATCCCAACAAAACCCGAAGATTGGTGTCCTGATGACCTCACTAGAGGTCTCATGTTCAAACCTCATTAGACTATTAGAAGAGTATCTTAGTTGGTCATAGTATGACTCACTTAGGCAGTGTACATCTCATTAGTAACATATCTTAAGTGGCCAAGGAAAGGGTCTCATTAGTAACATATCTTAAGAATTGTTTATTCTAATTAGTTACTCAGCATCAAAGATACATATCAAATGATTTTCGAATTAAGTATAGAAAACAAGAGCTCCATATAAACTTTCACACGTAAACCACTAAGCATCACAAATTATCACATCATCAATTGCTTATAGCTAGGGCACTATTGTAACAATGTTCAGTAAAACTAATAATTAGATATAAGAAGTAATGAACGGAGAACTGCAGACGCCGACATAGTAACAGGACGTCGCCGTTGGCTGTGATGTCATCGTTGTCGTCATATTTAATTTCGATTGGATTCAGAGTAGCAAGTACTGTATCTGGAATGGATAAGGCAAATAATATGTCGTAAAGCATTCTTTAAGAGCCTAAATATACATTTGTATGGATGTATAGATTTAAAATTTTGCTTTTTCAGTGTTGAAGGAGAATCGGAACCACTCGTTCTTGTTTAATTTTGTACTCCGATTGGAATTGAGTTATCGAAGCTTAAACTCAGATGATAAAACTGATTTAGCACGAAATTATTCATAATGATTCAAAGTCGTGTTTAAAAATAAAAATATATGGAGTATATATATATATATATATATATATATATATATATATATATATATATATATATATATATATATATATATATATATATATATATATATACTAGGTTTTGAGCCCGTGCGTTGCACGGCTGTTCAAAAACAGTTTCAAATATGAATTTTAGAATTTATAGGAGCTACAACATTGAAAGACTATAAATTACATATGTAACATTATATTTTATTTTAAGCATCTTATATAATCTTGTATAATATTCATATAATTATCGTTCCGGTAAACATAAATATATTTATATGAAATTACATATGGATTCATCTCAATAGTTAGTTAATGCATATTACACTCATTGACATTTTTTCCTCTTTATATAAAACAACTTGAGACCAGTTGTACATGGCAAGCAAATGAACCACTATAAGCTTTAATTCTCCCATTTGTGACATTTAGATCCTTTGAAAGCATCATCAAACCTTTAACTGCACGAAAAAAAAAAAGACTGTAAAGGATCATTTATAATCTTGCAGTATACATACCTTCAACTACATAAAACATCTCTTCTAAAATATAATGGATACTTTATGGGTAGTACGAGGATGAGGCTTTAACTATTTCATATAAGTATAATATAAAAGAACATGGCTATATAAACTTTTAGCATATAAAGTATACATACCTTCAACTACATACAATAATTTGTCTCGTCAAACCTTCAATAGACGGTCAAAGAACTTCACATAATTAACTAAATATCTTATTGTAATCGAAGTAATTACCAACAAACAGTGCTTCATTTTAAGGTGCGATTTCAACTGTAATGTAAATGTATATGTATATCATTAGAGGTCTTTTGTTGATCCTTGGTTGAATGAAACACGCAAAGTAATATTGACACACATGAACATATGAAACGGTTTTTGCGAAAACACTCGGACGCATATATAATAAATGTTTAACCCATTATAAATACATTACAAAGGATTAAATCGTTAATGACAATGTTATGTTATTGTAATAATAAGCTTAGATATATCAGATACGAACTAAAATATGTTTCTATACACAATCCAGGTACTCAACTGGCATAACAAATGACCCGTTTCAACCCAAACCCATATTTACTAAAGTTAACCCAAAGTACACTACATATATATCAACAATAAGCTACAAATGTTATCCTTATTTACACGTTTTCACAATCCAGGTAAGTAATATATTGTAGATTAAAAAAACATACCAAGTTGCTTGTATATTCATACCATAGCTTCAATATCCGGACGAATTGCAGGCCCTGCTGTCCTTGCAACTTATCACTGTAATTTATGGTTACACACAAAGATTTTCAACTAAAGACGTCGTAACTGATCATGAGTAAAAAACATAAGTACTTTAGTTAATGTGTTAACATAGAATTCAAACCTCGGGATCATTAGATTACTACTCATAAGATATTTTATTCTAATGGTTGATGCTTCATGTTCAAGATTGTCACCACTACCCAGATTGCTAACTAACTAACCTCAAATTCATTAAATGTATTTTATTTGAATAGATATTTGGGATATTAGTTGATGCATCAGACCTATTATACATCCTAATGGGCACAAAATGAGGAACTGAGTGTTCTACCACGTCAAATGAAACAATGTTATCATCTATCAAGGAATTGACTATACAACAAACTACACAATTTTCCTTTTTATTTGATCATTAATAAATGTCTATTAATTCGTTATTCTTGCAGCTCATATGATGATTATGTATAACCCTAAAATAAATCATAACACCAAATTCAAATGAAACAATTCTCCTTTTTATTTGTCGCCGTTAATGGTTAAATTATTATCGAAAACAATCGGATGATATCTGCTTTACATGGTTCAAGCCCGATGAGAGATTTTGTTCATTCAAAATCGTAGAATTCTCTAAAAAAAATCATCGAGCTGAAATTCCATCGATTTGACTTCTTTATTTGATTTCATATTTTGTACCGATTTTTGATGAAGAGTTCATAATTAAACAAATTGGATCTGGAAAAATTGATTTGAATGAGAAAGAAAGGGTCGATCTTCTTAGATCCGTTTATTTCTCGTACTGTATTTAATTTTTATTTTTATTAATCTCCTAATTATCGTTATTCTATCTACATATCTAAAAGGCATAGTGAATAGTAAACTTCACAAGCTTCACAAACTACCCTCAATCTTTTACTTACCTACATTTTAGCTCCATAATATATAATCGTTGACTTTATGTTTTTTACAAACTTACCACAGACTTTTAACATTTTATACTTTAACCATTAAACTTCTCATTCATTATAAATCGACCACATACTTTATATACTACCTAATAGACAAAAACGATTAATAGTCACCAAGGGCGCTTTCGTCCTTTCACTTTTTTCCCCCCTTTACATATCTAAAAGACATAGCCAAAGTGAATAGTAAACTTCACAAGTTTCACAAACTACTCTCAATCTTTTACTTACCTACATTTTAGCCCCATAATATACAATCGTTGACTTTATGGTTTTTATAAACTTACCACAAACTTTTAACATTTTATACTTTAACCATTAAACTTCTCATTCATTATAAATCGACCACATACTTTATATACTACCTAATAGACAAAAACGATTAATAGTCACCAAGGGCGCTTTCGTCCTTTCACTTTTTCCCCCCTTTTCCACCTTTTTTTAAAAAGGCCCCATAGTTTGTTCAAATATTAAAATCGACCCCCAAACAGGAGGTATAGCG
Organism: Rutidosis leptorrhynchoides; assembly: GCF_046630445.1. Taxonomy (NCBI): domain Eukaryota; kingdom Viridiplantae; phylum Streptophyta; class Magnoliopsida; order Asterales; family Asteraceae; genus Rutidosis; species Rutidosis leptorrhynchoides. Next base: position 240,554,202 of record NC_092341.1, read on the forward strand.
TAAAATACTCATTTTCATAAAAAAAAAATTTAATAAACTCCACCCAAATATTCAACGGGCCATATCTTCTCGCTCGCAACGAGTTAAATTTTTCTGACACCACCGTTAAACTCGAAATACTTTTAGGAGCACACTGTCACTAACTATACGAAATACAGACACTTTTTAAAAAACGCTAAATATTTGAGGTATTTTTCATACACGTCGATTTTGCGTTAAATTTTTAAAAGTCGACAATTTCATAGTGAAACGCGGAGATGTGCATATATTGTTAATTTAAAATAACATTTAAATCTTTCACGGATTATACCTTTTAGTTCGACTCGAGTTGCGCTTCAACGATATCATCGTTAGCCACGAAATAATTTTACAAACTAAACACAATATATTACATTGAAAACCGAACCCCAGCGCGAAGCGAGGGTTCGAACACTAGTACTATCAAGACAAAACACTGTTTCACTATTCATCGATAGTAATCAGTGATATTTTTGTCATTTCACCTTTTTCTTTTTTACATCTATGCCACAATCACTACACCTCTAACTATACCACCTACCTCCAGCCACCACCACTACCACCACTCCACCATCCCTGCCACCTTCCACCGCCACCATTAACCTCCCGACGAACGTTGAACTCCGACAACCACCCGGCATCACCAACAGTCAGCACCACCGTTTATATCCATCGAACACCGGGCAACACCGCTGCCGACCTCACCTCCACCAACGTTTTTCGACGAAACCACCGGACTCCAACTACGACCGTCAATCTCCATTCGGTACCATCACCAAAACCGATTCGGTACCATCACCAAAACCGTCGATCGGTTAACAACCGTCGATCTTCGTCCATCCTCCATCACTAACAGCATCCGTCAAACACCAAGGTTTTACGGGAAAAAAAGAGAGGGTGAGGGCCGCTAAGCAAAAGTGGGTGGCGGTGGATGAATGGTGGTGATGGCGTCCGGATTTGTTAAAAATGATGTTGGCGGCGTATTTGTGTGTGAGTGAGTAGATGATGTGGTGGGTTCAGTTGGATCTAGGTTGAAGTGAAGGAGGTAGAGACTAGAGAGAGGGTTTGCAGATGAAATGAAAATGAATTTTACGGAGTATTTGTTTTCAATTTGCATTTTTTTATGGCTAAAATAGTGGGCTATGCCCCATTTATATCATAATTTAATTTTGGGACCTCACATTTCTTATGGCCTATTGATCCAACGAATGTTATATTTGTAATGCCCTCTTTTATTAATCATGAGTTTTATTTTTTATTTTTTTTCGTATAAATAAAGTTTTCATGAATTAGTTTAGTCAAAATAAAAGGTGTTTTTTTATCTACAAATATTTGTATCTTTATCCATAGCTTTGATTTAAGGGCTAGAGGAAAACAATTAATTTTTTCTTTTTGGTCATAAAAAATGCCTTCTAACATTAAAAAGAAAAAATAAATAAATAACTTTTTTTAAAATCCTTTTTTCCAACTTTTTTTCCATTAAATTTATAAACATACAATTAACCGATCACTAATCGATCAAAATCACTGACCGTTAACCGATTGAAAACACCCTACAGCAAAGCGCGGGAGATATTTAAAATAACATTTAAATCTTTGATGGGTTATAGCTTTTAGTTCTACTCAAGTTGCGCTTCAACGACATCATCGTTAGCTACGAAATAATTTTACAAACTAAACGCAATAAAATACATTGTAAACCGAACTCCCGGCGCAACGCGAGGGAGCACAACTAGTTTAATCTATCTATTTAATTGGCTTTAATCATAACCACTGGATCTGACAGCTGTAAATTACACATGGCGTATGGTGCTACTAATGCGGTTATAATGACAATTAGGCTGGACTAAACTCTCTTATATATATATATATATATATATATATATATATATATATATATATATATATATATATATATATATATATATATATATATATATATATATATATATATATATATATATATATGAATGAATGAATTGGTTCATGTACATTAAATCTTAAAATACATAAGGTATTAAGTCACTATTTTGTTGACACATGTCCACCTAAATTGAGGGAAGAGATTATAACTTAAAGGATAATTTAGTCATATACAAAATAAAATTGAAATACAGATTTAAATATATCGTAATAATATAATTATACTATTATACTATATACTAAATATGGACAAAACCCATCAATCATACCACGCCATCTCGCCCAAAAACACGGTAGCTACTATAGCAACACTGTAGCTACTGTAGTTTTTTTTTGTTGTTGGATTTTCCCTTACCACAATGCCCAAAAGCACTGTAGCTATTGTAGCAACCACTGTAGCTATTGTAGCAATTTTTTTTTTTGGTTGGATTTTCTCTTACCACAATGGAGTATAAAAATATAAATTCATAGATAAACAAAGTTGCTCTGAATTTTTTTTTTTTCGCTTACCACAATGGAGTATAAAATATAAATCTTTTGGGTTTTCCCTTACCACAATGGATTAAAAATATAAATCCATAGATAAACGCAGTTGCTCTGAATTTTTTTTTCTTACCACAATGGAGTATAAAATATAAATCCATAGATAAACACAGTTGCTCTGTATTTTGCAACTATAAATATACATATTATGTATATCGATATATAAACAAAAATTTGAGTCGAAAAACTATATATATATATATATATATATATATATATATATATATATATATATATATATATATATATATATATATATATATATATATATAAATATATATATATATACACCATAGCATAATTTTTAAACGAACTAGATTAACTAAAATGAAGTCGTGTGGCTAAAAGGATTATACAACAAATATAAAAACCTTCAATATTTCAAGTATTCATAACGAACTAATTTTAATTACCTAATTAGGTATTAGATATTAGACATTTAGTAGATGATAAGTAAAAGAATAACAAGAAAAGAATGAGAAGGAGAATGTGGTATATGGGATGAAAGAAGGGGGAAAGAACACTGGAGAAATAAGTTAATTAATGGAAAAGTGATTTTGTTTGTATAATATATAGTCTGATTAGGGTTTTTAGTAGACGGGTCAGCCCAGAGGCCCATTGTTGGGTTTTGGAGGTTAAAACGTTGGTTGAGTAATTGAACAAATGATTTCTTTGATTTTTCTTTAAAATATAAAATTTGGTGTACACAACAACACAACAACAAAACTCAATCCCACATGTATGGGTTATAGGAGAGGTGAGACGTTGATAATCCTTCATTTATCATTCAATAAAGAAAAGTCGTTTCTCAACCCCAACTGAAACACTCACAAAAGCAGAGAAAGTCATCTCTCTCTTTGACGGGTTGAGAGATTGCTTCCAAGGAGACCACCGGCCAATATGAAACCGAACATATACAAATATTACATACAAAATAGAAAAATTGTTTACTTTTTTAAGTATTATAAAATATTGTTATATGTTACTCCTCGGTCCAATATTAATAGTCTTTAGGTAAAAATAACAGTTTAAAACATTACATTCATTATATTATGTTTTTTAATTACTTTACCATTTAACCACTTACTTTTTACCTATATTTTTATCTTATATACAAAAGGTTGATTAAGAAAAGTATTGAAATTATATGTGTATGTGGATTTGGTCTCCGTAGCGAAGCACGGAACTCCAAACTAGTTAAAAATCAAATGCAGACCAAATTATTACTTTACTTATACTATTAAAATAAAAATGAATTTCCAAACTGTATTCTTTTAAAACGGAAGCTGTACGCATTTTGATTTTATAGTGCTTATGTATTGGCTTGATGATAATAGATGTTTTCATAGTTTTAAAAGTTGTAGCTTCATACTGAAACTAATTAATCAGTCATCGTTAAATTCATATATTATAGATTATGGAGTAGATTATAGATAGATAAATAAAGCCAAAACCAAATTAAAATAACTTGGGTGCGTTTAGAGAAGGGACCATGGCTCTACCCAAACTATGTGGTATGATGAAACAGAAAGCTCCACATTGTTGACCAATTTTCTAATTCATTCTTTTGTTTGTTTTTTTTGAAAAGCAAGGAATATAATTAAGCACAGAAAATATTACAACGTTCACAAATTACAGTATGAGAAGTAGGTTGCGAAGTGAGCAACCAATTAAGAAAACTAGCTCGAAAGATACAAGTGTGGGTTGCTTAACCAAGTAAACCAGTCAAATTTTTTTCCTCTCTTACGTAGGGAAATCCATTCGAAGGATTTTACTTGGATTTCATTAAGAGTAACCGCTGCACTCCACGAATTTCCGCGAAACACTCGATTATTACGATTCTTCCAAATATAGTATGCACATATCCACTCGATAGCTTGCCAAATTTTCTTCCCGAAAGGAGACATAGAAACACCTGAGTTGCCTCGAAGAATCTCATTGAAACTAAGATTCAAAAACGATCCCAACCCCCACCAACTATTGATACGCTTCCAAATGTCTTGAGCAAACGAACAAAAAAGCAAGGTATGATCCGTTGTTTCAATATCATCATCACAAAAGGGGCATCGAACACTATGTAGATCAATACCCCTTTTGTCTAACTCAATCCTAACCGGTAGTCTTTTCTTCATCAAACGCCACACGAAAATTTCAATTTTTTTAGGCACTAAGTTGTTACGCATAGTACTTGAATAATTGGTTCCACAAGATAAAAGATTTTCATCACACAAACCCGATAATTTTTTGACAGTGAATGGCTTATCCCCATCCAAGTTCCAAATCCATGAATCCACTTTGTCGCTTAACGTTACCTCCGAAACCACCTGGATCAGTGACATGAGATCACTCAAGCCTCGGCCCGAAGGTTGACGAGCCCAGGCCCATGTGAAGCTCTCCGGATGATTAGCCAACCCAATGCGCGAATTAACAGAAGCCATTTTGTTACCTTCTAGACGATACAAACGCGGGAACAACTCACTAAGCTTGCAATTTCTGATCCACACTTCATTCCAAAAAGATGTATCCGCACCATTCCCAATTGTTTTCACGAACGAGTTTTTGAAGTTGATTCCGATGTCTTCCAAAGTATTACCTGCAACAATGATATTCTGCCAAGTACCTACGGTTGGGCGATAACCTAAGTCACCACCCGACCCTAGGCCACCACACGAACCATAAATGCTACGAGTCACTCTAACCCAAAGCGTATTGGATTCGGTTTTAAACCTCCACCACCACTTTGCGAGAAGAGCTAAGTTTTTCCCATTTAGAGAACCAATATTTAACCCCCCATCCCATAAGAAGCTAAGATATTATCCCATTTAACCCATGCTATTTTTGAACACGAATCTGACCCCCCCCCCCCCCCAAAATTTCCTTCTCACACTCTCAAGTAGTTTTATCACACATTGCGGGGCACGAAAGAGCGAGAAATAATACAACGGAAGACTCGAGAAAACCGATTTAATAAGAACTAATCTTCCTCCATAAGACATCGATCGCATTTTCCAACTCGAAAGACGATTTTTTTATCTTTTCAATAACCGGTTCCCAATGTTTTAGCTTATTCATCTTACATCCTATTGGAAGACCGAGGTATGTAAATGGGAATGTACCAACTTGACACCCGAGTTGATTGGCAATTACCGTCATCTCTTCGTTACCAACCCCAACACCATATAAGCAGCTTTTATGAAAATTCACTTTTAAACCGGATGCAAGTTCAAAACACTTTAGTAGAATTTGGAGACTACGGGCATTTGCACCACTACATTCACCCAGAAAGATGGTATCGTCCGCGTATTGAAGATGAGAGATGGGAACTTTGTCTATGCCCACTTCAATACCCTTAAAAATGAAATGACCCGTCCTAATCCATCCGGACGAAGTCCATATCGATTATAAACGATTCACAACAGTTGATTACATCGCGAGGTACTTGACCTCTATATGATACATTTTACAAACATTGCATTCGTTTTTGAAAAGACAATCTTTCATTATATCGAAAGTTGACAGGCATGCATACCATTTCATAATATATCCAACTATAATTGACTTAATAATAATCTTGATGAACTCGACGACTCGAATGCAACGTCTTTTGAAATATGCCATGAATGACTCCAGGTAATACCTATAAAATGAGCAAATGCACAGCGGAAGATTTCTTTCGTACCTGAGAATAAACATGCTTTCAAGTGTCAACCAAAAGGTTGGTGAGTTCATTTGTTTATCATAAATAATCATTTCATAATTTTAATAGACCACAAGATTTCATATTTCCATTTCTCGTAAACATACGTCCCATGCATAGAGACAAAAAATATCATTCATATGGATTGAACACCTGGTAACCGACATTCACAATATACATATAAGAATATCCCCATCATTCCGGGATCCTCCTTCGGACATGATATAAATTTCGAAGTACTAAAGCATCCGGTACTTTGGATGGGGCTTGTTGGGCCCGATAGATCTATCTTTAGAGTTCGCGTCAATTATGGTGTCTGTTCCCTAATTCTTAGATTACCAGACTTTAATAAAAAGGGGCTTATTCGATTTCGATCATTCAACCATATAATGTAGTTTTGATTACTTGTGTCTATTTCGTAAAACAGTTATAAAAACAGCGCATGTATTCTCAGTCCCAAAAATATATATTGCAAAAGCATTTAAAAAGGGATTAATGAAACTCACGCATATAAAAAATAGTAAAACAGTTAATAAAGCATTTGCATGTATTCTCAGCCCAAAAATGTAATGAGTAAAAAGGGAGCAAATGAAACTCACGCATATAAATATTGTAAAACAGTTAATAAAGCATTTGCATGTATTCTCAGCCCAAAAATGTAATGAGTAAAAAGGGAGCAAATGAAACTCACCATACTGTATTTTGTAGTAAAAATACATATGACGTCATTTAACAAGTGTAGGGTTGAACTCGGATTCACGAACCTATATTATTCATATATATTAACACATATCACATTTAATCGACTAAGCTTATTTATATTATATAATGTATTAAGATTTATATATATATATATATATATATATATATATATATATATATATATATATATATATATATATATGATTATATTAAGATATGTTTTTATATAACTATTACTTTATTTGGTAACATAATATTTATAATGGAAAGTTGTAATATTTTTATAAGAATAAGGACACTAATAATAATAATAAATAATAGTAGTGTAAGTAAAAATGATGATAATAATATATAAAAATCTTGATGATAATAATAATAATAATAATAATAATAATAATAATAATAATAATAATAATAATAATAATAATTTTTCTAATAATGTTAATCTTAAGAAGATGACAATTTTGATTAATAATAATGATAATAATAATAATAAATATGATAATGACAATAATAATAACAAAAATACTAAAAGTGCTACCTTAATGAAACAAGCTCCAAAAAGGAAAAAATAACTGCCCATGCTCGGGCTCGAACCCGCGACCTCTAGTTCACCCACAACACCCCTAAACCATCTATCTACTTGTGTTTTTCTGGAATTAGTTTCTCCCCAGTAATATGTATAGATCCCGTTAATATTTTGCTTTCCCAACATTCATTAAAAGATTTGGGCTTCATTCGGCCCAATAGCAGTTTCAGTCCAACTGCCTAATTCATACTCGGCCCAAACACGAAATAGAAGCCCAATGTTTGCTACTTGGATCCGTAAACCCAATACCCCTTTTTTTTATAACCAGGTCGATAGCTTTATGGGTGTAGTCCGTCCAATCTGATCGAAATCAAAGACGACAACAGAGGCGTCCAACAGTAATCGATCATCTGGGTGTTAGTCGATTTGCAGCAATCGTTCATAGCAATTCTTGATGATGTTCTAAGGTAATGATTTAGTTTTATTTAATTAACTTATATGATGTGGGTATTCAATCAGAGATTCGGGTTGGATTGATATCGATAAGTGTGTGTCGGTTAATTGGAGATACAGTTAATGGAAAGGTTATCTATAAGTAATGATTAACAGCTTGTTGAAGCGAATTTGATTGAAGCCACAGCAATAGTTGCAATCGACAAGGAACAGGAATACCTAGTTCGTTTCTGATTTAAAAATTAATTTGGAGATTTTATGTTTTGCAGGTGTAGCAGATGGTTGGGATTATGGTTCTGATGGTTGTAGCAGGAAATAAGGCAATCGAAACGCAACCGTAACCAGTTTGTTGAGTAAGTATCGCCGGTAAAACACGGTCAAGCAAAAAGCCAGAAACAGGATCGAGTTATAACTAAAAGGGTTGTTGTTTGATTAATGAATTTGAGATAGCCATGATATAATAGAACAAGTAATGTATTCGTTTTCATAATCATCATTATATCAATATCAATATTATCATGATCTTTATTTTTCACCCTATTTATTGAATCTGTATCATCATCATACCTTTGTTAGTTGCCACAGAAACAATATGATTTTCGTGTGGTGACAGGGACAGTCACCATTAACTGTTGTAATTCCCTAGTTGTAGCAGTAGGAATAATAACTAATAAGGATAGTTTTGTTTTTATGGCCCAGACCGATCAGCCATAAGGAAGAGTAGAAGCAAAAATTTGAAATAGGTATAAATCTTGTGAGGTGATCTTCATGCAGGTATTCCACACAGAACTTAGCAGCGTGGTGTTGGTTTAATGATGATCAAAATAGGGTGGTTAGTTATTTAGTTTAAACAGAGCAAAGAAGAATGCAACAGGAAACAAAAATATATTTGGTGATGGCAATTGGGGTTGTAATGTAGATGGTGGTTTGAAGATGGTCTTCGAACAACTAGGACAAGTGAATTGGTTTTGTGTTAATTTGGTAGAAGAGTAGAGAGAAAGAGAGTTGGATGATTTTTGAGAATTGTCTTCCTTATGCATATAATGCATATGTACATCATGTAATAGTTAGTGGGGTATATCATATTCTGAACCAAACAAACACTGACAAAACATAGTACCATTTAATATATAAAGTATCAATTGAATATAAGTGGGATGTGAAATGAAATAGAAAACAGAACTGTAGCAATCAAGAAGGAAAAATAGAATTAAAGTGTAACAGTTGTCAGGTTGTCATGTTCCATATATCATATATTTATATAGTATAATAATACTAACATCAACTAGTTGATAATATAAATATTCGACATATAAAAAACGTGTGATCCATTGAAGCCATCAGGTGTTTATAATTATTCAGTTGACATCCAAAGCAATATTTCATATTTCGTGTTCCATTGTTTACTAAATAAATTCGAAATTATATACCTATATTCAAAATACTTTATGTATATACATATTTATTTTAATAATAAAGTGTGTTATTACTTATATTATTTTTCATATTTATTTCTAATAATTAGGTCGTATATGGCTTTTAATTATATTTCAAGTTATTATATATATGTATATATATTTACCAATAATTGTTCGTGAATCTCCGGGAATGGTCCAAAGATAATTGACTTCATGAAATAATTCAAAATTCTGAGACTCAACTCTACAGAGTTTGCTTATCGTGTCGAATTTATATAAAGATTAAGTTTAAATTTGGTCGAAATTTCCCGGGTCATCACAGTACCTACCCGTTAAAGAAATTTCGTCCCGAAATTTGAGTGAGGTGGTCATGGCTAACCATAAGAATGTTTTCATGACGAATATGAGTTGTTAAATAGAATTTTATCATTATTGACTAATATGGATAAAACAATTCGATTATCCGAAGCGTACACGTGAAGCTATCATAAAAGATTGAGATAGAGATTTAACGTTTGACGTAGTCACGGTTGAATTTAGAAAATAAGGTGTGTCTAATCTTTTGACGTTGTCTTGGTTGAATTCCGGAATTCAAGGGATTTAAAGAAAATCTTCAAAATCTAAAAGATTTGATTCTTCGGCGAGTAAGGAAATTAAGATCTCTATAATTAAATACGGTGATATGCCTCGATTATTCTATTTGATATTTCCGTTATAAATTAAACTTTTTCCGGTCCATTATTCTCACCATTTCTATACAATCCACAAATCCAAAAGATTATAAAAATGCTTAATCCAATTCTGATCCTTGTCCTTATCCTCACTATCGCAACAATTATTCTCCTTTTCCAATTACCATCGGAGGAATCTGTTTTCTTCTACTTCTCCCTCGGGGTTATAATGTTTTTAATTCTCTCGTGTCTTTATGTTGCGATAAACATTGATATACACGGTTTGTAATTCCTGTGTTTGTGATCGGCTTTATATTTTCCTTTATTTTTCGGAGCTCCATGTTCTTGTTTTCTCTTCCCGACTCCAAGTCAAGCGAACAATGATCCAGAATTCGTAGATATAGAGTTTCAAATGATTATAATGTTCTAAGCATGGTGAAACGTGATAGCACGATTTGATTTTCAAATTTATCAAAATTACAGAAGATAGAACTATCAAGAATATATTCTTCTTGATATGTTCGTAGGTTATGTAGAATGAAAGAGTTATGTAACATGACACATGATGACGTTATAGTCTGTGAATCATCACGTTTCATTAGAAACTCAGCATGAATTACTGTAATATAATCACGTTGATCAAGTGTCATTATATTATACTAACTCATGCATCAGTTCCCAATATTACTTCAATAACTTTCATATTTTAAGCTCGAAATTTTACAGAATATAGAAACTAATAGTTTCTATATGATGTAACACTGATAGTACGAAGAGATTAATGATTTCAGATAAGAATAGTTATAAAATATCTCTAGAAATATGGAGGATATTTATAATGAAAGATACGATACTATTTCAGAATATTTAAGATCAGAGGATGATAGAAACTATTGTCTGCAAGGGTTTAGAGTAAGGAGTAAGATATTCACTAAAGACTTTTTAGCAGACATTGAGTCATTTGGATTCTTTGAAGTCAAACTTATTCTTTGTGATTTGTTCACGACTTTCTTCATAGTTTCGCATAATCTTCTTTTCGGTACTAAATTTTCTATTAAATGTTTCCAATATAATGGTACACAGGAAGCACGAAGAGGTATATAATTTCGGACGAGAATATTTATGAAAATATCCTCAGAAATATCGAAGATATTGATGATGATATTTTGGAATTTCTAATTTCGATGGTTGATGGAGAAAGATTTTCCGCAAGATTTTAACATGACTTCGGAGCAAGATATTCTTTGAAGGTTTCATCGGATCCAGAATTACTTAGATTCTTTGAATATATGGTATGGTCCTTGTATTTATCCTCGGTCTCCTTCGTGGTTAGCTCAATCCGTTTTCCAGTTCCAACTTTTCTGAGCTTTTCCAACATACTATTCTTTATCATCAAACTTTCGATGATTATGGTCGTTTACGGTTGTCTATGGTTTCTGCTGCTTCATTCAGCTTTTTCAACATTCAGAGTATTGATTTGTGACTGAGTGCTTTTCAGAATTCTAGAAGGAGAGATCATAATTCTAAGAGATAAATGTCATACATATAACTGTTGATGTAGATATGCTGTGAGTTTTCAAAGTACTGATTGCTGATTTCCGGTAATTGGTATGGCAGTTCTCGTTACAAGATGCGGATGAGTATTTGATACGGTTTCAATGAATAAATATAATGATTTGTCAGAGAGCTTTAAGCCAAGAAGTAACGAGGTTGCTGGTATGTCTGCTGGTAATATGGTGGAATATAAAAGAATTCTCCGGTATCAAAAGGGTAATCGTATATATCAAGATTATAGTAAGGTTACTTCGAATGAAATGTCGAAGTTGACTTGCTGGAGCTGTGACAAAATTGGCTACCTTGAAAAGGGATCGCAAAGTTATTTTTGCTAATAAATGCCAAAGGATCTGACGCGGCTACGTGTTAAACTTTTACTCAGTTGCCGAGAGTTTCTCAGGTGCATAACTATATGCATAAATCTTTCCTTCCGTAGATGAAGTGCGGTTGGTTTACCCTCTCGATTGAGGTATTTTCAAGAATCATGAAAGGTTTGAATGCAGATTGTAATCGTCAAGATACAAATGGGGTTTAAGATGAAATCAAGTGGCAAACTTGAAAAATTGTTTAGTTTCATATGTTATAATCAATATTTTAATCCATTTTAATTGTCCAATGTTATTAGTCCACAGTCGATAGTCCACAATTAACAGTCCAATAATTTATATATAATTTAATATATAATATTTGAATTAATTAATACATATCGTGACCCGTATTCGTCTCAGACTCGATCACAACTCAAACTATATATATTATTGTAGAATCAACCTCAACCCTGTATAGAGAACTCGATCATTACTGCATATAGAGTGTCTGTGGTGATTCCAAATAATATATATAGATGCGTCGATATGATATGTCAAAACTTTGTATACATGTCCCGATATTTAAAGTGCGTAAAATAAATACAGAAATTAAATGACGATAAATAAAATTGCGAGAATATAAATTGCGATAAAATAAATTGCGATATTTAAATTGCGATAAATAAAATGTAATACGGAATTAACAGTTAGCTAGGAACAGTTAGCTAGGATTTTGTTAGCGTGGTTTCTTAAAAAAATTTAATACTGTTAATTAGTCTGTTTCTAATCAATTTTTTTTATTGTGTCCATTATTTCTTCATTATGCCACTTGTTGGATTCTGATAAGTCAAAATCCAAATATGAAATTGAATGAAAATGGTTATTCTGTGGTGAACGGATTCGTATATCGGTAGATGTAAGTAGGATAGTAAATGACTGTTGAATCAGATTTGAAGAATGTACAGTGTAACTTATTAATGCGAAATCTAGATATTCCCCGGGTATTACCTACCCGTTAAAATATTTTCACCATTAACAGTTTGTACAATAAAAATTTTAACTGCAATCTTTATGAAAGTATATATATACATATATATTTTTCTTCAGATGTAATTATGGATTTAATGAGTCAATATAATATTAAACTCATTTGATTTTCGATTTGAGCTAGAATAAGTAATCTCTAAAACTATTAGGATCCACATATTCTTCGCAGAATATTAATGAAGTTATGGATAAATACTTCATCGTTCATTGCTGTTGGTACTCCTTGTTATCTATGGTGCGTATGATGTTGATGTTCGTGGGGCAGATTGTGAAATTGAGTCTTGGGATGCGGATGTTGTTGTTGGTGATGGTAATGATACTGTTGAGGTTGATGATGGTGCTAAAGCTGGTACATTTTGCACCATATTTTTCAAGGCTACAACTCAGGCTCGAAGCTCGTTGACTTCTTTGATTACTCCGGAATGATTGGCGGTTGGAACAGCGAATGAATAAAGTTTAGAATATGAGATATGATATGTTCGTGGCGAGATATTCGGGAAATGAGAGTGAAAATGGTGTTTCAAATTGGTTCGCCGATAGGTGCTTCAGGTTTTTTTTTTTTTTTTTTTTTTTAAGAGGTGAAATTGGTTGGTGAAAAAGATCGCCTTCTTCTCGTCTCCATTGATTGAGTCGACTACGAACTCATCAGATGAATTGGGAATGGATGATTGATTGATTCATTCTGGTGACGCTGCTTTCGGAGCTGGAGTGGGACTCCATGTCGGAATCCGAGGGACTTGAACTAGTGGTGAGTTCCATTGCGTACGATTGAATAAAGGATTTTTCGATATGAAATAATATTCGGATATCGGATGATATTCTAATTACATAGAATATCTATACACAGTACAGAAGATCCCGTAGATTACGAAGGAAATTAAGGAAACGTATCAGATAAAGTCTACAGCAACAGATACGCTAAGATATGATTTAGCAGATACGCTAAGATATGATTTTTGTCTATACACTATTCATGCAATCATTGCAGTATGATGTGTCTAGACTAAGAATAATGAGCAGGTAATTTTCGACACGAAATGATAAGCAAAACTTTTGACATGTAGACACGGTCGAAGTCCAAACTCACTAATGCATCCTAACGACTATCAGTTAGACACACTAATGCAAGACCCGGTTCGCTAAGACCACCGCTCTGATACCAACTGAAATGACCCGTCCTAATCCATCCAGACGAAGTCCATATCGATTATAAACGATTCACAACAGTTGATTACATCACGAGGTACTTGACCTCTATATGATACATTTTACAAACATTGCATTCGTTTTTGAAAAGACAATCTTTCATTATATCGAAAGTTGACAGGCATGCATACCATTTCATAATATATCCAACTATAATTGACTTAATAATAATCTTGATGAACTCGACGACTCGAATGCAACGTCTTTTGAAATATGCCTTGAATGACTCCAGGTAATACCTATAAAATGAGCAAATGCACAGCGAAAGATTTCTTTCGTACCTGAGAATAAACATGCTTTCAAGTGTCAACCAAAAGGTTGGTGAGTTCATTTGTTTATCATAAATAATCATTTCATAATTTTAATAGACCACAAGATTTCATATTTCCATTTCTCGTAAACATACGTCCCATGCATAGAGACAAAAAATATCATTCATATGGATTGAATACCTGGTAACCGACATTCACAATATACATATAAGAATATCCCCATCATTCTGGGATCCTCCTTCGGACATGATATAAATTTCGAAGTACTAAAGCATCCGGTACTTTGGATGGGGCTTGTTGGGCCCGATAGATCTATCTTTAGAGTTCGCGTCAATTAGGGTGTCTGTTCCCTAATTCTTAGATTACCAGACTTTAATAAAAAGGGGCATATCCGATTTCGATCATTCAACCATATAATGTAGTTTTGATTACTTGTGTCTATTTCGTAAAACAGTTATAAAAACAGCGCATGTATTCTCAGTCCCAAAAATATATATTGCAAAAGCATTTAAAAAGGGATTAATGAAACTCATGCATATAAAAAATAGTAAAACAGTTAATAAAGCATTTGCATGTATTCTCAGCCCAAAAATGTAATGAGTAAAAAGGAAGCAAATGAAACTCACGCATATAAATATTGTAAAACAGTTAATAAAGCATTTGCATGTATTCTCAGCCCAAAAATGTAATGAGTAAAAAGGGAGCAAATGAAACTCACCATACTGTATTTTGTAGTAAAAATACATATGACGTCATTTAACAATTGTAGGGTTGACCTCGGATTCACGAACCTATATTATTCATATATATTAACACATATCACATTTAATCGACTAAGCTTATTTATATTATATAATGTATTAAGATTAATATCTATATATATATATATATATATATATATATATATATATATATATATATATATATATATGATTATATTAAGATATGTTTTTATATAACTATTACTTTATTTGGTAACATAATATTTATAATGGAAAGTTGTAATATTTTTATAAGAATAAGGACACTAATAATAATAATAAATAATAGTAGTGTAAGTAAAAATGATGATAATAATATATAAAAATCTTGATGATGATAATAATAATAATAATAATAACAATAATAATAATAATTTTTCTAATAATGTTAATCTTAAGAAGATGACAATTTTGATTAATAATAATGATAATAATAATAATAAATATGATAATGACAATAATAATAACAAAAATACTAAAAGTGCTACCTTAATGAAACAAGCTCCAAAAAGGAAAAAATAACTGCCCATGCCCGGGCTCGAACCCGCGACCTCTAGTTAACCCACAACACCCCTAAACCATCTATCTACTTGTGTTTTTCTAGAATTAGTTTCTCCCCAGTAATATGTATAGATCCCGTTAATATTTGGCTTTCCCAACATTCATTAAACGATTTGGGCTTCATTCGGCCCAATAGTAGTTTCAGTCCAACTGCCTAATTCATACTCGGCCCAAACACGAAATAGAAGCCCAATGTTTGCTACTTGGATCCATAAACCCAATACCCCTTTTTTTATAACCAGGTCGATAGCTTTATGGGTGTAGTCCGTCCAATCTAATCGAAATCAAAGACGACAACAGAGGCGTCCAACAGTAATCGATCATCTGGGTGTTAGTCGATTTGCAGCAATCGTTCATAGCAATTCTTGATGATGTTCTAAGGTAATGATTTAGTTTTATTTAATTAACTTATATGATGTGGGTATTCAATCAGAGATTCGGGTTGGATTGATATCGATAAGTGTGTGTCGGTTAATTGGAGATACAGTTAATGGAAAGGTTATCTATAAGTAATGATTAACAGCTTGTTGAAGCGAATTTGATTGAAGCCACAGCAATAGTTGCAATCGACAAGGAACAGGAATACCTAGTTCGTTTCTGATTTAAAAATTAATTTGGAGATTTTATGTTTTGCAGGTGTAGCAGATGGTTGGGATTATGGTTCTGATGGTTGTAGCATCAAATAAGGCAATCGAAACGCAACCGTAACCAGTTTGTTGAGTAAGTATCGCCGGTAAAACACGGTCAAGCAAAAAGCCAGAAACAGGATCGAGTTATAACTAAAAGGGTTGTTGTTTGATTAATGAATTTGGAGATAGCCATGATATAATAGAACAAGTAATGTATTTGTTTTCATAATCATCATTATATCAATATCAATATTATCATGATCTTTATTTTTCACCCTATTTATTGAATCTGTATCATCATCATACCTTTGTTAGTTGCCACAGAAATAATATGATTTTCGTGTGGTGACAGGGACAATCACCATTAACTGTTGTAATTCCCTAGTTGTAGCAGTAGGAATAATAACTAATAAGGATAGTTTTGTTTTTATGGCCCAGACCGATCAGCCATAAGGAAGAGTAGAAGCAAAAATTTGAAATAGGTATAAATCTTATGAGGTGATCTTCATGCAGGTATTCCACACAGAACTTAGCAGCGTGGTGTTGGTTTAATGATGATCAAAATGGGGTGGTTAGTTATTTGGTTTAAACAGAGCAAAGAAGAATGCAACAGGAAACAAAAATATATTTGGTGATGGCAATTGGGGTTGTAATGTAGATGGTGGTTTGAAGATGGTCTTCGAACAACTAGGACAAGTGAATTGGTTTTGTGTTAATTTGGTAGAAGAGTAGAGAGAAAGAGAGTTGGATGATTTTTGAGAATTGTCTTCCTTATGCATATAATGCATATGTACATCATGTAATAGTTAGTGGGGTATATCATATTCTGAACCAAACAAACACTGACAAAACATAGTACCATTTAATATATAAAGTATCAATTGAATATAAGTGGGATGTGAAATGAAATAGAAAACAGAACTGTAGCAATCAAGAAGGAAAAATAGAATTAAAGTGTAACAGTTGTCAGGTTGTCATGTTCCATATATCATATATTTATATAGTATAATAATACTAACATCAACTAGTTGATAATATAAATATTTGACATATAACAAACGTGTGATCCATTGAAGCCATCAGGTGTTTATAATTATTCAGTCGACATCCAAAGCAATATTTCATATTTCGTGTTCCATTGTTTACTAAATAAATTTTTAATTATATACCTATATTCAAAATACTTTATGTATATACATATTTATTTTAATAATAAATTATGTTATTACTTATATTATTTTTCATATTTATTTCTAATAATTAGGTCGTATATGGCTTTTAATTATATTTCAAGTTATTATATATATGTATATATATTTACCAATATTTATTCGTGAATCTCCGGGAATGGTCCAAAGATAATTGACTTCATGAAATAATTCAAAATTATGAGACTCAACTCTACAGAGTTTGCTTATCGTGTCGAATTTATATAAAGATTAAGTTTAAATTTGGTCGAAATTTCCCGGGTCATCACAAAAAAGGCCTCGATCAATCGCAGCTTTAGTAAGAATATTAAGTCCTTCCGCCGCTAGAATAAAAAGAAATGGAGATAGAGGATCACCCTGTCTAACACCCCTTCTAAGTGAGAATTCATTAGTTGGAGACCCATTGACGAGGATGGAAATGGAAGCCGTGGATAGACAAGAGTGAATCCACTTACACCATTTAGAACTAAAACCCATGCTTTTCATAACTTCTAGCAAAAATTCCCAATTAATACAATCAAATGCCTTCTCGAAATCTACTTTGAATAGGAAGCCTTTTTGCCTACTAGACTTAAGGAAGTCCACACATTCATTTACAATTAACGCACCATCTAAGATGAATCTTCCTTTTAAAAACAATCGTTCAATAAGTATATACAATTAATACAATCATTCTTTTGTTAAAGTTCCGAAAAAATATATATACAATTCAATAAGTATACACGAAAAACTTTGTGCATCATTTATTTTAAAAGTGTGCATCTGTTGTAGAAGTTTCATAATCATATTTTTAAGCGTTATTGCATCAATCTTCACGAGCAGATCCCTCCGTCCATCATCGAGAGTTTCTTAAGTAGATCTTATCACCGGCAAGGAAACTGATGATCATCGTTGTGTATCGATTTTTTGGCATTTATGTATCAGTTTAGAATTGTATGATATCATTTTTCAAAGGTTTGTAAGCATAAAGATATGTTCATTAACTTTGTTTTTGAATTTGTCTACAAGTTGTGACTATATATATAAGTTGCATCAATTATAACTTCCATACAAAACCTATACTGTGTATCAACTTTTTAGCTGTGCATAATATTTGAGCATTTGAACTAAATCGTATGAATGGATATCAAGTCGGATGAAGAAAAACAATATTGATTGGAACCAATGGCTTTTAAATTCAAATATGTTTGAAGATTATGGCTGAAAAGTGCTTAAATCCGAAGACTTTCAAATTCATTTTGTAGTTGTTAATTCGTTTGTATGCTCTTGTTTTAAAGTATGCAATCGCATACTTGTCTCTTTGTACCTCTTTATTTGATTTATAAAAGCTTTATCTTACCTTTAAAAAAAAAAATATATTTGAGCATTTGTGCATCAATTTTTTTTCATGTTAACAATTTATAGGAGGCATCAAGTTTATTGTGTATATGCAAATTGATACTCATATATATATATATATATATATATATATATATATATATATATATATATATATATATATATATATATATATATATATATATATATATATATATATATATAGTGTATGCAAAATGATTTAATCGTTGGTACGTTTTTAGAAATACAAGCGGCGACTTAAAAGCCACATTTTTAGATCGTGAAACGTGAATGGAAGGATATGTTAAAGACAATTATACCCTTAAGTGTATATCTTTAATTGAAATTACACAAAAATCTCAATATTTAAAAATCTAGACCCGGTTCAAATTGACGGCTAGATCTCCATCCTATCCTATGTAGCTTAAAAGTATTTGTAGAATAACCACTCCGTATATATATATATATATATATATATATATATATATATATATATATATATATATATATATATAAAAGAATTGAGTCCTAAAAAATTAAGTATGGTGTAATAAATAGGGTAATATTAATATTATTTACCCATATCATTTATTATGATAGTAAAATATCAAAAAAATACGATGGTAAAAAAGTTAAAAATCATAATTAATTATAAACGTCATAAATAAATTTTTAATTAATTAATAATCAATAAATATATAATCTTTTCATCTTCTTAGTGAAGTAAGTTATTTTTTGTATAGTCTATAAATATGTATGTTATCTCCATTTTTCATATCAATCATGCTATGGGAAGAGCACACCATATTACTAAAAGATGGTTAAAATGGTTTTCTTTAATCAAGTTTTGATTATCTACACGACAATGTATATCAAAGTTATTTTGAATTTCCTAAATATCTTGTATCTCATATTACTTTGGTGTGTCTACACGTATGTTAGGTTTTTTATCTTCTCCTTTTTGTTTTATCTCACAATTTTATTATTTTTAATGTTAATATTATTATTATATTCTATATTTGTATTTGTATATTTAAGTTATTTTGAATTTCTTATATGTCATGTATCTTATTAGATGATTCGTTGATGTATCTACATGTATGATGAGCTTTTATATATGTATGTATGTATATATATATATATATATATATATATATATATATATATATATATATATATATATATATATATATATGTATGTATGTATGTATGTATATATATATATATATATATATATATATATATATATATATATACATACATACATACATACATACATACATACTAGGGAAATGACCCGTGAAATCACGGGTTTGTTTAAACAAAACAGTTTAATGATATGTTTTAGGTATTAAGTGAATGTAAATGTTATAGTCATTTAGTTTAATGACTTGTGGAATCACAGATTCCGACTAAGAAACTTGTAAGTGAGAGATAAAGTAAAATCAAGAAGAAATCATACCTTTGTAAGAGAGAAATAGTGAAATACAATGAAATTGAGAATAATTAGTTGTTAATATCTCTTGTTTTGTAGCTGCTAAATCAGTGTAGAAGATAAACCCAGGTCGTCGTGCTAAATCAATGTAGAGAAAAAACCCTAAGTTTTGTGAGAAGTCGAGTACTGAGGTCGTGATAAAAGGAAGTTTCAATTTAAGAAACCCTAAGTAATACAGTACCACAAGTTTTAATTTTGAAAAAAACAAAACGTGAAAAATTTAAAAAAAAATCAAAAACCCATTTTAACCCGTGTTTAACCGTCGTTTGACCGTTTTTTGGTAAATTTCTGTTGTTCAAACGTTTCAGGTACAAACGTAACAGATCATTCAAAAATCCGTCTAGACCCCCGTCTAGACGGCCCTCTGGCCCGTTTAATACAACCTTGCAGAAGCATCACTATTTCTTTTAAAAAAACAAAAAACTCTCAATTCGTCTCTATTGCTTCTTTATTGCTCCAGACGCACTTTCGTCTCCACGTCTCTATTTGTGTGGAACATATGCATTCAAAAAATTTAATAATAAACTACAACACATATTGATGTATTTAACTTAGACAGAATAAATGAATTACTTTAATAAGCATACATATGTAACATAATTGTAACACTAGGATTTTCCAAAGGCAGAAGTGGACCGGCGGTCTAGATTGGCCCGACGGTCCAACATTAGTTTAAAGGCAAAACAGGAAGCCGTCTTGCGTGGTTGCGTTGTAGGGTTTAGAGGAGAAACCCTGTGTCGATTGTTGATGTTTTTTTTTTCTAACTCGTAGAGTATTATTATCGTCCTGGATTAATCCAGAGACTGATGGTCGTGTGTGGATCGACAGATGGGAAAGTTTGTGTTCCCAGTTTGATTATTTGGGGATACTGAAATTCCTTCGTTGAAGGAATAGCCCGAGTGTGGTGACTGTAGGAAGTTCTCGTCGGAGGAGTGTGTCGATTGCCCCATTAGCATCGACTTGTAAAATTGAAAATCACGGGTTTTATGGGGTGGAAAACAAATGTTTGCTCATAAGCCGTTGAGTGGTGCGTTTATGAACCAATGAAGTACGGAGTTTTAACGCGACATGAATCCTTCTCGATTTGGATTAATGCAAGACTTGGTTCATGGCGTAGTGGACCTAGTAGATCACATTGGGTGATTTGGTTATGGGCGTAGCAAGATGCGGGTGGAAGTCTGAGGGAAACTTGTAAGGTTACATGGTGCTTTTCGTGTTTCCTTAACAAACAATTCGGTCATTGGAAGTACGTGGTACTGTTGGTGGTAGCAAAGGTAATAAGTGAGTTCGGGCTTATGTTAATGTATGGTGAGTTCTATGGGTGTTTTCGACTTCGGAATTTTAGATGTACTTGTAGGATCGTTGAATTTGGTTCCGAGTTGCGGATGGCAAGTGAAATGTCCCGTTCATATTGATTATAAACGTTCCATATTAATTGATTTCGTTGCGAGATTTTGACCTCTATATGAGACGTTTTTCAAAGACTGCATTCATTTTTAAAACAACCATAACCTTTATTTTATCAATAAAGGTTTCAAAAGTATTACGTAGATTATCAAATAATGATAATCTAAAATATACTGTTTACACACGACCATTACATAATGGTTTACAATAGAAATATATTACATCGACATATGTTTCTTAAATGCAGTTTTTACACAATATCATACAAACATGGACTCCAAATCTTGTCCTTATTTTAGTATGCAACAGTGAAAGCTCTTAGTATTCACCTGAGAATAAACATGCTTTAAACGTCAACAAAAATGTTGGTGAGTTATAGGTTTAACCTATATATATATATATATATATATATATATATATATATATATATATATATATATATATATATATATATATATATATCAAATCGTAACAATAGACCACAAGATTTCATATTTCAATACACATCCCATACATAGAGATAAAAATCATTCATATGGTGAACACCTGGTAACCGACATTAACAAGATGCATATATAAGAATATCCCCATCATTTCGGGACACCCTTCGGATATGATATAAATTTCGAAGTAGTAAAACATCCGGTACTTTGGATGGGGTTTGTTAGGCCCAATAGATCTATCTTTAGGATTCGCGTCAATTAGGGTGTCTGTTCCCTAATTCTTAGATTACCAGACTTAATAAAAAGGGGCATATTCGATTTCGATAATTCAACCATAGAATGTAGTTTCACGTACTTGTGTCTATTTTGTAAATCATTTATAAAACCAGCATGTATTCTCATCCCAAAAATATTAGATTTTAAAAGTGGGACTATAACTCACTTTCACAGATTTTTACTTCGTCGGGAAGTAAGACTTGGCCACTGGTCGATTCACGAACCTATAACAAATATGTACATATATATCAAAGTATATTCAAAATATATTTACAACACTTTTAATACATTTTGATGTTTTAAGTTTATTAAGTCAGCTGTCCTCGTTAGTAACATACAACTAGTTGTCCAACGTTAGATGTACAGAAAAAAATTGATATATATTATCTTGAATCAATCCACGACCCAGTGTATACACGTCTCAGGCTAGATCACAACTCAAAGTATATATATTTTTGGAATCTACCTCAACCCTGTATAGCTAACTCCCACATTACTGCATATAGAGTGTCTATGGTTGTTCCAAATAATATATACACATGGGTCGATATGATATGTCAAAACATTTGCATACGTGTCTATGGTATCCCAAGATTACATAATATATTAGAATACATGTATAATATAATATAAGTTAGCTAGGATATGATTAATATAGATTTGTTACCAATTTTCACGTTGCTACAACAAGAAAAATTATCCAATCTTGTTTTACCCATAACTTCTTCATTTTAAATCCGTTTTGAGTGAATCAAATTGCTATGGTTTCATATTGAACTCTATTTTATGAATCTAAACATAAAAAGTAAAGGTTTATAGTCAGAAATATAAGTTACAAGTCGTTTTTGTAAAGGTAGTCATTTTAGTCGAAAGAACGACGTCTAGATGACCATTTTAGAAAACATACTTCCACTTTGAGTTTAATCATGATTTTTGGATATAATTTCATGTTCATAAGAAAAATCATTTTCCCATAAGAACAACTTTTAAATCAAAGTTTATCATAGTTTTTAATTAACTAACCCAAAACAGCCCGCGGTGTTACTACGACGGCGTATGTCCGGTTTTACAGTGTTCTTCGTGTTTCCAGGTTTTAAATCATTAAGTTAGCATATCATATAGATATAGAACACGTGATTAGTTGATTTTAAAAGTCAAGTTAGAAGGATTAACTTTTGTTTGCGAACAAGTTTAGAATTAACCAAACTATGTTCTAGTGATTACAAGTTTAAACCTTCGAATAAGATAGCTTTATATGTATGAATCGAATGATGTTATGAACATCATTACTACCTCAATTTTTCTGGATAAAGCTACTAGAAATGAGAAAAATGGATCTAGCTTCAAAGGATCCGTGGATGGCTTGAAAGTTCTTGAAGCAGAATCATGACACGAAAACAAGTTTAAGTAAGATTTCCACTCGAAATAAGATTGTTATAGTTAAAGAAATTGAATCAAAGTTTGAATATGAGTATTACCTTGTATTAGAAAGATATCTTACTATAAATAAGAAAGATTTCTTGAGGTTGGATGATCACTCTACAAGATTGGAAGTAAGCTAGCAAACTTGGAAGTATTCTTGATTTTATGAAACTAGAACTTGTAGAATTTATGAAGAACACTTAGAACTTGAAGATAGAACTTGAGAGAGATCAATTAGATGAAGAAAATTGAAGAATGAAAGTATTTGTAGGTGTTTTTGGTCGTTGGTGTATGGATTAGATATAAAGGATATGTAATTTTGTTTTCATGTAAATAAGTCATGAATGATTACTCATATTTTTGTAATTTTATGAGATATTTCATGCTAGTTGCCAAATGATGGTTCCCACATGTGTTAGGTGACTCACATGGGCTGCTAAGAGCTGATCATTGGAGTGTATATACCAATAGCACATACATCTAAAAGTTGTGTATTGTACGAGTACGAATACGGGTGCATACGAGTAGAATTGTTGATGAAACTGAACTAGGATGTAATTGTCAGCATTTTTGTTAAGTAGAAGTATTTTGATAAGTGTCTTGAAGTCTTTCAAAAGTGTATGAATACATATTAAAACACTACATGTATATAGATTTTAACTGAGTCGTTAAGTCATCGTTAGTCGTTACATGTAAGTGTTGTTTTGAAACCTTTAGGTTAACGATCTTGTTAAATGTTGTTAACCCATTGTTTATTAAATCAAATGAGATGTTAAATTATTATATTATCATGATATCATGATGTATTAATATATCTTAATATGATATATTGATAATGCTAAAAATGAACATATATTTCATAGCATTATCTCTAAAGAAAGACAAGCTTTTAGTTGCAACTGTTCTATTTACAAGTGATATTCATTTAAATAATAAAAGGTGAAGACAAAAGACAGATTCGATGAATTGAAGACGCAAACGACCAAAAAGCTCAAAAGTACAAAATAAAATCAAAGTGGTTCCAATTATTGATAAGAAACATCTCAAAATTACAAGAGTACAAGATTCGAAACGCAAAGTACAAGATATTAAATTATACGCAAGGACGTTCGAAAATTCGGAACCGGGACCAGAGTCAACTCTCAACGCTCGACGCAACGAACTAAAAATTACAAGTCAACTATGCACATGAATATAATATAATATATAATTAATTCTTAAAATTAATATATATATTATATTATATTATAAATCCGTCGGCAGACTAAGATCCAAAATTGTGTTAGCTGGAATTAGGGGCTCCGCACTCGCGGAGCTTTGAAGACAAAAAACCTCCGCACTCGCGGAGGTCAAACAGTAAACGTGGGCCTATAAAAGGCCGAGCATTCGGCCGAATTTTACACATCTTTTTCTCTTCATTACTCAACGTATTATATATATATATATATATATATATATATATATATATATATATATATATATATATATATATATATATATATATATATATATATATATTATAATTTTAATTTTAATTTTAATTTTAATTCTAATAATAAGGGTATGTTAGCGAATGTTGTAAGGGTGTAAGTCGAAATTCTGTCCGTGTAACGCTACGCTATTTTTAATCATTGTAAGTTATGTTCAACCTTTTTAATTTAATGTCTCGTAGCTAAGTTATTATTATGCTTATTTAATCTGAAGTAATCATGATGTTGGGCTAAAAATATTAAAATTGGGTAATTGGGCTTTGTACCATAATTGGGGTTTGGACAAAAGAACGACACTTGTGGAAATTAGACTATGGGCTATTAATGGGCTTTATATTTATTTAACTAAATGATAGTTTGTTAATTTTAATATAAAGATTTACAATTAGACGTCCCTATAAATAACCATATACACTCGATCGGACACGATGGGCGGGGTATTTATATGTACGAATAATCGTTCATTTAACCGGACACGGGAATGGATTAATAGTCTATGAAATTATTAAAACAGGGGTAAAATTATGTACAAGGACACTTGGCATAATTGATAACAAAGTATTAAAACCTTGTTACAGTTTAAGTCCCCAATTAGTTAGAATATTTGACTTCGGGTATAAGGATAATTTGACGAGGACACTCGCACTTTATATTTATGACTGATGGACTGTTATGGACAAAAACCAGATGGACATATTAAATAATCCAGGACAAAGGACAATTAACCCATGAGCATAAAACTAAAATTAACACCTCAAACATCATGATTACGGAAGTTTAAATAAGCATAATTCTTTTATTTCATATTTAATTTCCTTTATTTTATATTTAATTGCATTTTAATTATCGCACTTTTATTTATTGTTATTGTATTTAATTGCACTTTTAATTATCGTAATTTTATTTTATCGCACTTTTATTTATTGCAATTTCATTATCGTTATTTACTTTACGCTTTAAATTAAGTCTTTTATTTATTTAATATTTTACATTAGGTTTTAACTGCGACTAAAGTTTTAAAAATCGACAAACCGGTCATTAAACGGTAAAAACCCCCTTTTATAATAATAATATTACTTATATATATATATTTGTATTTTTATAAAGTAAAACTAATATAGCGTTAAGCTTTGTTTAAAAGATTTCCCTGTGAAACGAAACGGACTTACTAAAAACTACACTACTGTACGATTAGGTACACTGCCTATAAGTGTTGTAGCAAGGTTTAAGTATATCTATTCTATAAATAAATAAATATCTTGTGTAAAATTGTATCGTATTTAATAGTTTTTCCTAGTAAAATATACACTATTTCATATACGCCTCGCATAACATCAAGTATTTTTGGCGCCGCTGCCGGGGAACTTAAACGCCGAAATCGCAACGCTAATGATATAAAAAAAATAATTATAATATAATTTTGTAAAAGTTTTTATTAAGTCTTTCAAGTAAAAATATAAGTTTTTAAAAAAATATAAAAAATGTAAAAATACAAAAAGAGTTTGTTAAAAAAAATATAGAAAGTTAAAAAGTATTTTTATTTTTGAGTTTAAATATAAGTATTTTATTGTTTTATATAAATATTTATTTATATTTATATATATATTTTATATTTATAGAAAAACAGAAAAAAAAGAACCCTTTCTCAGCTTATATTTGACCTTCCGCGACTCGCGGAGTAATTGAACTGGTTTCATCCGCACTCGCGGAGCTCTTCTGACACGTCTGACCAGAACCCTAATTTGCATTAATTACGGAGTATTAAATTTTATTATTATTATTAAATCTTAATTAGGGTTAAATATTTTATTATTTAGTTTTAATTTTAGTTTTATTATTTAATTTGTAATTTAAGTATTATTTAGTTTAAATAATTTATAAAATTAATATTTTTATTAGATAAATAATATAAAAATAATATTTTTATAAAAATTGTACTTTTTACAACTTTTAGTTTATTTTTATATTTTGTACCTTTTTATTCGTTTTAGCGTAATATTTGTATTTTTTGCTCGTATTTAGTTTTAAATCATAGTATTTGCCATAGTTATTTTTATTTCTAGATTTTTAGGCTTTGCCGTAAAATCCCTTAAGTGCTTTTTCTTTAGACTAAGATCTAGGTGCTTTAGAATTTTGCGACGCCTTTTTAAGTTTTAGTACCTTTTTAAGATATTGCCATTTGGGATATAGTTTTCCTTTTAAGCTTTAATATTTTTAGACGCAACTTTTAATTTTTAATTTTTAGTGCCTTTTTGAGTTTCGACGCGCTACTTTCTTATTTTTATTTTTCGACGCCTTTTACCTATGTATCAATTATCACTCCAATTAGTAATCTCAATTTGCAATTTTAATTTTAAGTTAGTGATAATAATAAGGCTGGGTTAGTCGAGTGTTTTAAAATTTTATAAATCACTCTTTTTCTTTCTTATTTCTCCAATTTTAATACCGACGCGCTCTTTTTCTTTCTTATTTCTCGCCATTTTAGTTTTTAGGACTTAGATTTTTTTTCTATTTCTTCTCTAAATTTCTTAAAATTACGAAAAATTATTTTAAGCGGTTAAATTGATAGACATCAAAATTTTCTGGTTCGTAGTAATAGTTGGATTTGTACGTGGACCGGGTTATTGGAGCCAAACAGTACTCAATTATATTGAGACCAAACGAATCCTGCCCCTCTGCTGCATCTTTTGGCTATTCGAAACGTGGGCAAAATCAGAAAAGTCTATTAATTGGATAACTTATATAATTTTTCTTCCTTTTTAAAAACTAATAGGATATTCAGTGAATGCACCGAGCAAGACATTCACCACCTTTTGTACGTTCACCACCTGTAACTCGATCAAGACATTTAGCAAATATTGTCACCGTTGATTTTTCTTTAGAATCGTCATCCAGTCAACCAAGTACTCCAATTCAAATTTCCGATAATCCATTTTTTGAACCCGACCTCACAATTGAGAATCCGGAGAATATTCAGGGACAATTTCGAGATCCTGAACCATTAATTTTTCCTTCGGAACCACCAATCATTCAAACAGAGATTGTTGAGGAATGAACCATTAAATCAGAATCCTCTAGTGATTCAGATTCAACAAATTCAATCATGGAAAATCTGGAACCTTTAAGTATGGAAGACCGAATGAGAGCTAAACGCACTGGCCAAGGTCATGCAATTACTCATCCAGACATTAATGCGCCAGATTATGAAATCAAAGGACAAATTCTACACATGGTGACTAATCAATGCCAATTTAGTGGTGCGCCGAAGGAAGATCCAAATGAACATCTTCGTACCTTTAATAGGATCTGTACTTTATTTAAAATCCGAGAAGTTGAGGATGAACAGATATATCTCATGTTATTTCCCTGGACTTTAAAGGGAGAAGCCAAAGATTGGTTAGAATCGTTACCTGAAGGGGCGATTGATACATGGGACGTTTTAGTTGAAAAATTCCTTAAACAATTCTTTCCGGCATCTAAAGCCGTAAGACTTCAAGGAGAAAATGTTACGTTCACACAGAAGCCAAATGAAACTCTATATGAGGCATGGACAAGATTTGGAAAGTTATTGAGAGGATGTCCGCAACATGGTTTAGACACTTGTCAAATAGTACAAATATTCTACCAAGGATGCGACCTCACTACAAGAAAAGACATAGACATAGCAGCTGGTGGTTCCATTATGAAGAAAACAGAAACTGATGCTTACAAAATTATTGATAACACTGCTTCCCACTCACATGAGTGGCACCAAGAAAAAGATATCGTTAGATCATCTAAAGTAGCTAGAACCGATTCTAGCCATGACTTAGATTCCATTTCAGCAAAGATAAATGTTGTCGAGAGACGAATGGAAAAGATGACTAAGGATATACACTCAATACGAATTAGTTGTGAGTAGTGTGGAGGACCACATTTGACAAAAGATTGTCTCAGTATTGAACTAACAATGGAACAAAGAGAGAATGTTTCATACATAAATCAAAGGCCTGGAAATAATTATCAGAATAATTATCAACCGCCAAGACCAATTTACAATCAAAACCAGAATTATAACCGAAATATTCCATACAACAACCAACAAGGTCCTACAATCAATAAGTATCCAATAATACTTACAATCAGCAAAGGCCTAATTTTCAAAACAAACCACCACAAACCGATGATAAAAAGCCGAATTTAGAAGATATGATGACGAAGCTAGTTGAAACTCAAACACAGTTTTTCACATCTCAGAAACAAACCAATGAACAAAATGCTCAAGCATTTAGAAATCAACAAGCTTCTATTCAAAATCTGGAACAAGAAGTAAGTAACCTAGCAAGGTTAATAGGTGAAAGAAAACCGGGAAGTCTACCTAGTGATACAAATGCTAACCCCCAGAATGAAACAGCTAAAGCCATTACCACAAGAAGTGGTATTACACTTAAACCACCTGAAATACCTGTAATTTCCGAGAAAGATATTCCTACTCAACAAGAACCACAGCCTGATCAAGATAAGGAAAAAGAACTGGTAGTTGAAAAGGTTAATGAAGATAACACAGTTAAGGCTAAACCTTATGTTAAACCATACCAACCACCACTTCCTTACCCGAGTAAAATGAAAAAAGAGAGACTTGAAGTCGAGCAATCTAAATTCTTGGATATGTTTAAACTGATAAATGTAAATCTTCCTTTCATTGATGTGATTTCAGGAATGCCTAGATATGCTAAATTTCTGAAAGATCTAATCTCGAATAGAAAGAAAATGGAAGAACACTCAACCGTTACTATGAATGCTAATTGTTCAGCAGTGCTGTTGAATAAGATACCAGAAAAACTATCTGATCCAGGAAGTTTCACAATTCCATGTTTTCTGGGTAGTCTTAGTTCAATAGAAGCATTGGCAGACTTAGGTGCTAGTATAAATTTAATGCCGTATTCACTATACACTAAACTAGACCTTGGGGAATTGAAACCAACACGAATAAGTATATAACTAGCCGATAGATCAGTAAAATATCCTAGAGGGATAATGGAAAACATGCTAGTTAAAGTTGGTACTTTAGTATTTCCAGTAGATTTTGTTGTTCTGGACATGGAAGAAGATTCTCAAGTTCCTCTAATATTAGGAAGACCATTCTTAAACACGGCTAAAGCAATGATAGACGTGTTCGGTAAGAAATTGACCCTAAGTATAGAGGACGAGAGTGTTACCTTTTCTGTTGATAGAGCTATGCAACAACCGCAATCTGCAGATGATACATGTTATTATATTCAAACTATAGAATCACATGCAGAATTGTTAGAAGAATTTCCAGAATTACAAGGAACAGGAGAATGTTCTTTAGGAGAAGGAACTGAACCAATTGATGAAACTGAAATGTTAGCTACACTTATGGCTAATGGATATGAACCAACAACAGAAGAAATTCAAATGCTAAAAGAAGAAGACAGATATCGATATAAATCATCGATAGAAGAACCACCGACATTAGAGTTAAAGCCACTTCCAAACCATTTGGAATACGCTTATTTACATGGTGAATCTGAATTACCTGTAATAATATCGTCTTCTCTTACTGAAAATGAAAAATCTCAACTCATTTCTGTGCTAAAAGCTCATAAACCAGCTATTGCATGGAAAATTCATGATATTAAAGGAATAAGTCCTTCGTATTGCACACATAAAATCCTTATGGAAGAAGGTCATAAAACGTATGTGCAACGCCAACGAAGACTAAATCCTAATATGCAAGATGTTGTTAAGAAAGAAATTATTAAACTGCGTGATGCAGGATTAATTTATCCAATTTCTGATAGTCCATGGGTAAGCCCAGTTAAATGCGTACCTAAGAAGGGTGGCATGACTGTCATAACAAATGAGAAAAATGAGCTTATTCCTACTAGGACTGTAACAGGATGGCGTGTTTGTATTGATTATAGAAAATTAAATGACGCCACCAGAAAAGATCACTTTCCCTTACCTTTCATTGATCAAATGTTGAAAAGATTAGCCGAAAATAGTTACTATTGTTTTCTTGATGGTTTTTCCGGATATTTTCAAATTCCAATAGCACCCGAAGACCAAGAGAAAACCACATTCTCGTGCCCTTATGGTACTTTTGCTTACAAACGCATGCCATTTGGACTTTGCAACGCCCCTGCAACCTTTCAAAGGTGCATGATGGCGATTTTTCACGACATGATAGAAGAATGCATGGAAGTTTTCATGGATGACTTTTCAGTCTTCGGTGATACATTTGAATCATGTTTAGTTAATCTTGAATGAATGCTTATTAGATGCGAACAATCAAATCTAGTTCTTAATTAGGAGAAATGCCATTTCATGGTTAAAGAAGGCATCGTTCTTGGTCATAAAATTTCAAAGGAAGGAATCGAAGTGGATAGAGCTAAAGTAGATGTAATTGCTAAACTTCCACATCCCACCAATGTTAGAGGAGTTAGGAGTTTTCTAGGGCATGCCTGTTTTTACCGACGTTTCATAAAAGATTTCTCTAAAATTGCCACTCCTATGAATAAACTCCTAGAAAAGGATGCTCCATTCATCTTTTCAGATGAATGCATCAAATATTTTAATATTCTTAAAGAAAAACTCACTAATGCGCATCATGATAACTCCAAATTGGAATCTACCGTTTGAACTAATGTGCGATGCAAGTGATTTTGCAATGGGAGCCGTTTTAGAACAAAGGATTGAAAAACGATTTCAACCTATATATTATGCTAGTAAGACGTTACAAGGAGCACAAACGAATTACACAACTACTGAAAAAGAACTCCTTGCTATTGTCTTTGCTTTTGACAAATTTCGTTCATATCTCGTTCTAGCTAAAACGGTGGTCTATACCGACCATTCTGCTCTTAGATACCTATTTTCGAAATAAGATGCCAAACCAAGATTAATCCGTTGGATCTTACTCTTACAAGAGTTTGATATTGAAATCCGAGATAAAAGAGGAGCAGAAAATCTCGCCGCTGATCATCTTTCTCGTTTTGAAAATCCTGAATTAGAAGTTCTAAATGAATCGGCCATACAAGACAACTTTCCTGATGAATATCTATTGAAGATAGATTATAATGAAATTCCATGGTTTGCAGACTATGCAAACTATTTAGTATGTGGATTCCTTGAAAAAGGATTATCGTATCAAAAACGAAAGAAATTCTTTAGTGATATAAAACACTATTTCTGGGAAGATCCACATCTATTTAAAAGTTGTCCCGATGGAATAATACGCCGATGTGTATTCGTAGATGAAGCTAGTAAAATTTTAAACCATTGTCACACAGGACCAACAGGAGGGCATTATGGGCCTCAACTCACAGCAAGAAAAGTTTATGATGCTGGATTCTATTGGCCTACAATTTTCAAAGACGTACACCTTTTTTGCAAATCCTGTGATGCATGTCAAAGGGCCGGAAAAATAAGTCAACGTGATGAAATGCCACAAAATGTCATTCAAGTATGTGAAGTATTTGACATTTGGGGTATTGACTTTATGGGTCCATTTCCAAAATCTCATAATAATCTATATATTCTCGTAGCAATTGATTATGTATCTAAATGGGCGGAAGCACAAGCTCTCCCAACTAACGATGCACGAGTTGTAGTCAACTTTTTAAAACGTCTTTTTGCAAGGTTTGGAACACCGAAAGCTTTAATAAGTGATCGGGAAACTCATTTCTGTAATAATCAACTTGAGAAAGTTCTTAAAAGATATGGAGTAACTCATAAAATCTCCACTGCTTATCATCCACAGATGAGTGGACAAGTTGAAAATACCAACCAAGCATTAAAACGTATTCTAGAGAAAACCGTAGGATCAAATCCGAAGGAATGGTCCATTAAATTGGAGGATGCACTCTAGGCTTTTAGAACAGCCTACAAAACTCCAATTGGAACCACACCTTTTAAACTCGTTTACGGAAAAGCATGTCATCTTCCAGTAGAAATTGAACACAAAGCATTTTGGGCTTTGAAGACATGTAATCTTGATTTACATGAAGCTGGACGTCTACGGTTAAGTCAATTAAACGAATTAGAAGAATTAAGACATGAAGCATACGAAAATTCATTAATCTATAAAGAAAGAACGAAGAAAGGGCATGATAAAAGAATCAGAAGTTCAAAAGAATTTAAAGAAGGAGACAGAGTTCTTTTTTTCAATTCACGATTCAAGCTATTTTCTGGAAAATTGAAATCAAGATGGTCTGGACCATTTATAGTCAAAAGAGTTTTCCCATACGGAACAGTAGAATTAATAAATTTAAATGGGATTGAATTTAAGGTTAATGGTCACAGAGTTAAACATTACATAGATAGTCCGATGGAAGTTGACAACGAAGTTAATCACAATTTCGATACCACATCTAACTAAGTGTAGGGAGAATCAAGTTTTTAAAGGATAATATGTATTTCTGTTAGAGTTAGATTTTCTGTTTTCGTGTAGTTCTCAAAAATGGAACCCGAATGGTCTTTCCCTAGCAGACCCTAAAGAACTAGTCTTCTCCCCCCATTCTGAATTTTTATTTTTTTTTAGGTTTTACGAAATGAAGACTTCCTATGAACTAAACCATGGTCTAATGCTACACGCTTTGATCACTAAACGTAATAATGACACACTTCCAAGTGAAATAGTATCATTAATCAGAGAAAAATTGGACGGAGTAAGAAAAGAATCCAGATGCGAAGATAATAAGTTACAATTTGGTAAAGGAAAATCAAAATCCGCAGTGAAAAGAAGAGCATGACACCTTGAAAGATGTCAAAAATGCGGAAAATGGTCACACGAAGGTAAATGTTCAAATAATCAAACCTATTCAAACACCGAATTTGTTACTTTATGCAGAGACGGACCGTTCATATGTTTAGAAGAAAAAATGATAAATGCTCGAGGTTACGCCTATGTAGCCATGGAAAATCAACTAGTCCGACTATCTTATGAGTGGGCTAGAGCATATCACTAACAATACTATCTCACAGGTAAGTTTGTACAGTTTTCAATTTTTATTTTTATTTTTATTTTTAACCTTTTGATAATAAACGCTAATTTGTTCGCTATAAAGTATTAAATTGGTATTCAATAAAATTAGGTCTTGCGACCGAAATTATTATTATCATTCAAAAAATTTATTACATCACTGCGAAATTTAACGTTTATTCTTAAGGTATAAAAATCTTTAATCAATCAACCCAAAATATTTCAAAAATTCATCATGAGTTAAACTAGGTTATGAAACCGAAATTACTTTACCGAAAAGAGGGGCGCATATTTTTGATGATATTTGATTGATTAAAGTGGGATAAAAGACCAAAAAGATTTTTAATTTTATTTTTACTTTGTTTTTAAAATTAATATTAAAATAATATTGTAAACTTGTTAAAATTAATATATATTTAAAATTGTAAATATTTGAAAAATTAATATTTTGATATAAGTTTGTATGGAAACAAAACTATAATATAAGTTTGGTGTAAAATTTTAATTTTATACATCTTTAATTTAAGTTTGGTGTGATTATAAAAACAAAAAATTTACTTTATTTCGCTAAGTTAAAAATTTGATTTTTAAAATTCGTCGTGAGTTGAAGACTAGGTCTTTGAACCGAAATTGCTTTACCCGAGGGAGGGACGAGAACTTTTATTATCATTATTTTTAATCTTATTGAATTAAAGTATGTCAAAAACATTAAAAAACCCAAAAATCTTTGCTTTTAAAACCGCGCTTTGAATTGACAAATTTTAAAATTTTGTCGAGGGACAGAATAGGACAACGATCCGAAACGCCCTCGCACCTAAAAAGAAACAAATTTTTAAAATTTTATTAATTTATGTTTTAGAAATTATAATTTAAAAAAAAAACGCCAATATGTTTGGAAACTTTGGTAAAATTTAATCATTTCTATGCTAATCACCCTCAATAATTTAAATTGTTACTGATTTCTTGCAAATGAGGGCATTGCAAGATCTTAAGTGTGGGAAGGGGTTAAATTCTTTCGGATTTTTTAAATTTTTTACTTTATACACTTGGTTATCATTAGAAATACTAGTAACGTAGTAGTTGTATTAGAATCTAGTGCTCTTTGATAATAAAGAACAGCCCTAGTCTTATATACTGACTACCCAATTCTAGTAAAATTTTTTAAAATTTTCAATTAAATGAATTCAAAATCATGTTTATACATATTTATGAACGATAAAACTAGGTGTTAACACCGAAATTATTGTTACCTTGGAAAGGATATAAATTGAGAAACAAACTAAAATGTTAGAATTCATTTAAAATGGAATAGAGGAGAACAAAAAGGAAAAGGAAAATAAAAGTCAAGTGTGGAAAAATTTACCAAGTTATCTTAAACATATGTCACATATTTCTGTAACAAATAATTGAAGATACTTTTGCTTTGGACTAAACTAAATAGTTTTACCCGATTTACTGTAATATATTTGAAAGAAAGAAGGATCTACACGATGAATCAATTCCATCATTAAAAGGAAGTAAAGTCTTCCGAAAAAGAAACGCGCTTCTTGATTTAGGTCATGAAGTTGTCGTCCAGACCAGCTGTAGGTTGACGAAAAACCTAGAAAAGTCATCTCTAAAATCAGCAGGAAATCCACTGACCTCAGCATCAAACAGGGTCGCCAAGTGGTCAGACTTATCCTAACCATGAGAGGATCTGTCTTGTAAAATGGGGAGGACGCCGTGCAAATTAGCTTGATAAGACTAATGAATCAGATCCACAGAAAGGATAATCTCCTTAAAGATCAAAAATCAGCTTTTAAGACTGATATTACTCAATCCTTGAGATTGACCTTAAAGATTGAGAATTACAAACTCATGGAATTCGATGATATCTAAACTCGAGCTTGAACGAGAAAATATTTTGATCAAATTAAAACCGATTTGTTTTCTGAAAACCCATTTTCAATGCGTTCATTACCATTGAACGTAAAATCCTAGGAATTCAACTGGAATTCATTAGGTCACCTGAACCAAATCGGGTGTCAACCATAAGAACGGTGGTTGCATAGCATGGTCAAAGACATGACCTTGTGCCAGACCGAAAAATTATAAGGGTGAGCTTTACTATTGCTCCTACAAAGGATAGTAATTGCGTCCGACATGTTATAGACCATAATTAAAAGCATGTCAGGGGACATTGCCTTAACAGTTGCTTGTTCAACGCTTTCCTTTACAACCGGACGGTAGTTCACCGAAAGGTAATATACGGGGCAAGTATACTGGACGTGTTGCTTTCCCAATACAAGGTTAGCAAGTGGGTGACACAAAACCACAAGTTTTGAGCTAAAACTTTCAAATCTGAAACCCACCAAACCCACAAAAAGAATTTGCAAACACCGGTGAAGGGTTATTCCGGAAAACTTATCTAGGGTAAAAACTAGATTGAATTTTCAAAAAGATCAAATGTTTTCATAAATATCCAATTTCTTAAAGGATCTAAATTTTTATAGTCATGTGGGACTGTAAACCATAACGTTACTACCATTGTTCATACTGCCGTAACGAAATCACTGATGTACAAAGTGTGAAGAATAAAGAAGTGATTCTAGTATGTTGTTATTCAAGACTATATTGCTTGAGGACAAGCAACGCTCAAGTGTGGGAATATTTGATAATGCTAAAAATGAACATATATTTTGTGACGCCCCGTACTAAATCATCATGTACGGACCATCATCAACAGGATCATTACAAGGTTAAGTACTATATGCGTTTTCAAAACAGAGTTTACATTTATAAATAAAAGTGACGTCATAACATACGTCAATTGTTTTACAAATCAAAAGTATGCTTCGCTAAGTAGAAGCATTAAATAAGTGTACGTGACCATAATGGTCGTTACATAACATAAGTTCATAAGTAAAAAGTTTGAATGCAACATAAGTAGTCATGCGATAACAACTCTAGGCAGCGGGTTCTACAGCACGACTAGTAAGATAGCGGAAGCGACTTCAAGCACCTGAGAAAATACATGCTTAAAAAGGTCAACACAAAGGTTGGTGAGCTATAGTTTAAGTATAATAGTAATGTAAGTAGGCCACGAGATTTCAGTGCTACAACGAGCGTTTCAAAAGTATGTAAAAGTATATGCTTAACCGTGGGCACCCGGTAACTAACTTAACGTTTAATGTACCCCCTTAAAGTGCACTTGGCAAGTGCGTATAACCTCGAAGTATTAAACACTCGTTAAATGCTAGCGCTACTAGCCCGAGTGGGGATGTCAAACCCTATGGATCCATATCTAAGATTCGCGTTCACGGTTCAAAAACCAATGATTAAACGTTACCGAGCTAAAGGGAATGTTTCTGCCGTTATATAACCCACACATATATAAAGTTTAAGTACCCGTGCCTAGTATGTAAAACATAAAATCCGCATGTATTCTCAGTTCCCAAAATAAGTTTAAAGTAAAAAGGGAATGCTATAACTCACACTGATTAGACGTAACGGTAAGGTAGTAGTCGGGAAAGTGGTGTGCAAGTAACGGTCCAAACGTCCTCAACCTAAGTCAAATAGCACTCAGTCAATAAGTCGTCTCAAAAGGTTTACAAGTATGTAATTAAGGTCATAAGGGTCATCATCAATCATCATTAAACAAAAGGTAACAAGTAAGACTCGTTTATGAAAGTTGTTTAAAACAAAGGCTGACTTCGGTCAGTCACCACGGCCTCTACCCTTACTGAATTAAGGTGAGACCAGTGGTCATGGCTCCGTCTATGAGTCCCTTAAGTGTGGTAAAATTTACAGAAGCAAACTCGTCTTGGTTTGACCGTGGCGACGGTCTAAGTGCGAGTAGGTCAGAAATTTCTGCACAACGTTAAAGGACATGGTAACGATCGGAGGGCCATAAATCCTAAACCGTAACTCGGATTAAGACGAGTCCTATATGAAAAGTTATCTACTCGAAAAGTTCTATCTAAAAATCAAGGTTAGAACAGCCCAGGTCTACTGGTCTGTTCCAGAAGCATCAGGTCAGTAGGTCTTGGACAGAACAGTGGGTTTTGGAGAGTTCCGGTTGTCTCGGTGCTTGATGTTCATCACGGTTCTCATCCTTGATGCGTATAGCTTCAAGTGTACAACTCGTTGATGTATTAACATCATTTTGACCAAGGTTTGTCCATCATAACTCAAGTGCAAGTGTTGTAGGTGTTTGATGAACCAAGGTTACATGTAAGTTTATGAACAAGTTCATGAACACTAAGAAAGATCACAACCAAGTGTTGGATCCATGATACTTGCACCAAAGTGTAAGCTCTTGTTGTTTTCATGTCCTTGTTCAAATGTGTAGTAAGCAACTAACAATAAGAAATAAAGAAAATGAATGATAAGCCTAAACCAACCATGAAGGTGGTATTCTAGTAACATACAACAAACAAGAACACAAGTAACAATTATAAAAATTATAAACTTTAAATCTTTGAAATAAATAGAGTAGAAAGCTAACTAAACAAGAAGATGATTCATAGTTGCTCTTACTTTTAAAGATTCAACCCAAGTTGATCTTTAAGTGAAGTAACTTCAAAGTTACTTCAAGAACTACAAGTAAAGAGTTTATACAACTATGAACTTTAATTCTTTGAAACAAAATATGTAGAACATAACTAGAGAGATTATGTTCTTGATGTTCTTGTTAAATACAAGATAGTAGAAGAATCAAAACTAGAAAGTTAGATCCTTGAAAGCTAGTAAGTAATAAACAACAAAGACAAGTAAGTAACTAATTAACAAGCATGTAATCAAACAAAAAGTAACAAAGATGATGATGATTGAGAGGTGTTTGAAATCGGTTTTTACAAGGAGAGGAGAAGAGAAAAAGTTCATCATACTTACAAGTATATGAGAGAAAGAAGAGAGTAAAGTTTGAGAGAAGTTTCAAGTATTTTGTGTGTGTGTAAATGAGAGAGTTTGTGAGCAAGTAGTAATGAAAATTTGGAAGCAAAAACACCCATAAAGGGCCTCAAAACTCACGGCCAAAATGGGGGTCAAGGGGAAGTCCATTGTCCACAAAATACTTGCTTGAAAAGCTTACAAAAGTTGGATATAAGGGTTAGTCTCATGGGGATTATAAGGCAACTAGATTCCTTAAGCAAGTAACTAGTTAGTTTATGTTTAAATGATACTTACAAGTATGCAAGAGTGGGCTTAATGTCCATTAAAAGAAGTAGGGTGGGCTTGTGAGTCTCATTCAAGAGTCCATTACACTAATTAAAGCCCAAGTTGCAAATAATCCAAATAAGTCCAACTTAAGCCCAAGTAATTAACTAACCATCTTAGTTAATTAAAATGATTAATAAAATTAATCATGAATGTAAATAATACCTTAAAATATTATTCGTGCAAGTTCCGGGTGTCACAAAGACGTTTCGGGAATTTACAGTTCAAGTACGGGCAATTAAAGCAACATGTAAATGTAATAACATACATTCGTTTAATCAAGCGTATTAATAATAATAATTATTAATAAATAACGTTGGAAAAACCAGGGTCGTTACATTACCCACCTGTTAAAGAAAATTTCGTCCCGAAATTTAAGCTGAAGTAGATGAAGGAGTCGGGAAAAGATGAGGATATTTCCGCATCATTTGATCCTCTCGTTCCCAAGTAAACTCAGGTCCTCGTTTGGCATTCCATCGTACTCGTACAATCGGAATCTTGTTGCGTTTCAAAGTTTTGATCTCACGATCCATAATCTCAACAGGTTCCTCCACAAAGTGGAGTTTGTCATCAATAGTAAGTTCTTCCAATGGTATGATGAGTTCGGGTGCAGCAAGGCACTTCTTCAAGTTTGACACATGGAAGGTAGGATGAACTGAGCTCAATTGTGCTGGTAGATCCAAACGGTAAGCAACTGGTCCAACACGTTCCAAGATCTCGAAAGGACCAATGTATCGTGGGTTCAACTTTCCACGTTTTCCAAAACGGATCACACCTTTCCAAGGTGCAACCTTCAACATTACACGATCACCAACATTAAATTCAAAGTCTTTCCGTTTAAGATCGGCATAGCTCTTTTGGCGATCACGGGCAGTCTTAAGTCTAGCTTGGATCTGAGCAATCTTCTCCGTGGTTTCGTGAACTACCTCGGGTCCGGTGATTTGCTTTTCGCCTACTTCGGCCCAACAAATAGGAGATCGGCACTTACGACCATACAATGCTTCAAAAGGTGCAGCATTAATGCTTGAGTGATAACTGTTGTTGTACGAGAATTCGGCGAGTGGCAAATGCCTTTCCCAGGCCTTTCCAAAATCAATGACACATGCACGCAGCATGTCCTCCAAGGTCTGAATCGTTCGTTCACTTTGCCCGTCAGTCTGAGGATGATAAGCAGTACTCATGTCAAGACGAGTTCCCATGGCTTCTTGCAAAGAACGCCAAAATCTGGAAGCAAAACGGGGATCGCGATCGGAGATGATTGATAAAGGTACACCATGACGAGATACAACCTCTTTGATGTACAGCTGAGCAAGTCTTTCCATTGTATCAGTTTCCTTCATCGCTAGGAAGTGTGCAGATTTGGTGAGGCGGTCAACAATAACCCAAATAGTATCGCATCCGCCCACCGTCTTCGGCAGCTTAGTAATGAAATCCATTGTGATCCTTTCCCACTTCCATTGTGGGATTTCCAGCTGTTGAAGTAACCCAGAAGGTCTCTGATGCTCGGCTTTAACCTTCGAGCAAGTCAAACACTTACCAACATAAGTCGCAACGTCCTTCTTAAGATTCGGCCACCAATACTGTTCTTTAAGGTCGTGGTACATCTTACCTGCACTGGGGTGAATCGAATATCTCGATTTGTGTGCTTCATCAAGTATCAGGCTTCGTAGATCTCCATAGTAAGGTACCCAAATTCTTCCGGCATAACATCGGAGTCCAGACTCTCTAACCTCGAATCGAGAGACAAGTATGTTCAAATGCTCGTGAGATATGTTCTCCTCCTTGAGAGCCTCAACTTGGGCTACTCTGATCTGGTTGTTGAGGTTCGAATGGATGGTGATGTTCAGAGCCCTAACACGGAGAGGTGCCGTCCTCTCCTTTCGGCTTAAAGCGTCAGCTACAACATTGGCCTTGCCAGGGTGATAACGGAGTTCACAATCGTAGTCGTTGAGCGTCTCGATCCATCGACGCTGTCTCATATTCAATTGCTTCTGATCGAAGATGTGCTGGAGACTCTTGTGATCGGTGAAGATAGTGCTCTTAGTTCCATACAAATAATGTCTCCACAATTTGAGTGCAAAGACAACGGCTCCAAGTTCAAGATCATGTGTAGTGTAGTTCCGCTCGTGAATCTTCAATTGGCGGGAGGCATAGGCAATAACCTTTGATCGTTGCATCAATACACAACCAAAACCACTCTTCGATGCATCGCAATAAACAACAAAGTCGTCACTGCCTTCAGGAAGTGATAGGATAGGTGCGGAGGTTAACTTCTTCTTCAAAGTTTGGAATGCTGATTCGTGTGTGGGTTCCCAAATGAACTTCTTGCCCTTGTGAGTCAGTGCGGTCAAAGGACGCGCAATCAGAGAAAATCCTTCGATAAACCTTCGATAATAACCGGCGAGACCTAGAAATTGGCGAATATGCATTGGAGTAGTGGGGGTCTCCCACTTGCTGATGGCTTCAATCTTGGCGGGATCAACTTTGATACCCTGGTCGCTCACAACATGACCCAAAAATTGTACTTCCTTCAACCAAAATTCGCACTTGGAGAATTTGGCGTAAAGTTGCTCTTGTCTTAAGAGTTCAAGCACTAGCCGAAGGTGTTGCTCATGTTCTTCTTCGCTCTTAGAGTAGATGAGGATATCATCTATGAAGACGATAACAAACTTATCCAAGTAAGGCTTGCAGACACGATTCATGAGATCCATGAACACGGCAGGGGCATTTGTCAAACCGAATGGCATCACGAGGAACTCATAATGACCATAACGGGTCCTGAATGCAGTTTTCATCACGTCACTTTCCTTCACCCTCAGCTGGTGATATCCGGATCGCAAATCGATCTTTGAATAAACGCTCGATCCTTGTAGTTGATCAAAAAGGTCATCAATTCGTGGAAGAGGATATCGATTCTTGATAGTCAATTTGTTGAGTTCACGGTAGTCGATACACATACGGAAGGATCCATCCTTCTTCTTTACAAACAACACAGGTGCGCCCCAAGGCGAGAAGCTTGGTTGGATAAACCCTCGATCTAATAGCTCTTGTAGTTGACTCTGTAATTCTTGCATCTCGGAAGGTGCGAGTCTATAAGGTGCGCGAGCTACAGGTGCAGCTCCTGGCACTAAGTCAATCTGAAACTCTACTGCTCTCTGCGGCGGTAATCCAGGCAATTCCTCTGGGAAGACATCAGAAAATTCGTTCACAATTCGAACGTCGTTCACGTTCTTCATCTCAGTTTCTACCGCTTTCACATGTGCTAGGACAGCAAAGCGTCCCTTCTTCATAATCTTTTGCGCTTTCACGCAACTAATGAGATTCAACTTCGAGGTACATCTCTCTCCATAGATAACCAGTGGTTCACCATCTCCTTGTGGTATGCGAAGTGCTTTATCTCCACAGATAACATCGGCCTTTATCTTGCTCAACCAATCCATACCGACGATCACGTCAAAACTTCCCAGTTTGATAGGTATCAAATCAATTTCGAAATCTGCACCAGCTATGTTGATAATAGCTCCACGACTAATATGGTCAACCTTTTCAAGTTTTCCATTGGCGACCTCGACAAGCATACTTTCCTTCAAAGGAACTAACGACCAATCTAACTTATCACAAAAATGTCTACACACATAGCTCCTATCGGCACCCGTATCAAATAGGACAGAAGCTAAAAGATTGTTGATCTTGAATATACCTGTCACCAAGTCGGGGTTGTCGCGAGCGTCCCTTGCATTAACATTGAAGGCTCTAGCACGTGGTGGTCCGCCATCCTTACGCTTGTTAGGACACTCGTTTCTGAAATGGCCCGTCTTTCCACATTCATAACACTTCTTAGGCCCATTGTTGTGGTGGTTTGGCTTCACATTCAAAGTGGTAACCTTGCAATCCTTGCCAACATGTCCAGATCGTTGGCACTTCTCACAGATAACATTGCAATACCCAGTGTGGTGCTTGTAGCACCTATTGCATTGTGGTAAGGTTCCTTTGTAGTTCGGATTGGTGCGGTTGTTGTTGTTGGGGTTGGTGTTGTTGTTGTGTATGTTGTTGTTTTGCCTAAACCCTTCATGTCGCTTTGCCGGGTTTTGATCATAGTTCCTACCCCTGTTGTTGTTGTGGTTGTTGTCCCATTTCCTCTTTTCACCACTAACAGTTTCAAACTTAGCCTTCTCCGGCTCGTCAAGGATGATTTGATTCAAGAGAGTATGCGCCATGCGCATTGCTTCGGGAACACTTGGTGGCTTGGATGAGGTAACATTACCCTTGATGGACTTAGGAAGTCCCGAGAAGTATTTCTCCAAACGCTTAAATTCGGGGGTGACCATGGTTGGACACATAAGTGCCAATTCCAAAAACCTACGGTTGTAGCTGTTAAGGTCATTCCCTACGGTCTTCAATTGCATAAATTCGATTTCCATCTTTTGAATCTCGGTTCTCGGACAGTATTCCTCGATCATAGCACATTTAAATTCCTCCCAAGGCGTAGCATACGCCTCATCAATTCCTTTCGCTTGGGCCATGGTATTCCACCATGTGAGCGCGCCATCAGACAGCGTGCAAGATGCAAATTTCGTTTTGTTAGCCTCAGAACAATTGCTAACCCTGAATACCGATTCCAACTTTTCGAACCATCTGGTGAGACCGACGGGTCCCTCAGTGCCACTGAAGTAGTGTGGCTTGCAGTTTTGAAATTCCTTGTAAGTACACCTATCTCGAACGACAGGTGGATTGACAGGCGGTGGTGGTGGAACTTGGGGTTGTCTTTCAGCTAGTGCAGCAGCGACTCGCTCGTTAATCATTTCCTCAATTTGTGCCGCGGTGGGGATAGATCTCCCGTTGGCCATGATGTTCTATACAAACATTTTGACTCAAGTCAAAATCCATTATGCAAATAATAATAGTACATTATATAACAACCAACATGAAAACGGCACAACACATGTTGATTAAATAACGCAAGCAGATATAAGTACCACAAAACCATGAGATGATAACGTAAATAGTGGGCAAGAAGTAAGCAACACAAATTCCATTCATTAATGATAATAAGTTCATACATTACAATAAGTTCGTACATTACATAAGTGAGATATGAAATTACAAAAGAAATTACAATACAGAATCTAGTACTAAGTCCTACGGC
The DNA here is from genome assembly GCF_046630445.1 of Rutidosis leptorrhynchoides. Lineage (NCBI taxonomy): Eukaryota > Viridiplantae > Streptophyta > Magnoliopsida > Asterales > Asteraceae > Rutidosis > Rutidosis leptorrhynchoides. The sequence goes on from NC_092341.1 coordinate 240,598,901, forward strand.
GATGGTGGGTACAAGATGTCCAAAACATGAGTCAACTGCTCCTCGAGCTCAGTAACTCGAGTCTGGAGAATCTCAATCTCCCGCCTCATTTCCTCATTAGAGGAAGGTGATGGGGCAGGTGGTGCTGGCGGTGCAGGTGGAGCCGGTGGTGCTGAAGTGGATGGTCCGGCTCTGGGTGGAGACGGTAATATCAGTGGGTCAGCGGGGTACGGCACTAGCCGTTTACGAGCAGTGATCCTACGACGCCGACCATAAGCGTCAGTGACAGTACGACCAGGAATTATGCCAGCGAAGCGATACCGCTTCTTCGGCGGGGTAGAAGGTGCCTGAATCGGTCGGTCAGCGGGATCCTCCTCATCACTGGAGTCGTCAGATGAGGTGTCGTCTGAAGAAGCATCGGTGGAAGAACCGTCGTCTGAATCATGCGGTGGTGGCGCGGGTGGCTCAACATATTCGAAAGCGGCCAACATCTGTCGGTGTCGGCCTGGCGTAATCACGGCTAAGCGGCCGTCGGCAGTGCGTCGGCAAGGTGTGCGCCAGTGATTACGGAAGGGACCTTCCCCGAACTCCGCGGGGATCTCCATGCCACCAATGCGAGCCAGTTGCCTCAGGGGTCTGGAAGAAGACGCCGGGATAGGCACACTAGAGCTAGCTCCAGAACTAGAGGCGCCGGGGTCGCCAGTGGGTGTCGGGGCCGGAATGTCGGCAGTAGCAGCAGCAGCAACAGGTGGAGCAGTGGGTGGAACAACGGGGCCTGAGCCGCTCGGGATGTCAGTAGGTGGAACGTCCGACATCTGAACAAGGAAAAATAAATTTTCCATGTCAGTATGTCATAAAGCAAGCAAATAATAGGCCAACAGTTTAAATCATGTATAACAATAAGTAGCATGGCAATATCAGTAATCGTACAAAACTAGCATGCAATCGAAAGCAGGTAATAGCATGCAGTAGTGATATCACGTAGTAGCATACGGCATATAGCAGTAACAGTAAGCAGCAACATGCAGTAAGTTCAGCGGAAACAAGTAAACTAACAAGTTGTAGATTAGCCCTATTAGTGAATCCTACTCGGGTCGGTCTTAGACTCACTAATGCATCCTAATTCCCTACAACCAATGCTCTGATACCAAATGTGACGCCCCGTACTAAATCATCATGTACGGACCATCATCAACAGGATCATTACAAGGTTAAGTACTATATGTGTTTTCAAAACAGAGTTTACATTTATAAATAAAAGTGACGTCATAACATACGTCAATTGTTTTACAAATCAAAAGTATGCTTCGCTAAGTAGAAGCATTAAATAAGTGTACGTGACCATAATGGTCGTTACATAACATAAGTTCATAAGTAAAAAGTTTGAATGCAACATAAGTAGTCATGCGATAACAACTCTAGGCAGCGGGTTCTACAGCACGACTAGTAAGATAGCGAAAGCGACTTCAAGCACCTGAGAAAATACATGCTTAAAAAGGTCAACACAAAGGTTGGTGAGCTATAGTTTAAGTATAACAGTAACGTAAGTAGGCCACGAGATTTCAGTGCTACAACGAGCGTTTCAAAAGTATGTAAAAGTATATGCTTAACCGTGGGCACCCGGTAACTAACTTAACGTTTAATGTACCCCCTTAAAGTGCACTTGGCAAGTGCGTATAACCTCGAAGTATTAAACCCTCGTTAAATGCTAGCGCTACTAGCCCGAGTGGGGATGTCAAACCCTATGGATCCATATCTAAGATTCGCGTTCACGGTTCAAAAACCAATGATTAAACGTTACCGAGCTAAAGGGAATGTTTCTGCCGTTATATAACCCACACATATATAAAGTTTAAGTACCCGTGCCTAGTATGTAAAACATAAAATCCGCATGTATTCTCAGTTCCCAAAATAAGTTTAAAGTAAAAAGGGAATGCTATAACTCACACTGATTAGACGTAACGGTAAGGTAGTAGTCGGGAAAGTGGTGTGCAAGTAACGGTCCAAACGTCCTCAACCTAAGTCAAATAGCACTCAGTCAATAAGTCGTCTCAAAAGGTTTACAAGTATGTAATTAAGGTCATAAGGGTCATCATCAATCATCATTAAACAAAAGGTAACAAGTAAGACTCGTTTATGAAAGTTGTTTAAAACAAAGGCTGACTTCGGTCAGTCACCACGGCCTCTACCCTTACTGAATTAAGGTGAGACCAGTGGTCATGGCTCCGTCTATGAGTCCCTTAAGTGTGGTAAAATTTAACATACAACAAACAAGAACACAAGTAACAATTATAAAAATTATAAACTTTAAATCTTTGAAATAAATAGAGTAGAAAGCTAACTAAACAAGAAGATGATTCATAGTTGCTCTTACTTTTAAAGATTCAACCCAAGTTGATCTTTAAGTGAAGTAACTTCAAAGTTACTTCAAGAACTACAAGTAAAGAGTTTATACAACTATGAACTTTAATTCTTTGAAACAAAATATGTAGAACATAACTAGAGAGATTATGTTCTTGATGTTCTTGTTAAATACAAGATAGTAGAAGAATCAAAACTAGAAAGTTAGATCCTTGAAAGCTAGTAAGTAATAAACAACAAAGACAAGTAAGTAACTAATTAACAAGCATGTAATCAAACAAAAAGTAACAAAGATGATGATGATTGAGAGGTGTTTGAAATCGGTTTTTACAAGGAGAGGAGAAGAGAAAAAGTTCATCATACTTACAAGTATATGAGAGAAAGAAGAGAGTAAAGTTTGAGAGAAGTTTCAAGTATTTTGTGTGTGTGTAAATGAGAGAGTTTGTGAGCAAGTAGTAATGAAAATTTGGAAGCAAAAACACCCATAAAGGGCCTCAAAACTCACGGCCAAAATGGGGGTCAAGGGGAAGTCCATTGTCCACAAAATACTTGCTTGAAAAGCTTACAAAAGTTGGATATAAGGGTTAGTCTCATGGGGATTATAAGGCAACTAGATTCCTTAAGCAAGTAACTAGTTAGTTTATGTTTAAATGATACTTACAAGTATGCAAGAGTGGGCTTAATGTCCATTAAAAGAAGTAGGGTGGGCTTGTGAGTCTCATTCAAGAGTCCATTACACTAATTAAAGCCCAAGTTGCAAATAATCCAAATAAGTCCAACTTAAGCCCAAGTAATTAACTAACCATCTTAGTTAATTAAAATGATTAATAAAATTAATCATGAATGTAAATAATACCTTAAAATATTATTCGTGCAAGTTCCGGGTGTCACAAAGACGTTTCGGGCATTTACAGTTCAAGTACGGGCAATTAAAGCAACATGTAAATGTAATAACATACATTCGTTTAATCAAGCGTATTAATAATAATAATTATTAATAAATAACGTTGGAAAAACCAGGGTCGTTACATTACCCACCTGTTAAAGAAAATTTCGTCCCGAAATTTAAGCTGAAGTAGATGAAGGAGTCGGGAAAAGATGAGGATATTTCCGCATCATTTGATCCTCTCGTTCCCAAGTAAACTCAGGTCCTCGTTTGGCATTCCATCGTACTCGTACAATCGGAATCTTGTTGCGTTTCAAAGTTTTGATCTCACGATCCATAATCTCAACAGGTTCCTCCACAAAGTGGAGTTTGTCATCAATAGTAAGTTCTTCCAATGGTATGACGAGTTCGGGTGCAGCAAGGCACTTCTTCAAGTTTGACACATGGAAGGTAGGATGAACTGAGCTCAATTGTGCTGGTAGATCCAAACGGTAAGCAACTGGTCCAACACGTTCCAAGATCTCGAAAGGACCAATGTATCGTGGGTTCAACTTTCCACGTTTTCCAAAACGGATCACACCTTTCCAAGGTGCAACCTTCAACATTACACGATCACCAACATTAAATTCAAAGTCTTTCCGTTTAAGATCGGCATAGCTCTTTTGGCGATCACGGGCAGTCTTAAGTCTAGCTTGGATCTGAGCAATCTTCTCCGTGGTTTCGTGAACTACCTCGGGTCCGGTGATTTGCTTTTCGCCTACTTCGGCCCAACAAATAGGAGATCGGCACTTACGACCATACAATGCTTCAAAAGGTGCAGCATTAATGCTTGAGTGATAACTGTTGTTGTACGAGAATTCGGCGAGTGGCAAATGCCTTTCCCAGGCCTTTCCAAAATCAATGACACATGCACGCAGCATGTCCTCCAAGGTCTGAATCGTTCGTTCACTTTGCCCGTCAGTCTGAGGATGATAAGCAGTACTCATGTCAAGACGAGTTCCCATGGCTTCTTGCAAAGAACGCCAAAATCTGGAAGCAAAACGGGGATCGCGATCGGAGATGATTGATAAAGGTACACCATGACGAGATACAACCTCTTTGATGTACAGCTGAGCAAGTCTTTCCATTGTATCAGTTTCCTTCATCGCTAGGAAGTGTGCAGATTTGGTGAGGCGGTCAACAATAACCCAAATAGTATCACATCCGCCCACCGTCTTCGGCAGCTTAGTAATGAAATCCATTGTGATCCTTTCCCACTTCCATTGTGGGATTTCCAGCTGTTGAAGTAACCCAGAAGGTCTCTGATGCTCGGCTTTAACCTTCGAGCAAGTCAAACACTTACCAACATAAGTCGCAACGTCCTTCTTAAGATTCGGCCACCAATACTGTTCTTTAAGGTCGTGGTACATCTTACCTGCACCGGGGTGAATCGAATATCTCGATTTGTGTGCTTCATCTAGTATTAGGCTTCTTAGATCTCCATAGTAAGGTACCCAAATTCTTCCGGCATAACATCGGAGTCCAGACTCTCTAACCTCGAATCGAGAGACAAGTATGTTCAAATGCTCGTGAGATATGTTCTCCTCCTTGAGAGCCTCAACTTGGGCTACTCTGATCTGGTTGTTGAGGTTCGAATGGATGGTGATGTTCAGAGCCCTAACACGGAGAGGTGCCGTCCTCTCCTTTCGGCTTAAAGCGTCAGCTACAACATTGGCCTTGCCAGGGTGATAACGGAGTTCACAATCGTAGTCGTTGAGCGTCTCGATCCATCGACGCTGTCTCATATTCAATTGCTTCTGATCGAAGATGTGCTGGAGACTCTTGTGATCGGTGAAGATAGTGCTCTTAGTTCCATACAAATAATGTCTCCACAATTTGAGTGCAAAGACAACGGCTCCAAGTTCAAGATCATGTGTAGTGTAGTTCCGCTCGTGAATCTTCAATTGGCGGGAGGCATAGGCAATAACCTTTGATCGTTGCATCAATACACAACCAAAACCACTCTTCGATGCATCGCAATAAACAACAAAGTCGTCACTGCCTTCAGGAAGTGATAGGATAGGTGCGGAGGTTAACTTCTTCTTCAAAGTTTGGAATGCTGATTCGTGTGTGGGTTCCCAAATGAACTTCTTGCCCTTGTGAGTCAGTGCGGTCAAAGGACGCGCAATCAGAGAAAATCCTTCGATAAACCTTCGATAATAACCGGCGAGACCTAGAAATTGGCGAATATGCGTTGGAGTAGTGGGGGTCTCCCACTTGCTGATGGCTTCAATCTTGGCGGGATCAACTTTGATACCCTGGTCGCTCACAACATGACCCAAAAATTGTACTTCCTTCAACCAAAATTCGCACTTGGAGAATTTGGCGTAAAGTTGCTCTTGTCTTAAGAGTTCAAGCACTAGCCGAAGGTGTTGCTCATGTTCTTCTTCGCTCTTAGAGTAGATGAGGATATCATCTATGAAGACGATAACAAACTTATCCAAGTAAGGCTTGCAGACACGATTCATGAGATCCATGAACACGGCAGGGGCATTTGTCAAACCGAATGGCATCACGAGGAACTCATAATGACCATAACGGGTCCTGAATGCAGTTTTCATCACGTCACTTTCCTTCACCTTCAGCTGGTGATATCCGGATCGCAAATCGATCTTTGAATAAACGCTCGATCCTTGTAGTTGATCAAAAAGGTCATCAATTCGTGGAAGAGGATATCGATTCTTGATAGTCAATTTGTTGAGTTCACGGTAGTCGATACACATACGGAAGGATCCATCCTTCTTCTTTACAAACAACACAGGTGCGCCCCAAGGCGAGAAGCTTGGTTGGATAAACCCTCGATCTAATAGCTCTTGTAGTTGACTCTGTAATTCTTGCATCTCGGAAGGTGCGAGTCTATAAGGTGCGCGAGCTACAGGTGCAGCTCCTGGCACTAAGTCAATCTGAAACTCTACTGCTCTCTGCGGCGGTAATCCAGGCAATTCCTCTGGGAAGACATCAGAAAATTCGTTCACAATTCGAACGTCGTTCACGTTCTTCATCTCAGTTTCTACCGCTTTCACATGTGCTAGGACAGCAAAGCGTCCCTTCTTCATAATCTTTTGCGCTTTCACGCAACTAATGAGATTCAACTTCGAGGTACATCTCTCTCCATAGATAACCAGTGGTTCACCATCTCCTTGTGGTATGCGAAGTGCTTTATCTCCACAGATAACATCGGCCTTTATCTTGCTCAACCAATCCATACCGACGATCACGTCAAAACTTCCCAGTTTGATAGGTATCAAATCAATTTCGAAATCTGCACCAGCTATGTTGATAATAGCTCCACGACTAATATGGTCAACCTTTTCAAGTTTTCCATTGGCGACCTCGACAAGCATACTTTCCTTCAAAGGAACTAACGACCAATCTAACTTATCACAAAAATGTCTACACACATAGCTCCTATCGGCACCCGTATCAAATAGGACAGAAGCTAAAAGATTGTTGATCTTGAATATACCTATCACCAAGTCGGGGTTGTCGCGAGCGTCCCTTGCATTAACATTGAAGGCTCTAGCACTTGGTGGTCCGCCATCCTTACGCTTGTTAGGACACTCGTTTCTGAAATGGCCCGTCTTTCCACATTCATAACACTTCTTAGGCCCATTGTTGTGGTGGTTTGGCTTCACATTCAAAGTGGTAACCTTGCAATCCTTGCCAACATGTCCAGATCGTTGGCACTTCTCACAGATAACATTGCAATACCCAGTGTGGTGCTTGTAGCACCTATTGCATTGTGGTAAGGTTCCTTTGTAGTTCGGATTGGTGCGGTTGTTGTTGTTGGGGTTGGTGTTGTTGTTGTGTATGTTGTTGTTTTGCCTAAACCCTTCATGTCGCTTTGCCGGGTTTTGATCATAGTTCCTACCCCTGTTGTTGTTGTGGTTGTTGTCCCATTTCCTCTTTTCACCACTAACAGTTTCAAACTTAGCCTTCTCCGGCTCGTCAAGGATGATTTGATTCAAGAGAGTATGCGCCATGCGCATTGCTTCGGGAACACTTGGTGGCTTGGATGAGGTAACATTACCCTTGATGGACTTAGGAAGTCCCGAGAAGTATTTCTCCAAACGCTTAAATTCGGGGGTGACCATGGTTGGACACATAAGTGCCAATTCCAAAAACCTACGGTTGTAGCTGTTAAGGTCGTTCCCTACGGTCTTCAATTGCATAAATTCGATTTCCATCTTTTGAATCTCGGTTCTCGGACAGTATTCCTCGATCATAGCACATTTAAATTCCTCCCAAGGCGTAGCATACGCCTCATCAATTCCTTTCGCTTGGGCCATGGTATTCCACCATGTGAGCGCGCCATCAGACAGCGTGCAAGATGCAAATTTCGTTTTGTTAGCCTCAGAACAATTGCTAACCCTGAATACCGATTCCAACTTTTCGAACCATCTGGTGAGACCGACGGGTCCCTCAGTGCCACTGAAGTAGTGTGGCTTGCAGTTTTGAAATTCCTTGTAAGTACACCTATCTCGAACGACAGGTGGATTGACAGGCGGTGGTGGTGGAACTTGGGGTTGTCTTTCAGCTAGTGCAGCAGCGACTCGCTCGTTAATCATTTCCTCAATTTGTGCCGCGGTGGGGATAGATCTCCCGTTGGCCATGATGTTCTATACAAACATTTTGACTCAAGTCAAAATCCATTATGCAAATAATAATAGTACATTATATAACAACCAACATGAAAACGGCACAACACATGTTGATTAAATAACGCAAGCAGATATAAGTACCACAAAACCATGAGATGATAACGTAAATAGAACACTTGCGCAAGAAGTAAGCAACACAAATTCCATTCATTAATGATAATAAGTTCATACATTACAATAAGTTCGTACATTACATAAGTGAGATATGAAATTACAAAAGAAATTACAATACAGAATCTAGTACTAAGTCCTACGGCGATGGTGGGTACAAGATGTCCAAAACATGAGTCAACTGCTCCTCGAGCTCAGTAACTCGAGTCTGGAGAATCTCAATCTCCCGCCTCATTTCCTCATTAGAGGAAGGTGATGGGGCAGGTGGTGCTGGCGGTGCAGGTGGAGCCGGTGGTGCTGAAGTGGATGGTCCGGCTCTGGGTGGAGACGGTAATATCAGTGGGTCAGCGGGGTACGGCACTAGCCGTTTACGAGCAGTGATCCTACGACGCCGACCATAAGCGTCAGTGACAGTACGACCAGGAATTATGCCAGCGAAGCGATACCGCTTCTTCGGCGGGGTAGAAGGTGCCTGAATCGGTCGGTCAGCGGGATCCTCCTCATCACTGGAGTCGTCAGATGAGGTGTCGTCTGAAGAAGCATCGGTGGAAGAACCGTCGTCTGAATCATGCGGTGGTGGCGCGGGTGGCTCAACATATTCGAAAGCGGCCAACATCTGTCGGTGTCGGCCTGGCGTAATCACGGCTAAGCGGCCGTCGGCAGTGCGTCGGCAAGGTGTGCGCCAGTGATTACGGAAGGGACCTTCCCCGAACTCCGCGGGGATCTCCATGCCACCAATGCGAGCCAGTTGCCTCAGGGGTCTGGAAGAAGACGCCGGGATAGGCACACTAGAGCTAGCTCCAGAACTAGAGGCGCCGGGGTCGCCAGTGGGTGTCGGGGCCGGAATGTCGGCAGTAGCAGCAGCAGCAACAGGTGGAGCAGTGGGTGGAACAACGGGGCCTGAGCCGCTCGGGATGTCAGTAGGTGGAACGTCCGACATCTGAACAAGGAAAAATAAATTTTCCATGTCAGTATGTCATAAAGCAAGCAAATAATAGGCCAACAGTTTAAATCATGTATAACAATAAGTAGCATGGCAATATCAGTAATCGTACAAAACTAGCATGCAATCGAAAGCAGGTAATAGCATGCAGTAGTGATATCACGTAGTAGCATACGGCATATAGCAGTAACAGTAAGCAGCAACATGCAGTAAGTTCAGCGGAAACAAGTAAACTAACAAGTTGTAGATTAGCCCTATTAGTGAATCCTACTCGGGTCGGTCTTAGACTCACTAATGCATCCTAATTCCCTACAACCAATGCTCTGATACCAAATGTGACGCCCCGTACTAAATCATCATGTACGGACCATCATCAACAGGATCATTACAAGGTTAAGTACTATATGCGTTTTCAAAACAGAGTTTACATTTATAAATAAAAGTGACGTCATAACATACGTCAATTGTTTTACAAATCAAAAGTATGCTTCGCTAAGTAGAAGCATTAAATAAGTGTACGTGACCATAATGGTCGTTACATAACATAAGTTCATAAGTAAAAAGTTTGAATGCAACATAAGTAGTCATGCGATAACAACTCTAGGCAGCGGGTTCTACAGCACGACTAGTAAGATAGCGAAAGCGACTTCAAGCACCTGAGAAAATACATGCTTAAAAAGGTCAACACAAAGGTTGGTGAGCTATAGTTTAAGTATAACAGTAACGTAAGTAGGCCACGAGATTTCAGTGCTACAACGAGCGTTTCAAAAGTATGTAAAAGTATATGCTTAACCGTGGGCACCCGGTAACTAACTTAACGTTTAATGTACCCCCTTAAAGTGCACTTGGCAAGTGCGTATAACCTCGAAGTATTAAACCCTCGTTAAATGCTAGCGCTACTAGCCCGAGTGGGGATGTCAAACCCTATGGATCCATATCTAAGATTCGCGTTCACGGTTCAAAAACCAATGATTAAACGTTACCGAGCTAAAGGGAATGTTTCTGCCGTTATATAACCCACACATATATAAAGTTTAAGTACCCGTGCCTAGTATGTAAAACATAAAATCCGCATGTATTCTCAGTTCCCAAAATAAGTTTAAAGTAAAAAGGGAATGCTATAACTCACACTGATTAGACGTAACGGTAAGGTAGTAGTCGGGAAAGTGGTGTGCAAGTAACGGTCCAAACGTCCTCAACCTAAGTCAAATAGCACTCAGTCAATAAGTCGTCTCAAAAGGTTTACAAGTATGTAATTAAGGTCATAAGGGTCATCATCAATCATCATTAAACAAAAGGTAACAAGTAAGACTCGTTTATGAAAGTTGTTTAAAACAAAGGCTGACTTCGGTCAGTCACCACGGCCTCTACCCTTACTGAATTAAGGTGAGACCAGTGGTCATGGCTCCGTCTATGAGTCCCTTAAGTGTGGTAAAATTTACAGAAGCAAACTCGTCTTGGTTTGACCGTGGCGACGGTCTAAGTGCGAGTAGGTCAGAAATTTCTGCACAACGTTAAAGGACATGGTAACGATCGGAGGGCCATAAATCCTAAACCGTAACTCGGATTAAGACGAGTCCTATATGAAAAGTTATCTACTCGAAAAGTTCTATCTAAAAATCAAGGTTAGAACAGCCCAGGTCTACTGGTCTGTTCCAGAAGCATCAGGTCAGTAGGTCTTGGACAGAACAGTGGGTTTTGGAGAGTTCCGGTTGTCTCGGTGCTTGATGTTCATCACGGTTCTCATCCTTGATGCGTATAGCTTCAAGTGTACAACTCGTTGATGTATTAACATCATTTTGACCAAGGTTTGTCCATCATAACTCAAGTGCAAGTGTTGTAGGTGTTTGATGAACCAAGGTTACATGTAAGTTTATGAACAAGTTCATGAACACTAAGAAAGATCACAACCAAGTGTTGGATCCATGATACTTGCACCAAAGTGTAAGCTCTTGTTGTTTTCATGTCCTTGTTCAAATGTGTAGTAAGCAACTAACAATAAGAAATAAAGAAAATGAATGATAAGCCTAAACCAACCATGAAGGTGGTATTCTAGTAACATACAACAAACAAGAACACAAGTAACAATTATAAAAATTATAAACTTTAAATCTTTGAAATAAATAGAGTAGAAAGCTAACTAAACAAGAAGATGATTCATAGTTGCTCTTACTTTTAAAGATTCAACCCAAGTTGATCTTTAAGTGAAGTAACTTCAAAGTTACTTCAAGAACTACAAGTAAAGAGTTTATACAACTATGAACTTTAATTCTTTGAAACAAAATATGTAGAACATAACTAGAGAGATTATGTTCTTGATGTTCTTGTTAAATACAAGATAGTAGAAGAATCAAAACTAGAAAGTTAGATCCTTGAAAGCTAGTAAGTAATAAACAACAAAGACAAGTAAGTAACTAATTAACAAGCATGTAATCAAACAAAAAGTAACAAAGATGATGATGATTGAGAGGTGTTTGAAATCGGTTTTTACAAGGAGAGGAGAAGAGAAAAAGTTCATCATACTTACAAGTATATGAGAGAAAGAAGAGAGTAAAGTTTGAGAGAAGTTTCAAGTATTTTGTGTGTGTGTAAATGAGAGAGTTTGTGAGCAAGTAGTAATGAAAATTTGGAAGCAAAAACACCCATAAAGGGCCTCAAAACTCACGGCCAAAATGGGGGTCAAGGGGAAGTCCATTGTCCACAAAATACTTGCTTGAAAAGCTTACAAAAGTTGGATATAAGGGTTAGTCTCATGGGGATTATAAGGCAACTAGATTCCTTAAGCAAGTAACTAGTTAGTTTATGTTTAAATGATACTTACAAGTATGCAAGAGTGGGCTTAATGTCCATTAAAAGAAGTAGGGTGGGCTTGTGAGTCTCATTCAAGAGTCCATTACACTAATTAAAGCCCAAGTTGCAAATAATCCAAATAAGTCCAACTTAAGCCCAAGTAATTAACTAACCATCTTAGTTAATTAAAATGATTAATAAAATTAATCATGAATGTAAATAATACCTTAAAATATTATTCGTGCAAGTTCCGGGTGTCACAAAGACGTTTCGGGCATTTACAGTTCAAGTACGGGCAATTAAAGCAACATGTAAATGTAATAACATACATTCGTTTAATCAAGCGTATTAATAATAATAATTATTAATAAATAACGTTGGAAAAACCAGGGTCGTTACATATTTCATAGCATTATCCCTCAAGAAAGACAAGCTTTTAGTTGCAACTGTTCTATTTACAAGTGATATTCGTTTAAATAATAAAAGGTGAAGACAAAAGACAGATTCGACGAATTGAAGACGCAAACGACCAAAAAGCTCAAAAGTACAAAATAAAATCAAAGTGGTTCCAATTATTGATAAGAAACATCTCAAAATTACAAGAGTACAAGATTCGAAACGCAAAGTACAAGATATTAAATTATACGCAAGGACGTTCGAAAATCCGGAACCGGGACCAGAGTCAACTCTCAACGCTCGACGCAACGGACTAAAAATTATAAGTCAACTATGCACATGAATATAATATAATATATAACTAATTCTTAAAATTAATATATATATTATATTATATTATAAATCCGTCGGCAGACTAAGATCCAATATTGTGTTAGCTGGAATAAGGGGCTCCGCACTCGCGGAGCTTTGAAGACCAAAAACCTCCGCACTTGCGGAGGTCAAACAGTAAACGTGGGCCTATAAAAGGCCGAGCATTCGACCAAATTTTACACATCTTTTTCTCTTCATTACAAGTTTTTACAAGTTTTAACGTTCGTGAATCGCCGGTCAACTTGGGTGGTCAATTGTCTATATGAAACCTATTTCAATTAATCAAGTCTTAACAAGTTTGATTGCTTAACATGTTGAAAAAACTTAATCATGTAAATAACAATTTCATTTAATATATATATAAACATGGAAAAGTTCGGGTCACTACAGTACCTACCCGTTAAATAAATTTCGTCCCGAAATTTTAAGCAGTTGGAGGTGTTGACGTATCTTCTGGAAATAAATGCGGGTATTTCTTCTTCATCTAATCTTCTCATTCCCAGGTTAACTTGGGTCCTTTACGAGCATTCCATTGAACCTTAACAATTGGTATCTTGTTTTGCTTAAGTCTTTTAAACTCACGATTCATTATCTCGACGGGTTCTTCGATGAATTGAAGTTTTTCGTTGATTTGGATTTCATCTAACGGAATAGTGAGATCTTCTTTAGCAAAACATATCTTCAAATTCGAGACGTGGAAAGTGTTATGTACAGCCGTGAGTTGTTGAGGTAATTCAAGTCGGTAAGCTACTGGTCCGACACGATCAATAATCTTGAATGGTCCAATATACCTTGGATTTAATTTCCCTCGTTTACCAAATCAAACAACACCTTTCCAAGGTGCAACCTTAAGCATGACCATCTCTCCAAATTCAAATTCTATATCTTTTCTTTTAATGTCGACGTAGCTCTTTTGTCGACTTTGGGCGGTTTTCAACCGTTGTTGAATTTGGATGATCTTCTCGGTAGTTTCTTGTATTATCTCCGAACCCGTAATCTGTCTATCCCCCACTTCACTCCAACAAATCAGAGACCTGCACTTTCTACCATAAAGTGCTTCAAACGGCGCCATCTTAATGCTTGAATGATAGCTGTTGTTGTAGGAAAATTCTGCTAACGGTAGATGTCGATCCCAACTGTTTCCGAAATCAATAACACATGCTCGTAGCATGTCTTCAAGCGTTTGTATCGTCCTTTCGCTCTGCCCATCAGTTTGTGGATGATAGAAAGTACTCATGTCTAGACGAGTTCCTAATGCTTGCAGTAATGTCTGCCAGAATCTTGAAATAAATCTGCCATCCCTATCCGAGATAATAGAGATTGGTATTCCATGTCTGGAGAGGACTTCCTTCAAATACAGTTGTGCTAACTTCTCCATCTTGTCATCTTCTCTTATTGGCAGGAAGTGTGCTGATTTGGTGAGACGATCAACTATTACCCAAATAGTATCAAAACCACTTGCAGTCCTTGGCAATTTAGTGATGAAATCCATGGTAATGTTTTCCCATTTCCATTCCGGGATTTCAGGTTGTTGTAGTACACCTGATGGTTTCTGATGTTCAGCTTTGACCTTAGAACACGTAAAACATGCTCCTACATATTTAGCAATGTCGGCTTTCATTCCTGGCCACCAAAAATGTTTCTTAAGATCCTTGTACATCTTCCCCGTTCCAGGATGTATTGAGTATCTGGTTTTATGAGCTTCTCTAAGTACCATTTCTCTCATATCTCCAAATTTTGGTACCCAAATTCTTCCAGCCCTATACCGGGTTCCGTCTTCCTGAATATTAAGATGCTTCTCCGATCTTTTGGGTATTTCATCCTTTGAATTTCCCTCTTTTAAAACTCCTTGTTGCGCCTCCTTTATTTGAGTAGTAAGGTTAGTGTGAATCATTATATTCATAGATTTTACTCGAATGGGTTCTCTGTCCTTTCTGCTCAAGGCGTCGGCTACCACATTTGCCTTTCCCGGGTGGTAACGAATCTCAAAGTTGTAATCATTCAACAATTCAATCCACCTACGCTGCCTCATATTCAGTTGTTTCTGATTAAATATGTGTTGAAGACTTTTGTGGTCGGTATATTGATAATGCTAAAAACGAACATATATTTCATAGCATTATTCCTCAAGAAAGACAAGCTTTTAGTTGCAATTGTCCTATTTACAAGTGATATTCGTTTAAATAATAAAATGTGAAGACAAAAGACAGATTCGACGAATTGAAGACGCAAACGACCAAAAAGCTCAAAAGTACAAAATACAATCAAAGAGGTTCCAAATATTGATGAGAAACGTCTCAAAATTACAAGAGTACAAGATTCAAAACGCAAAGTACAAGATATTAAATTGTACGCAAGGACGTTCGAAAATCCGGAACCGGGACAGAGTCAACTCTCAACGCTCGACGCAACGGACTAAAAATTACAAATCAACGGAGTACAAGAATATAATATAATATATATATAATTAAATTTAATTATATATATTATATTATATAATAAATAAATAAGCAGCCCACGTTTTTGTAGACTTTTGAGCCTCCCCAGCTGGCCATGAGATCGCATGAGCCTGAAGGGCAAAGCTCACGCGATCGCATGAGCACCTTTTCCAGCCCACATGCCCTATAAAAACGAGTGTTTGGTTCATCAATATCATCCTTTTTCTTCTTCTCTCATAAAACGTATTATATATAATTTATATTTTAATTTTAATTTTAATTTTAATTTCTAATAATAAGGGTATGTTAGCGAATATTGTAAAGGTGTAAGTTGAAATTCTGTCCGTGTAACGCTAAGCTATTTTTAATCATTGTAAGTTATGTTCAACCTTTTTAATTTAATGTCTCGTAGCTAAGTTATTATTATGCTTATTTAAAATGAAGTAATCATGATGTTGGGCTAAATATTAAAATTGGGTAATTGGGCTTTGTACCATAATTGGGGTTTGGACAAAAGAACGACACTTGTGGAAATTAGACTATGGGCTATTAATGGGCTTTATATTTGTTTAACTAAATGATAGTTTGTTAATTTTAATATAAAGATTTACAATTGGACGTCCCTATAAATAACCATATACACTCGATCGGACACGATGGGCAGGGTATTTATATGTACGAATAATCGTTCATTTAACCGGACACGGGAATGAATTAATAGTCACTAGAATTATTAAAACAGGGGTGAAATTATGTACAAGGACACTTGGTGTAATTGTTAAAAAAGTATTAAACCTTGGATTACATGCAGTCGATATCCTGGTGTAATTATTAAACAAAGTATTAAAACCTTGTTACAGTTTAAGTCCCCAATTAGTTGGAATATTTGACTTCGGGTATAAGGATAATTTGACGAGGACACTCGCACCTTAAATTTATGACCGATGGACTGTTATGGACAAAAACTAGACGGACATATTAAATAATCCAGGACAAAGGACAATTAACCCATGGGCATAAAACTAAAATCAACACGTCAAATATCATGATTACGGAAGCTTAAATATGCATAATTCTTTTATTTCATATTTAATTTCCTTTATTTTATATTTAATTGCACTTTTAATTATCGCACTTTTATTTATTGTT
Source organism: Rutidosis leptorrhynchoides (assembly GCF_046630445.1). Lineage (NCBI taxonomy): Eukaryota > Viridiplantae > Streptophyta > Magnoliopsida > Asterales > Asteraceae > Rutidosis > Rutidosis leptorrhynchoides. The sequence goes on from NC_092341.1 coordinate 240,615,026, forward strand.
ATTGTTATTTAATTGCACTTTTAATTAACGTACTTTTTAATTTTATTTTATCGCACTTTTATTTATCGCAATTTCATTATCGTTATTTACTTTACGCTTTAAATTAAGTCTTGTATTTATTTTTAATATTTTACATTAGGTTTTAACTGCGATTAAAGTTTTAAAAATCGACAAACATGTCATTAAACGGTAAAAACCCCCTTTTATAATAATAATATTACTTATATATATTTGTATTTTTATAAATTAAAACTAATATAGTGTTAAGCTTTGTTTAAAGATTCGTCCCTGTGGAACGAACCGGACATACTAAAAACTACACTACTGTACGATTAGGTACACTGCCTATAAGTGTTGTAGCAAGGTTTAAGTATATCCATTCTATAAATAAATAAATATCTTGTGTAAAATTGTATCGTATTTAATAGTTTTTCCTAATAAAATTTAATAGTATTTTTTATACCCCTTAGCTTTAACATCATATATATAATACTTTTGACTCCATATAAGTAGTGCCTCCAAGTCTTTAATGCAAAAACAATCGTGCCTAATTCCAAATCATGCGCCGTATAATTTTGTTCGTGAATCTTTAATTGTCTAGACACATAAGCAATCACCTTCGTTCGTTGCATTAATACACAATCGAGACCTTGCTTTGATGCGTCACAATAAATCACAAAATCATCATTCCCTTCAGGCAATGACAATATAGGTGCCGTAGTTAGCTTTTTCTTCAATAATTGAAACGCCTTCTCTTGTTCATCCTTCCATTCAAATTTCTTCCCTTTATGCATTAACGCAGTCAAGGGTTTTGCTATTTTGGAGAAATCTTGGATGAATCTTCTGTTGTAACCAGCCAATCCTAAAAATTGACGTATATGCTTCGGAGTTTTTGGGGTTTCCCACTTTTCAACGGTTTCGATCTTTGCCGGGTCCACCTGGATACCTTCTTTGTTCACTATGTGACCGAGGAATTGAACTTCTTCCAACCAAAATGCACACTTTAAAAACTTAGCGTACAGTTTTTCTTTCCTCAATACTTCTAGCACTTTTCTCAAATGTTCTTCGTGCTCTTGATCATTCTTTGAGTAAATAAGTATGTCATCGATGAAAACAATGACAAACTTGTCAAGATATGGCCCACACACTCGGTTCATAAGGTCCATGAACATAGCTGGTGCGTTAGTAAATCCAAACGGCATAACCATAAACTCGTAATGACCATAACGTGTCCTAAAAGCAGTTTTTGGAATATCATCCTCCGTTACTCGCATTTGATGATATCCAGAACATAAATCGATCTTCGAATAAACCGACGAGCCTTGTAGTTGATCAAATAAGTCGTCAATTCTCGACAGTGGATAACGGTTTTTGATGGTAAGTTTGTTCAACTCTCTGTAGTCAATACACAACCTAAATGTACCATCCTTCTTCTTGACAAACAAAACAGGAGCTCCCCATGGTGATGTGCTTGGTTGAATGAAACTACGTTCTAATAGTTCTTGCAGTTGGCTTTGCAGTTCTTTCATCTCGCTGGGTGCGAGTCTATAAGGAGCACGAGCTATTGGTGCAGCTTCTGGTACAAGATCTACTTGAAATTCAACAGATCGATGTGGAGGTAGTCCCGGTAATTCTTTCAGAAATACATCGGGAAATTCTTTTGCGACGGTAACATCATTGATGCTCTTTTCTTCAGTTTGTACTTTCTCGACGTGTGCTAGAACAGTATAACAACCTTTTCTTATCAGTTTTTGTGCCTTCAAATTACTAATAAGATGTAGCTTCGTGTTGCCCTTTTCTCCGTACACCATTAAGGGTTCTCCTTCTTCTCGTACAATGAAAATTGCATTTTTATAACATACGATCTCTGCTTTCACCTTCTTCAGCCAGTCCATGCCAACTATTACATCAAAACTCCCTAACTCTACTGGTATCAAATCAATCTTAAATATTTCGCTACCCAGTTTAATTTCTCGATTCTGGCATATATAATCTGCTGAAATTAATTTACCATTTGCTAATTCAAGTAAAAATTTACTATCCAACGGCGTCAATGGACAACTTATTTTAGCACAAAAATCTCTACTCATATAGCTTCTATCCGCACCCGAATCAAATAAAACGTAAGCAGATTTATTGTCAATAAGAAATGTACCCGTAACAAGCTCTGGGTCTTCCTGTGCCTCTGCCGCATTAATATTGAAAACTCTTCCTCGGCCTTGTCCATTCGTGTTCTCCTGGTTCGGGCAATTTCTAATAATGTGGCCCGGTTTTCCACATTTATAACAAACTACATTGGCATAACTTGCTCCGACACTACTTGCTCTGCCATTACTCATTTCGACACCATTTGTTCCTTTTGTTCTGTTAACCCCTGGTCCGTAGACCTCACACTTCGCCGCGCTATAACCATTTCTTTTACACTTGTTGCAAAATTTGGTGCAGAATCCCGAGTGATACTTTTCACACCTTTGGCATAGTTGCTTCTAATTGTTTTTGTTGTTGCGGTTATTATTGTTGTTGGGATAATTGTTATAGTTGTTGTTGTTGTTGTTGTTGTTGTTGGGCCGTTTGTTGTAGTTGTGATTGATGTTGCGATTGTTGGGATAGTTGTTGTGATTATTGTTGTAATTGCTGTTGTTGTTGTATTGGTGATTCTTATCACCGTTTTCCTCTCACTTTCTTTTGACTTGCATCACATTGGCCTCTTCAGCCGCCTGTTCTTTAATTCTTTCCTCAATTTGGTTCACTAGTTTGTGAGCCATTCTACATGCCTGTTGTATGGAGGCGGGCTCGTGTGAACTTATATCTTCTTGGATTCTTTCCAGTAATCCTTTCACAAACGCGTCGATATTCTCTTCCTCATCTTCGAACACTCTCGAATACAATAGGCACAATTCTGTGAATCGTCTTTCGTACGTGGTAATATCAAATCCTTGGGTTCGTAACCCTCTAAGTTCTGTCTTGAGCTTATTGACCTCGGTTCTGGGACGGTACTTCTCATTCATCAAGTGCTTGAATTCTGACCACGGTAGTGCGTAAGCATCATCTTGTCCCACTTGCTCTAGATAGGTATTCCACCATGTTAACGCAGTACCTGTGAAGGTATGCGTAGCGTACTTCACTTTGTCTTCTTCAGTACACTTACTTATGGCAAACACCGATTTGACCTTATCGGTCCACCGTTTCAATCCGATCGGTCCTTCAGTTCCATCAAATTCCAAAGGTTTGCAGGCAGTGAATTCTTTGTAGGTGCATCCTACATGATTTCTTGCGCCGTTAGCTGCATTGCTAGATTCGGAGTTATTGTTGGTATGTAGCGCAGCCTGTACTACGGCTATGTTTGCAGCAAGAAAGGTACGAAATTCCTCTTCGCTCATATTCATGGTTTGTCGAGTAGTCGGTGCCATTTCCTTCAAATAGTCAAATGAAACAAGTTAATCATACATAATATTAAGAGTAGTCAATAGTATCTCGTAGCATAATATGAACTCAGTTATAAAAGCTTTTTCTTCATATTAGCATTTTATAAGTTTAAATTCGGGTAGTACCTACCCGTTAAGTTCATACTTAGTAGCTAATATACAATTCAACTACTACAATTTTATATGAAAAACTGATTATAATAATATTTCGCATTCAAACTTTTACACAATATTTTACAAACTTACAATACCGCTTATTTTACATATAGCATGAAATATAGCATACAATAGCTTTGATACAAGATAGTTGTGAAGATAATTCTAGCTAGTACACAAGTCGTTCAGTAAAGGCAATAAAGACACGTAATTCATACGTCCAGAAACAAGTCATGCATTCTGATTTTACTAGGACTACTTCCCATCCTTGGTCTTGTGGAACATAACCGTTATGGTTGTTGATAAGACAGCGTGTTGTAACGTCGTTAAAGGGACGAGGGTTACGTAATGTCCAACAGTCCCGTAACAATCTAAAAACCTCATTTCTTACCCCAATTACCGATTCCGTCACTTGTGGGAACGTTTTGTTTAATAGTTGTAGCCCGATGTTCTTGTTCTCACTTTGGTGATAAGTGAACATTACTAACCCGTAAGCATAACATGCTTCTTTATGTTGCATGTTAGCCGCTTTTTCTAAATCACGAAGTCCTATATTCGAATATATTGAGTCAAAATAATTTCTTAACCCGTTGCGTAAAATAGCATTTGGGTTCCCCGCAATATATGCATCAAAGTAAACACATCGTAACTTATGGATTTCCCAATGTGATATCCCCCATCTTTCGAACGAAAGCCTTTTATAAACCAAGGCATTCTTGGAACGTTCTTCGAATGTCTTACAAACTGATCTCGCCTTAAATAGTTGTGCCGAGGAATTCTGACCGACTCTAGACAAGATTTCATCAATCATGTCTCCGGGTAGGTCTCTTAAAATATTGGTTTGTCTATCCATTTTGTGTTTTTAAACTGTAAAATAGACAAGAGTTAGATTCATAAAAAAATACTTATTAATACAAGCAATTTTTACATATATCATAAAGCATAAGCACACTATATTACATATATTACACCACACGAATACAACTATCTTATTCCGACTCGCTCGTTTCTTCTTCTTCGATTTTGGTTCGTTTTGCCAAGTTTCTAGGGATATATAATGTTCCCCTAATACGAGCCGTCGTTTTTGATGTTAAAGCGAAGGGGTACGAAATATACTATATTATTATTACGAAATGCGACGAAATATTACACAAGTTTTATATATTTATCGAGTGAGATATACCTAAACCTTGCTACAACACTTATAGGCAGTGTACCTAATCATAGAGTAGTGTAGTTTTTAGTAAGTCCGGTTTGTTCCACAGGGAGCTAGTGAAGTTCAACGCTATATTTATTTTAAATATATTTGTACAAAAATAAAAATATAAAAATATATATATATATATATACAAGTAGTATTATTATTGTTAAAATGGGGGTTTTACCGTTTAGTGACCGGTTTGTCGATTTTAAATAAAGCGTAAAAATAAATGACGATAAAATAAATTACAGAATTTAAATTGCGATAAAGTCACTAAATAGGATGTCGAATAAACGTCACTAAATAGGACATCCATAACCATTTAATAATTTATTCAGATTAATTAATTTGAAGATAGGTTCGACAGGCTCCCCTGAGTTGTCACCCAATTTAGACAATACCCCCCATCTATTAATTGTCCATGGTCCAAAGTTCACAAGTGTCGGTCTTTTGTCCATATCCTAATTATGGTACAAAGTCAAATAGTCCCGTCTTAATTTAGTCCAACATCACGATTACTTCGGTATTAAATAAGCATAATAACGGCTTAGCTACTAGACTTTAAATTAAAAAGGAAAGACATAACTTACCGTGGGTATTAATATCGTAGTATTAGACGGGCAGAGTTCTGACTTAAAACCCGTAAATTATTTGTACCATAACTAAATTATTATTATTAAACTTTAAATTAAAATTAAAATTTATATTATAAATATATATTACATAATTCGGTTTACAGAGAAATAGAAAGAGAGATTGAAAAATGGGATTAAAAAGGGGTCTCTTTATCGAGTGAGATACAAAGCCTTTTATAGGCGAAATGAAAATTTGAATTTTCATTTACGACCCCTGAACTATGCTCAATTAACAACTTTTTATTATTTAATATTATTCTTATTATGAATTATTTAAATATTATATTTTATTCTTGTGCATAGTTGACTCGTAATTTTTACACCGTTGCGTCGAGCGTTGAGAGTTGACTCATGTCCCTGTTCCGGATTTTCGAACGTCCTTTCGTACTATTTTATATCGTGTACTTTGCATTTTGTAACTTGTACTCTTGTCATTTTTAGACGTTCTTCATCAATAATTTGAACCTTTTTAATTGTATCTTGTACTTTTAAGCTTTTTGGACCTTTTTGTCTTCAAATCGTCGTTTTTGCCTTTTGTCTTCGCACTTATTTAATATAAACGAATATTACTTGAAAATAGAACAATTGCAACTAAAATCTTGTCTTTCTTGGGGGATAATGTTATGAAATATATGTTCCTTTTTAGCCTTATCAATATCCCCATACTTGAACGTTGCTTGTCCTCAAGCAATACAGTCTTGAAATATAATACATCACACGAATCACTTCTTTATTCTTCACACTTTGTACATCAGTGATTTTGATAGAGCGGTATAAACAATGATAGTAACAATATGGTTAAAGGTGGGTGTGTCATCCACAGTTGCCTCGGGTTTAGGTCAACGACACTTGCAATCAAATAGCCGATTTACTTTCGGTTTCCAAAGCAAAGTGCACATTTGAAAGGCGGTTTAAAGTCCCACATGACTATAAAATTTTAGATCCTTAAGGAAATTGGATCTTTATGAAAACATTTGATCTTTTGAAAATTCAGGCTAGATTTTACCCTAGACAAGTTTTCTGATTTGATCCATCATCGGTGTTGCAAAATATATTTGTGGATCAGTATTTTGGCTAAAACTTTTAGGTTCGTGTAATCCACTGCTATCCCGGTATCGGAAAGCACACATCCAGTTTACTTGTTCCGTATATTACCTTTCGGTAAACTACCGTCCGGTTGTAAAGGAAAGCGATGAACAAGAAACTGTTAAGGCAATGTCTAATGACATGCAGATTTTCATGGTCTTTTTAACGTGTCGGATGCTAGTACTATCCTTGGTAGGAGCAATAGTAAAGATCATCCTATGATTTTTTCGGTCTGGCACAAGGTCCTGTCTTCGACCATGCTATGCAACCACCGTTCTTACGGTTGACACCCGATTTGGTTCAGGTGACCTAATGAATTCCAGGTGAATTCCTAGGATTTTACGTTCAATGGTAATGAACGCATTGAAAATGGGTTTTCAGAAAACAAATCGGTTTGTAATTTTGATCAAAATATTTTCTCGTTCAAGCTCGAGTTTAGATATCATCGAATTCCATGAGTTTGAATTCTCAATCTTTAAGGTCAATCTCAAGGATTGAGTATTATCAGGCTTAAAAGCTGATTTTTAATCTTTAAGGAGATTATCCTTTCTGGGGATCTGATTCATTAGTCTTATCAAGCTAATTTGCACGGTGCCTCCCCATTGTACGAGATAAATCCTTCTCATGGTTAGGATAAATCTGACCACTTGGCGACCCTGTTTGATGCTGAGGTCCGTGGATTTCCTGCTGATCTTAGTGATGACTTTTCTAGATTTTTCGTCAACCTACAGCTGGTCTGGACGACAACTTCATGACCTAAATCAAGAAGCGCGTGTCTTTTTCGGAAGACTTTACTTCCTTTTAAATGATGGAATTGATTCATCGTGTAGATCCATCTTTCATTCAAAAGTATTACAATAAATCGGGTAAAACTGATTAGTTTCGTTCAAAACAAAAGTACCTGCAATAACTTTACAGAAACATGTGATAGATAGTTTTTAATTGAATAACTTGGTATATTCTCCCCACACTTAGTTTCTTTCTTTGCCTTTTTATTCTCTTCTATTCCATTTTAAATGAATTCAAGCGTTTTAGGTTGTTTCTCAATTTATGTCCTTTTCGAGGTAACGATAATTTCGGTATTAACACCTAGTTTTCACCGTTCATAAATATGTATAAACATGATTTTGACTTCATTTAATTGAAAAATTTTCAAATTTTCGCAAAATTTGGCAAATAAACCAAGTATAAACCCGAGAGAATTTATAACCTTTCCCCACACTTGAGATCATGCAATGCCCTCATTTGCATGAAATCAGATTCTAATTATAAATTCATGAGGGTGATTAGTGTAGAAAAGTGATTAGAAATACCCAGTTTGTAAATTCTAAGCTCATCGAATGATAGATGGCGCGCCTCATCGTTCATTCCTTCATTTGTATATCACATTTGTTGTTTTGCGTCTTGTCGTCAAAATCGGTAGCTATTGCTGAACTTAATGTTAGTCTTTGAAAGTGCGTTGTTCTACCCTGTTTTGTACTTAATATAAAATACAAACATATATATACATATTTTTGAAGTTGGGTATATTACCCCACGTTCAAAAATTTATAAAGTCTAATATCTTTTTGGCATACTTTAGATCAATAAAATTAAAAATAATGATAACAAAATTTGCCGTCCCACCCTCGGGTAAAGCAATTTCGGTTCAACGACCTAATCTTCAACTCACGACGAATTTTAGAAATCATTTTTTTAACTTAATGAAATAAAGTACATTTTTGTTTTTTAAAAAAAACACACAAAACATAAATTTTAAAAAGCATATTAATTTAATATAAAACCTACAAAACAAAAAAAATTCAGAATGGGGGAAGAAAACTAGTTCTTTAGTGTCTGCTAGCGGAAAAGACCAATCGGATTCCATTCTCGGAACTACACGAGAACAGAACAACTAATTCTAGATAGCATTTTTTTAGAACACTTAAATCTCCCCACACTTAGGTAGCTGTGGTGTCGAAATTGTGATTAGCTTCATCGTTAATTTCTCTTGGTCCATAATCAACTTGCATATCCGTGACTTTTTCTTTAAGCCATTGGTCGGATTCCTGTGTAATATCCACAATTTCAACTAGTTTCTCCTTTTCTTTAGGTGATAGATTGGATACTAACCGGTTACATAACTTAAAGTTCCCCTTGGTTCTAGCATCGCGAATCCGTTTAATAAGTTTCTTCATTGAACTATTAATAACGGGGTCATTTAATTTCGTATCAATAACGGGGTTCTTTGTTATCAAGTCATCATTAGGCGTTACTTCATTTTCCCCACACTTAGGCGTTTTATTATTGCTAAGTACTACCGTTGGAGTTGGTAAAACAACATGGTTCTTACCAATCGTTTTTGCTGGTTCAACGGTTTTGGTTGGTGGAGATTTAGACTTTCGAATCTTAAAGGTGATCGATTTTTCATCATTACTAAGTGTCATTCTACCATTTCTTACATCAAATAACGCCTTGGTGGACGCTAAGAATGGTCGACCTAAAATTAGAGGAATGTTTGGGTCCTCTTCTATGTTAATGACAATGAATTCGACTAGAAAGGTTAAATTGCCTACTTGAACGGGTAGGTTGTCAACAATTCCAACTGGGTGTTTAATGGTTTGATCAAAGAGTCGAACACTCATATCCGTTGGACTTAACTTACCTACACCTAATCTCTTATATAATGAAAGAGGCATAACACTCACACTCGCACCTAAATCTGCTAGTGCATCATACATGACACAATCGCTAAGTAGACAAGGAACAATAAATTCACCCGGATCACCTACCCTAGGTGGAGGTTTTGGTGGAACTGTCTTCACCGGGTTTACTTCTACGGCTTTTGTTTCTTGTACTTTCTTATTCTTTTTCTTCTTCTTCTTTCCAGAGGTATCACAATCTTTATTACCTATCACTTACTCATACTCAACTCCTTTTCTTGGAAACGGGATGGGTGGTTTGTATGGTGCCACCACTGGCTTTACATACTCGGGTGGTGGTGGTGTAACTTTGAAAGGATCCGAAACTAATCATCCGGACATTGTCCATATTGATTACAAACGAATTACAATAGTTGATAACATTGCGAGGTACTTGCCCTCTATATGATACATCTTACAAACGTTGCATTTATTCTTAAAAGACAATCTATAGTTACATCCATAATTGACATATTCGCCTGACATTTCATAATATTCAAATGACCTAAACCGCCATTTACTTAATAATAGTCTCTATGAACTTCAGTGACTCGAATGCAACGCCTTATGATATAAGTCCTTAATGGCCTCAAGTAGTATCCTTAGTACGAGATAATGCACAGCGGAAGACTTAATTCATACCTGAGAATAACATGCTTTAAAATGTCAACATAAAGTTGGTGAGATATAGGTTTAATGTCGACAGCGATATAAATATAGACCACAAGATTTCATATATAAACATTTTAATAAAAATATTCTAAGTGGTTGAGCACTTGGTAACCATACTTAACAATTAATCACGTCGCATATTCCCTTTAATATGAAATCTTACTACACTGTACCAAGTGTAGTCACGAAACGAAGTACTGTGCAACCGTTGAATACTGGTCGTCCAGTCCGGTTGGGGTTGTCAGGCCCGATAGATCTATCAACAGGATTCGCGTTTACAATACCGCTGTAAATATTAGTTACCAAGCTACAGGGAAGTATGCCAGTGGTACAACTCAACGTAGAATATATTTTTCAGTTACTTGTGTCCATAACGTAAAACATAAAATACAAGTATTCTCATCCCGAAATATTTAGAGTTTAAAAGTGGGACTATATACTCACTCTTGTCTTGATGATATATATAATTTGACTCGGTCTTCCGGTTGATATCACGAACCTATCCATATATAATATATCAATATGTTTTCATTTTAAAACAAACGTTATATATATCTATACTTGTTATACTTTTAATACTTTGAATATTTCCTTAGTCCGAAGTTAGCTGTCCGAGGTTAGCAATTCAATTTTTAATGGTTCATTTTTAGATGTTTAATATACCCGCAATAAATAAAACCCCCAACGAAATAAATAAAACCCCAACGTATATGTATTGGTCGAGATTAATCTTGACCCACGGTACCGGTGTTGTCAAATGACGTATTGCGTACATAAAGTACCGGTGTTGTCAAATGACGTGTTGCGTACAAACATGGGATCTTATGATTAATCTTCTCGTGTTGCTTACGGGTGATCCTGAACCATATGAAATTGAATTATGAGTACATATATATAAAATATCATGTTATCTTAGAAGTATGTGATTTTATGTAAATTTTTCCAATGAATCCCGAAGTTGAAAATGTCTAGGATAGCCAATTTTGTTTTGGTCATAGTTTCTTCGTTACAAGTCCGTTTTCGTTGATTCAAATTGCCATCTTCTTGGATCGAGTTCTTCTTTAAGACTATGAACTGTAAATACCTTGGTTTGTATTCAAAATCATACGGCATAGGTGAAAGTTTAGTGAAACATATGAAGTTAAACATTTTTGTTACAACAAAATCATTTAATGACCATTTTTCCAAAAATACTTATACTTTGAAAAACCAAGTTTTACCTTGTTAAATTAACATATAAATAAGTTATGTTACATGTCTTGAAGTATTTTAAAAGTTAAGTTAGAAGGATCTATTTAGTTTGCAAACAAGTTTGAAAACATTCAAACTATGTTCTTGTTGTTAAACTTGTATACCACAAAATATGATAGCTATATATATATGAATCGAATAAGGTTATGAACATAGATTCTACCTCAAGTTCCTTGGATGAAGTTGCTGTAAAAGAGAAGTAAGAAGCTAAAATCAAAAGGGTGATGGAAGTGGATGAAAGATTGGAAGTAAGTTGGTGTTCTTGGAAGGTTTTCTTGAAGTGTTTTTGTATGGTTTTCTTATGGTGTTTTAGTATGGTTTTTGAAGCTAGATCTTTATGGAACTTTGCTGGATTGTTATGGAGTTTAGAGAGTAAGAAAGAGTGTGTGTTTTTAGTTAAGAGATTGAAGTAAAAATGAATCAAAAATGATGATACATATATACTCCTAAAAATGTGATCTTTAAGGATAACATGACAAAATTCTAGTTTGTATTTTTGTAATTAGTCTTGCAATGATTCAAAAGTAATTACCTTATACATAAGGCATGAATAAGGGCTGGTTAGGTGGTGATTTGATGTGTATATACCAATAGTAAATACGTATAGAAGCTTGGTATGATACGAGTACAAATACTCTAGGTATACGTATAGAAATTTTGTGAAAAATGGAATGAGGATTCAAATATAGCTATCTTTTGTGAATACACTTATATGATTTTATGTATTTAAGTTCTTAAAAGTGATTAAATACATTACTTATACAATATATGTATAAACATTATATGTCTTAAGTATTTATGTCAAATAACGTTACGTATAGTTATCGTTTTGAAAACTTAAGTTAGTAGTTTCAAAATACACATATAACTTGTTGTTATTAATATAAAATGAGGTATTAAAACATTCCTTAATCATGTTAAATATGTATATATACATATATATACACAAACGTATAATTATCATATATTGTATGGTTCGTGATATCATCGGTCAAACTAGACGGTCAAACGTTGTGTAAAACTCTTTTCGAAAACATAAGTCTCAACAATTTGGATTGCTTATCATGTTGGTAAGGTTTAATTTATGTAAATATTAATCTTATAAGTATAGAACGATCGAAAAAGTGCGGGTCAACTTTAGGGTTTTTGCTTATCGTGTCGGAACCATATAGAGATTAGAGTTTAAATTTGGTCGGAAATTTCCGGGTCGTTACAGTACCCACCCGTTAAAGAAATTTCGTCCTCGAAATTTGGTAGAGGTTGTCATAAATAACAATAGGAATGTTTTCATGACGAATATGAGGTAATAATGAAATTTTATCATTATTGAAAGATTTAGATAAAACGATTCGGTTATGTGAGATGCACGAGCGAAGCTATCACAAAAGAGTGAAATGAGTAAATATAGAATTGTTGTAACCGATGACGTGATTATGATCGATTTCCGGGATTTAAGGGTTTTAAAGAAAATCTTATGTAATAAGATTTAGTTTTGCGGCGATCAGGATCTTCTTTGATTTAACGCGGCAATCTGTTTTGATTTCTTTGTCGAATATTTCACTATAAATTTACCTCCTTCCCTTTCTTTCTTCCCACATCTTCTATTCTTTCTCTTTAGTTCCTACTTTAAGACATTCGCTAATATGCTCCATCCCATTCTAATCCTTGTTATATTTCTAACTTTCATATCTTTCATTCTTCTTTTTCATCTATCACCAGAAGAATCTATTCTCTTTTATCCTTTCCTTGGAATTATAATGTTTTTAATTCTCCCGTGCCTTTACGTTGCAATACGTATTGATATGCATGGTTTGTAGTTTCGGGGTTGTTGTTAGGTTTTATACCTTCCCTTATATTTCGATGTTCCTACTCCCGTCCCTTAAAATCATTGTCATCCACAGTTAATGCTCTCTCTTATTTGCTGTGGTTTATGTTCCTATTTCTATTCTGAGGTTTTGTCCCTTCGTTTCTTCTTCCCGTCCTCGAGCCAAGCGAACAATGGTCCGAAATTCGTAGGTAGGAAATTTGGAATGAACCTAGCTATTGGTTTTAGAATGAAATTGTAATGGCACGATCTTGATTCGTTAAATTACTCGAATATTCCGGAAAAATAGAACTATCAAGGTGATACGTTCTAATATGTTTAGAGACTTGATAGAATGTAAGAGCCGTGTAACATGGCACATGATGACGGTACTGTGAATCATCACATTCCATTAGAAACTTAACATGACTTACTGTAATATAATGAAGTTGATCAAGTTTCATTATATTATACTAATTCATGCATCAGTTCCCAACACTACTTCAAATCATTTATATTTTAATCTCGGAGGTTTCAGAATTTAGAAATTAACACAGTTTCTTTTATATTGTAACGCAGATGTTACGGAGAGATAAATGATCGCAGATAGGAATAGTTGTAAAAATATCTCCAGAAATATGAAAAATATATGAAGATATCTTATAATATCTAAGATAAGATGATGATGAAAAATATCATCCGGGCAAGGTTTTGAATAAAGAGTAGGGTTCTTACTGACGGTTTCAGCAGGTACGGAATCGTTTGTATTCTTTGAGAGCAGGTTCAGTCCCTGTGATTTATCCACAGCCTCTTTCATACTTTGCTTCATCCGTTTTCTAGTTCCAAACTTTTTTTTTTTTTCTCAGCTTTACCACCTTACTATTCTTTGTCATCAAACATTTGACCGTTAAAGTCGTTTACAGTTTTTGCTGCTTCGTTAGCATTTCAAGAACTATTTCATAGTCCCGGGTGTTTTTCAGAAACTTCACGTTCAGATTATGAAATTCTTAGGGATAGACATTATAGATATGATGGAAGAAGTTCCGCGAGATTTTCAAAATACTGATTGTTGATTTCGCCAAAAGGATAACGATCTGCTGGTGCACCTGTTGATGTTGTCGAGGGATATAAAAGGTTTTCCGGTAATGACGGCGAAAGGACAAGGTATAAATATCATGATTATAATAGAAATAATCTCACTAAAAAGTCGAAGTGGAGCTGTGACAAAATTAGCTTCTTGAAAAGGAATTGTAGGGTTGTTCTTGCTAATAAATGGCAAAGAATTCAATACGTTATGTGTTAAATTATGAATTTGGGTTCGAGAGTTCTTCAGGTGTATAACTGTATGTATAAATCTTCATTCCGTAGGCGAGGTGCGGCGGGTTCAACTTCTCGGTCGAGGTGTTTTCAGGAATCATGAAAGGATTTGAATGCGAATTGTAATCGTCAAGTTACGAATGAGGTTTAAGATAAAATCAAGTGGCAAGCTTGAAGAATTGTTTAGTTTCATATGTTACAATCAACATTTTAATTCATTTTAATTGTCCAGAGTTAGCCGGAACAGTTAGCGTGGAATCCTTAATAGATTTTTAATTAGTTAAATCGTGTGTTTCTAACAATTTTTTATTTTGTCCAATGTTTTCTTCTTTATGCCACTTGTTGGATTCTGGTAGGTCAAAATCCGAATATGAAATTTGATTGAAAATGGTTATTTTGGGGTGAGCGGATACGAATATCGGTGGTTGTAAGTAAGATAATAGATAACCGTTGAATCAGATTCAAGAATGTACAATATAACTTATTAATGTGAATTCTAAATATTCCTCGGGTACTACCCACCCGTTAAAATATTTTCATCATTAATAGTTTGTACGAAGGAATTTTTAATTACTATCTTTATGAAAATATACTTGCATATATATTTTCTTCAGAGATAATCATAGATTTAATGAGTCAATAAGATATTAAACTCATTTGATTTATCGTTAATTCTAGATTACATAATCTCTAAGACTTTAGAAATTACATAATCGTCATACGATACGTAAAGCGAAGATAATCGATGTAGAACGATATATAGAACGAAGATCATACTCGAAGTACAGATATTGAGTCGTGTGATGTTGATATTCGAGATACAGATTGTGATGTTGAGATTTAAGGCGTGGTTGTGATTGGGGTGATAAAGGTACTGTCGGCGTTGACGATGGTAGTACGAATTATGCTGCTGGTGCTGCTGTTGGTGTTTGTAACCTTCGCACCATATTCTCCAAAACCACTACCCGAGCACGGAGTTCGTTGACTTCTTCTATTATACCGGGATGATTGACGGTTGGAATGAGCGAATGAACAAGATTTGAAATATGGGATAGTATGTAATCATGACGAGATACTCTAGAAATGAGCGAGAAAATGGTGTTTCGAATAGGTTCGCCGGTAAGTGCTTCAGGTTCATCGTTAAGAGGACAATTTGGTGGATGGAATGGATCACCTTCTTCTTGCCTCCAGAAATTTAGTATATTATGAACCCATCCCCAATTCATCCAGAATAGATGATGGGAAATTGGTTGATCCATTCCGGTAACGCTGTTCTCGGAGCTCGAATGGAAATCCATATCGGCGAAGCTATCGAAGTCGGAGGAATTTGAGCTGGATGAAGAATCCATCTTGTATGGTTGGAGAAATGAATTTTTGGTTTGGAATAGATTATAGGAGTTGGGTTTGGTACTCTTCAATACATAATTTACATATGTATATATAATATCAAAATCCCATGAATTACGGAGAATCTTTGAAATACGTCAGGCAATGTCTATAGTAACAGATACGCTAGGATATGAATTTTGTCTATACACTATCGATGCACTAAATGCAGTAAGACGTGTCTAGACTTAAGAATGATAAGCAGGCAGTTCCCTAAGGATGATAAGCAGATGATTTCCAACTAGGATTGATAAGCAAAACTTTTGACAGGCAGACACGGTCAAAGTCCAGACTCACTTAATGTATCCTAACAACTACTAGTTAGACACACTAATGCAAGGCCTGGTTCGCTAAGACCAACGCTCTGATACCAACTGAAAGGATCCGAAACTAATCATCCGGACATTGTCCATATTGATTACAAACGAATTACAATAGTTGATAACATTGCGAGGTACTTGCCCTCTATATGATACATCTTACAAACGTTGCATTTATTCTTAAAAGACAATCTATAGTTACATCCATAATTGACATATTCGCCTGACATTTCATAATATTCAAATGACCTAAACCGCCATTTACTTAATAATAGTCTCTATGAACTTCAGTGACTCGAATGCAACGCCTTATGATATAAGTCCTTAATGGCCTCAAGTAGTATCCTTAGTACGAGATAATGCACAGCGGAAGACTTAATTCATACCTGAGAATAACATGCTTTAAAATGTCAACATAAAGTTGGTGAGATATAGGTTTAATGTCGACAGCGATATAAATATAGACCACAAGATTTCATATATAAACATTTTAATAAAAATATTCTAAGTGGTTGAGCACTTGGTAACCATACTTAACAATTAATCACGTCGCATATTCCCTTTAATATGAAATCTTACTACACTGTACCAAGTGTAGTCACGAAACGAAGTACTGTGCAACCGTTGAATACTGGTCGTCCAGTCCGGTTGGGGTTGTCAGGCCCGATAGATCTATCAACAGGATTCGCGTTTACAATACCGCTGTAAATATTAGTTACCAAGCTACAGGGAAGTATGCCAGTGGTACAACTCAACGTAGAATATATTTTTCAGTTACTTGTGTCCATAACGTAAAACATAAAATACAAGTATTCTCATCCCGAAATATTTAGAGTTTAAAAGTGGGACTATATACTCACTCTTGTCTTGATGATATATATAATTTGACTCGGTCTTCCGGTTGATATCACGAACCTATCCATATATAATATATCAATATGTTTTCATTTTAAAACAAACGTTATATATATCTATACTTGTTATACTTTTAATACTTTGAATATTTCCTTAGTCCGAAGTTAGCTGTCCGAGGTTAGCAATTCAATTTTTAATGGTTCATTTTTAGATGTTTAATATACCCGCAATAAATAAAACCCCCAACGAAATAAATAAAACCCCAACGTATATGTATTGGTCGAGATTAATCTTGACCCACGGTACCGGTGTTGTCAAATGACGTATTGCGTACATAAAGTACCGGTGTTGTCAAATGACGTGTTGCGTACAAACATGGGATCTTATGATTAATCTTCTCGTGTTGCTTACGGGTGATCCTGAACCATATGAAATTGAATTATGAGTACATATATATAAAATATCATGTTATCTTAGAAGTATGTGATTTTATGTAAATTTTTCCAATGAATCCCGAAGTTGAAAATGTCTAGGATAGCCAATTTTGTTTTGGTCATAGTTTCTTCGTTACAAGTCCGTTTTCGTTGATTCAAATTGCCATCTTCTTGGATCGAGTTCTTCTTTAAGACTATGAACTGTAAATACCTTGGTTTGTATTCAAAATCATACGGCATAGGTGAAAGTTTAGTGAAACATATGAAGTTAAACATTTTTGTTACAACAAAATCATTTAATGACCATTTTTCCAAAAATACTTATACTTTGAAAAACCAAGTTTTACCTTGTTAAATTAACATATAAATAAGTTATGTTACATGTCTTGAAGTATTTTAAAAGTTAAGTTAGAAGGATCTATTTAGTTTGCAAACAAGTTTGAAAACATTCAAACTATGTTCTTGTTGTTAAACTTGTATACCACAAAATATGATAGCTATATATATATGAATCGAATAAGGTTATGAACATAGATTCTACCTCAAGTTCCTTGGATGAAGTTGCTGTAAAAGAGAAGTAAGAAGCTAAAATCAAAAGGGTGATGGAAGTGGATGAAAGATTGGAAGTAAGTTGGTGTTCTTGGAAGGTTTTCTTGAAGTGTTTTTGTATGGTTTTCTTATGGTGTTTTAGTATGGTTTTTGAAGCTAGATCTTTATGGAACTTTGCTGGATTGTTATGGAGTTTAGAGAGTAAGAAAGAGTGTGTGTTTTTAGTTAAGAGATTGAAGTAAAAATGAATCAAAAATGATGATACATATATACTCCTAAAAATGTGATCTTTAAGGATAACATGACAAAATTCTAGTTTGTATTTTTGTAATTAGTCTTGCAATGATTCAAAAGTAATTACCTTATACATAAGGCATGAATAAGGGCTGGTTAGGTGGTGATTTGATGTGTATATACCAATAGTAAATACGTATAGAAGCTTGGTATGATACGAGTACAAATACTCTAGGTATACGTATAGAAATTTTGTGAAAAATGGAATGAGGATTCAAATATAGCTATCTTTTGTGAATACACTTATATGATTTTATGTATTTAAGTTCTTAAAAGTGATTAAATACATTACTTATACAATATATGTATAAACATTATATGTCTTAAGTATTTATGTCAAATAACGTTACGTATAGTTATCGTTTTGAAAACTTAAGTTAGTAGTTTCAAAATACACATATAACTTGTTGTTATTAATATAAAATGAGGTATTAAAACATTCCTTAATCATGTTAAATATGTATATATACATATATATACACAAACGTATAATTATCATATATTGTATGGTTCGTGATATCATCGGTCAAACTAGACGGTCAAACGTTGTGTAAAACTCTTTTCGAAAACATAAGTCTCAACAATTTGGATTGCTTATCATGTTGGTAAGGTTTAATTTATGTAAATATTAATCTTATAAGTATAGAACGATCGAAAAAGTGCGGGTCAACTTTAGGGTTTTTGCTTATCGTGTCGGAACCATATAGAGATTAGAGTTTAAATTTGGTCGGAAATTTCCGGGTCGTTACAAACTTCTTCATTGTTACTCTCATCTAAAACCTTCCCATCTTCTGGTGCTGGTTTTTCAAAATTCGTTGAAACCATATTAACATTCTCATTCCGAGGATTTGCTTCAGTATTACTCGGTAGCTTTCCTTGTTCCCTCTCACTCATCATGCTAGCAAGAGTACCTACGTGTTTTTCTAGATTCAAAATGGAAGCTTGTTGAGTTCTTAATGACTGATCAAACCTCTCGTTCGTTTGGGTTTGAGATGTAATAAATTGTATTTGAGATTCAACTAGCTTTGCCATCATTTCTTCTAGATTTGGCTTTTTCTCTTCGGTTTGTTGTGGTGGTTTATACAAGCTAGGTCTTTGTTGATTGAAAGTGTTGTTTTGAGTCGGTTGGTTATTCGGACCTTGT
This sequence comes from Rutidosis leptorrhynchoides, assembly GCF_046630445.1. Lineage (NCBI taxonomy): Eukaryota > Viridiplantae > Streptophyta > Magnoliopsida > Asterales > Asteraceae > Rutidosis > Rutidosis leptorrhynchoides. The sequence continues at coordinate 240,634,236 of NC_092341.1, forward strand.
TGGTTGTACGAGTTGTTGTTGGGTCCATTTGGATTGTAAAGAATGTTTTGATTTTGATTGAAGTTTAGCCTTGGCGGTTGATAATTATTTTGATAATTATTTCCCGGCCTTTGGTTCATATAGGAAACATTCTCTCGTTGTTCCATCGTTGGTTCAATGTAACAATCTTTCAATAAGTGTGGTCCACCGCATTGCTCACAACTGATTCGTATTGCGTGAATATCCTTATTCATCTTTTCCATTCGTCTTTCGAAAGCATCTATTTTTGCGGAAACGGAATCAAAGTCATGGCTAGAATCGGCTCTAGCCGCTTTAGATGAACGAAAAATATCTTTTTCTTGGTGCCACTCATGCAAGTGGGAGGCTGTGTTATCAATAATTTTGTAAGCTTCAGTTGCGGTTTTCTTCATAATGGAACCACCAGCTGTTATGTCGATGTCTTTTCGTGTGGCGATGTCTACGCCTTTATAGAAGATTTGCACTATTTGAAAAGTGTCTAAACCGTGTTGAGGACATCCTCTCAACATCCATCCGAATCTTGTCCATGCCTCATATAATGTTTCATTTAGCTTTTGCGCGAACGTAACAATTTCTCCTTGAAGTCTCACGGCTTTAGATGCCGGAAAGAATTGTTTAAGGAATTTTTCAACTAAAACATCCCATGTGTCAATCGCCCCTTCAGGTAACGATTCTAACCAATCTTTGGCTTCCCCCTTTAAAGTCCAGGGAAATAACATGAGATAGATTTGTTCGTCTTCTACTTCTCGGATTTTGAATAGTGTACAGATCCTATTAAAGGTACGAAGATGTTCGTTTGGATCTTCATTCGGCGCACCACTGAATTGGCATTGGTTAGTCACCATATGTAGAATTTGTCCTTTAATTTCATAATCTGGTGCATTAACGTTTGGTTGAGTAATTGCATGACCTTGGCCAGTGCGTTTAGCTCGCATTCGGTCTTCCATACTTAGAGGTTCTAGATTTTCCATGATTGGAAGTGTTGTATCCGAATAACTAGAGGTTTCTAATTTAATGGTTTCTTCCTCAACAATCTCTGTTTGAATGATTGGTGGTTCTGGAGGAATAATTAGTGGATCAGGGTCTCGGAATTGTCCCTGAGTATTCTCCGGATTCTCAATTGTGAGGTTGGTTTCAAAAACTGGGTTATCGGAAATTTGAGTTTGAGTATTCTGTCGACTGGATGACGATTCTAAAGAAAAATCAACGGCGGCGATATTTATTAAACGATGTCTTGATCGAGTTACAGGCGGTGAACGTATGACCGGAGGTGAACGTCTTGCTCGGTGCATTCACAGAATATCCTATTAGTTATAAAAATAATAAGAAAAACTTATATAAGCTATCCAATTAATAGACTTTTCTGATTTTTGCCCACGTTTCGAATAGCCAAAAGATGCAGCAGAGGGGCAGGATTCGTTTGGTCTCAATATAATTGAGGACTGTTTGGCTCCAACAACCCGTTTCACGTACAAATCCAACTATTACTACGAACCAGAAAAATGTCAACGTCTATTAACTTAACCACTTAGATAATTTTCCTTTTCGTTTAAGAAATATTAGATAAGAAGTAGATAAAATTCTATGTCCTATAACTAGAATGACGAGAAATAAGGAAGAAATAGATTGCGCGTCGAAAAGTGTCGAAAAAATAAAAAGGGTAGAAAAATAGGCGTCGAAAAATAAAAATAAGAAAGTAGCACGAAAAAAAGCGTCGCAAAATTCTAAAGCACCTAAATCTTAGTCTAAGGAATAAGCACTTAAGGGATTTTACGGCAAAGCTTAAAAATCTAGAAATAAACTAAGGCAAATTATAGTAAGGAAAACTACTCTTTGTGAATTTAATTTTTATGTTAGAAAATTACTAAGTCTATAAAAATTTTTTTTTTAAACACGTGACTCACTCAGAAAACATCCTTATATTGATTTATTTGTTGACCAAAATTCAAGAGTTGCACCTTATTTCTTTCTTTTGCACTTGGACCAAGCACACAACACAAATTAATTATTTTTCCTTGCTTTCTTTTGATATGCGTTGACTGGAGTAAACCCCAAAGGGGTACAGCAGTTACAGCGAATCCAATGCACACTCCTTGATTTATGTATTTATTATTATTAATTTGTTTATTTATTTTATTTATTATTTTTTTATTTTATTTATTTTATTTATTTATTTTATTATTAATTATTCATATACACTATTGTGTGTTTTTTTTTTTTTTTTGGTTTTGCCGACACACTTTAAACAATGAAAACCCACTTGTGAAGATTGTCAATTAATTATTTGACAAGTTGATAAACAAACAAAAACACGTTAAGTGGGTATAATTGCTTTTAAGTGATATCATTGAGTTGATTGGAGTATGGGTGACATGTAGATATTTTAGATAATAGTTTAAAGAAAGGAAAAGGGAATCCTATCTTGATGCAATTATAGAAATGGACTCTACTACTTAATATCGATCCCTACTTCTAATTACTAGCGGTCCTTTAAAATACTCCAAAGACTTGATCTGTCATTTGGGACGTGGTGTGGTTGGGCCGAAACTCAGCGCATGACTTGCTGTTAAATCGAGACTATCTATGTCTCATGTTTCTATCACAAAAATGATAATGGTGAATCACATATGAAAAAGAGATAATGATTTTATGATCACGATAGAATTATGATTATGATAATGGTTTTTTTTTTTTTTTTTTTTTTTTTTTTTTTTTACGTAGTACAATAGAGACTTAGATTTTCGGTTTTTAGATTTTTAAATTTTTAAATATTTAAAATGTAATTTTTTTTATAAAAACTAAATAAAACTTAATAAATTTTTTTTTTTGTGGCGTTTCGCTTCGGCTGTCCCCGGCAGCGGCGCCAAAAACTTGATGTTAAAGCGAAGGGGTACGAAATATACTATATTATTATTACGAAATGCGACGAAATATTACACAAGTTTTATATATTTATCGAGTGAGATATACCTAAACCTTGCTACAACACTTATAGGCAGTGTACCTAATCGTAGAGTAGTGTAGTTTTTAGTAAGTCCGGTTCGTTCCACAGGGAGCTAGTGAAGTTCAACGCTATATTTATTTTAAATATATTTGTACAAAAATAAAAATATATAAATATATATATATACAAGTAGTATTATTATTGTTAAAATGGGGGTTTTACCGTTTAGTGACCGGTTTGTCGATTTTAAATAAAGCGTAAAAATAAATGACGATAAAATAAATTACAGAATTTAAATTGCGATAAAGTAAATGACAGAAAATAAAATGACAGTAAATAAAATTACAGTAAATAAAAGTACGGTAAAAAAATACAATAAAACAATTATGCTTATTTAAACTTCCATAATCATGATGTTTGACTTTTTGATTTTAATTTAGTCCAATGGGTTAATTGTCCTTTGCCCTGGAGTATTTGAAACCTATATGGTTTTTGTCCAAAATAGTTCATCGGTCATAATTATAAATTGCTCGGCAAATTAGCCTTATTCCCGAAGTCAAATATTCCAACTAATTAGGGATCCGAACTGTAACAAGGTCTTAATACTTTGTTAACAATTACCCCAAGTGCCCTTGAATGTAATCCACCCCTGTTTTATTGGTCCATGAATATTAATTTACCCACTTGGCCATAGTGAATAATAAATTACCCAACCCAAATAATTAATTAAACGATTGTAAAGGATGTCGAATAAATGTCACTAAATAGGACATCCATAACCATTTAATAATTTATTCAGATTAATTAATTTGAAGATAGGTTCGCCAGGCTCCCCTGAGTTGTCACCCAATTTAGACAATACCCCCCATCTATTAATTGTCCATGGTCCAAAGTTCACAAGTGTCGGTCTTTTGTCCATATCCTAATTATGGTACAAAGTCAAATAGTCCCGTCTTAATTTAGTCCAACATCACGATTACTTCGGTATTAAATAAGCATAATAACGGCTTAGCTACTAGACATTAAATTAAAAAGGAAAGACATAACTTACCGTGGGTATTAATATCGTAGTATTAGACGGGCAGAGTTCTGACTTAAAACCCGTAAATTATTTGTACCATAACTAAATTATTATTATTAAACTTTAAATTAAAATTAAAATTTATATTATAAATATATATTACATAATTCGGTTTACAGAGAAATAGAAAGAGAGATTGAAAAATGGGATTAAAAAGGGGTCTCTTTATCGAGTGAGATACAAAGCCTTTTATAGGCGAAATGAAAATTTGAATTTTCATTTACGACCCCTGAACTATGCTCAATTAATAAATTTTTATTATTTAATATTATTCTTATTATGAATTATTTAAATATTATTTTTTATTCTTGTGCATAGTTGACTCGTAATTTTTACACCGTTGCGTCGAGCGTTGAGAGTTGACTCATGTCCCTGTTCCGGATTTTCGAACGTCCTTTCGTACTATTTTATATCGTGTACTTTGCGTTTTGTAACTTGTACTCTTGTCATTTTTAGACGTTCTTCATCAATAATTTGAACCTTTTTAATTGTATCTTGTACTTTTAAGCTTTTTGGACCTTTTTGTCTTCAAATCGTCGTTTTCGCCTTTTGTCTTCGCACTTATTTAATATAAACGAATATTACTTGAAAATAGAAAAATTGCAACTAAAATCTTGTCTTTATTGGGGGATAATGTTATGAAATATATGTTCCTTTTTAGCCTTATCAGTTTTCCACATTGGTTTAGAAAAACCCGGTGGTTTAGAGGTTCCCGGGTTATTGTCACAACTTAAGAAATACGGGTGTTGACGATACATATAAAGTTCATCGGGTTTGGAATTAAATTTCTCTATTTTTATGCCCTTTCCCTTATTGTTCTCTTTTGCCTTATTAAATTGTGTTGGGGTAATTTCTATAACATCATCAGAATCCTTTTCGGGATCCGATTCATCGGAGAATTGGTAATCCTCCCAATACTTTGCTTCCTTGGCGGAAACACCATTGACCATAATTAACTTTGGTCGGTTGGTTGAGGATTTTCTTCTACTTAACTGTTTTATTATTTCCCCCACTAGTTCTATTTCTTCTTCCGGTTCCGATTCTTCTTCCGGTTCCGATTCTTCTTCCGGTTCCGACTCTTCTTCCGGTTCCTCTTCGGTAACTTGTGAATCAGTCCACGAATCATTCCAATTTACATTTGACTCTTCATTATTATTAGGTGAGTCAATGGGACTTGTTCTAGAGGTAGACATCTATCACATAATATCAAACACGTTAAGAGATTAATATATCACATAATATTCACATGTTAAAAATATATAGTTTCCAACAAAATTTGTTAAGCAATCATTTTTCAAGTAAACACGGTCGAAGTCCAGACTCACTAATGCATCCTAACAAACTCGATAAGACACACTAATGCAAAATTCTGGTTCTCTAAGACCAACGCTCGGATACCAACTGAAATGTCCCGTTCGTATTGATTATAAATGTTCCATATTAATTGATTTCGTTGCGAGGTTTTGACCTCTATATGAGACGTTTTTCAAAGACTGCATTCATTTTTAAAACAACCATAACCTTTATTTTATCAATAAAGGTTTCAAAAGCATTACGTAGATTATCAAATAATGATAATCTAAAATATACTGTTTACACACGACCATTACATAATGGTTTACAATAGAAATATATTACATCGACATATGTTTCTTAAATGCAGTTTTACACAATATCATACAAACATGGACTCCAAATCTTGTCCTTATTTTAGTATGCAATAGCGGAAGCTCTTAGTATTCACCTGAGAATAAACATGCTTTAAACGTCAACAAAAATGTTGGTGAGTTATAGGTTTAACCTAAATATATATATATATATATATATATATATATATATATATATATATATATATATATATATATATATATATATATATATATATATATATATATATATATATATATCAAATCGTAACAATAGACCACAAGATTTCATATTTCAATACACATCCCATACATAGAGATAAAAATCATTCATATGGTGAACACCTGGTAACCGACATTAACAAGATACATATATAAGAATATCCCCATCATTCCGGGACACCCTTCGGATATGATATAAATTTCGAAGTACTAAAGCATCCAGTACTTTGGATGGGGTTTGTTAGGCCCAATAGATCTATCTTTAGGATTCGCGTCAATTAGGGTGTCTGTTCCCTAATTCTTAGATTACCAGACTTAATAAAAAGGGGCATATTCGATTTCGATAATTCAACCATAGAATGTAGTTTCACGTACTTGTGTCTATTTTGTAAATCATTTATAAAACCTGCATGTATTCTCATCCCAAAAATATTAGATTTTAAAAGTGGGACTATAACTCACTTTCACAGATTTTTATTTCGCCGGGAAGTAAGACTTGGCCACTGGTCGATTCACGAACCTATAACAAATATGTACATATATATCAAAGTATATTTACAACACTTTTAATTCATTTTGATGTTTTAAGTTTATTAAGTCCGCTGTCCTCGTTAGTAACCTACAACTAGTTGTCCAACGTTAGATGTACAGAAAAAATTGATATATATTATCTTGAATCAATCCACGACCCAGTGTATACACATCTCAGGCTAGATCACAACTCAAAGTATATATATTTTTGGAATCAACCTCAACCCTGTATAGCTAACTCCCACATTACTGCATATAGAGTGTCTATGGTTGTTCCAAATAATATATACACATGGGTTGATATGATATGTCAAAACATTTGCATACGTGTCTATGGTATCCCAAGATTACATAATATATTAGAATACATGTATAATACAATAAAAGTTAGCTAGGATATGATTAATATAGATTTGTTACCAATTTTCACGTTGCTACAACAAGAAAAATTATCCAATCTTGTTTTACCCATAACTTCTTCATTTTAAATCCGTTTTGAGTGAATCAAATTGTTATAGTTTTATATTGAACTCTATTTTATGAATCTAAACAGAAAAAGTATAGGTTTATAGTCGGAAATATAAGTTACAAGTCATTTTTGTAAAGGTAGTCATTTCAGTCGAAAGAACGACGTCTAGATGACCATTTTAGAAAACATACTTCCACTTTGAGTTTAATCATGATTTTTGGATATAGTTTCATGTTCATAAGAAAAATCATTTTCCCAGAAGAATAACTTTTAAATCAAAGTTTATCATAGTTTTTAATTAACTAACCTAAAACAGCCCGCGGTGTTACTACGACGGCGTATGTCCGGTTTTACAGTGTTCTTCGTGTTTCCAGGTTTTAAATCATTAAGTTAGCATATAATATAGATATAGAACATGTGATTAGTTGATTTTAAAAGTCAAGTTAGAAGGATTAACTTTTGTTTGTGAACAAGTTTAGAATTAACTTAACTATGTTCTAGTGATTACAAGTTTAAACCTTCGAATAAGATAGCTTTATATGTATAAATCGAATGATGTTATGAACATCATTACTACCTCAAGTTTTCTGGATAAAGCTATTGGAAATGAGAAAAATGGATCTAGCTTCAAAGGATCCTTGGATGGCTTGAAAGTTCTTGAAGCAGAATCATGACACGAAAACAAGTTCAAGTAAGATTTTCACTCGAAATAAGATTGTTATAGTTATAGAAATTGAATCAAAGTTTGAATATGATTATTACCTTTTATTAGAAAGATATCTTACTGTAAATAAGAAAGATTTCTTGAGTGTGGATGATCACTCTACAAGATTGGAAGTAAGCTAGCAAACTTGGAAGTATTCTTGATTTTATGAAACTAGAACTTGTAGAATTTATGAAGAACACTTAGAACTTGAAGATAGAACTTGAGAGAGATCAATTAGATGAAGAAAATTGAAGAATGAAAGTGTTTTTAGGTGTTTTTGGTCATTGGTGTATGAGTTAGATATAAAGGATATGTAATTTTGTTTTCATGTAAATAAGTCATGAATGATTACTCATATTTTTGTAATTTTATGAGATATTTCATGCTAGTTGCCAAATGATGATTCCCACATGTGTTAGGTGACTCACATGGGCTGCTAAGAGCTGATCATTGGAGTGTATATACCAATAGTACATACATCTAAAAGCTGTGTATTGTACGAGTAAGAATACGGGTGCATACGAGTAGAATTGTTGATGAAACTGAACGAGGATGTAATTGTAAGCATTTTTGTTAAGTAGAAGTATTTTGATAAATTGAATTCTTTCAAAAGTGTATGAATACATATTAAAACACTACATGTATATACATTTTAACTGAGTCGTTAAGTCATCGTTAGTCGTTACATGTAAGTGTTGTTTTGAAACCTTTAGGTTAACGATCTTGTTAAATGTTGTTAACCCATTATTTATTAAATCAAACGAGATGTTAAATTATTATATTATCACGATATCATGATGTATTAATATATCTTAATATGATATATATACATTAAATGTCGTTACAACGATAATTGTTACATATATGTCTCGTTTCAAAATCATTAAGTTAGTAGTCTTGTTTTTACATATGTAGTTCATTGCTAATATACTTAATGATATGTTTACTTATCATAATATCATGTTAACTATATATATATATATATATATATATATATATATATATCCATATATATGTCATCATATAGTTTTTACAAGTTTTAACGTTCGTGAATCGCCGGTCAACTTGGGTGGTCAATTGTCTATATGAAATCTATTTCAATTAATCAAGTCTTAACAAGTTTGATTGCTTAACATGTTGGAAACACTTAATCATGTAAATAACACTTAAAAGTTCTGGTCACTACAGCAGGTGTGCGGGTATTAGATTACTTGATTAATGGTAGGTGGTGCGGATCACGGGGACGTGATTCATGTTAAGTGGGGGAGAGTTGTAACACTCGGATTTTCCAAAGGCAGAAGTGGACCGGCGGTCTAGATTGGCCCGACGGTCCAACATTAGTTCAAAGGCAAAACAGGAGCAAACTGGACAGGCGGTCCAGATTGGCCCGACGGTCTAGCACTAGGCTTTTTGTCAACAGCTCAGATTTGGACCGGTGGTCCACTTTGGACCGGCGGTCCACGACGGGATTTTGTGTAGAATTTCATTTTAAATTGGAAAATAAGAAGGGCATTTTGGTAATTTCACTTGTGGGTGTATATATAGCTGTAGATCAGATCTAGATCTCATTCTTATCTTCATCATCAAGTCTTAGAGAGAGAGAGAGTGAAGGGTTTCTAGAGAGGAAGCTCCAATAGTGATGAAGATGGTGATTTTTGCCCAAATTGGAAGCGGGTCTTGGTTCTCCTTGATGTTTCTAGCTACTAGCTCGGTTTTAGTGCAAAGGTAAACGCTAGATCCGAATTTACTTGTTTGATTCTTGTTTTGGGTTAGGGTTTGTGTTGGTGATGAGTTATAAAACCCATTTCTTATGAAATTTGGGGTTTTTGGGGCAAGCTTGTGATTAAGAACCCTAATATTGTGGGCTTAGGGTTTAATGATGAATTTGGGTGTATTTGTCTTGGATTTATGTGATAATCACTAGATTGGATGAGTATTGGTGAAATTGATGTTCATAAGAACAAGTGTGAAAGTCATGCACATAAGGTGTTTGATGAAATGCCTCAAAGGGGTGAAGTGGTTGTTGATGTCTAGGTTTTTGATCTAAAGTCAACCTTTGATAGTCTTGTTAATCAATTGGTGGTATGGTGGTGATTTTGGTGTGTTTAAGAGTTTAATTTTGGTCAAAATTAGATGTTGACTTGAATTGGTGTCAAACTAGGGATTTTAGTCAAGTTTTGTGAAATGGTTACATGAGTACTTGATTAAATTGGATAATTGGTGTTTTTGAAACTTAATCACTAGTCATTATTGGTATTGAGTGATATTGGGTGAATTTGACTTAAGTCAAAGGTGGTCAAGGGAATTATGGGTCGTTATTGCCTAAGTTGGGTGATTTGGGCAAGTAATGTTTGTATGAGCACTAACTAACTAGTAATCTAGTGTTGAGACCTAGGTTGGTCTATTTGGGTTAAATTGTGCCTATTGGTGTGGGTTTGAATTACCACCTGAAGTGATAATTGGTTTGTGTCCATTAGGTGTTAAATGAGCGGGTTTTGATGAGCAAGGTGTGATCCCTCGACTAAGAGATGTTTGTGTCGAGTTCTCTTTTAGAGAATTGTTATTTATTGCATATTGTACCTATGTGTGATATAGGTGGTTACTTGCTCAGATTTGAGGACGAAGATCATGTTGTACATGACTTGTGCGGGCATTCCAAGGTGAGTGGAATAATTATGCGTGTACGTATATAATGTATTTATTTGTGTGGAACGAATGTCCAAGACACCACATTCTATGTAACGAGTGGAATTGTCGCGGTGTTCAAGACACCACTCATTAGTTTGATTGACATGTGGAATTGTCGCGGTGTTTAAGACACCACATTGTCATGCGAGTGGAACTGTCGCGGTGTTCAAGACACCACTCATTGTTTTGATTGACATGTGGAATCATCGCGGTGTTCAAGACGCCACATTGTCATGGGGGTGAGTTAGTCGCGGTGTTCAAGACATCACCCGGGGATTAGTGATTACGCGGTGTTTAAGTAACACTAATGGATGTTATGAACTCCGACGGTCTTTCAAGTACCGTTCCCTTGTACGGTTGGTTAACCATGGTTGTGTGAATTTGTATTTAGCATATTAAATTGTGATCTATATGCTATTGTTGTTGCTAGCTTATTGTGAATTGCGGATAGTAGTTTATGCATGATGTTTGCATGGTTGTTGAATTGCTAGCTTGTATGCGGTATTGTATAAGTGATTGCAAGTAAGTAGATTATATATGTATATGTATAATTATTGTATTCACTAAGCGTTAGCTTACCCCTCTCGTTGTTTACCTTTTTACAGGAATTGTGTTGTGAATTTAGCTAGTTGATAGACTAGTTGCGTAGGAGCGCTTGGGCTCGATGTGGTAGCTTTCGGATATGGATGTGGATTGAGGATTTGGTAGATCCTCGGGATTATGCTCTTGGTATCGGGTTGGGCTATTGTGTCTAAACCATGGTGTTGAATATATGTTTCGAGGTCATATTATTGGGTTGTGTCGAGTCAAACCTTGCATGTGAAATACATTCTCGTAAGGATGTATGATGTCATTTGTAAACCAAGAGTCGAGATGAAACGTTAACATGTTGTTATGATAAATGGTATTCGATTAACTATTTGAAATGGTTTATGTAATGTGGATATTTAATGGGACCTATCTTATATAAAAAAAATGTGCTCCGTTTTTGGTTAAACGGATTGGGGTTGTTACAAGTGGTATCAGAGCATAGTCTAAGGGAATTAGGTGACCTTGGAATAGGTGCCTAGTCTTAGACTTATTGATGGTAGTACGTTATTTACGGGACTTGTAGGAATACGGGTCAGATTGAGATTTGTTAGTGCCTTAGAGTAGGTGATTAACTAGGACTAGTGCTTGTCCAAAGTGTGATTATGTGGGGCCTTATTTCATCTCTAAATTAGTACCCTAGACTGCTAGTGCCTAATGTAAGTAGGCGAACTTGAACGTTGTTTTAGTGATAGTCACCTAGGTTGTAGGTTGACTTGTTGTTGCGGTGTACTTGTGTACATTTATTATTATATTGTATCTAAGTGTATATATACAAGTATCTATTTGGTGCGGTGTCCTAGGGATGGATCTATTGGAGAGATTCGAATGTTTGGCGGTTTTGATTGATCAAGTTCACGGTAAGGACTTTGGTCATTCGGGTACTAGGAGTTATCGCGTGTTATCTTGTGTGAATGTTGCGTCAGTCCAGGTAAAGTACTTTGCGTGACCATGTGAAAATGGTAAGGTACGCATTTGTAATAGTGACTAATCACCATTATTACAAAAGTGTATCTTGACACCAAGCATGACATGACAACTACCGAGCGGAGGAAACGTAGCATGGTTGGGGTAGAACGAGACGAGTTAGGAATCTTTTATTGGTTCCTAGGATATAGTGGTCTCGAGTGATGTGCTTGTTGTCACATCGGGTTCTTTGTGAGTCTGGAAGTGTTACGGTGGTTTCGGTTAGCTAATGTGAGTGAGCAAACTCACGAGTTCGGCGCGTGCGTAGTCACCCTAAGTGGTGGGTGCACTGTTGAGATTGTTATTGGTTTTAGTTACCCATCGTAACTAGGATGACCGATTTACGTGTGCGTGTGTGCAACGATGACTTGAATTCCATAATGGAATGCGACAAGTCTAATGATTGTAGTTTGAGTTACACTCGGTAGAGTGTGTGGTTAGAGAATCGTGTTAGGATTCTTGTTGTGAGTCGCCTTGGAATTGGCGAATCGAGGAGTCTTCGGGTCGTTAAACTCATGGGAGTGGGACCTGTATAATGTCGATTGCGTTAGTGTGTTGTGAATTATAGGGTAACATTCCTAACAGAATACCCCTTGTTGATGTGGTTGTGCCGATGCGTGGAAGGGTGTAAGACTTGGTGTTCCCGAGCATCTCCTTAGTGTCAAATGGAAGGTTTCATTAGGCTATATCGTTTGGCCTTGTAAAAATTGCGGGTAGCGTGTGATCGGTAGAAACTTTCGATAAGACAATAAACCGTAAGGTTTTGGGGTAGGTATTGTGACGACCCGGCAATTTCTGACCAAATTTAAACTTAAACTTTATACGATTTCGACACGATAAGCAAAGTCTGTAATGTTGAGTCTAAAAAAAAAAATTTAATTTTGAAACAATGTTCATATATTCAATTGACCTTAGACTGCTCTCGACGATTCACGAACAATTAACTGTAAATAGATATGTGTGTATGTATATATAAATAATAATTCGAAATATAATGTGAAGTATTATATGTTGTTGTTATTAAAAACTAATAAAATAAAAATAGAATATTATAATAAATATTATTTAAAATATATCTCTATATATAAATAAAGTATATTAAAAATAAATATAATGATTGTAATACTCGTTTGATGTTTCGATTGATATTAAGCAAGTTAAATTCAAACTTATGTAATTTTAAAATAAACGGTAATTCGAAAATGAGTTTTATAAATTTTAGGCTTATTAATAATATATTTAGAAGTTGTTTGTCAAATTTTAAAACTTTTTATATTTTACTTGGGGGTTGGGAGTAAATAATTAATGTAGTTTTTATTTAATAGTTAATGACCAAACTCTTTACCATAATGAACAAAATAAATAAATATAGTTAATTTAAAAATATGGTATTTTTCTGAGAACTTTTATCCGCCACTGATTAACAACGGAGAATGAAATTTAGTCCGTAAAAGACGACGGCTGATATTTTCACATGTTTATTATTATTATATTATTAATATATTATTGTTCTCATTTATTGATCATTCCGTGATTCAATTAGACCAATTGATTGAGAGTACTGTGTGTGATTTGTCCTTGTTTTTTTCTTTACACTATCTGATTAGTAATATGTTAGACTTATGCATGTACCAACTCCACTATCTTCTATAGCTGTCTATCAATATATTATTACTCCGTATTTTTATTTTCTCAATCTCACCACTTTCTTTTTGATTTACAATTGAGCAAACCACCACATACAATCTGAAACACATATTCATCTTCTTGATCTCTAACAATCGAAGCAACCACCACTGTCATCACCGGAGCACCACCTCCGGCCATCTTTCATCGCCACTCTCTCCTCTATCTCCCACGTATGTTTTCCGTTTCTCTTTCTGTTATGAAGTGAACTAACCACCAATTCCATCACCATCTTAGGCCACGTATAACCAACCAACTAAATCGTCACCATCACCATCGTGAATAGACCTCTCACCACTCCATTGCTACTTCAATAATGAACATGATCACTTTAATCACCACACCCAACAAAATCCATCGGACACCATCACCTCTATTCTTTGTGTTTCCAACAAAAACCACCATCACTAACCAATATTGTTGCTGCGTGTTTTTCTGTCTTTCTATTACTATACCATCGAACCAACATGAAATCTTATATATATATAATTTCATGTTTCTACTGCTTCTGTTTTGAGATACGATCATCTCCACCATTGATAATGCTAAAAACGAACATACATTTCATAGCATTATTCCCCAAGAAAGACAAGCTTTTAGTTGCAATTGTTCTATTTACAAGTGATATTCGTTTAAATATTAAAAGGTGAAGACAAAAGACAGATTCGACGAATTGAAGACGCAAACGACCAAAAAGCTCAAAAGTACAAAATACAATCAAAGAGGTTCCAATTATTGATAAGAAACGTCTCGAAATTACAAGAGTACAAGATTCAAAACGCAAAGTACAAGATATTAAATTGTACGCAAGGACGTTCGAAAATCCGGAACTGGGACCAGAGTCAACTCTCAACGCTCGACGCAACGGACCGAAAGTTATAAATTAATTATGTATATAAATATAATATAATATATAATTAATTATATAAATTATATATTTATATTATATTTATATATTAAATTCCATCGGCAGATTAAAAGACGAAGATGTGTGGGCTGGAAATACAATCTCCGCGACTTGCGGAGTTTGAAGAAGAAAAGGGCCGCGAGTCGCGGAGCCCCAAATGTTGAAACTGCCTATAAAGCTTGCGCATTCTGATCGTAAAAAAAGATATCAATATATATCCATCCATCTATCTATACGTAATATTTATATTTATAATTTATATTTTAATTTTAATTTTAATTTTAATCCTAATAATAAGGGTATGTTAGCGAATGTTGTAAGGGTGTAAGTTGAAATTCTGTCCGTGTAACGCTACGCTATTTTTAATCATTGTAAGTTATGTTCAACCTTTTTAATTTAATATCTCGTAGCTAAGTTATTATTATGCTTATTTAAAACGAAGTAATCATGATGTTGGGCTAATTACTAAAATTGGGTAATTGGGCTTTATACCATAATTGGGGTTTGGACAAAAGAATGACACTTGTGGAAATTAGACTATGAGCTATTAATGGGCTTTATATTTGTTTAACTAAATGATAGTTTGTTAATTTTAATATAAAGATTCACAATTGGACGTCTCTATAAATAACGATATACACTCGATCGGACACGATGGGCGGGATATTTATATGTACGAATAATCGTTCATTTAACCGGACACGGGAATGGATTAATAGCCACTAGAATTATTAAAACAGGGGTGAAATTATGTACAAGGACACTTGGTATAATTGATAACAAAATATTAAAACCTTGGGTTACACTCAGTCGACATCCTGGTGTAATTATTAAACAAAGTATTAAAATCTTGTTACAGTTTAAGTCCCCAATTAGTTGGAATATTTAACTTCGGGTATAAGGATAATTTGACGAGGACACTCGCACTTTATATTTATGACTGATGGACTGTCATGGACAAAAACCAGACGGACATATTAAATAATCCAGGACAAAGGACAATTAACCCATGGGCATAAAACTAAAATCAACACGTCAAACATCATGATTACGGAAGTTTAAATAAGCATAATTATTTTATTTCATATTTAATTTCTTTTATTTTATATTTAATTGCACTTCTAATTATCGCATTTTTATTGTTATTGTATTTAATTGCACTTTTAATTATCGTACTTTTTAATTATCGCAAGTTTATTTTATCGCACTTTTATTATTCGCAATTTCATTATCTTTATTTACTTTATGCTTTAAATTAAGTCTTTTATTTATTTAATATTTTACATTTTGTTTTAACTGCGACTAAAGTTTTAGAATCGACAAACCGGTCATTAAACGGTAAAAACTCCCCTTTATAATAATAATATTACTTATATATATATTTGTATTTTTATAAAAGTAAACTAATATAGCGTTAAGCTTTGTTTAAAGATTTTCCCTGTGGAACGAACCAGACTTACTAAAAACTACACTACTGTACGATTAGGTACACTGCCTATAAGTGTTGTAGCAAGGTTTAAGTATATCCATTCTATAAATAAATAAATATCTTGTGTAAAATTGTATCGTATTTAATAGTATTTCCTTGTAAAATTTAATAGCTATTTTATATACACCTCGCATAACATCAAGTTATTTTTGGCGCCGCTGCCGGGGAACAATCAAACTTAAAAGCCGGAAGCGCAACGCAAAATAAATAAAAAAAAAAGATTTTTATTTTTAGTTTACTTTTATTAAAATTCACTTTTGTAAAAATACGTTTTTAATTATTCGAAAACATAAAAAGAAAACAAAAATATAAATATTTTTAAGAATTTGTTAAATATTTAAGTTTTGTAAAGTTTCTTTATTTTTATTTTATAAAAATATAAGTTTTATTTAAATATTTTGTTTTTATAAAAAAAAAAACGTCGAATTAAATCCTGTACCTGAGTTGAATTTTGGAACCCCGCGACTCGCGGAGTTTGCAGCTTCGAATACCGCAACTCGCGGAGCCTCCCTGACACACGTGACAGAAACCCTAGTCAGCATTAAATACGGGGTAATTATTATTTATTTATTATTATTAACCCTAATTACTTATTTATTATTATAATTAGTTTTAAGTTTTTAAATTAAATTGTATTTTAATTAAATTAGTTTAATTAAAATATAAAATTAATAGTTTAATAAAATAAATAATATAAAAATAATATATTTATAAAAATTGTACTTTTTACAACTTTTTGTATATTTTTATATTTTGTCCCTTTTTAATTATTTTAGCGTAATATTTGTATTTTTCGCTCGTATTTAGTTTTAAGATATAGTTTTTTCCATAGTTATTTTTTTACTTCTAGATTTTTAGGCTTTGCCGTAAAATTCCTTAAGTGCTTTTTCTTTAGACTAAGATTTAGGTAATTTAGAATTTTGCGACTCCTTTTTAAGTTTTAGTACCTCTTTTTAAGATATTTCCATTTGGGATATAGTTTTACCTGTAAGCTTTAATATTTTTAGACGCCTTTTACCTATGTATCAATTATCATTCCAATTAGTAATCTCAATTTGCGATTATAATTTTAAGTTAGTGATAGTAATAAGGTTGGGTTAGTCGAGTGTTTTTAAGTTCTATAAGTCACTCTTTTTCTTTCTTATTTTTATTTTTCGACCTTTTTCCGACACGCTCTTTTTCTTTCTTATTTCTCGCTATTCTAGTTTTAGGACATAGATTTTTATTCTACTTCTTATCTAAATTTCTTAAAATTACGAAAATTTATTTTAAGTGGTTAAATTGATAGACATCAAAATTTTTTGGTTCGTAGTAATAGTTGGATTTGTACGTGGATCGGGTTATTGGAGCCAAACAGTCCTCAATTATATTGAGACCAAACGAATCCTGCCCCTCTGCTGTATCTTTTGGCTATTCGAAACGTGGGCAAAATCAGAAAAATCTATTAATTGGATAACTTATATAATTTTTCTTTCTTTTTAAAAACTAATAGGATATTCAGTGAATGCACAGAGCAAGACGTTCACCACCTTTTGTACGTTCACCAGCTGTAACTAGATCAAGACATTTAGCAAATATTACCACCATTGATTTTTCTTTAGAATCGTCATCCAGTCGACCAAGTACTCCAGTTCAAATTTCCGATAATCCATTTTTTGAACCCGACCTCACAATTGAGAATTCGGAGAATATTCAGGGACGATTCATAGATCCTGAACCATTAAATTTTCCTCCGGAACCACCAATCATTCAAACAGAGATTGTTGAGGAACGAACCATTAAATCAGAATCCTCTAGTGATTTCGATTCAACAAATTCAATTATGGAGAATTTGGAACCTTTAAGTATGGAAGACCGAATGAGAGCTAAACGCACTGGCCAAGGTCACGCAATTACTCATCCTGACATTAATGCGCCAGATTATGAAATCAAAGGACAAATTCTACACATGGTGACTAATCAATGCCAATTTAGTGGTGCGCCGAAGGAAGATCCAAATGTACATCTTCGTACCTTTAATAGGATCTGCACTCTATTTAAAATAAGAGAAGTTGAGGATGAACAGATATATCTCATGTTATTTCCCTGGACTTTAAAGGGAGAAGCCAAAGATTGGTTGGAATCGTTACCTGAAGGGGCGATTGATACATAGGATGTTTTAGTTGAAAAATTTCTTAAACAATTCTTTCCTGCATCTAAAGCCGTAAGACTTCAAGGAGAAATTGTTACATTCACACAGAAGCCAAATGAAACTCTATATGAGGTGTGGACAAGATTTGGAAAGTTATTAAGAGGATGTCCGCAACATGGTTTAGATACCTGTCAAATATTACAAATATTCTACCAAGGATGCGACATCACTACAAGAAAAGACATAGATATAGCAGCTGGTGGTTCTATTATGAAGAAAACAGAAACTGAGGCTTATAAAATTATTGATAACACTGCTTCCCACTCACATGAGTGGCACCAAGAAAAAGATATCGTTAGATCATCTAAAGCAGCTAGAGCCGATTCTAGCCATGACTTAGATTCCATTTCCGCAAAGATAGATGCTGTCGAGAGACGAATGGAAAAGATGACTAAGGATATTCACTCAATACGAATTAGTTGTGAGCAGTGTGGAGGACCACATTTGACAAAAGATTGTCTCAGTATTGAACTAACAATGGAACAAAGAGAGAATATTTCATACATAAACCAAAGGCCTGGAAATAATTATCAAAATAATTATTAACCGCCAAGACCGATCTACAATCAAAACTAGAACTATAACCGAAATATTCCATACAACAACCAACAAGGTCCTAGCAATCAACAAGTATCCAACAATACTTACAACCAGCAAAGACCTAATTTTCAAAACAAACCACCACAAACCGATGATAAAAAGCCAAATTTAGAAGATATGATGACGAAGCTAGTTGAAACTCAAACGCAGTTTTTCACATCTCAAAAACAAACCAATGAACAAAATGCTCAAGCATTTAGAAATCAACAAGCTTCTATTCAAAACTTGGAACAAGAAGTAAGTAACCTAGCAAGGTTAATAGGTGAAAGAAAACCGGGAAGTTTACCTAGTGATACAAATGCTAACCCCCGGAATGAAACAGCTAAAGCCATTACCATAAGAAGTGGTACAACACTTAAACCACCTGAAATACCTGTAACTTCTGATGAAACTATTCCTACTCCACAAGAACCACAACCTGAACAAGATAAGGAAACAGAACCGATAGTTGAAAAGGTTAATAAAGATAATACAATTAAGGCTAAACCTTATATTAAACCATACCAACCACCACTTCCTTATCCGAGTAAAATGAAGAAAGAGAAACTTGAAGCCGAGCAATCCAAATTCTTGGATATGTTTAAACAGATAAATGTAAATCTTCCTTTCATTGATGTGATTTCAGGAATGCCTAGATATGCTAAATTCTTGAAAGATCTAATCTCAAATAGAAAGAAAATGGAAGAACTCTCGGCTGTTACTATGAATGCTAATTGTTCAGCAGTGCTGTTGAATAAGATACCAGAAAAACTATCTGATCCAGGAAGTTTCACAATTCCATGTTTTCTGGGTAGTCTTAGTTCAATAGAAGCATTGGCAGACTTAGGTGCTAGTATAAATTTAATGCCGTATTCACTATACGCTAAACTAGACCTTGGAGAATTGAAACCAACAAGAATAAGCATACAACTAGCCGATAGATCAATAAAATATCCTAGAGGGATAATGGAGAACATGCTAGTTAAAGTTGGTACTTTAGTATTTCCAGTAGATTTTGTTGTTCTGGACATGGAAGAAGATTCTCAAGTTCCTCTCATATTAGGAAGACCATTCTTAAACACGGCTAAAGCAATGATAGACGTGTTCGGTAAGAAACTGACCCTAAGTATAGAGGATGAGAGTGTTACCTTTTCAATTGATAGAGCAATGCAACAACCGCAATCTGCAGATGATACATGTTATTATATTCAAACTATAGACTCACATGCAGAATTGTTAGAAGAATTTCCAGAATTACAAGGAACAGGAGAATGTTCTTTAGGAGAAGGTAATGAACCAATTAATGAAGCTGAAATATTAGCTACACTTATAGCTAATGGATATGAACCAACAACAGAAGAAATTCAAATGCTAAAAGAAGAAGACAGATATCGATATAAATCATCGATAGAAGAACCTCCGAAATTAGAGTTAAAGCCACTTCCAAACTATTTGGAATACGCTTATTTACATGGTGAATCTGAATTACCTGTAATAATATCGTCTTCTCTTACTGAAAATGAGAAATCACAACTCATTTCTGTGTTGAAAGCTCATAAACCAGCCATTGCATAGAAGATTCATGATATTAAAGGAATAAGTCCTTCGTATTGCACACATAAAATCCTTATGGAAGAAGGTCATAAAAGGTATGTGCAATGCCAACGAAGACTAAATCCGAATATGCAAGATGTAGTTAAGAAAGAAATTATTAAACTACTAGATGCAGGTTTAATATATCCAATTTCTGATAGTCCATGGGTAAGCCCAGTTCAATGCGTGCCTAAGAAGGGTGGCATGACTGTCATTACAAATGAGAAAAATGAGCTTATTCCTACTAGGACTGTAACAGGATGGCGTGTATGTATTGATTATAGAAAATTAAATGACGCCACCAGAAAAGATCACTTTCCCTTACCTTTCATTGATCAAATGTTGGAAAGATTAGCCGGAAATAGTTACTATTGTTTTCTAGATGGATTTTCCGGATATTTTCAAATTCCAATAGCACCCGAAGATCAAGAGAAAACCACATTCACGTGCCCTTATGGTACTTTTGCTTACAAACGCATGCCATTTGGACTTTGCAACGCCCCTGCAACCTTTCAAAGGTGTATGATAGCGATTTTTCATGACATGATAGAAGAATGCATGGAAGTTTTCATGGATGACTTTTCAGTCTTCGGTGATACATTTGAATCATGTCTAGTTAATCTGGAACGAATGCTTATTAGATGCGAACAATCAAATCTAGTTCTTAATTGGGAGAAATGCCATTTCATGGTTAAAGAAGGCATCGTTCTTGGACATAAAATCTCAAAGGAAGGAATTGAAGTGGATAGAGCTAAAGTAGATGTAATTGCTAAACTTCCACATCCCACCAATGTTAGAGGAGTTAGGAGTTTTCTAGGGCATGCCGGTTTTTACCGACGTTTCATAAAAGATTTTTCTAAAATTGCCACTCCTATGAATAAACTCCTAGAAAAGGATGCTCCATTCATCTTTTCAGATGAATGTATCAAATCTTTTAATATTCTTAAAGAGAAACTCACTAATGCGCCGATTATGATAACACCAAATTGGAATCTACCATTTGAACTAATGTGCGATGCAAGTGATTTTGCAATGAGAGCCGTTTTAGGACAAAGGATTGAAAAACGATTTCAACCTATATATTATGCTAGTAAGAAGTTACAAGGAGCACAAACAAATTATACAACTACTGAAAAAGAACTCCTTGCTATTGTCTTTGCTTTTGACAAATTTCGATCATATCTCGTTCTAGCTAAAACGGTGGTCTATACCGACCATTCTGCTCTTAGATACCTATTTTCGAAACAAGATGCTAAACCAAGATTAATCCGTTGGATCTTACTCTTACAAGAGTTCGATATTGAAATCCGAGATAAAAAAGGAGCAGAAAATCTCGCCGCTGATCATCTTTCTCGTCTTGAAAATCCTGAATTAGAAGTTCTAAATGAATCGGCCATACAAGACAACTTTCCCGATGAATATCTATTGAAGATAGATTATAATGAAATACCATGGTTTGCAGACTATGCAAACTACTTAGTATGTGGATTCCTTGAAAAAGGATTATCGTACCAAAAACGAAAGAAATTCTTCAGTGATATAAACACTATTTTTGGGAAGATCCACATATGTTTAAAAGTTATCCAGATGGAATAATACGCCAATGTGTATTCGAAAATGAAGCTAGTAAAATTTTAAACCATTGTCACACAGGACCAACAGGAGGGCATTATGGGCCTCAACTAACAGCAAGAAAAGTTTATAAAGCTGGATTCTATTGGCCTACAATTTACAAAGAGGCACACCTTCTTTGCAAATCCTGTGATGCTTGTTAAAGGGCCGGAAAAATAAGTCAACGTGATGAAATGCCACAAAATGTCATCCAAGTATGTGAAGTATTTGACATTTGGGGTATTGACTTTATGGGCCCATTTCCAAAATCTCATAATAATCTCTACATTCTCGTTGCCATTGATTATGTATCTAAATGGGCGGAAGCACAAGCTCTCCCAACTAACGATGCACGAGTTGTAGTCAACTTTTTAAAACGTCTTTTTGCAAGGTTTGGAACACCGAAAGCTTAAATAAGTGATCGGGGAACTCATTTCTGTAATAATCAACTTGAAAAAGTTCTTAAAAGATATGGAGTAACTCATAAAATCTCCACCGCATATCATCCACAAACAAGTGGACAAGTTGAAAATACCAACCGAGCTTTAAAACATATTTTAGAGAAAACTGTAGGATGAAATCTGAAGGAATGGTCCATTAAATTGGAGGATGCACTCTGGGCTTTTAGAACAGCCTACAAAACTCTAATAGAAACCACTCCTTTTAGACTCGTTTACGGAAAAGCATGTCATCTTCCAGTAGAAATTGAACACAAAGCATTTTGAGCTTTGAAGACATGTAATCTTGATATACATGAAGCTGGACGTCTACGATTAAGTCAACTAAACGAATTAGAAGAATTAAGACATGAAGCATACGAAAATTCGTTAATCTATAAAGAAAGAACGAAGAAATGGCATGATAAAAGAATCAGAAGTTTAAAAGAATTTAAAGAAGGAGACAGAGTTCTTCTTTTCAATTCACGATTCAAGCTATTTCCTGGAAAATTGAAATCAAGATGGCCTGGACCATTCATAGTCAAAAGAGTTTTCCCATACGGAATGATAGAATTAATAAATTCAAATGGGATTGAATTTAAAGTTAATGGTCACAGAGTTAAACACTACATAGATAGTCCAATGGAAGTTGACAATGAAGTTAATCACAATTTCGATACCACATCTAACTAAGTGTGGGGAGAATCAAGTCTTTAAAGGATAATATGTATTTCTGTTAGAGTTAGATTGTCTGTTTTCGTGTAGTTCTCGAAAATGGAACCCGAATGGTCTTTCCCTAGGAGACCCTAAAGAACTAGTCTTCTCCCCCCATTCTGAATTTTTATTTTTTTAGGAAATGAAGACTGCCTGTGAACTAAACCATGGTCTAATGCTACACGCCTTGATCACTAAACGTAATAATGACACACTACCGAGTGAAATAGTATCAGTAATCAGAGAAAGATTGGACGGAGTAAAAAAAGAATCCAGATGCGAAGATAATAAGTTACAATTTGGTAAAGGAAAATCAAAATCCGTAGCGAAAAGAAGAGCACGACACCTAGAAAGATGTCACAAATGCGGAAAATGGTCACATGGAGGTAAATGTTCAAATATTCAAACCTATTCAAATACCGAATTTGTTACTTTATGCAGAGACGGACCGTTCATATGTTTAGAAGAAAAAACACTGAATGCT
Organism: Rutidosis leptorrhynchoides; assembly: GCF_046630445.1. NCBI lineage: Eukaryota > Viridiplantae > Streptophyta > Magnoliopsida > Asterales > Asteraceae > Rutidosis > Rutidosis leptorrhynchoides. The sequence continues at coordinate 240,657,786 of NC_092341.1, forward strand.
CGAGGTTACGCCTATGTAGCCATGGAAAACCAATTAAACCGACTATCTTATGAATGGGATAGATCATATAACTAAGAATACTATCTCACAGGTAAGTCTGTACAGTTTTTTTATTTTTATTTTTATTTTTAACCTTTTGATAATAAACGTTAATTTGTTCGCTATAAAGTATTAAATTGGTATTAAATAAAATTAGGTTTGGCGACCGAAATTATTGATATCATACAAAAATTTATTACATCACTGCGAAATTTAACGTTTATTCTTAAGATATAAATATCTTTAATCAATCAACCCAAAATATTTCAAAAATTCGTCATGAGTTAAATTAGGTCATGGAACCGAAATTACTTTACCAAAAAGAGGGGCGCATATTTTTGATAATATTTGATTGATTAAAGTGGGATAAAAAGCCAAAAAGGCAAAAAAATTTTTAATTTTATTTTTACCATGTTTTTAAAATTAATATATAAATCTTAAATTAATATTGTAAACTTTGTAAAATCAATATATTTAAAATTGTAAATATTTGAAAAATTAATATAAGTTTGGTGTGAATTTATAATATGAATTTTTAAATTAAGTTTGGTGTGAATTTTTAATTTTTAAAATATGAATTTTATTTTTATGCATTTTAAATTGTAAGTTTGGTGTGAATTTTTAATATTAATTTTGAATTTTATATTTAAGTTGTGTGAATTTAAAAACAAAAATTTACTTTATTTCGCTAAGTTAAAAATATGATTTTTAAAATTCGTCGTAAGTTGAAGACTAGGTCGTTGAACCGAAATTGCTTTACCCGAGGGAGGACGAGAACTTTTATTATCATTATTTTTAATCTTATTGAATTAAAGTATGCCAAAAACATTTAAAAAAACCCAAAAATCTTAGCTTTTAAAATAATCGCTACAAAAAAACAAATTTTAAAATTTTGTCGAAGGACGGACTAGGACATCGATCCGAAACGACCTCGTCCTAAATAACAAGGGAAACAAAATTTTAAAATTAATTACTTAATTGTTTTAATTAGTATAAGATGTTTAAAAAAAAAAATTACAAACTCCGTGACTCGCGGAGTTTGAAGGGTAAAAACACCGCAAGTCGCGGAGGATCCAAAACCCAGGAAAAAAATAAAACGAGCTGAACTGATCAGTCCCCATCCCCACACCACATAAACTGCGAAATAAACTAGAAAAAATCCGAAAAACACACACCAAATTCGCAATTTTTGACCGTTAATTATCAAATCTTTTACTAAAATCATGTTAAGAAGGATGCTATCAAGGAATTACTCAAGAAAAACGGTAAATTTCTACACCTAAACACCATTTAATCTGAAAATTGGTGTTCTTGAGCAATTTTATACCCAATTTGATTTTGATGCTTTTTAGTGTAATTATGCTTAAATTGTTTATGTATTATGCTTGTATAACCTAGATTGATGCTATTTAACATGATTAGAAGCCTTAAACTTCAAATTTTGAGTAATCTAGGGTTTGTGTTCTTGAGCAATTTGGGGCTTTTTGATATAAACAGGTTATGGCCGATTTTTGTCATGAATTGTTGCTAAATTAAGTAGTGTAACATGTTTAGGTAGTTAAATGATCCAAACTTTGAGCCTAAACATGATTTTGAGAATTAAAGTGGACTTTTTCAAGTCTAAAATTCATGAACTTGATTTTTGAGAGATAATGCCATTTAAAACTTGTTTAATTGCTAGTAATGATTATTTTGACATGTTATTTAAGTTGAATGCTTATGAACTTGGCGAACATTTTCGTATATGCTTATTTGAAAAAGTGTAGATTTGATGAAAATATGAAAATGAGCTTAAGTTTGATATAAATTGATCATGTCATTGTAATTATTTTGATTGATGATTTTGCTGACACTAATGCATATTTGGATTCACAAAAATTGTGTTTGATGTGTTTTGCAGACTAAAAGGGGTGAATCTTCATCCCAAGCTCGCAATGCTCCTGCTGAGAATGCGGAACAACAGGAGGTGGATAACTACTACAAACAAGATATACCTCATCCAGTCATGACATTTTCTGATATGCACTTGGAAGATTTGCACCCGAACCTGAGATTTGACAGACTTTGGATAGATTATCCAAAATACCAAAGGGGTTTGCATACTTTTCATTCTAAAGCTGTTGAAGTACCTAGGGTCATAGAATGGGGACCATTAGAAGCTGTAGAATTGACCGGGCCAATTAGGGAATTACTTGCACAGAGGTATGGTAATTCTACTTTTAACGATTGGGTACGGTTATTCAACATGCGTAGACCTGTATATAAAGTATGGTGTGAAGAATTGTTGTGTAGTATAGAATTAAATGATCGGGTAGCTAGTTTAACCGATCGATCTTTTATTAGATTTTTGTTAGGAGGTTCGATGCGCCACATGTCTTTACTAGACATGGCTCAGGCTTTACGTATATATACGCCTGAGGAGCTAGCATCTGCCGATTGTAGAGGGTTGATACTAAATGGTAGAAAGATAGACGAAAATTTTGATACGCATGGTGTATGGAGTCAAATGACTAGCCATCACCGATTTAAAGGGGGAAATTACTCTTATTTGGATATAGATAGAGCTGAATTAAGAGTAATTCATAGGTTTTTAGCCAATTCGATTACACAACGAGGTAAGAACAAGGAAAAGGTAAATGAACAGGATTTGTTTTACCACATGTGTATTCGAGACCCACAAAGCGCTGTAAGTATACCTTATTGTGTGGGTTATTATTTATCAGCTATGGTTAGGGGGATGAGACCGCATAGCATAATAGGAGGTGGTATATTTATTACTTTGATTGCTGAATATCTCGGTGTGGATATAAGTCGGGGGGGATTACTAATCGAAGAACCAGAACCCCGAGATACAATAGGTTTAAATGTATACCATGGTGCGAAAGTTTTGAAGAGGCGAAATAACGCCGCAGTACGATATAATGGTAGACATCCACAGGTTGAGAGAAACCAACAGCAAGGTAATGTAGGAGGGGGAAATGAAATGGCAGAAATGCAAAGGTTTATAGCTTCACAAGAGTATGAAAATGCTAGACATAGAGCATTTGAAGATTGGCAAGTTCATCAAAACCAAATCATAGCTTATTGCCAACATATAGGTAGAAACTATATTCCTACTCCATCGCCCATATTCCCTCCCTGGTCTATAGAGATCCAACCACCGTATCCTACGTATAACCCAGCCGAAGCATTTTATAGCACATATGGTTATGCATGGAACCCCTTCTGGTATCAGTATCATCCCTAGTCTACTTAGTTTTTTTTTATTTTATTATTTGTAATGTTGATACATTTAATACTTATGTTGGATTTGTAATAGTTTTATTATTTTCTAAATTTTATTATTAGATTTTAATAATTTTTGAATGTGGGGTAATATACCAAACTTCAAAAATATGTATATATGTTTGCAGTTTATCTTATGTACACAACAGGGTAAAACAACGCATTTTCAAAGACTGACATTAAGTTCAGCAAAAGCAACTAATTTTGACGACAAGATGCAAAATATATGTGAAATAACAACAAGACGGAATGAACAAATGATATGCACCATTTATCATTCAGCAAGCAAACACAAATATGTTTGGAAACTTTGGTAAAATTTAATCATTTTCACACAAATCACCCTCAATAATTTAAATTGTTACTGATTTCTTGCAAATGAGGGCATTGCAAGATCTTAAGTGTGTTAAGGGGTTAAATTCTTTCGGATTTTAAAATTTTTACTTTATACACTTGGTTACCATTAGAAATACTAGTAAAGTAGTAGTTGTATTAGAATCTAGTGCTCTCTGATAATAAAGAACAGCCCTAGTCTTATATACTGACTACCCAATTCTAGTAAAATTTTTAAAAATTTTCAACTAAATGAACTCAAAATCATGTTTATACATATTTATGAACGATAAAACTAGGTGTTAACACCGAAATTATTGTTACCTCGAAAAGGACATAAATTGAGAAACAAACCAAAATGTTAAAATTCATTTAAAATGGAATAGAGGACAATAAAAAGGAAAATAAAAGCCAAGTGTGGGAAAATTCTCCAAGTTATTCAAAACATATGTCACATATTTTTGTACAAATAACTGAAAATACTTTTGCTTTGGACTAAACTAAAAAGTTTTACCTGATTTACTGTAAGAAAGATGGATCTACACGATGAATCAATTCTATCATTAAAAGGAAGTAAAGTCTTCCGAAAAAGAAACGCGCTTCTTGATTTAGGTCAAGAAGTTGTCGTCCAGACCAGCTGTAGGTTGACGAAAAATCTAGAAAAGTCATCACTAAAATCAGCAGGAAATCCACGGACCTCAGCATTAAACAGGGTCGCCAAGTGGTCAGATTTATCCTAACCATGAGAAGGATTTATCTCGTACAATGGGGGGCACCGTGCAAATTAGCTGGATAAGACTAATGAATCAGATCCCCAGAAAGGATAATCTCCTTAAAAGATCAAAAATCAGCTTTTAAGCCTGATATTACTCAATCCTTGAGATTGACCTTAAAGATTGAGAATTACAAACTCATGGAATTCAATGATATCTAAACTCGAGCCTGAACGAGAAAATATTTTGATCAAAATTACAAACCGATTTGTTTCCTAAAAACCCATTTTCAATGCGTTCATTACCATTGAACGTAAAATCCTAGGAATTCACCTGGAATTCATTAGGTCACCTAACTAAATCGGGTGTCAACTGTAAGAACGGTGGTTGCATAGCATGGTCAAAGACAGGACCTTGTGCCAGACCGAAAAATTAAAAGGGTGAGCTTTACTATTGCTCCTACAAAGGATAGTAATTGCGTCCGACACGTTATAGACCATAATTAAAAGCATGTCAGGGGACATTGCCTTAACAGTTGCTTGTTCAACGCTTTCCTTTACAACCAGATGGTAGTTTACCGAAAGGTAATATACGGAGCAAGTATACTGGACATGTTGCTTTCCTAATACAAGGTTAGCAAGTGGGTGACACAAAACCGCAAGTTTTGAGCTAAAATTTTCAAATCTGAAACCCACCAAACCCACAAAAATAATTTGCAAACACCGGTGAAGGGTTATTCCGGAAAACTTATCTAGGGTAAAAACTAGATTTAATTTTCAAAAGATCAAATGTTTTCATAAAGATCCAATTTCCTTAATGGATCTAAATTTTTATAGTCATGTGGGACTGTAAACCATATCGTTACTACCATTGTTTATACCGCCGTATAGAAATCACTGATGTACAAAGTGTGAAGAATAAAGAAGTGATTCTAGTATTTCAAGACTATATTGCTTGAGGACAAGCAACGCTCAAGTGTGGGAATATTTGATAATGCTAAAAACGAACATACATTTCATAGCATTATTCCCCAAGAAAGATAAGCTTTTAGTTGCAATTGTTCTATTTACAAGTGATATTCGTTTAAATATTAAAAGGTGAAGACAAAAGACAGATTCGACGAATTGAAGACGCAAACGACCAAAAAGCTCAAAAGTACAAAATACAATCAAAGAGGTTCCAATTATTGATAAGAAACGTCTCGAAATTACAAGAGTACAAGATTCAAAACGTAAAGTACAAGATATTAAATTGTACGCAAGGACGTTCGAAAATCTGGAACCGGGACCAGAGTCAACTCTCAACGCTCGACGCAACGGACCGAAAGTTATAAATTAATTATGTATATAAATATAATATAATATATAATTAATTATATAAATTATATATTTATATTATATTTATATATTAAATTCCGTCGGCAGATTAAAAGACAAAGATGTGTGGGCTGGAAATACGATCTCCGCAACTTGCGGAGTTTGAAGAAGAAAAGGGCCGCGAGTCGCGGAGCCCCAAATGTTGAAACTGCCTATAAAGCTCGCGCATTCTGATCGTAAAAAAAGATATCAATATATATCCATCCATCTATCTATACGTAATATTTATATTTATAATTTATATTTTAATTTTAATTTTAATCCTAATAATAAGGGTATGTTAGCGAATGTTGTAAGGGTGTAAGTTGAAATTCTATCCGTGTAACGCTACGCTATTTTTAATCATTGTAAGTTATGTTCAACCTTTTTAATTTAATGTCTCGTAGCTAAGTTATTATTATGCTTATTTAAAACGAAGTAATCATGATGTTGGGCTAATTACTAAAATTGGGTAATTGGGCTTTGTACCATAATTGGGGTTTGGACAAAAGAACGACACTTGTGGAAATTAGACTATGAGCTATTAATGGTTATATTTGTTTAACTAAATGATAGTTTGTTAATTTTAATATAAAGATTCACAATTGGACGTCCCTATAAATAACCATATACACTCGATCGGACACGATGGGCGGGATATTTATATGTACGAATAATCGTTCATTTAACCGGACACGGGAATGGATTAATAGCCACTAGAATTATTAAAATAGGGGTGAAATTATGTACAAGGACACTTGGTATAATTGATAACAAAATATTAAAACCTTGGGTTACACTCAGTCGACATCCTGGTGTAATTATTAAACAAAGTATTAAAATCTTGTTACAGTTTAAGTCCTCAATTAGTTGAAATATTTAACTTCAGGTATAAGGATAATTTGACGAGGACACTCGCACTTTATATTTATGACTGATGGACTGTTATGGACAAAAACCAGACGGACATATTAAATAATCCAGGACAAAGGACAATTAACCCATGGGCATAAAACTAAAATCAACACGTCAAACATCATGATTACGGAAGTTTAAATAAGCATAATTATTTTATTTCATATTTAATTTCCTTTATTTTATATTTAATTGCACTTCTAATTATCGCATTTTTATTGTTATTGTATTTAATTGCACTTTTAATTATCGTACTTTTTAATTATCGCAAGTTTATTTTATCGCACTTTTATTATTCGCAATTTCATTATCGTTATTTACTTTATGCTTTAAATTAAGTCTTTTATTTATTTAATATTTTACATTTTGTTTTAACTGCGACTAAAGTTTTAAAATCGACAAACCGGTCATTAAACGGTAAAAACTCCCCTTTATAATAATAATATTACTTATATATATATATTTGTATTTTTATAAAAGTAAACTAATATAGCGTTAAGCTTTGTTTAAAGATTTTCCCCGTGGAACGAACCGGACTTACTAAAAACTATACTACTGTACGATTAGGTACACTACCTATAAGTGTTGTAGCAAGGTTTAAGTATATCCATTCTATAAATAAATAAATATCTTGTATAAAATTGTATCGTATTTAATAGTATTTCCTTGTAAAATTTAATAGCTATTTTATATACACCTCGCATAACATCAACCATCATATTCTTTTTATTTTGTTTTGTTTAACCCACTACTATTACTATCGTATATATTACTACCGCTACTATGGTATGATCGATTGAACCACCACCATCATATGAACCATCCTCACCATCGCACCTTCAATCATTGAAATAAGACCACCTACGATTGCTTCTATTACAGTTTTTTTTTCCTGTTAAACGAAGCCAAAACACAATTTTGTTTTTCATTCGTTGATGATGATGATAGTATTATGTTGATGTAGATGGAATATGGAATGAAGAATAATGATGATGATCTTTAAATAATAAAGATGGTGATGATGCTTATTAAACATAATAATGACGAGAGTGATGATGAGAGTGGTTTGTTCATATTTTAATCGAACTAGTATCTGCTGTTGTATAATTCCATTATAGCCGACAATTACCAACCATAGCCCCACTTGCTGTAAAAAAAAGATCGAGTTTCATACTATGAAGAAAAGGAAACTGTAATTACGGGTTATAAAAAAATGGGTTACGGTTTAGAACAGATGAACAAGAATGGAGCAATGGTTTGTTGAAGTGAGTGAGAAATGGGAGGTCATGGGTTCAATCCCTACCTGCAACATTTTGTTTTGTTTAGTGAACTTGGGCTTGAAATTGCTCGATGGACCTACTTATATCTTTGTTGCTGTTGGGCCGTGTCTTCCATTGGGCCGAGTAATAAAAAATTCGGTTGGGCTTGAAAACGAAAATATGGGTTATATTTATATCGACGGGATTTAAATCAGGAAAACAAATACGGAGTAATGGTCTTTGGTGTTAGCGGGTTAACTAGAGGTCGCGAGTTCGAGTCCCGTCCTAGGCAGTTTATTTCTTTTTATTGCTTCTAAGCTTTATGAATCCAAGGCCTTTAGTTTGAGGTAGTCTCCTTTTATAATCATCATCATCATCATCATCATCATCATCATTATTATTATTATTATTATTATTATTATTATTATTATTATTATTATTATTATTATTATTATTATTATTATTATTATTATTATTATTATTGTTGTTGTTGTTGTTGTTGTTGTTGTTGGTATTACAACTATTATTATTATCATTACTATTATAGATATTAATTAACATTTATTTTTATTATTAAGATTATAGTTAAATTATTATTATGATTATTATTAAATATTATGTATTAATATCAAAGTTATTATTTTCATTATCAATATTATTAAACTTATTTTTTTATTTAAAAACTACTATTATTATTAAAAGTATCATTCCCGCTAAAATTATTATGTTGTTATCCTTAAAAACTATCATTTTCTTTATTAAAATTTTCATTTTTAAAAAGAAACATTTTTATTATTATTATTACTATTATTACTATCATTATCATTATTATCCTTAACTTAGTGTTATTATTAATTTTTGTAAACAGATGATATTTATATAAAAATATATACTAATATTATATAATATTATGTTTTAACTAATAGAATATTATTTATATTGACATAACGTTAATTAAATCATATATCAAATAAGAATTATAATATATTATAAGTATTAATAAAATTATATATAAATATTAAACTTAATACATAACTACATATATATATATAAAGTTGTTCGATTACTATTATGTGTGTTAATATATATAAAATAATATAGGTTCGTGAATCCGAGGCCAACCCTACATTTGTTAAATGCCGTTATATGTATTTTTACTACAAAATACAGTATGGTGAGTTTCATTTGCCTTTTTTATCCTTTATATTTTTGGGCTGAGAATACATGCGAAATTTTTATATAAATGTTTTACGATATAGACACAAGTAATCGAAACTACATTATATGGTTGAATGATCGAAGCTGAATATGCCCCTTTTGCTTGGTAATCTAAGAATTAGTAAACCGATCTACTAATTGACGTAAATCCTAAAGATAGATCTATTCGGCCTAACGAACCCCATCCAAAGTACTGGATGCTTTAGTACTTCGATATTGTTTTTATCATGTCCCAAGGATTTCCCGGAATGATAGGGGATATTCTTATATGCATCTTGTTAATTTCGGTTACCAGGTGTTCACCATATGAATGATATTTTTGTCTCTATGTATGAGACGTATATTTATGAGAATTGGAAATATGAAATCTTGTGGTCTATTAAAATTATGAAATGATTGTTTATGATAAACTAATGAACTCACCAACCTTTTGGTTGACACTTTAAAGCATGTTTATTCTCAGGTATTAAAGAAATCTTCCGCTGTGCATTTGATCATTTTAAAGATATTACTTGGAGTCATTCATGACATATTTCAAAAGACGTTGCATTCGAGTCGTTGAGTTCATCAAGATTATTGTTAAGTCAAATATAGTTGAATGTATTATGAAATGGTATGCATGCCGTCAACTTTCGATGTAATGAAAGTTTGTCTTTTAAAAACGAATGCAATGTTTGTAAAATGTATCATATAGAGGTCAAGTACCTCGCGATGTAATCAATTGTTGTGAATCATTTATAATCGATGTGGACTTCATTCGGATGGGTTAGGACGGGTCGTTTCAGTTGGTATCAGAGCGGTGGTCTTAGCGAACCAGGTCTTGCATTAGTGTGTCTAACTGATAGTTGTTTAGATGTATTAGTGAGTCTGGACTTCGACCGTGTCTGCATGTCAAAAGTTTTGCTTAACATTTCAAGTCGGAAATCATCTGCTTATCATCCTTAGGAAATTACTTGCTTATCATTCTTAGTCTAGACACATCTTACTGCAATTAGTGCATCGGTAGTGTACAGACAAAATTCATATCTTAGCGTATCTGTTACTATAGATTTTGCCTGACAGCTTCCGTAGATTCCTCCGTAACGTATGGGATTTTAGTATTATATATGCATATGTAAATTATGTATTGTAGGGTACTAATCTACATCCTATAATCTATTTCTTATCGAAAATCCTTCATCTGATCGTACGAGATGAATCCCTCAACCAGTTCGAGTCCCTCAGATTCCGATAGCTAATTCGATAGCTATTCCGATAGTTATTCCGATAGCTATTCCGATATGGAGTTCCACCTAAGCTCTGAAAGCAGTGTCACCAGAATGAATCAACCAACCATCCATCTCCAATTCATCTGATGGATTCGTAGTCGACTTAACTAAGGGAGATAAGAAGAAGGTGATCCTTTCCATTAACCGAATTCACCTCTTGGCGAAGAACCTGAAGCACTTACCGGCGAACCTATTCGTAGTACCATTTTCTCTCTCACTTCCCGAATATCTCGCCATGATTATATACTATCTCAAAACCTTATTCACTCGCTCATTCCTATCGACAATCATCCCGGTGTAATATAAGAAGTCAACGAGCTTCGTGCTCGGGTAGTGACTTTGGAAAATATGGTGCAAAATATACCAGCTTCAACAACATCACCGGCACCAACAATACCACCATCAACAACACCAACAGTACCATTATCACTGCCAACAGCAACATCCGCATCACACGTCTCGACATCACAATCTATACCTCGAACATCAACATCATACGCACCATAGATACCAAGGAGTACCAACAACAATGAACGATGAAGTATTTATCCATAACTTCATTGAAGAAATATTCTACGAAGAATATGTGGTTCCTAATAGTTGTAGAGATTACTTATTCTAGCTCAAACTGAAAATCATATGAGTTTAATATCATATTAACTCATTAAATCCATGATTACATCTGAAGAAAATATATATGTATATATGTTTTCATAAAGATTGTAATTAAAAATTCTTTTGTACAAACTGTTAATGGTGAAAATATTTTAACGTGTAGGTAATACCCGAGGAATATTTAGATTCCACATTAATAAGTTACACTGTACATTCTTTAAAATCTGATTCAACAGTCATTTACTATTCTACATACAACCACCGATATACGTATCCGTTCATTGTAGAATAACCCTTTTCATTCAATTTCATATTTGGATTATGATCTATCAGAATCCAACAAGTGGCATAATGAAGAAAACATTGGAGAAAATAAAATTTGTTAGAAACAAACAATTTAACTATGAGAAATTTTGTTAAGAATCCACGCTAACAAAATCCTAGCTAACTGTTCCTAGCTAACTGTTAATTCCGTATTACATTTGATTATCGCAATTTATTTATCGCAATTTAATTATCGCAATTTTAATTCTCGCAATTTTATTTATCGTCATTTAATTTCTGTAATTATTTTACGCACTTTAAATATCGGGACACGTATACAAGGTTTTGACATATCATATCGACACATCTATATATATTATTTGGAATCACCATAGACACTCTATATGCAGTAATGATCGAGTTCTCTATACAGGGTTGAGGTTGATTCTCAAATAATATATATACTTTGAGTTGTGATCGAGTCTGAGACATGTACACGGGTCACGATACATATTAATTAATTTGAATATTATATATTAAATTATTGGACTGTTAACTGTGGACTATCGACTGTGGAGTAATTACATTGGACAATTAAAATGAATTAAAATATTGATTATAACATATGAAACTAAACAATTCTTCAAGTTGCCACTTGATTTCATTTTAAAGCTCATTTGTATCTTGACGATTACAATCTGCGTTCAAACCTTTCATGAGTCTTGACAACACTTCAGTCGAGAGAACGAACCAACCACACTCTATCTACGGAAGAAAAGAATGATGAATATAAATATGCATTTGAAAACACTCGGAACCTGAGTAAAACGTTTAACCCGTATCTGTGCTAGCTCCTTTAGCATTATTATTACCCAAAATAACTTTACAATTCCTTTTCAAGGTAGCAAATTTTGTCACAGCTCCAGCAAGTCAACTTCGACTTTTCAGTCGGACTAGCCTTACTATAACCTTGACATATATACGTGCTCTTTTATTGTTACCGGGGAACCTTTCATATTCTACCATATTACCAGCAGACGTACCAGCAACCTCATTGCTTCTTGGTTTAAATCTCTCCGATAAATCATTATATATATTCATTGAAACCCTATCATATACTCATCCGCATCTTGTAACGAGAACTGCCATACCAATTATCGAGAATCAGCAAATCTGTATTGTGAGTCTCGCAACGTTTCCACATCAACAGTTATATGTATCCATATAACATTTATCTCTTAGAACTATGATCTTCCATTTTGAAATTCTGAAAAGCACCCAGTCTGCGAATTAATACTATGAATTTTGAAAAGTTGAATGAAGCAACAAAAACTGTAAACGACCTCAACAGCCAAAAGTTGATGATAAAGAATTGTATGTTGGCAAAGCTCAGAAAAAGTTTGAAACCGAAAAACTGATTGAGCAAACTACGAAGGAGTCTCTGAACAGATCACAAGGACTAAACTTGTATATTAAGAATCCTGATGATTCTATTTCTGATGAAATCTTTAGCGAATACCTTGCTTCTGACTCCAAACTCTTGCGGACAAATTTTCTTCACCATCCTTCGATATTAGAAATTCCAAGATATCATCGTATCTTTCATTATAAATATCCTCCATAGTTCTGAAGATATTTTCATAACTATTCTTATCTAAAATCATTAATCTCTTCGTGCTATCAGTGTTACATAATATAAAAACTGTTAGTTTCTATATTCTGTAAACTCTCGAGCTTAAAATATAAATGTTATTGAAGTAATGTTGGGAACTGATGCATGAGTTAGTATAATATAATGACACTTGATCAACGTGATTATATTACAGTAAGTCATGCTGAGTTTCTAAATGGAACATGATGATCCACAGATTATAACGTCATCATGTATCATGTTACATAACTCTTTCATTCTGATTAACTTCTGAACATATCAAGAAAATATATTCTTGATAGTTCTATTCTCAGTGATTCTGGTAATTTGACAAATTAAATCGTGCTATTACGTTCTTTCTCGTTTAGAACATTAAGTTCATTCGAAACTCCATACTTAAGAATTCTGGACCATTACTCGCTTTACTAGAGGTCGGGAAGAGAATAAAAAGGCAAAAGAGCTCCAAAATATAAGAGAAAATATAAAGCCCAATAACAACACGGAGATTACAAACTGTGAATATTAATACGAATAGCAATATAAAGACGTGGTAGAATTAAGAATAGTATCACCCCAAGGTAATAGTAAAAGTAAACAGATTTTTTCGGTGGAAGATTGAAAAGAAGAATGACAGAAATGATAATTAGGAAAATATCAAGGATTAGAACGGGATTAAGCATTTTCATAATCTTTTGGATGTATGAACTAAGAAAGAAAGTATAGGAATGGTGAGAATAATGGAACGGAAGAGCTCAATTTATAATGGAAATATCAGACAGAGTAATCGAGGCAGATCATCACTTTTAATTAAAGAGATCCTAATTTCCTTAAATCCCGAAGAATCAGATCTTATAGATTTCGAAGATTTTCTTTATATCCCTTGAATTCCGGAATTCAACCAAGACAACGTCAAAAGTTAAAACGCACCTTATTTTTTAAATTCAAACGTGACTACGTTAAAAGTAAGACGAATCTTAAATTTCTCATTTCACTCTTTTGTGATAACTACACTCGTACGCTCCACTTAATCGAATCGTTTTATCTATATTATTCAATTATGATAAAACTCTAATTTTTAACTCATATTCGTCGTGGAAACATTTTTATTGTTAGCCATGTCCATGATAAGGCTAAAAAGGAACATATATTTCATAGCAATATCCCTCCTAAATAATAGGTTTTCATATGTAATTGTATTATATTTTCATTGTAATTGTTTAAATAAATAAGTGCGAAGACAAAAGGCGAAAACGAAGATTTGAAGACACAAACGCCCAAAAAGCTCAAATGTACAAGATACAATTCAAAAGGTTTAATTTATTGATGAAAAACGTCTAAAATGACAAGAGTACAAGTTACAAAACGCAAAGTACAAGATATTAAATTGTACGCAAGGACGTTCAAAAATCCGGAACCGGGACATGAGTCAACTATCAACGCCCGACGCAACGGACTAAAAATTACAAGTCTACTATGCACAAGAATATAATATAATATATAAATAATTATATTAATTATTTATATTTTATATTTTTATATATATTATGTCCACAAGCTAGGTTCCAAACTGGGATGAGCTGAATTTACGAACTCCGCGACTCGCGGAGTTTGAAGGCCAAAAAGGCCGCGACTCGCGGAGCAACCAAATTCCAAAATGCCTATAAAAGGCCATGTATTCTGCCGAGTTTAAAAACATAAATAATAATAATAATACTCTGTAATAAATAATAAATAAATATATATATAATATATATATAGTATAGGGTAGTTTTATATTAGTTAGTTTGGGTTATGTAACGGTTATTTTACGGGTTTTGAAGTCGAAATTCTGTCCGTGTAACACTACGCGATAAATACTCAATGTAAGTTATGTTCTCCTTTTTAAATTAATGTCTCGTAGTTAAGTTATTATTATACTTATTTAAAACGAAGTAATCATGATGTTGGGCTAAAAATATTAAGATTGGGTAATTGGGCTTTGTACCATAATTGGGGTTTGGACAAAAGAACAACACTTGTGGAATTTAGACTATGGGCTATTAATGGGCTTTATATTTGTTTAACTAAATGATAGTTTGTTAATTTTAATATAAAGATTTACAATTGGATGTCCCTATAAATAACCATATACACTCGATCGGACACGATGGGCGGGGAATTTATATGTACGAATAATAGTTCATTTAACCGGACACGGGAATGGATTAATAGTCTATGGAATTATTAAAACAGGGGTGAAATTATGTACAAGGACACTTGGCAAAATTGATAACAAAGTATTAAAACCTTGGGTTACACTCAGTCGATATCCTGGTGTAATTATTAAACAAAGTATTAAAACCTTGTTACAATTTAAGTCCCTAATTAGTTGGAATATTTGACTTCGGGTATAAGGATAATTTGACGAGGATACTCGCACTTTATATTTATGACTAATGGACTGTTATGGACAAAAACCAGACGGATATATTAAATAATCCAGGACAAAGGACAATTAACCCATGGGTATAAAACTAAAATCAACACGTCAAACATCATGATTACGGAAGTTTAAATAAGCATAATTCTTTTATTTCATATTTAATTTCCTTTATTTTATATTCAATTGCACTTTTAATTATCGTACTTTTTAATTATTGCAAGTTCATTTTATCGCACTTTTATTTATCGCAATTTCATTATCGTTATTTACTTTACGCTTTAAATTAAGTTATATTTATTTTTAATATTTTATATTAGGTTTTAACTGTGACTAAGTTTTAAAATCGACAAACCGGTCATTAAACGGTAAAAACCCCCCTTTTTAATAATAATATTACTTATATATATTTGTATTTTTTAT
This sequence comes from Rutidosis leptorrhynchoides, assembly GCF_046630445.1. Taxonomy (NCBI): domain Eukaryota; kingdom Viridiplantae; phylum Streptophyta; class Magnoliopsida; order Asterales; family Asteraceae; genus Rutidosis; species Rutidosis leptorrhynchoides. Next base: position 240,673,543 of record NC_092341.1, read on the forward strand.
AAATTAAAACTAATATAGCGTTAAGCTTTGTTTAAAAGATTCCCTGTGGAACGAACCGGACTTACTAAAAACTACACTACTGTACGATTAGGTACACTGTCTATAAGTGTTGTAGCAAGGTTTAAGTATATCCATTCTATAAATAAATAAATATCTTGTGTAAAATTGTATCGTATTTAATAGTTTTTCATAGTAAAATATAAGCTATTTTATATACACCTCGCATAGCATCAAGTATTTTTGGCACCGCTGCCGGGGAAATCGGCGAAACGCTATATTTTTAATTTATTTTTGTATAAATATATTTATATATATTTTTAGAAAAACAATATAAAATTAAAAAAAAAAACGTTTTTCAACCTCCGCGACTCGCGGAGATTTTCTGGAACGGGACATCGCGACTCGCGGAGCCGCCCTGTCAGGCCACAAAGAAACCCTAAAAAGCATTAATTACGGGGTATTATTAATTATTATTATTATTTAACCCTAATTACTTTATTATTATTATTATTTAGTTTAAGTTTTTAAATTAATTAGTTATAATTAATTATATTTAGTTTTAATATATAAAAAATTAATACTTTTATAAAATATAAAAATAAAAATATAAAAATAATATTTTTTTAAAAAATAAGTAATTTTATCATTTTTTATAATTTGTATCCTTTTATTTAGTGTAATCGTAATATTTTGTATATTTTTCGTTCGCAATTAGTTTTAAAATTAGTTTTTCTGTAGTTATTTTATATGTATAGTGAAAGGACCCGTTCATATACATTATAAACGATTCACAATAGTTGATTACATTGCGAGGTATTTGACCTCTATATGATACAATTTACAAACATTGCATTCGTTTTTAAAAGACAAACTTTCTTTACATCGAAAATTGACAGGCATGCATACCATTTCATAATATCTACTATCCAACTATAAATTGATTTAATAATAATCTTTGATGAACTCAATGACTCGAATGCAACGTTCTTCGAAATATGCTATGAAAGACTCCAAGTAATATCTTTAAAATGAGCAAATGCACAGCGGAAGATTTCTTTAACACCTGAGAATAAACATGCTTTAAAGTGTTAACCAAAAGGTTGGTGAGTTCATTAGTTTATCATAATCATTTATTTTCATCATTTTAATAGACCACAAGAATTTCATTTCCAGTTCTCATAAATATACGTCCCATGGATAGAGACAAAAATAATCATTCATATGGTGAACACCTGGTAACCGACATTAACTAGATACATATAAGAATATCCCCTATCATTTCGGGATCCTCCTTCGGACCTGATATAAATTTCGAAGTACTAAAGCATCCGGTACTTTGGATGGGGTTTGTTAGGCCCAATAGATCTATCTTTAGGATTCGCGTCAATTAGGGTGTCTGTTCCCTAATTTTTAGATTACCAGACTTTAATAAAAAGGGGCATATTCGATTTCGATAATTCAACCATAGAATGTAGTTTCAATTACTTGTGTCTATTTTGTCAAACATTTATAAAAGCGCATGTATTCTCAGTCCCAAAAATATAAAGGGGAAAAAGGAAAATGAAACTCACCATACTGTATTTCGTAGTAAAAATACATATAACGTCATTGAACAAGTGCAAGGTTGGCCTCGGATTCACGAACCTAAATTAATTATATATATTTATGTGTTGGTCAATATTTGTCTAACAAATTAGGTCAAGTCATAGTGTACCACAATCCTAATGCTCGAGACTAATATGCAAAAGTCAACAAAAGTAAATTTGACTCAAAATAATTTCCAAAAATCTATACATGATTAATATATAGTTTAAATATCGTCGTTTTATATTTTTAAATATTTTTAAAAGATTTATTAGAGTAAATAATATAATTTATTTATTAATAAATAAAATTTTATATTAAATTTATATAATAAAATATACTTTTATATATATTAATTAATAAAATTTATAGGGTTCATTTAATATCATAAAGATAATATGATAGGTATTATTAAAGTAAGTTATTACACGTAGTAAAATATGTTTGTATCACATATTTATTTGATAAAATAATATCTATACTGATAGTAAGTAAAAGTTGTATTATTTTGTAATAATAATTATTATTATAAAAATATCAATATTTATAATTACTAAGATGACATTATGATAAAACGATAATTCTAATTATGATAACTTTAATATTTACGATAATTTTTAATATTATCATTAAAATAATAATTCTATTTAAATTTAAAATAATAATAATAATGATATTTTATAGTAACAATGACATTTCTATTAAAATGATAATTTTTGTTAAAATGATAGTTTTAATACTAATGATACTTTTAATAATAATAGTAATGATAAAAATAATAAGAACGATAATTTTATCTAAATCAATATCTTATAATATTTTAACTTCATCATGATACTCTTACTCATTATTTCCTAATCGTTTCGTTTAATAGCTTTTAAATCATCTTTTATATCGTGTCCATAATAATGATAATAATAGTAATCAAAATAATTAGGTGTTACAAATATTTGTTTTAATTACACTAATATTAATAATGATAGTTACTATAACATTATTAATGATAATACTAATAATTATCTTAATAATAATATAGTAATAATAATAATAACAATAACAATAACCATTTTTAAATAATGATATATATATTAATAATGATAATAATAATAATAATACTAATAATAACTTTAACGATAATAACGATAGTAATAAATAAAAAAAATAACAATTTTTAATGATAAATCTCTTTTATTGATAAAGATAATAATAATGATAATAATAAGATAAAACTAGAACGACGATAAAAACGACGATAATAATAATCATTTTTAATAAAAATATCAAAAATTCAATTGATTATAACTTCTAATCCGTTCATCGAAACCATTTGATATCTAAAGAAAAAGTTCTTAATTTTTCACTAGCTTTCCAAGGACATGCATATCTTATACCTTATCTCAACTGCAAGTGTAACTAATTCAAGATTTAACCTAACCTGTCTAAGGGCAATATCAAAAGTACAAGCATGCATAATCCTAAATACTCGAGCACTAGTCAGGGATACACTATTAGTATGTAAAAGTTAAATTATGAGTACTCACGTATCAATATCGAGATTCAATATTGCAGGAAAGGTACGTAGACGCAACGGAAATGATAAACACTATATTGACCTCACGAGCATACCCATGAACCATATTCAATCACCTCCATAGCTATAACCCATAATTTCCTTAATCCTATCCAACTCGAAAAACAATTTCGAAATCACTCGGACAGCACTCCGTCGTAATATTTTATGTATACTAATAATATCTTGAAATAATACGGAGTAAATATATATATGTAAATCGATTGAGAGAGTTTAGAGAAAAATATTTTCAAGTTTCTATGAAATAATGAAACCTATTGAATTCTATTTATAATAGATTTTTGAATTATTAAAGTGAATTATTAAAGTATGAATTATTAAAGTATGAATTATTAAAGTGAATTATTAAAGTATGAATTATTAAAGTAAATTATTAAAGTATGAATTATTAAAGTGAATTATTAAAGTTAAAGTAAAGTAAAAATAAAGTAAGGGTAAAGTTTAAGTATAGTAAAAGTATAAAACTATGTACGTATAATACGCGTATAAATATATATAATATTAATTTAAATCGTTATATATATTTAATAAAATAAAATATAAATATCGTTATCTTTTTCATACTAGTTAAGTAATGAGTTGTCAAAAGTGGTTCTAGATATTTATAAAAGTTATATACGTTTTAATAATAAAGTTCTTTTTAAACTGAAAACGTTTTTGTACTTTTGCAACTAAATAGATCAATCGAGTCGTTATGAGATTTAATCTTCCACTATCCTTTGTCTAGTTCTCAATGAATGACAATTTGTTCTTATTTATAAATCACTTTATCATTTCCGAATATTGTTAAAATGGAAAGATTTCTCAAATCAACGTGGGCCTTTCAACAGAGACTTGTAATCATAATTCAATATATCTGATAATTCAATCATTTGATCTTATCTTCTAATTCCATTGATAAACATTTTGAAACAGATACAATCATATAAAGTATTTAATCTAATATTTTGTTTATGTTTCAAGTTATAATATATATACACGTATACATATATAATCATATTTGTTTAATGGTTCGTGAATTGTTGGAACTTGGTCGAGGTTGAATGAATGTATGAACATAGTTTAAAATTCTTGAAATTTAACTTAACAAATATTGCTTATCGTGTCGAAAACATATAAAGATTAAAGTTTAAATTTGGTTGGAAATTTCCGGGTTGTCACATATAGATTCTTAGGCTTTGCCGTAAAATCCCTTAAGTGCTTTTTCTTTAGATTAAGATTTAGGCGCTTTGGAATTTTGCGACGCCGTTTTTCACTTTAGTTTTAAATAGATTTTAGTGTCTTTAAGTAATTGCCGTTTTCTGAATAAAATTGCATTTATCTTTAGACCTTTAGGCGCAACTTTTTAGATTTAATTTTTAGACTTTTAAGTTTCGACGTTTTTCTTTCTTATTTTTATTTTTCGACGTTTTTCGACGCGCACTCTTTTTCTTTCTTATTTCTCGACACGCTAGTTTTTAGGACTTAGAAATTTTCTCTACTTCTTCTCTAATAATTCCAAACGAAAAATTATTTTAAGTGGTTAAATTGATAGAAATCCAAATTTTCTACTTCGTAGTAATAGTTAGATTTGTTAGTGGCTGAGTTGTGAGCTTCCGATTTAAAGGGTTCTGGCTCCCTGCTGCATCTATTGGCTATTCGAAACGTGGGCAAAAGCAGAAAAGTCTATTAATTTGATAACTTATATAATTTTTATTTTTTATAACTAATAGGATAATTAAGTAAATGCACCACATTGTAGCTAAAATTTGGTAATAAGCGCATTATGAAAAATCTCGAAAATATCTTAGAAACTCTTTATGACATCCGAAATCAATTTAATCAATACTCTCAAACGGGTGTTGATGACAATTCGTTCGGTCAATCTTGAATCACGAATGACGAAACAATAACTGGTTGTGAAATCTGTGGAGATTATCACTCAACATGGGAATGTTATTATTACGTTCCTATGGAAAATTATGCACCCATGGAACCTGAATGGAATGATTATGAGGAATAAAATTCTAATTGGGATTATTCCCAAGAATATATCCAAACTCAACAACCAGTAGACGAGTAAAATTACTTGTCTGAAAATTTATTAGACAATATGAAAATCAAACTCGAAGAACTTGATGCTCAAAATGAACAAATGAGAGAGTTTGTAAATAGGCAAGCTGAAACTCTATCAGATTACACACCTGTTGATCTGAGGAGTCGTGTGCAAGAAAATCTCATATCATCGAATTTTGATGAATTCGAGAGCTCCGAAAACACCAACTATCCCGATGATACTTTTTATTCAGCTTTACCAATTTCACAACATATCGACACATTAGCCTCTACCGACGAAATCATCGACCAATCAATGAATGAAGAAGAAGTAAGGGTGACAAATTGGTACTCTTGGAAAAATGATAACGTTGAAAATTTAACCCCTGAGACCAAAATAGTGGGACCGATAAGTACCGTTAATGAAGAAGAATCTACTTCGATCCCGAAATTCACTATTCCACAACTTTTCAACCCAATATTCTCAATAGACGAGTCATCTACCAAAGATGAACTACGAGCTGTAATAGATAATGACACCTCGGATTTCACCCAATTGGGTAATAGAGGTGAAACATTTAATCCCGAGAATAAAAGGAAGGAAATGTTAGGAATTGTCCACCCTATAATATGTATGTCGGTGTATATCGATCCATTTGACCAAAAACCAGAAAAGAGACATATCTATTTACTAAAAGCTACACTTAAAAAAGAATTAAGTAGTGACGATCGGGTGATTCTAAACGTTAAACCCATTAATATATTATACACCACCCGAGATGTAAATAACTGGCTCACTATTTTAATTCGTGAAACTTATTCTACCGACTTCACATGTCGTCAGCTAAGTGTGAGGAAGTTTAACCCCACTTAACGTTAAATTAGGGGTTCGAGTTAGTGCATAACTCGTTAATAAAAATGCACGATTAGGGTAAAAGACGCATTTTCAAAAATTATCAAACAGTTCAGAAAAGCAACCGTTTTTGAAGGAAAACATGTGTGATAAAACAAGAAGGAATGAACGATGAGGTGCACCATCTATCATCCTGCAATTTTATGGTATCTTTAACTAATTTCTACACTAATCACCCTCATGAATTTATAATTATAGTCTGATTTCATGCAAATGAGGGCATTGCATGATATTAAGTGTGGGGAAGGGTTATAAATTCTCTCGGGTTTACACTTGGTTTTATTTGCCAAATTTTGTGAAAATTTGAAAAATTTTCAACTAAATGAATTCAAAATCATGTTTATACATATTTATGAACGATGAAAACTAGGTGTTAGTACCGAAATTATCGTTACCTCGGAAAGGACATAAATTGAGAAACAACCCAAAACGCTTGAATTCATTTAAAATGGAATATAAGAGAATAAAAAGGCAAAGAACATAATAAATAAAAGCCAAGTGTGGGGAGAATATACCAAGTTATTCAATAAAAAATTATCTATCACATGTTTCCGTAAAGTTATTGCAGGTGCTTTTGTTTTGGACTAAATTAACTGTTTTACCCGATGAAAGAAAAGAAAAAATGGATCTACACGATGAATCAATTCCATCATTAAAAGGAAGTAAAGTCTTCCAAAAAAGACACACGCTTCTTGATTTAGGTCAAGAAGTTTTCGTCCAGACCAGTTGTAGGTTGACGAAAAACCTAGAAAAGTCATCACTAAAATCAGCAGGAAATCCACGGACCTCAGCATCAAACAGGGTCGCCAAGTGGTCAGACTTATCCTAACCATGAGAGGATCTGTCTTATAAAATAGGGAGGACGCCGTGTAAATTATCTGGATAAGACTAATGAATCAGATCCCCAGAAAAGGATAATCTCCTTAAAAGATCAAAAATCAGCTTTTAAGCCTGATATTACTCAATCCTTGAGATTGACCTTAAAGATTGAGAATTACAAACTCATGGAATTCGATGATATCTAAACTCGATCTTGAACGAGAAAATATTTTGATCAAAATTACAAACCGATTTGTTTTCTGAAAACCCATTTTTAATGCGTTCATTATCATTGAACGTAAAATCCTGAGAATTCATTGAAATTCATTAGGTCACCTGAACCAAATCGGGTGTCAACCGTAAGAACAGTGGTTGCATAGCATGGTCGAAGACAGGACCTTGTGCCAGACCGAAAAATCATAGGATGATCTTTACTATTGCTCCTACAAAGGATAGTAATAGCATCCGACACGTTTTTGGACCATAATCAAATGCATGTCATTAGACATTGCCTTAACAGTTTCTTGTTCATCGCTTTCCTTTACAACCGGACGGTAGTTTGCCGAAAGGTAATATACGGGACAAGTAAACTGGACGTGTTGCTTTCCTAATACAAGGTTAGCAAGTGGGTAACACAAAACCACAAGTGTTGAGCTAAAATTTTCAAATCTGAAACCCACACAACCCACAAAAATATTTTGCAAACACCGGTGAAGGGTTATTCCGGAAAACTTGTCTAGGGTAAAAGCTAGATTGAATTTTCAAAAGATCAAATGTTTTCATAAAGATCCAATTTCCTAACGGATCTAAATTTTCATAGTCATGTGGGACTGTAAACCGCCTTTCAAATGTGCACTTTGCTTTGGAAACCGAAAGTAAATCGGCTATTTGATTGCAAGTGTCGTTGACCTAAACCCGAGGCAACTGTGGATGACACACCCACCTTTAACCATGGTTCTATCGTTACTATCATTGTTTATACCACCATATCAAAATCACTGATGTACAAAGTGTGATGAATAAAAAAGTGATTCATGTATGTTTTTATTTCAAGTTTTGTATTGCTTGAGGACAAGCAACGTTCAAGTGTGGGGATATTTGATAAGGCTAAAAAGGAACATATATTTCATAGCAATATCCCTCCTAAATAATAGGTTTTCATATGTAATTGTATTATATTTTCATTGTAATTGTTTAAATAAATAAGTGCGAAGACAAAAGGCGAAAACGAACGTCTAAAAAGCTCAAATGTACAAGATACAATTCAAAAGGTTCAATTTATTGATGAAAAACGTCTAAAAATGACAAGAGTACAAGTTACAAAACGCAAAGTACAAGATATTAAATTGTACGCAAGGACGTTCGAAAATCCGGAACCGGGACATGAGTCAACTATCAACGCCCGACGCAACGAACTAAAAATTACAAATCTACTATGCACAAGTATATAATATAATATATAAATAATTATATTAATTATTTATATTTTATATTTATATATATATTATGTCGACAAGCTAGGTTCCAAACTGGGATGATCTGGATTTACGAACTCCGCGACTCGCAGAGTTTGAAGGCCAAAAAGGCCGCGACTCGCGGAGCAACCAAATTCCAAAATGCCTATAAAAGGCCATGCATTCTGCCGAGTTTAAAAACATAAATAATAATAATAATACTCTGTAATAAATAATAAATAAATATAGATATAATATATATATATATATATATATATATATATATATATATATATATATATATATATATATATATATATATATATATATATATATATATATATATATATATATATATATATATATATATATATATATATATATATATATATATAGTATAGGGTAGTTTTATATTAGTTAGTTTGGGTTATGTAACGGTTATTTTACGGGTTTTGAAGTCGAAATTCTGTCCGTGTAACACTACGCGATAAATACTCAATGTAAGTTATGTTCTCCTTTTTAAATTAATATCTCGTAGCTAAGTTATTATTATGCTTATTTAAAACGAAGTAATCATGATGTTGGGCTAAAAATATTAAGATTGGGTAATTGAGCTTTGTACCATAATTGGGGTTTGGACAAAAGAACGACACTTGTGGAAATTAGACTATGGGCTATTAATGGGCTTTATATTTGTTTAACTAAATGATAGTTTGTTAATTTTAATATAAAGATTTACAATTGGACGTCCCTATAAATAACCATATACACTCGATCGAACACGATGGGCGGGGAATTTATATGTACGAATAATAGTTCATTTAACCGGACACGGGAATGGATTAATAGTCTATGGAATTATTAAAACAGGGATAAAATTATGTACAAGGACACTTGGCAAAATTGATAACAAAGTATTAAAACCTTGGGTTACACTCAGTCGATATCCTGGTGTAATTATTAAACAAAGTATTAAAACCTTGTTACAGTTTAAATCCCTAATTAGTTGGAATATTTGACTTCGGGTATAAGGATAATTTGACGAGAATACTCGCACTTTATATTTATGACTAATGGACTGTTATGGACAAAAACCAGACGGATATATTAAATAATCCAGGACAAAGGACAATTAACTCATGGGCATAAAACTAAAATCAACACGTCAAACATCATGATTACGGAAGTTTAAATAAGCATAATTCTTTTATTTCATATTTAATTTCCTTTATTTTATATTTAATTGCACTTTTAATTATCGTACTTTTTAATTATTGCAAGTTCATTTTATCGCACTTTTATTTATCGCAATTTCATTATCGTTATTTACTTTACGCTTTAAATTAAGTTATATTTATTTTTAATATTTTACATTAGGTTTTAACTGCGACTAAGTTTTAAAATCGACAAACCGGTCATTAAACGGTAAAAACCCCCCTTTTTAATAATAATATTACTTATATATATTCGTATTTTTTATAAATTAAAACTAATATAACGTTAAGCTTTGTTTAAAAGATTCCCTGTGGAACGAACTGGACTTACTAAAAACTACACTACTGTACGATTAGGTACACTGCCTATAAGTGTTGTAGCAAGGTTTAAGTATATCCATTCTATAAATAAATATCTTGTGTAAAATTGTATCGTATTTAATAGTTTTTTATAGTAAAATATAAGCTATTTTATATACACCTCGCATAGCATCAGACCACCTCACTCAAATTTCGGGACGAAATTTCTTTAACGGGTAGGTACTGTGACGACCCGGCAATTTCCGACAAAATTTAAACTTAAACTTTATACGATTTTGACACGATAAGCAAAGTCCGTAATGTTGAGTCTCAAAAAAAATTAATTTTGAAACAATGTTCATATATTCAATTGACCTTAGACTGCTCTCGACGATTCACGAATAATTAATTGTAAATAGATATGTGTGTATGTATATATAAATAATAATTCGAAATATAATGTGAAGTATTATATGTTGTTGTTATTAAAAACTAATAAAATAAAAATTGAATATTCTAATAAATATTATTTAAAATATATCTATATATATAAATAAAGTATATTAAAAATAAATATAATGATTGTAATACTCGTTTGATGTTTCGATTGATATTAAGCAAGTTAAATTCAAACTTATGTAATTTTAAAATAAACGGTGATTCGAAAATGAGTTTTATAAATTTTAGACTTATTAATAATATATTTAGAAGTTGTTTGTCAAATTTTAAAACTTTTAATATTTTACTTGGGGGTTGGGAGTAAATAATTAATGTAATTTTTATTTAATAGTTAATGACCAAACTCTATACCATAATGAACAAAACAAATAAATATAGTTAATTTAAAAATATGGTATTTTTCTGAGAACTTTTATCCGCCACTGATTAACAACGGAGAACGAAATTTAGTTCGTGAAAGACGACGGCTAATATTTTCACATGTTTATTATTATTATATTATTAATATGTTATTGTTCTCATTTATTGATCATTCCGTGATTCAATTAGACCAATTGATTGAGAGTACTGTGTGATTTGTCCTTGTTTTTTTCTTTACACTATCTGATTAGTAATATGTTAGACTTATGCATGTACCAACTCCACTATCTTCTATAGCTGTCTATCAATATATTATTACTCCGTATTTTTATTTTCTCAATCTCACCACTTTCTTTTTTGATTTACAATTGAGCAAACCACCACATACAATCTGAAACACATATTCATCTTCTTGATCTCTGACAATCGAAGCAACCACCACTGTCATCACCGGAGCACCACCTCCGGCCATCTTTCATCGCCACTCTCTCCTCTATCTCCCACGTATGTTTTCCGTTTCTCTTTCTGTTATGAAGTGAACTAACCACCAATTCCATCACCATCTTAGGCCACGCACAACCAACCAACTAGATCGTCACCATCACCATCGTGAACAGAACTCTCACCACTCCATTGCTACTTCAATAATGAACATGATCACTTTAATCACCACACCCAACAAAATCCATCGGACACCATCACCTCTATTCTTTGTGTTTCCAACAAAAACCACCATCACTAACCAATATTGTTGCTGCTTGTTTTTCTATCTTTTTGTTACTATACCATCGAACCAACATGAATTCTTATATATATAATTTCATGTTTCTACTGCTTCTGTTTTGAGATACGATCATCTCCACCATCGTATTCTTTTTATTTTGTTTTGTTTAACCCACTACTATTACTATCGTATATATTACTACCGCTACTATGGTATGATCGATTGAACCACACCATCATATGAACCATCCTCACCATCGCACCTTCAATCATCAAAATAAGACCACCTACGATTGCTTCTATTACAGTTTTTTTTTCCGGTTAAACGAAGCCAAAACACAATTTTTTTTTCATTCGATGATGATGATAGTATTATGTTGATGAAGATGGAATATGGAATGAAGAATAATGATGATGCTCTTTAAATAATAAAGATGGTGATGATGCTTATTAAACATAATAATGACGAGAGTGATGATGAGAGTGGTTTGTTCATATTTTAATCGAACTAGTATCTGCTGTTGTATAATTCCATTATAGCCAACAATTACCAACCATAGCCCCACTTGCTGTAAAAAAAAAAGATCGAGTTTCATAATATGAAGAAAAGGAAACTGTAATTACGGGTTATAAAAAAATGGTTTACGATTTAGAACAGATGAACAAGAATGGAGCAATGGTTTGTTGAAGTGAGTGAGAAATGGGAGGTCATGGGTTCAATCCCTACCTGCAGCATTTTTTTTTGTTTAGTGAACTTGGGCTTGAAATTGCTCGATGGACCTACTTATATCTTTGTTGCTGTTGGGTCGTGTCTTCCATTGGGCCGAGTAATACAAAATTCGGTTGGGCTTGAAAATGAAAATATGGGTTATATTTATATCGATGGGATTTAAATCAGGAAAGCAAATACGGAGTAATGGTCTTTGGTGTTAGCGGGTTAACTAGAGGTCGCGAGTTCGAGTCCCGTCCTAGGCAGTTTATTTCTTTTTATTGCTTCTAAGCTTTATGAATCCAAGGCGTTTAGTTTGAGGTAGTCTCCTTTTATAATCATCATCATTATTATTATTATTATTATTATTATTATTATTATTATTATTATTATTATTATTGTTGTTGTTGTTGTTGTTGTTGTTGTTGTTGTTGTTGTTGTTGTTGTTGTTGTTGTTGTTGTTGTTGTTGTTGTTGTTGTTGTTGTTGTTGTTGTTGTTGGAATTATAACTATTATTATTATTATCATTACTAATATAGATATTAATTATCATTTATTTTTATTATTAAGATTATAGTTAAATTATTATTATGATTATTATTAAATATTATGTATTAATATCAAAGTTATTATTTTCATTATCAATATTATTAAACTTATTTTTTTTTAAACTACTATTATTATTAAAAGTATCATTCCTGCTAAAATTATTATGTTGTTATCCTTAAAAACTATCATTTTCTTTATTAAAATTTTCATTGTTGAAAAGAAACATTTTTATTATTATTATTACTATTATTACTATTATTACTATCATTATCATTATTATCCTTAACTTAGTGTTATTATTAATTTTTGCAAACAGACGATATTTATATAAAAATATATACTAATATTACATAATATTATGTTTTAACTAATAGAATATTATTTATATTGACATAACGTTAATTAAATCATATATCTAATAAGCATTATAATATATTATAAGTATTAATAAAATTATATATAAATATTAAACTTAATACATAACTACACACACACACACACACATATATATATATATATATATATATATATATATATATATATATATATATATATATATATATATATATATATATATATATATATATATATATATATATATATATATAAAGTTGTTCGATCACCATTATGTGTGTTAATATATATATATATATATATATATATATATAAATAATATAGGTTCGTGAATCCTAGGCCAACCCTACATTTGTTAAATGTCGTTATATCTATTTTTACTACAAAATACAGTATGGTGAGTTTCATTTGCCTTTTTTACCCTTTGTAGTTTTGGGCAGAGAATACATGCGAAATTTTTATATAAATGTTTTACGAAATAGACACAAGTAATCGAAACTACATTATATGGTTGAATGATCGAAGCCGAATATGCCCCTTTTGCTTGGTAACCTAAGAATTAGTAAACCGATCTACTAATTGACGCGAATCCTAAAGATAGATCTATTGGGCCTAACGAACCCCATCCAAAGTACCGAATGCTTTAGTACTTCGATGTTGTTTTTATCATATCCGAAGGATTTCCCAGAATGATAGGGGATATTCTTATATGCATCTTGTTAATGTCGGTTACCAGGTGTTCACCATATGAATGATATTTTTGTCTCTATGTATGGGATGTATATTTATGAGAATTGGAAATATGAAATCTTGTGGTCTATTAAAATTATGAAATGATTGTTTATGATAAACTAATGAACTCACCAACCTTTTGGTTGACACTTTAAAGCATGTTTATTCTCAGGTATTAAAGAAATCTTCCGCTGTGCATTTGCTCATTTTAAAGATATTACTTGGAGTCATTCATGGCATATTTCAAAAGATGTTGCATTCGAGTCGTTGAGTTCATCAAGATTATTGTTAAGTCAATTATAGTTGAATGTATTATGAAATGGTATGCATGCCATCAACTTTCGATGTAATGAAAGTTTGTCTTTTAAAAACGAATGCAATGTTTGTAAAATGTATCATATAGAGGTCAAGTACCTCACGATGTAATCAACTGTTGTGAATCATTTATAATCGATGTGGACTTCGTCCGGATGGATTAGGACGGGTCTTTTCAGGTATGACTTCGGGTCATTATTGTGGAGAGATGGGCGACATCGGGTGTATGAAACCCAAAGATCGAGTTTCTAAATTTTGGTAGATTGTGGTGGGAGTCTGCATGACACAACGTCAGGTGCCTCTTTATACCTGCTAGTGTAATGTTCAACTCCGGTAGTGGTGTGATCACTTTGTGCTTAGGGTGATCGTGAGATTCCCTTGGAAGCAGCGGAGATTACAATAGTGATCGACGAGTGATTGTAATTCGACGGATTAGAAATTCGAAGTTTAAGAGCATTTGGTAAATACTTCTTGGGAAATGACGGATGAGCGAATCTTGTTGCTCTTAAGTGTTAGATGGGTGAAGATGACCGGTGAGCCGGTGACGGACTTAAGGGTCGGTTTGACCGAAGGTTATGATGAAGGTTGATATTGCGGTCGATGCAATTATTGTGTCGGATTGGTCACTCTTCTCCATGAGAGTGAGAAATTATTGGTAAAGGGTCGTTGAGTGAAAGGTCGGGTGATCTCGACTGAGATGCACGACTGATTAATTGGAGTGGCGTATGCTTAGGCATAGAGACGTATGTGGGACTTTGGTGGAGTTTGCTTTGCGAACGATTAAGGCAGTTGATTATGATTTGTGGTATGAAGGTGCGATGACATCGCGTGTACGACATGTCAAGTGAATGTGTATGACGGCTCTGAGAGCCTAAAGTGAATTTGTTGTGATTTGGAGCATATGAGCAATGATGAGAATGGTCATGTGTGTCGTGGAATGATAATTCTGCGGGGTGTTATCATCCTGGCGGTGAGAATGTGGAGCTGAATCCTAAGTGGGGGAGTTTTTACTGCCACTCGAGGAAGCTCCGGTGGTGTTATGTATAGTGAAGTGACAGAGTGTAACGTGCTAAGCCTTAATAGGTATTCGGGGTTTCTAACGAGGAAGAGTGACGGGTTGTTAATGTCGACTCGAGATCGAGCTTTACGATTGTGAGCTACAATTCCGGAATGTTATGCGTAAAGATTGTGATTATGGGATCGAAGGAAGTGTAAGTATTCTTACGTAAGGTGGTCGTGTAGTACCAATGTGCGGTATGAGACCAAATGTGAAGTTTGAGATCCCAGAGTAAGAGAATGAAACTGTCGTGCGGGTGGTCTCGTGATGTAATTTTGGGTTGGTGTGAAACCCGAATAGTACTGTTGTGTAGGTACGGGTTCGATTTCGGGATGGATATTGTATTTTCCCTTTCGGGAGACGTGGTCGTGAAAATTGTCAGTGGATTATTCCACTTTATGGATGATTGTGAGGCGGGGAGTGCCGGTTCCGATTGTCTCACACAGAGACACATGGACGTTGTTTGATTACTAGGGTGTGTTCCCTAGTGATGTGACCTGTTAGTTGCATCGAAATGTCGAGGCCATTCTTAGCGGACGGTCTAGGTAGGAGGATTCACCAGGTGTTGGTGAATATTTTGTGGGTCGTGTGGCGAGTTGCGAATTTGTTGTGATGATAACTCGCTGTTGACGGGATTCTAGTATACGAATAGTTTCCATGCTAGTACTAGGAAGCCGTCTTGGGTGGTTGCGTTGTAGGGTTTAGAGGAGAAACCCTGTGTCGAGTGTTGATGTTTTTTTCTAACTCGTGGTGTATTATTGTCGTCCTGGATTAATCCAGAGACTGATGGTCGTGTGCGGATCGACAGATGGGAAAGTTTGTGTTCCTAGTGTGATTATTTGGGGATACCGAAATTCCTTCGTTGAAGGAATAGCCCGAGTGTGGTGACTGTAGGAAGTTCTCGTCGGAGGAGTGTGTCGATTGCCCCGTTGGCATCGACTTGTAAAATTGAAAATCACGAGTTTTATGGTGTGGAAAACAAATGTTTGCGCATAAGCTGATGTGCGACCGTTGAGTGGTGCGTTTATGAACCGATGAAGTACGAAGTTTTAACGCGACATGAATCCTTCTCGATTTGGATTAATGCAAGAATTGGTTCATGGCGTAGTGGACCTAGTAGATCAGATTGGGTGATTTGGCTATAGATGTAGCATGATGCGGGTAGAAGTTTGAGGGAAACTTGTAAGGTTACATGGTGCTTTTTGTGTTCCCTTAATAAACAATTCGGTCATTGGAAGTATGTGGTACTGTTGGTGGTAGCAAAGGTAATAAGTGATTTTGGGCTTCTGTTAATGTATGGTGAGTTTTATGGGTGTTTTTGACTTCGAAATTTTAGATGTACTTGTAGGATCGTTGAATTTGGTTCTGAGTTGCGGTGGCAGGTGTGCGGGTATTAGATTACTTGCTTAATGGTGCGTGGTGCGGATCACGGGGACGTGATCCATGTTAAGTGGGGGAGAGTTGTACCACTCAGATTTTCCAAAGGCAGAAGTGGACCGGCGGTCTAGATTGGCCCGACGGTCCAACATTAGTTCAAAGGCAAAATAGGAGCAAACTGGACCGGCGGTCCAGATTGGCCCGACGGTCCAGCACTAGGCTTTTTGTCAACAGCTCAGCTTTGGACCGGCGGTCCACTTTGGACCGGCGATCCACTTTGGACCGGCAGTCCACTTTGGACCGGCAGTCCACTTTGGACCGGCGATCCACTTTGGACCGGCGGTCCACGACGGGATTTTGTGTAGAATTTCATTTTAAATTGGAAAATAAGAAGGGCATTTTGGTAATTTCACTTGTGGGTGTATATATAGCTGGAGATCAGATCTAGATCTCATTCTTATATTCATCCTCAAGTTTTAGAGAAAGAGTGAAGGGTTTCTAGAGAGAGGAAGATCCAATAGTGATGAAGATGGTGATTTTTGCCCAAATTGGAAGCGGGTCTTGGTTCTCCTTGATGTTTCTAGCTACTAGCTCAGTTTGGTGCAAAGGTAAACCCTAGATCAGAATTTCCTTGTTTGATTCTTGTTTTGGGTTAGGGTTTGTGTTGGTGATGAGTTATAAAACCCATTTCTTATGAAATTTGGGGTTTTTGGGGCAAGCTTGTGATTAAGAACCCTAATATTTTGGGCTTAGGGGTTAATGATGAATTTGGGTGTATTTTTCTTGGATTTAAGTGATAATCACTAGATTGGATGAGTATTGGTTAAATTGATGTTCATAAGAACAAGTGTGAAAGTCATGCACACAAGGTGTTTGATGAAATGCCTCAAAGGGGTGAAGTGGTTGTTGATGTCTAGGTTTTTGATCTAAAGTCAACCTTTGATAGTGTTGTTAATCAATTGGTGGTATGGTGGTGATTTTGGTGTGTTTAAGAGTTTGATTTTGGTCAAAATTAGATGTTGACTTGAATTGGTGTCAAACTAGGGATTTTAGTCAAGTTTTGTGAAATGGTTACATGAGTACTTGATTAAATTGGATAATTGGTGTTTTTGAAACTTAATCACTAGTCATTATTGGTATTGAGTGATATTGGGTGAATTTGACTTAAGTCAAAGGTGGTCAAGGGCATTATGGGTCGTTATTGCCTAAGTTGGGTGATTTGGGAAAGTAATGTTTGTATGAGCACTAACTAACTAGTAATCTAGTGTTGAGACCTAGGTTGGTCTATTTGGTTTAAATTGTGCCTATTGGTGTGGGTTTGAATTACCACCCGAAGTGGTAATTGGTTTGTGTCCATTAGGTGTTAAATGGGCGGGTTTTGATGAGCAAGGTGTGATCCCTCGACTAAGAGATGTTTGTATCGGGTTCTCTTTTAGAGAATTATTATTTATTACATATTGTACCTATGTGTGATATAGGTGGTTACTTGCTCAGATTTGAGGATGAAGATCATGTTGTACATGACTTTTGTGGGCATTCCAAGGTGAGTGGAATAATTATGCGTGTACGTATATAATGTATTTATTTATGTGGAACGAATGTGGAATTGTCGCGGTGTTCAAGACACCACATTCTATGTAACGAGTGGAATTGTCGCGGTGTTCAAGACACCACATTGTCATGGGAGTGGAATTGTCGCGGTGTTCAAGACACCACTCATTGTTTTGATTGACATGTGGAATCGTCGCGGTGTTCAAGACGCCACAATGTCATGGGGGTGAGTTAGTCACGGTGAAATACATTCTCGTAAGGATGTATGATGTCATTTGTAAACCAAGAGTCAAGATGAAACGTTAACGTGTTGTTATGATAAATGGTATTCGGTTAAACTATTTGAAATGGTTTATGTTATGTGGATATTTAATGGGACCTATCTTATATAAAAAAAAGTGCTCCATTTTTGGTTAAACGGATTGGGGTTATTACAATAATGAATCCCATAAACCGAACCTATTGATGTTATTCGAGGTGTATACGAAATACTATTATTTTTACTACGAAATATTATGAAATATTACACAAGTTTTATTTATTTATATAGATGGGTTATACCTAAACCTTGCTACAACACTTATAGGCAGTGTACCTAATAGTAGAGTAGTGTAGTTTTTAGTAAGTCTGGTTCGTTCCACAGGAAGACGGCTTATTGTGTATACTATATTTTTAAACAATTATATTTGTATGTATATATATATATATATATATATATATATATATATATATATATATATATATATATATATATATATATTAGTAATATAGTAGTATTATTATTATTATAAAAGGGGGGTTTTACCGTTTAATGACCGGTTTGTCGATTTTATATTTTAAGCGTAAAGATAAATGAAGATAATTAAAATGCGTAAAATAAATAACTATATTTAAAATGACAAATAATAAATAACAGTAAATAAAAGTACGATGAGATATAAAATAAAATAATTATGCTTATTTAAACTTCCGTAACCATGATGTTTGACGTTTTGATTTTAATTTATTACTCTTGGGTTAATTGTCCTTTGTCCTGGATTATTTGATACCTATTTGGTTTTTGTCCATAATAGTCCATCGGTCATAATTATAAAATGCTCGTCAAATTAACCTTATTCCCGAAGTTAAATATTCCAACTAATTAGGGATTTGAACTGTAACAAGGTTTTATTACTTTGTTAACAATTACACCAATTATCCTTGTATGTAATCCACCCCTGTTTTAATGAGATATGAATATTAATTTACCCACTTGATCAGAATGAATAATCAATTACCCAACCCGAATAATTAATTAAATGATTGTAAACGATGTCGTATAAACGTCACTAAATAGGACATTCGTAATCAATTTAATAATTATTAGTTTAACTAATTTGAAGATAGGTTCGTCAGGTTCCAATGAGTTTTCGTTCAATTAGACAATACCCCTACCTATTAATAGTCAATAGTCCAATGTTCACAAGTGTCGGTCTTTTGTCCAAACCTTAATTATGGTACAAAATCTAATAACCCAATCTTAATTTTTAGTCCAACATCATGATTACTTCGACTCAAATAAGCATAATAATAACTTAGTTACGAGACATTAATTTAAAAAGGAAGAACATAGCTTACAGTGGTGATTAATCGCGTAGCGTTACACGGACAGAATTTCGACTTGCAAAACCTTAAAACATTTCTTACATTAACCCAATTATTATTAAACTTAAATTAAACTTAATAGTATAAATATAAATATATATATTTCTTACAGAGGAAGAAGAGTGAAAGAGTGTAATTCATTCGGCAAAAAACATCGCCTTTTATAGCACTTGGCCAACTTTTCAGGGCCATGCAATCGCATGGCTTTGATGCCTTGTTACCATGCGATCGCATGGAAGGTAAATCCAGCTCACATTGCAATTAAAACATGGGCGGCTGCTGAATTATTATAATATATAATATAATATATATAATTATATATATATATTATATTATATTCTTGTGCATAGTAGACTTGTAATTTTAGGTCCGTTGTCTCGCGCGTTAATGCTCGGTTTATGTCTCGGTTCCGAATTTTCGAACGTCCTTTTGTATGCGTAAATATCTTGTACTTTGCGTTTCGCAATTTGTAATTTGCACAACAAATTATTTTCCTTAACTCCCAAAATCCGCGCAAGTCTTTTAACTCACTTTTTAGGACGCTTTTGAGTGCACTATGGCTTTAAGGACCTTTTTCCAGTTTTAGTGGCACTTTTTCTTCAATTCTTTAATCTTCGTGCTTCGTCTTCGCATTTATTTATTTAAACGATTACAACTTAAAAATAGAACAATTACAACTAAAAACTTTACATATTGGGATGATATTGCGACTAAATATATGTTCATTTAGAGCACTATCAAATATCCCCACACTTGAACGTTGCTTGTCTTCAAGCAATATAGAACTTGAAATTAATTCACACTTCACTCGAATCACTTTTTATTATCACACTTTATACATCAGTGATTTTGGTACTGCGGTATAAACAATGGTAGTAACGATGTGGTTTACAGTCCCACATGACTATGAAAATTTAGATCCTTTAAGGAAATTGGATCTTTATGAAAACATTTGATCTTTTGAAAATTCATTCTAGGTTTTATCCTAGATAAGTTTTCTGGAATAACCCTTCACCGGTGTTTGCAAAATGTTTTTGTGGGTTTTGTGAGTTTCAGATTTTAAAATTTTAGCTCAAAACTTGCGGTTTTGTGTCACCCACTTGCTAACCTTGTATTAGGAAAGCACACGTCCAGAAGCGCGTGTCTTTTTCGGAAGACTTACTTCCTTTTAATGATGAAATTGATTCATCGTGTAGATCCATCTATTCTTTCAAATGTATTACAATAAATAGGGTAAAACTGATTAGTTTAGTCCAAAGCAAAAGTACCTGCAATAATCTGTACCAAATATGTGATATATGTTTTAAAGAACTTGGTAAATTCTTCCTACACTTAGCTTTTATTTATTCTTTTCTTTGCCTTTTTATTCTCTTCTATTCCATTTTAAATGAATTCAAGCATTTTGGGTTATTTCTCCATTTATGTTCTCTCCGAGGTAACAATAATTTCGGCATTAACACCTAGTTTTATCATTCATAAATATGTATAAACATGATTTTGAATTCATTTTGTTGAAAATTTTTCAAATTTTCACAAAATTTGGCAAATAAACCAAGTGTAAACCTAAGAGAATTTATAACCCTTCCCCACACTTGAGATCATGCAATGCCCTCATTTGCATGAAATCAGACTATAATTATAAATTCATGAGGGTGATTAGTGTAGAAAAGTGATTAAAAATACCGAGTTTGCAAACATATTGTTTTATATCACATTTGATATTTTACGTCTTTTCGTTAAAATTAGTAGCTTTTGCTGAATTTTAATGTCAGTCTTTAAAAGTGCGTTATTTTACCCTGTTTTGTACATAAAACAAAATACAAACATATATATACATATTTTTATTATATTTTTTTATATAAAACCTTTATTTATTGAAACAATTTAAATGAATAATTTTTTAAAATTTTGTTTCCTTTTACTTTAGGTAGTTTCTGTATGTTTACCTAGTCCGTCCCTCGACAAAATTTAAAATTTGTTGTTTTTAAAGCGATTGTTTTAAAAGAAAAGATTTTTGGGTTTTTTTAATTTTTTTGGTATACTTTAGATCAATAATATTAAAATAGTGATAATAAAATTTTTCGCCCCGCCCTCGGGTAAAGCAATTTCGGTTCCATGACCTAGTCTTTAACTTACGACAAATTTTAGAAATCATTTTTTTAAACTTAATGAAATAAAGTAATTTTTGTTTTTAAATTCACACAAAACTTAAATTTAAAAATGCATATTAATTTCATACAAAACCTACAAAACAAAAATTCAGAATGGGGGGAGAAAACTAGTTCTTTAGTGTCTGCTAGTGGAAAAGACCAATTGGATTCCATTCTTGGAACTACACGAGAATAGAACAACTAACTCTAGACATCGTTTTCTTTTTACAACATTTGAATCTCCTCACACTTAGGTAGATGTGGTGTCGAAATTGTGATTAACTTCATTGTCAATTTCTTTTGGACCATAATCAACTTGCATATCTGTGACTTTTGCTTTAAGCCATTGGTTGGATTCCTGTATAATATCTACAAATTCAACTAGTTTCGCCTTTTATTTAGGCGAAAGATTGGATACTAACCGGTTACATAACTTAAAGTTCCCCTTGGTTCTAGCATCGCGAATCCGTTTAATAAGTTTCTTCATTGAACTGTTAATAACGGGGTCATTTAATTTCGTATCAACAACGGGGTTCTTTGTTATCAGGTCATTATTAGGTGTTACTTCATCTTCCCCACACTTAGGCGTTTTATTATTGTTAAGCACTACCGTTGGAGTTGGTAAAACAACATGGTTCTTACCAATCATTTTTGTTGGTTCAACGGTTTTGGTTGGTGGAGATTTAATCTTTCGAATCACAAAGGTGACCGATTTGTCACCATCACTAAGTGTCATTCTACCCTCTCTTACATCAAATAACGCCCTGGTGGATGCTAAGAATGGTCGACCTAAAATTAGAGGAATGTTTGAGTCCTCTTCTATGTCAATGACAATGAATTCGACTAGAAAGGTTAAATACCTACTTGAACGGGTAGGTTGTCAGCAATTCCAACTGGGTGCCTAATGGTTTGATCAAAGAGTCGAACACTCATCTCTGTTGGACTTAACTCACCTACTCCTAATCTCTTATATAATGAAAGAGGCATAACACTCACACTCGCACCTAAATCTGCTAGTGCATCATACATGACACAATCACTAAGTAGACAAGGAACAATAAATTCACCCAGATCACCTAACCTTGGTGGAGGTTTCGGTGGAACTATCTTCACCAGGTTTATCTTTACGGTTTTTGTTTCTTGTACTTTCTTATTCTTTTTCTTCTTTCCAGAGGTATCACAAACTTTATTACCTATTACTTGCTCATACTCAACTCATTTTCTTGGAAACGGGATGGGTGGTCTGTATGGTGCCACCACTGGCTTTACATACTCGGGTAGTGGTGGTGGCATAACTTCTTCATTGTTACTCACATCGAAAACCTTCCCATCTTCTGATGCTGGTTTTTCAGAATTCATTGATACCATATTAACATTCTTATTCCGAGGATTTACTTCAGTATCACTCGGTAGCTTTCCTTGTTCCCTCTTACTCATCAAGCTAGCAAGAGTACCTACGTGTTTTTCTAGATTCAAAATGGAAGCTTGTTGAGTTCTTAATGACTGATCAAACCTCTCATTTGTTTGGGTTTGAGATGTAATAAATTATGTTTTAGATTCCATTAGCCTTGCCATCATTTCTTCCAGATTTGCCTTTTTCTCTTCGGTTTATTGTGGTGGTTTATATAAGCCAGGTCTTTGTTGATTGAAAGTGTTGTTTTGAGTTGGTTGGTTATTCAGACCTTGTTGGTTGTACGAGTTATTGTTAGGTCCATTTGGATTGTAAAGAATGTTTTGGTTTCGATTGAAGTTTGGCCTTGGCGGTTGATAATTATTTCCCGGCCTTTGGTTTATGTAGGAAACATTCTCTCGTTGTTCCATCGTTTGCTCAATGTGGCAATATTTCGTTAAGTGTGGTCCATCGCATTGCTCACAACTGATTCTTATTGCGTGAATATCTTTAGTCATCTTTTCCATTCTTCTTTCAAAAGCATCTATTTTTGCGGAAAGGGAATCAAAGTCATGGCTAGAATCGGCTCTAGCCACTTTAGATGAACTAACGATGTCTTTTTCTTGATGTCACTCATGTGAGCGGGAGGCTGTGTTATCAATAATTTTGTAAGCTTCGGTTGCGGTTTTTTTCATAATGGAACCGCCAGCTGCTGTGTCGATATCTTTTCGTGTAGCAACGTCGACACCTTGGTAGAATATTTGTACTATTTGATAAGTATCTAAACCATGTTGAGGACATCCTCTCAACAATTTTCCGAATCTTGTCCACGCCTCATATAGAGTTTCATTTGGCTTTTGTGTGAACGTAACAATTTCTCCTCGAAGTCTCACAGCTTTAGATGCCAGAAAGAATCTTTTAAGAAAATTTTCAACTAAGACATCCCATGTGTCAATCGCTCCTTCGGGTAACGATTCTAACCAATCTTTGGCTTCTCCCTTTAAAGTCCAGAGAAATAACATGATATAGATCTGTTCATCCTCAACTTCTCTGATTTTGAATAGAGTACAGATCCTATTAAATGTTCGAAGATGTTCGTTTGGATCTTCTTTTGGCTTACCACTATATTGGCATTGATTAGTTACCATGTGTAGGATTTGTCCATTGATTTCATAATCTGGGGCATTAATGTCTGGCTTAATAATGGCGTGACCTTGGCCCGTACGTGTGGCTCTCATTCGGTCTTCCATACTTAGAGGTTCCATTACTTCCATAATTGAATTTGTTGAGGACGAATCACTAGAGGATTCTGATTTAACGGTTCGTGGTTCAGGAGGAATAATTAGTGGTTCAGGATCTTGGAATTGTCTTTGAATATCCTCCGGGTTCTTGATAGTGAAATCGGGTTCAAAAAAATGGATTATCGGAAATTTGAATTGGAGTACTTGTTCGACTAGATGATAATTCTAAAGAAAAATCAACAGCGGCAATATTAGCTAGATGTCTTGATCGAGTTACATGTGGTGAACGTATGAAAGGTGGTGAACGTTTTGCTCGTTGCATTCACTGAATATCCTATTAGTTATAAAAAAAAATTATATAAGTTATCAAATTAATAGACTTTTCTGCTTTTGCCCGCGTTTCGAATAGCCAATAGATGCAGCAGGTAGCCAGGACCCTTTAAATCGGAAGCCCACAAATCACCACTAACAAATCCAACTATTACTACGAAGCAGAAAATTTGGATGTCTATTAATTTAACCGCTTAAATTAATTTTTTCCGTCGAAATTTTGAAGATAAAATCTATGTCCTAAAAACTAGAGCGTAGAAATGAGAAAGAAAAAGAACCGCGTCAAAAAACGTCGAAAAATAAAAATAAGAAAGAAAAACGTCGAAACTTAAAAGTCTAAAAACTAAATCTAAAAAGTTGCACCTAAAGGTATTAAAGCTTAAAAGGAATTCTAAACGGAAAACGGCAATTACTTAAAAGGCACTAAAATTTAAAACGGCGTCGCAAAATTCTAAAGCGCCTAAATCTTAATTCTAAAGAAAAAGCACTTAAGGGAATTTACGGCAAAGCCTAAAAACTAGAAATATAAAAATAACTGCGACAAAATACTAAACTTAAAACTTATTACGAACGATAAATATACAATTTAGGAATTAAACGATTAAAATATACAATTTATAAAAAGATATAAAAAGTGACAAAATTACTTATTTTTATAAAAATATTATTTTTATATTATTATTTTATAAAAGAATTAATTTTATATGATTAATAAAACTAATAAACTTAATAACACAAATAATAATTAAACACTTAAAACTAAATAATATAAAAATTAAACCCTAAATAATAATAATAAAAATATAATAACCTACTCTGTATTAATTGAATTAAGGATCAGGCCTGTCCCATCACCCCATGCGTTCGCATGGGGTTTTAACCTTCTTTACATGCGATCACATGGCCGAGAGGTCCAGTTCACAAATGGGCTTCGATCAGGTCTCGGCCCAATTTAATATTTTTATTTGATTTTTGATTTTAATAAATAAAATATTTATAGAATATTTATATAAAATATAAAAGTATTTTTTAATTTTATAAATAAAGTCTATATATATATATATATATATATATATATATATATATATATATATATATATATATATATATATATATATATATATATATATATATATATATATATATATTCTTTTTATTATTATTAACAATTATTATAAATACAAAATATTTTTATGAAATAAGAAATAATATATTTTTACAAAAATATAGTTTTACTAAAATATAGCGTAAAAATATAGCGTTTCGCCGAGTCCCCGACAGCGGCGCCAAAAACTTGATGTTATGCGAGGTGTATACGAAATACTATTATTTTTACTACGAAATATTATGAAATATTACACAAGTTTTATTTATTTATATAGATGGGATATACCTAAACCTTGCTACAACACTTATAGGCAGTGTACCTAATCGTATAGTAGTGTAGTTTTTAGTAAGTCCGGTTCGTTCTACAGGGAGACGGCTTATTGCGTATACTATATTTTTAAACAATTATATTTGTGTATATATATATATATATATATATATATATATATATATATATATATATATATATATATATATATATATATTAGTAATATAGTAGTATTATTATTATTATAAAAGGGGGGTTTTACCGTTTAATGACCGGTTTGTCGATTTATATTTTAAGCGTAAAGATAAATGACGATAATTAAAATGCGTAAAATAAATAACAATATTTAAAATGACAATAAATAAATGACAGTAAATAAAAGTACGATGAGATATAAAATAAAACAATTATGCTTATTTAAACTTCTGTGACCATGATGTTTGACATTTTGATTTTAATTTATTACTCTTGGGTTAATTGTCCTTTGTCTTGGATTATTTGATACCTATTTGGTTTTTGTCCATAATAGTCCATCGTCATAATTATAAAATGCTCGTCAAATTAACCTTATTCCCGAAGTCAAATATTCTAACTAATTAGGGATTCGAACTGTAACAAGGTTTTATTACTTTGTTAACAATTACACCAATTATCCTTGTATGTAATCCACCCATGTTTTAATGAGATATGAATATTAATTTACCCACTTGATCAGAATGAATAATCAATTACCCAACCCGAATAATTAATTAAATGATTGTAAACGATGTCATATAAACGTCACTAAATAGGACATTCGTAATCAATTTAATAATTATTTGTTTAACTAATTTGAAGATAGGTTCGACAGGTTCCAATGAGTTGTCGTTCAATTGGACAATACCCCCTACCTATTAATAGTCAATAGTTCAATGTTCACAAGTGTCGGTCTTTTGTCCAAAGCTTAATTATGGTACAAAATCTAATAACCCAATCTTAATTTTTAGTCCAACATCATGATTACTTCAGCTCAAATAAGCATAATAATAACTTAGTTACGAGACATTAATTTAAAAAGGAAGAACATAGCTTACAGTGGTAATTAATCGCGTAGCGTTACACGGACAGAATTTCGACTTACAAAACCTTAAAACATTTCTTACATTAACCCAATTATTAGTAAACTTAAATTAAACTTAATATTATAAATATAAATATATATATTTCTTACAGAGGAAGAAGAGTGAAAGAGTGTGATTCATTCGACAGAAAACGTCGCCTTTTATAGCACTTGGCTAACTTTTCAGGGCCATGCGATCGTTTGGATTTGATGCCTTGTTACCATGCGATCGCATGGAAGGAAAATCCAGCTCACATTGCAATTAAAACGTGGGCGGCTGCTGAATTATTATAATATATAATATAATATATATAATTATATATAATTATATATATATATATATATATATATATATATATATATATATATATATATATATATATATATATATATATATATATATATATATATATATATATATATAATATATTCTTGTGCATAGTAGACTTGTAATTTTAGGTCCGTTGTCTCGCGCGTTGATGCTCGGTTTATGTCTCGGTTCCGGATTTTCGAACGTCCTTTTGTATGCGTAAATATCTTGTACTTTGCGTTTCGCAATTTGTAATTTGCACAACAAATTATTTTCCTTAACTCCCAAAATCCGCGCAAGTCTTTTAACTCACTTTTTAGGACACTTTTGAGTGCACTATGGCTTTAAGGACCTTTTTCCAGTTTTAGTGGCACTTTTTATTCAATTCTTTAATCTTCGTGCTTCGTGTTCGCATTTATTTATTTAAACGATTACAACTTAAAAATAGAACAATTACAACTAAAAACTTTACATATTGGGATGATATTGCGACTAAATATATGTTCATTTAGAGCACTATCAAATATCCCCACACTTGAACGTTGCTTGTCCTCAAGCAATACAGAACTTGAAATTAAATCACACTTCACTCGAATCACTTTTTATTATCACACTTTATACATCAGTGATTTTAGTACATCGGTATAAATAATGGTAGTAACGATGTGGTTTACAGTCCCACATGACTATTAAAATTTAGATCCTTTAAGAAAATTGGATCTTTATGAAAACATTTTATCTTTTGAAAATTTATTCTAGCTTTTATCCTAGATAAGTTTTCCGGAATAACCCTTCATCGGTATTTGTAAAATATTTTTGTGGGTTTTGTGGGTTTCAGATTTTAAAATTTTAGCTCAAAACTTACGGTTTTGTGTCACCCACTTGCTAACCTTGTATTAGGAAAGCACACGTCCAGTATACTTGTTCTGTATATTACCTTTCGGTAAACTACCGTTCGGTTGTAAAGGAAAGCGTTGAACAAGCAACTGTTAAGGCAATGTCTAATGACATGCAGATGTTCATGGTCTAAAACGTGTCGGATACAATTACTATCCTTTATAGGAGAAATAGTAAAGATAACCCTATAATTTTTCGGTCTAGCACAAGGTCCTGTCTTCGACCATGCTATGCAACCACCGTTCTTACGGTTGACACCCGATTTGGTTCAGGTGACCTAATGAATTCTAGGTGAATTCCTAGGATTTTACGTTCAATGGTAATGAACGCATTGAAAATGGGTTTTCAGAAAATAAATCGGTTTGTAATTTTGATCAAAATATTTTCTCGTTCAAGCTCGAGTTTAGATATCATTGAATTCCATGAGTTTGAATTCTCAATCTTTAAAGTCAATCTCAAGGATTGAGTAATATCAAACTTAAAAGCTGATTTTTAATCTTTAAGGAGATTATCCTTTCTGGGGGTCTGATTCATTAGTCTTATCAAGCTAATTTGCACGGCGCCCTACCCATTTTACTAGACAGATCCTCTCATGGATATGATAAGTCTAACCACATGGCGACCCTGTTTGATGCTGAGGTCCGTGGATTTCCAGCTGATTTTCGAGAAAACTTTTCAAGGTTTTTCGTAGACTCTACAACTGGTCTGGACGACAACTTCCTGACCTAAATCAAGAAGCGCGTGTCTTCTTCGGAAGACTTACTTCCTTTTAATGATGGAATTAATTCATCGTGTAGATCCATCTATTCTTTCAAATGTATTACAATAAATAGGGTAAAACTGATTAGTTTAGTCCAAAGCAAAAGTACCTGCAATAATCTGTACCAAATATGTGATATGTGTTTTAAAAAACTTGGTAAATTCTTCCCACACTTAGCTTTTATTTATTCTTTTCTTTGCCTTTTTATTCTCTTCTATTCCATTTTAAATGAATTCAAGCATTTTGGGTTATTTCTCCATTTATGTTCTCTCCGAGGTAACAATAATTTCAGCATTAACACCTAGTTTTATCATTCATAAATATGTATAAACATGATTTTGAATTCATTTTGTTGAAAATTTTTCAAATTTTCACAAAATTTGGCAAATAAACCAAGTCTAAACCTGAGAGAATTTATAACCCTTCCCCACACTTGAGATCATGCAATGCCCTCATTTGCATAAAATCAGACTATAATTATAAATTTATTAGGGTGATTAGTGTAGAAAAGTGATTAAAAATACCGAGTTTGCAAACATATTGTTTTATATCACATTTGATATTTTACGTCTTTTCGTTAAAATTAGTAGCTTTTGCTGAATTTTAATGTCAGTCTTTGAAAGTGCGTTGTTTTACCCTATTTTTTATATAAAACAAAATACAAACATATATATATATACATATTTTTATTATATTTTTTTTATATAAAACCTTTATTTATTAAAACAATTTAAATGAATAATTTTTTAAAATTTTGTTTCCTTTTACTTTAGGTTGTTTCGGTATGTTTACCTAGTCCGTCCCTCGACAAAATTTAAAATTTGTCATTTTTAAAGCGATTGTTTTAAAAGCAAAGATTTTTGGGTTTTTTAATTTTTTTGGTATACTTTAGATCAATAATATTAAAATAATGATAATAAACTTTTTCGCCCCGCCCTCGGGTAAAGCAATTTCGGTTCCATGACCTAGTCTTTAACTTACGACGAATTTTAGAAATCATTTTTTTAAACTTAATGAAATAAAGTAATTTTTGTTTTTAAATTCACACAAAACTTAAATTTAAAAATGCATATTAATTTCATACAAAACCTACAAAACAAAAATTCAGAATGGGGGGAGAAAACTAGTTCTTTAGTGTCTGCTAGTGGAAAAGACCAATCGGATTCCATTCTCGAAACTACACGAGAATAGAACAACTAACTCTAGACATCGTTTTCTTTTTACAACATTTGAATCTCCTCACACTTAGGTAGATGTGGTGTCGAAATTGTGATTAACTTCATTGTCAATTTCTTTTGGACCATAATCAACTTGCATATATGTGACTTTTGCTTTAAGCCATTGGTCGAATTCCTGTGTAATATCCACAAATTCAACTAGTTTCGCATTTTCTTTAGGCAAAATATTGGATACTAACCGGTTACATAACTTAAAGTTCCCCTTGGTTCTAGCATCGCGAATCCGTTTAATAAGTTTCTTCATTGAACTGTTAAAACCTATTACTTCATCTTCCCCACACTTAGGCGTTTTATTATTGTTAAGCACTACCGTTGGAGTTGGTAAAACAATGATAATGCTAAAAACGAATATATAATTCATAGCATTATCCTTTAAGAAAGACAAGCTTTTAGTTGCAATTGTTCTATTTACCAGTGATATTCGTTTAAATAATAAAAGGTGAAGACAAAAGACAGATTCGACGAATTGAAGACGCAAACGACAAAAAAGCTCAAAAGTACAAAATACAATCAAAGTGGTTCAAATTATTGATGAGAAACATCTCAAAATTACAAGAGTACATGACGCGAAACGCAAAATACAAGATATTAAATTGTACGCAAGGACATTCGAAAATCCGGAACCGGGACCAAAGTCAACTCTCAACGCTCGACGCAACGGACTAAAAAATACAGGTCAACTATGCACATGAATATAATATAATATATAATTAATTCTTAAAATTAATATATATATTATATAAAATATTATAAACATCGACAAACAAGAAAACAAAGGAGTACGAGCTGATACCTACCACCATGCGATCGCATGGCCTATAGGCTTCTTTTCCATGCGATCGCATGGCCCTGAAATCCAGGCCACATGCTATAAATTCACGTGTTTTGGCTCAGTTTTATATCATCAATATCAATCCATCTCTCTATCTATCACGTATATATATATATATATATATATATATATATATATATATATATATATATATATATATATATATATATATATATATATATATATATATATATATATATATATATATATATATTTATATTTATATTATAATTTTAATTTTAATTTCTAATAATAAGGGTATGTTAGCGAATATTGTAAGGGTGTAAGTCGAAATTCTGTCCGTGTAATGCTACACTATTTTTAATCACTGTAAGTTATGGTTAATGTTATTTTTAATTTAATGTCTCGTAGCTATGTTATTATTATGCTTATTTAAGACGAAGTAATCATGATGTTGGACTAAATATTAAAATTGGGTAATTGGGCTTTGTACCATAATTGGGGTTTGGACAAAAGAACGACACTTGTGGAAATTAAACTATGGGCTATTAATGGGTTTTATATTAACTAAACGATACCTCGTTAATTTAATATATAGACTTAGAATTTGACGTATTTATATATAACCACATACGCTTGACTGGGCACGGTGGGCGGGATATCTATAAATACCAATAATTGTTCATTTTACCGGATACGGAACTGGATTAATAGTTAATAGACTTGTTGAAACAGGGGTGGATTACATTCAAGGGTAATTGGTGTAATTGTTAACAAAGTAGTAAAACCTTGGTTTACACGCAGTCGATAACCTGGTGTATTCATTAAACAAAGTATTAAGACCTTGTTACAATTGGAATCCCCAATTAGTTGGAATATTTGACTTCGGGAATAAGAATAATTTGACGAAGACTTTCGCACTTTATATTTATGACTGAAGGACTATTATGTTCAAATCCGTATGGACATATTGAATAATCCAGGACAAAAGACAATTAACCCATGGTAATAAAACTAAAATCAACACGTCAAACATCATGATTACGGAAGTTTAAATAAGCATAATTAATATATTTCATATTTAATTGCACTTTTAATTATCGCACTTTTATTTACTGTCATTATATTTAATTGCACTTTTAATTATCGTACTCTTTAATTATTGCAATTTTATTTTATCGTACTTTTATTTTATCGCAATTTCATTATCGTTATTTAATTTACGTTCTAAATTAAGTTGTATTTATTTTTAATATTTTACATTAGGTTTTAACTGCGACTAAAGTTTTAAAAATCGACAAACCGGTCATTAAACGGTAAAAACCCCCCTTTTATAATAATAATATTACTTATATATATTTGTATTTTTATAAGTTAAAACTAATATAGCGTTAAGCATGTTTAATTTTCCCTGTGAAACGAACCGGACTTACTAAAAACTACACTACTGTACAATTAGGTACACTGCCTATAAGTGTTGTAGCAAGGTTTAGGTATATCCATTCTATAAATAAATAAATATCTTGTGTAAAATTGTATCGTATTTAATAGTATTTCGTTATAAAAATAATACTATTTCCTAGTACGCCTCGCACACATCAAGTATTTTTGGCGCCACTGCCTGGGAACATTCTTGCTTAAACGCCGGAAGCGCAACGCTATATTTAAAAAAAAAAAGTTTTTTATTAATTTTTAATTTACTTTTATAAAAATACGCTTTTGTAAAAATATGTTTTAAATATTCAAAAATATAAAAAGAAAAACAAAAAAAATATATATATATTTAAGAGTTTGTTAAATATTTAAGTTTTATAAAGTTTCTTTATTTTTATTTTTTTTAGTTTGTAAAAATATAAATTTTATTTAAATATTTTGTATTAATATAAAACAGAAAACTGAAAAAAGAAGAAAATCTCGGCCCGTACTGTAGCAGCCCTGACCGTGACCCGAAACCCTAGCCCATGCAATCGCATGAGCCCGAAGGCAAATTTTCATGCGATCACATGACGGTAACTGACACGCCACAATTGACCTGATCTGAGCAATAATTACGGAGTATATATTATTATTATTATTATTAAAACCCTAATTAGGGTTTTGTTATTTAATTATTTAGTTTAGTTTTTATTTAATTTAATTTATTTAGTTTATTTTAGTTTTAATAAATTAATAAATTAATATTTTTATAAAATAAATAATATAAAAATAATATTTTTATAAAAATTGTACTTTTTACAACTTTAAGATTATTTTTATATTTTGTATCTTTTTATTTGTTTTAGTGTAATTTTTGTATTTTTCGCTCGTAATTAGTTTTAAGATATAGTTTTTGACATAGTTATTTTTATTTATAGATTTTTAGGCTTTGCCGCAAAATCCCTTAAGTGCTTTTTCCTTAGACTAAGATTTAGGTGCTTTAGAATTTTGCGACGCCGTTTTTATATTTTTGTACCTTTTTTATTGTCATTTTGGGATATAGTATTTCTCTAAGCTTTAATATTTTTAGACGCAACTTTTAATTCTTAGTTTTTAGTTCCTTTTTAAGTTTCGACGCGCTACTTTCTTATTATTATTTTTTGACCATTTATTTTTTGACATTTTTCGACGCACTCTTTTTCTTTCTTATTTCTCACCGATCTAGTTTTAGGACATAGAATTTTCTATTTCTTCTCTCTAATTTCTTTAAATTTCAACGAAAAATTATTTTAAGCGGTTAAATTGATAGACATCCAAATTTTCTGCTTCGTAGTAATAGTTGGATTTGTTAGTGGCTGAGTTGTGAGCTTCCGATTTAAAGGGTTCTGGCTCCCTGCTACATCTATTGGCTATTCGAAACGTGGGCAAAAGCAGAAAAGTCTATTAATTGGATAACTTATATAATTTTTCTTTCTTTTTAAAAATTAATAGGATATTCAGTGAATGCACCGAGCAAAACGTTCACCACCTTTTGTACGTTCACCACCTGTAACTCGATCAAGACATCTAGCAAATATTGTCGCCGTTGATTTTTCTTTAGAATCGTCATCCAGTCGACCAAGTACTCCAATTCAAATTTTCGATAATCCATTTTTTGAACCCGACCTCACAGTTGAGAATCCGGAGAATATTCAGGGACCATTCATAGATCCTGAACCACTAATCTTTCCTCCGGAACCACCAATCATTCAAACAGAGATTGTCGAGGAACCAACCATTAAATCAAAATCATTTAGTGATTCAGATTCAACAAATTCAATCATGGAGAATCTGGAACCTCTAAGTATGTAACACCGAATGAGAGCTAAACGCACTGGCCAAGGTCACGCAATTACACAACCAGACATTAATGCACCAGATTATGAAATCAAAGGACAAATTCTACACATGGTGACTAATCAATGACAATTTAGTGGTGCGCTGAAGGAAAATCCAAATGAACATCTTCGTACCTTTAATAGGATCTGTACTCTATTTAAAATAAGAGAAGTAGAGGATGAACAGATATATCTCATATTATTTCCCTGGACTTTAAAGGGAGAAGCCAAAGATTGGTTGGAATCGTTACCTGAAGGGGCGATTGATACATGGGATGTTTTAGTTGAAAATTTTCTTAAACAATTCTTTCCTGCATCTAAAGCCGTGAGACTTCAAGGAGAAATTGTTACGTTCACACAAAAGCCAAATGAAACTCTATATAAGGCGTGGACAAGATTTGTAAAGTTATTAAGAGGATGTTCGCAACATGGTTTAGACACCTGTCAAATAGTACAAATATTCTACCAAGGATGCGACATCACTACACGAAAAGACATCGATATAGCAGCTGGTGGTTCCATTATGAAGAAAACCGCAACTGACACTTACAAAATTATTGATAACACTGCTTCCCACTCACATGAGTGGCACCAAGAAAAAGATATCGTTAGATCATCTAAAGCAGCTAGAGCCGATTCTAGCCATGACTTTGATTCCATTTCTGCAAAGATAGATGCTGTCAAGAGACGAATGGAAAAGATGACTAAAGATATTCACTCAATACGAATTAGTTGTGAGCAGTGTGGAGGACAACATTTGATAAAAGATTGTCTCAGTATTGAACTAACAATGGAACAAAGAGAGAATGTTTCATACATAAACCAAAGGCCTAGAAATAATTATCAGAATAATTATCAATCGCCAAGACCGATCTACAATCAAAACCAGAATTATAACTGAAATGTTCCATACAACAATCAACAAGGTCCTAGTAATCAACAAGTATCCAACAATACTTACAATCAACAAAGACCTAATTTTCAAAACAAATCACCACAAACCGATGATAAAAATCCGAATTTAGAAGATATGATGTCGAAGCTAGTTGAATCTTAAACTCAGTTTTTCACATCTCAGAAACAAACCAATGAACAAAATGCTCAAGCATTTAGAAATCAACAAGCTTCTATTCAAAATTTGGAACAAGAAGTGAGCAACCTAGCAAGGTTGATAGGTGAAAGAAAACCGGGAAGTCTACCTAGCGATACAAATGCTAACCCCCGGAATGAAACAGCTAAAGCCATTACCACAAGAAGTGGTATTACACTTAAACCACCTGAAATGCCTGTAATTTCTGAGGAAGCTATTCATACTCCACAAGAACCACAACCGGAACAAGATAAGGAAAAAGAACCGGTAGTTGAAAAGGTTAATGAAGATAACACAGTTAAGGCTAAACCTTATGTTAAACCATACCAACCACCACTTCCTTACCCGAGTAAAATGAGAAAAGAAAGACTTGAAGAAGAGCAATCCAAATTCTTGGATATGTTTAAACAAATAAATGTCAATCTTCCTTTCATTGATGTGATTTCAGGAATGCCTAGATATGCTAAATTTCTGAAAGATCTAATCACAAATAGAAAGAAAATGGAAGAACTCTCAGCTGTTACTATGAATGCTAATTGTTCTGCAGTGCTGTTGAATAAGATACCAGAAAAATTATCTGATCCAGGAAGTTTCACAATTCCATGTTTTCTGGGTAGTCTT
This sequence comes from Rutidosis leptorrhynchoides, assembly GCF_046630445.1. Taxonomy (NCBI): domain Eukaryota; kingdom Viridiplantae; phylum Streptophyta; class Magnoliopsida; order Asterales; family Asteraceae; genus Rutidosis; species Rutidosis leptorrhynchoides. Next base: position 240,709,869 of record NC_092341.1, read on the forward strand.
AGTTCAATAGAAGCACTGGCAGACTTAGGTGCTAGTATAAATTTAATGCCGTATTTACTATACGCTAAACTAGACCTTGGAGAATTGAAACCAACACGAATAAGTATACAACTAGCCGATCGATCAGTAAAATATCCTAGAGGGATAATGGAGAACATGCTAGTTAAAGTTGGTACTTTAGTATTTCCAGTAGATTTTTTTTATTCTGGATATGGAAGAAGATTCTCGAGTTCCTCTCATATTAGGAAGACCATTCTTAAACACGGCTAAAGCAATAATAAACGTGTTTGGTAAGAAACTGACCCTAAGTATAGAGTACGAGAGTATTACCTTTTCTGTTGATAGAGCCATGCAACAACCGCAATCTGCAGATGATACATGTTATTATATTCAAACTATAGATTCACATGCAGAATTGTTAGAAGAATTTCCAGAATTACAAGGAACAGTAGAATGTTCTTTAGGAGAAGGAACTGAACCAATTGATGAAACTGAAATGTTAGCTACACTTATGGCTAATGGATATGAACCAACAATAGAAGAAATTCAAATGCTAAAAGAAGAAGACAGATATCGATATAAATCATCGATAGAAGAACCACCGACATTAGAGTTAAAGCCACTTCCAAACCATTTGGAATATGCTTATTTACATGGTGAATCCGAATTACCTGTAATAATATCGTCTTCTCTTACTGAAAATGAAAAATCTCAACTCATTTCTGTGTTAAAAGCTCATAAACTAGCTATTGCATGGAAGATTCATGATATTAAAGGAATAAGTCCTTCGTATTGCACACATAAAATCCTTATGGAAGAAGGTCATAAAACGTATGTGCAACAACAACGAAGACTAAATCCTAATATGCAAGATGTTGTTAAGAAAGAAATTATTAAACTGCTTGATGCAGGTTTAATTTATCCAATTTCTGATAGTCCATGGGTAAGCCCAGTTCAATGCGTGCCTAAGAAGGGTGGCATGACTGTCATCACAAATGAAAAAAATGAGCTTATTCCTACTAGGACTGTAACAGGATGGCGTGTTTGTATTGATTATAGAAAATTAAATGACGCCACCAGAAAAGATCACTTTCCCTTACCTTTCATTGATCAAATGTTGGAAAGATTAGCCGGAAATAGTTACTATTGTTTTCTTGATGGTTTTTCCGGATATTTTCAAATTCCAATAGCACCCAAGGACCAAGAAAAAACCACGTTCACATGCCCTTATGGTACTTTTGCTTACAAACGCATGCCATTTGGACTTTGCAACGCCCCTACAACCTTTCAAAGGTGCATGATGGCGATTTTTCACGATATGATAGAAGAATGCATGGAAGTTTTCATGGATGACTTTTCAGTCTTCGGTGATACATTTGAATCATGTCTAGTTACTCTTGAACGAATGCTTATTAGATGCGAACAATCAAATCTAGTTCTTAATTGGGAGAAATGCCATTTCATGGTTAAAGAAGGCATCGTTCTTGGTCATAAAATTTCAAAGGAAGGAATTGAAGTGGATAGAGCTAAAGTAGATGTAATTGTTAAACTTTCACATCCCACCAATGTTAGAGGAGTTAGGAGTTTTCAAGGGCATGCCGGTTTTTACCGACGTTTCATAAAAGATTTTTCTAAAATTGCCACTCCTATGAATAAACTCCTAGAAAAGGATGCTCCATTCATCTTTTCAGATGAATGTATCAAATCTTTTAATATTCTTAAAGAAAAACTCACTAATGCGCCGATCATGATAACTCCAAATTGGAATCTACCATTTGAACTAATGTGCGATGCAAGTGATTTTGCAATGGGAGCCGTTTTAGGACAAAGGATTGAAAAACGATTTCAACCTATTTATTATGCTAGTAAGATGTTACAAGGAGCACAAACGAATTACACAACTACTGAAAAAGAACTCCTTGCTATTGTCTTTGCTTTTGACAAATTTCGATCATATCTCGTTCTAGCTAAAACGGTGGTCTATACCGACCATTCTGCTCTTAGATACCTATTTTCGAAACAAGATGCTAAACCAAGATTAATCCGTTGGATCTTACTCTTACAAGAGTTTGATATTGAAATCCGAGATAAAAAGGGAGCAGAAAATCTCGCCGCTGATCATCTTTCTCGTCTTGAAAATCCTGAATTAGAAGTTCTAAATGAATCGGCCATACAAGACAACTTTCCTGATGAATATCTATTGAAGATAGATTATAATGAAATTCCATGGTTTGCAGACTATGCAAACTACTTAGTATGTGGATTCCTTGAAAAAGGATTGTCGTACCAAAAACGAAAGAAATTCTTTAGTGATATAAAACACTATTTCTGGGAAGATCCACATTTGTTTAAAAGTTGTCCCGATGGAATAATACGCCGATGTGTATTCGAAAATGAAGCTAGTAAAATCTTAAACCATTGTCACACAGGACCAACAGGAGGGCATTATGGGCCTCAACTTACAGCAAGAAAAGTTTACGACGCTGGATTCTATTGGCCTACAATTTTCAAAGACGCACACCTTCTTTGCAAATCCTGTGATGCTTGTCAAAGGGCCGGAAAAATAAGTCAACGTGATAAAATGCCACAAAATGTCATTCAAGTATGTGAAGTATTTGACATTTGGAGTATTGACTTTATGGGTCCATTTCCAAAATCTCATAATAATCTTTACATTCTCGTTGCCATTGATTATGTATCTAAATGGGCTGAAGCACAAGCTCTCCCGACTAATGATGCACGAGTTGTAGTCTATTTTTTAAAACGTCTTTTTGCAAGGTTTGGAACACCGAAAGCATTAATAAGTGATCGGGGTACTCATTTTTGTAATAATCAACTTGAGAAAGTTCTCAAAAGATATGGAGTAACTCATAAAATCTCCACTGTTTATCATCCACAAACAAGTGGACAAGTTGAAAATACCAACCGAGCTTTAAAACGTATTCTAGAGAAAACTGTAGGATCAAATCCGAAGGAATGGTCCATGAAATTGGAGGATGCACTCTGGGCTTTTAGAACAGCCTACAAAACTCCAATTGGAACCACACCTTTTAAACTCATTTACGGAAAAGCATGTCATCTTCCAGTAGAAATTGAACACAAAGCATTTTGGACTTTGAAGACATGTAATCTTGATTTACATGAAGCTGGACGTCTATGATTAAGTCAATTAAACGAATTAGAAGAATTAAGACTTGAAGCATACAAAAATTCGTTAATCTATAAAGAAAGAACGAAGAAATGGCATGATAAAAGAATCAGAAGTTCAAAAGAATTTAAGGAAGGAGACAGAGTTCTTCTTTTCAATTTACGATTCAAGCTATTTCCTGGAAAATTGAAATCAAGATGGTCTGGAGCATTCATAGTCAAAAGAGTTGTCCCATACGGAACAATAGAGTTAATAAATTCAAATGGGATTGAATTTAAAGTTAATGGTCACAGAGTTAAACATTAGATACATGATCCGATGAAAGTTGACAACGAAGTTAATCACAATTTCAACACCACAGCTAACTAAGTGTGGGGAGGTTCGAATCTTTTTAGGGTAATATATATTTATGTTAGAGTTAGATATTCTGTTTTCGTGTAGTTCTCGAGAATGGAATCCGAATGGTCTTTCCCTAGCAGACCCTAAAGAACTAGTCTTCTCCCCCCATTCTGAATTTTTATTTTTTTTAGGTTTTACGAGATGAAGACTTCCGGTGAACTAAACCATGGTCTAATGCTACACGCTTTGATCACTAAACGTAATAATGACACCCTTCCAAGTGAATTGGTATCATTAATCAGAGGTAAATTGGACGGAGTAAGAAAAGAATCCAGGAACGAAAATAATAAGTTACAATTTGGTAAAGGAAAATCAAAATCCGCAGCGAAAAGAAGAGCACGATGCCTTGAAAGATGTCACAAATGCGGAAAATGGTCACACGAAGGAAAATGCTCGATGAATCAGACATATTCCAATACCGAATTCGTTACTTTATGCAGAGATGGATCGTTCATATGTTTCGAAGAAAAAATGTTGAATGCTCGAGGTTACGCCTATGTAGCTATGGAAAACCAATTAGTCCGACTATCTTATGAGTAGGCTAAAACAGGTCACTGAGAATTCTATTTCACAGGTAAGTATGTACAGTTTTTATTTTTATTTTTATTATTTTCAACCTTTTGATAATAAACGCTAAATCGTTCGCTATAAAGTATTAAATTGGTATTCAATAAAATTAGGTATGAGTAATCGAAATTATTGATATCATACAAAAATTTATTACATCACTGCGAAATTTACCGTTTATTCTTAAGGTATAAATATCTTTAATCAATCAACCCAAAATATTTCAAAAATTCGTCAGGAGTAAAACTAGGTAATATAGCCGAAATTACTTTACCGAAAAGAGGGGCGTATATTTTTGATAATATTTGATTGATTAAAGTGGGATAAAAGACCAAAAAAGATTTTTAATTTTATTTTTACCATGTTTTTAAAATTAATATTTAAATATTAAATTATTATTGTAAACTTTTTAAAATCAATATATTTAAGTTTGTAAATATTTGAAAAATTAATATTTTTAATATAAGTTTGTTGTATAAAAACAAAAATATAATAAAAGTTTGGTGTGAATTTTCAATTTTATTAATATAAAATTTTAATTTTATTCATTTTAAATTTAAGTTTGGTGTGAATTTAAAAATAAAAATTTACTTTATTTCGTTAAGTTAAAAATATGATTTTTAAAATTCGTCGTAAGTTGAAGACTAGGTCATTGAACCGAAATTGCTTTACCCAAGGGAGGGACGCGAACTTTTATTATCATTATTTTTAATCTTATTGAATTAAAGTATGCCAAAAATATTTAAAAAACCCAAAAACCTTTGCTTTTAAAACTGCGCTTAAAATTGACAAATTTTAAAATTTTGTCGAGGGACGGACTAGGACATCGTTCCGAAACGCCCTCATCCTAAAAAGAAACAATTTTTTAAAATTTAATTTAATTCTATGTTTTAAAAAGTGTAAGGTTTTATAAAAAAAAAATATATATACCAGACCCATGCGATCGCATGGGTTTTGAACTGCAACTCCATGCGATCGCATGGAGCTGGAAAACAGGCCAGATACAAGAGCTCCAGCGAGCTGTTCTGTCTCTTCCACACCACACACATACACATACGAAATTCTCTCAAAACCTCACCAAATTTCAACAAATTTTCACCGTAATTTGTCAAATTTCTTGCTCTAATCATGCCTAGGTTCGGATTCTTCAACAAAAAGGTAAAAATTACATCCCTAAACTGATAAATTTTCTAGTTTTTGTGATAATTACCAATATTTTATCTAATGCAATTTTGTTAATTTCTAGTGTAATTAGAGTTAAATTGTTAGTATATTATGCATGTATAACCTATATTAATGCTATTTAACATGATTTGAAGCCAAAAACTTCAAAAATTTTAGAAATCTAGGGTTTGTGTTCTTGAGCAATTTGAGACTTTTTGATTTAAACAGGTTATGGCCGATTTTTGTCATGAATTATTGCTAAATTAAGTAGTGTAACATGTTTAGGTAGTTAAATGATCCAAACTTCGATTCTAAACATGATTTTTGAAAATTAAAGTGGACTTTTTAGGTACAAAATTCATGAACTTGATTAATTTGATATAATTGCCATTAGAGACTTGTTTAATTGCTAGTAACGGTTGTTTTGACATGTTATTTGAGTTAAATGCTTATGAACTTTGTATACATTTTCATATGAGCTTATTTGAAAAAGTGTAGAATTGTAAAAAATGTGAAAATGTGTATAAGTTTAATTTTGATTGAACATGTTATTGTGGTTAATTTAAGTTGTTATTTTGCTAACACTAATGCATATTTGGATGCACAAATTTTATGTTTAATGTGCTTTGCAGAAAACCGATACTGCTGGTGCTTCATCACCATCTAGACAACCACAACAAGAACCTGAACCAGAATATGAGCCGCAATACGAGCCAGAACCCGAACAAGAACCACAATAGGAACAACAACATCAGCCTAATCAACATGTACCTTATTATGATCCGCTACAATTTATTGATGCCTTCACAGTATTTCCAATACATCTGCCAGTAGAATACCCAACAATTCCTGAACACACGTTGCATCCTAATATGAGATTCGATAGAAGCTGGATGGATTACCCAGCATATCAAAGTAGCAAATTCAAACTGCTACCAAAAGATGTAGAGGTGCCTAGGGTAATTGATTGGGATCTTTTGGAAAGGGTCCAACTAGCTGATCGAGTTAGGGAGCATCTGATCCAAAGGTATGGCAGTTCTTCTTTTACCGATTGGGAACGTTTATTCACCATTCGTAGACCTGTATATAAGGAATGGTGTGTAGAGCTCATGAGTACTATAGCATTAAATGTAGATGTAGATAGATTAGATGATAGAAGTTTTCTTAGATTTATACTTGGCCGTAGGATGTACAGGATTTATACTTGACCTGTATATAAGGAATGGTGTCCATGCTAGACATGGCCAGGGCATTACAGATTTATACTCCTAGTGAATTGCTACTACCTAATTGTATGAATTTGATTTATCGTGGTGAAAGGGTAGATAGGAATTTTAACACGAACGCCGTCTGGAGGCGTATGTCAAACTATAATGTTTTTACACTGGGAGGAAAACACTCCTACTTACATATTAACAAAGCCGAGCTTCGTATAATTCATAGATTTTTGGCTAACTCGATTACACAGAGAGGTCACAACAAGGAGAAAATGACCTTACATGATTTATTTTACCTAAAGTGTATTCGAGACCCGAGAAGCTTTCTTAATATCCCATACTGTGTTGGTTTTTATTTGTCTAAGATGGTGGAAGGAATACAGGAAGGGGGATTATAGGAGGGGGTATTTTTGTTACTCTCATTGGAGAGTATTTAAGTATAGATAAGGACCAAGGGGGTCCACTTTTGGAATGTAGGGAGCAGGTTGAGCCTTTAGGATTGAGGGTTTATGCGGGTGCTAAGGTATTGAAGAGTATACGCAACCAAGCAATACCCTATGAAGGTAGTCATCCTCAGGTAGAGAGAGGCTCAGATGAGGAGATGGAGGAAGCAGATGACATTAGGGATGTCATTCGGGAGGCTATGACTGATGTCTACCAGCGTGTAGATGAAGTGGATATGACAAACGCGGAGAGATTTCGTCGGATGGAGCAGTGTCAAGCCCGGAATGATTACGAGCATTCCAGGCAACGACAGCATGATAGATGGGACTATCATCAGCGTCATATTATAAGCCGGCTGTCACCTCAGGATCACTACGTTCTGACCCGACCCGCTTACTATCCTCCACACCAGCCCGAGATGAGACCACCATATACTCTCTACGACCCTAACCAGGCCTACCAATACACCTATCACTAACCATGGAACCCGGACGACGACATGAACTGGAACCCCTATCCAAATTGATTTAGTTCCTGTTGGTAATTTTTATGACTTTTATTATTTCTGTTTGTTTATGTTTAAACATATGATATTTTGATACTTTTATTGTAATGTTTAATATTTTAATTATTTGGTACTAATATTTCATATTTGATTTGAAAGTGGGATTTTAAGTCCCATTTCAAATTACCATGCATGTTTATATTTGTATGTATGTATATTGTCAATTGTACACAACAGGGTAAAACAACGCATTTTCAAAGACTGGCATTAAGTTCAGCAAAAGCTACTAATTTTGACGACAAAACAAAAAACAAATGTGATGTAACAACAAGACGGAATGAACAAATGATGTGCACCATTTATCATTCAACAAACAAACGCCAATATGTTTGGAAACTTTGGTAAAATTTAATCATTTTTCTACGCTAATCACCCTCAATAATTTAAATTGTTACTGATTTCTTGCAAATGAGGGCATTGCAAGATCTTAAGTGTGGGAAGGGGTTAAATTCTTTCGAATTTTTAAATTTTTTGACTTATACACTTGGTTACCATTAAAAATACTAGTAAAGCAGTAGTTGTATTAGAATCTAGTGCTCTCTGATAATAAAGAACAGCCCTAGTCTTATATACTGACTACCCAATTCTAGTAAAATTTTTCAAAATTTTCAATTAAATGAATTCAAAATCATGTTTATACATATTTATGAACGATAAAACTAGGTGTTAATACCGAAATTATTGTTACCTCGGAAAGGACATAAATTGAGAAACAAACCAAAATGTTAGAATTCATTTAAAATGGAATAGAGGACAATAAAAAGGCAAAGAAAGGAAAATAAAAGGCAAGTGTGGGAAAAATTTATCAAGTTATTTTGAACATATATCACATATTTTTGTACAAATAACTGAAGATGCTTTTGCTTTAGACTAAACTAATCAGTTTCACCCGATTTACTGTAATATATTTGAAAGAAAGATGGAGCTACACGATGAATCAATTCCATCATTAAAAGGAAGTAAAGTCTTCCGAAAAAGAAACGCGCTTCATGATTTAGGTCATGAAGTTGTCGTCCAGACCAGCTGTAGGTTGACGAAAAATCTAGAAAAGTCATCACTAAAATCAGCTGGAAATCCACGGACCTCATCATCAAACAGGGTCACCAAGTGATCAGACTTATCCGAACCATGAGAGGATCTGTCTTGTAAAATGGGGAGGACAACGTGCAAATTAGCTGGATAAGACTAATGAATCAGATCTCCAGAAAGGATAATCTCCTTAAAGATTAAAAATCAGCTTTTAAGACTGATATTACTCAATCCTTGAGATTGACTTTTAAGGATTGAGAATTACAAACTCATGGAATTCAATGATATCTAAACTCGAGCTTGAACGAGAAAATATTTTGATCAAAATTACAAACCGATTTGTTTTCTGAAAACCTATTTTCAATACGTTCATTACCATTGAACGTAAAATCCTAGGAATTCACCTGGAATTCATTAGGTCACCTGAACCAAATCAGGTGTCAATCGTAAGAACGGTGGTTGCATAATATGGTCAAAGACAGGACCTTGTGCCAGACCGTATAGGGTGAGCTTTAATATTTCTCCTACCAAGGATAGTAATTGCATCCGACACGTTATAGACTATAATTAAAAGCATGTCAGGGGACATTGCCTTAACAGTTGCTTGTTCAACGCTTTCCTGTACAACCGGACGGTAGTTTACCGAAAGGTAATATACGGAACAAGTATACTGGGCATGTTGCTTTCCCAATACAAGGTTAGCAAGTGGGTGACACAAAACCGTAAGTTTTGAGCTAAAATTTTCAAATCTGAAACCCACCAAACCCACAAAAACATTTTCCAACACCGGTGAAGGGTTATTCCGGAAGATTTATCTAGGGTAAAAGCTAGATTGAATTTACAAAAGATCAAATGTTTTCATAAAGATCCAATTTCCTTAAGGATCTAAATTTTTACAGTCATGTGGGACTGTAAACCACATCGTTACTACCATTGTTTATACCGCCATATAGAAATCACTGATGTACAAAGTGTGAAGAATAAAGAAGTGATTCTAGTATTTTTAATTCAAGACTATATTGCTTGAGGACAAGCAACACTCAAGTGTGGGAATATTTGATAATGCTAAAAACGAATATATAATTCATAGAATTATCCTTTAAGAAAGACAAGCTTTTAGTTGCAATTGTTCTATTTACAAGTGATATTCGTTTAAATAATAAAAGGTGAAGACAAAAGACAGATTCGACGAATTGAAGACGCAAACTACCAAAAAGCTCAAAAGTACAAAATACAATCAAAGTGGTTCAAATTATTGATGAGAAACGTCTCAAAATTACAAGTGTACAAGACGCAAAACGCAAAATACAAGATATTAAATTGTACGCAAGGACGTTCGAAAATCCAGAATCGGGACCAAAGTCAACTCTCAACGCTCGACGCAACGGACTAAAAATTACAAGTCAACTATGCACATGAATATAATATAATATATAATTAATTCTTAAAATTAATATATATATTATATTATATATTATAAACGTCGGCAAACAAGAAAACAAAGGAGTGTGAGCTGATACCTACCACCATGCAATCGCATGGCCTGTAGGCTTCTTTTCCATGCGATCGCATGGCCCTGAAATCCAGGCCACATGCTATAAATTCGCGTGTTTTGGCTCAGTTTTATATCATCAATATCAATCCATCTCTCTATCTATCACGTATATATATATATATATATATATATATATATATATATATATTATAATTTTAATTTTAATTTTAATTTTAATTTTAATTTTAAATTCTAATAATAAGGGTATGTTAGCGAATATTGTAAGGGTGTAAGTCGAAATTCTGTCCGTGTAACGCTACGCTATTTTTAATCACTGTAAGTTATGGTTAATGTTATTTTTAATTTAATGTCTCGTAGCTAAGTTATTATTATGCTTATTTAAGACGAAGTAATCATGATGTTGGACTAAATATTAAAATTGGGTAATTGGGCTTTGTACCATAATTGGGGTTTGGACAAAAGAACAACACTTGTGGAAATTAGACTATGGGCTATTAATGGGTTTTATATTAACTAAACGATACCTCGTTAATTTAATATATAGATTTATAATTTGACGTATTTATATATAACCACATACGCTTGACTGGGCATGGTGAGCGGGATATCTATAAATACCAATAATTGTTCATTTTACCGGATACGGAACTGGATTAATAGTTAATAGACTTGTTGAAACATGGGTGGATTACATTCAAGGGTAATTGGTGTAATTGTTAACAAAGTAGTAAAACCTTGATTTACACGCAGTCGATAACCTGGTGTATTCATTAAACAAAGTATTAAGACCTTGTTACAATTCGAATCCCCAATTAGTTAGAATATTTGACTTCGGGAATAAGAATAATTTGACGAAGACTTTCGCACTTTATATTTATGACTGATGGACTATTATGGACAAATCCGTATGGACATATTGAATAATCCAGGACAAGAGACAATTAACCCATGGTAATAAAACTAAAATCAACACGTCAAACATCATGATTACGGAAGTTTAAATAAGCATAATTTATATATTTCATATTTAATTGCACTTTTAATTATCGCAATTTTATTTACTGTCATTATATTTAATTGCACTTTTAATTATCGTACTCTTTAATTATCGCAATTTTATTTTATCGCACTTTTATTTTATCGCAATTTCATTATCGTTATTTAATTTACGTTTTAAATTAAGTTGTATTTATTTTTAATATTTTACATTAGGTTTTAACTGCGACTAAAGTTTTAAAAATTGACAAATCGGTCATTAAACGGTAAAAACCCCCCTTTTATAATAATAATATTACTTTTATATATATTTGTATTTTTATAAGTTAAAACTAATATAGCGTTAAGCTTGTTTAATTTTCCCTGTGGAACGAACCAGACTTACTAAAAACTACACTACTATACGATTAGGTACACTGCCTATAAGTGTTGTAGAAAGGTTTAGGTATATCCATTCTATAAATAAATAAATATCTTGTGTAAAATTGTATCGTATTTAATAGTATTTCGTTATTAAAATAATACTATTTCCTAGTACGCCTCGCACACATCAAACAACAGGTTCTTACCAATTGTTTTTGTTGGTTCAACGGTTTTGGTTGGTGGAGATTTAGTCTTTCGAATCACAAAGGTGACCGATTTGTCACCATCACTAAGTGTCATTCTACCCTCTCTTACATCAAATAACGCCCTGGTGGATGCTAAGAATGATCGACCTAAAATTAGAGGAATGTTTGAGTCCTCTTCTATGTTAATGACAAAAAATTCGACTAGAAAGGTTAAATTACCTACTTGAACGGGTAGGTTGTCAGCAATTCAACTGGGTGCCTAATGGTTTGATCAAAGAATCGAACACTCATCTCTGTTGGACTTAACTCACCTACTCCTAATCTCTTATATAATGAAAGAGGCATAACACTCACACTCGCACCTAAATCTGCTAGTGCATCATACATGACACAATCACTAAGTAGACAAGGAACAATAAATTCACCCGGATCACCTAACCTTGGTGGAGGTTTCGGTGGAACTATCTTCACCGGGTTTATCTTTACGATTTTTGTTTCTTGTACTTTCTTATTCTTTTTCTTCTTTCCAGAGGTATCACAAACTTTATTACCTATTACTTGCTCATACTCAACTCCTTTTCTTGGAAACGGGATGGGTGGTCTGTATGGTGCCACCAATGGCTTTACATACTCGGGTAGTGGTGGTGGCGTAACTTCTTCATTGTTACTCACATCGAAAACCTTCCCATCTTCTGATGCTAGTTTTTTAGAATTCGTTGATACCATATTAACATTCTCATTCCGAGGATTTACTTCAGTATCACTCGGTAGCTTTCCTTGTTCCCTCTTACTCATCAAGCTAGCAAGAGTACCTACGTGTTTTTCTAGATTCAAAATGGAAGCTTGTTGAGTTCTTAATAACTGATCAAACCTCTCATTTGTTTGGGTTTGAGATGTAATAAATTGTGTTAGAGATTCCATTAGCCTTGCCATCATTTCTTCCAGATTTGGCTTTTTCTCTTTGGTTTGTTGTGGTGGTTTATATAAGCCAGGTCTTTGTTGATTGAAAGTGTTGTTTTGAGTTGGTTGGTTATTCAGACCTTGTTAGTTGTACGAGTTATTGTTAGGTCCATTTGGATTGTAAAGAATGTTTTGGTTTCGATTAAAGTTTGGCCTTGGCGGTTGATAATTATTTCCCGGCCTTTGGTTTATGTAGGAAACATTCTCTCGTTGTTCCATCGTTTGCTCAATGTGGCAATATTTCGTTAAGTGTGGTCTATCGCATTGCTCACAATGGATTCTTATTGCGTGAATATCTTTAGTCATCTTTTCCATTCTTCTTTCAAAAGCATCTATTTTTGCGGAAACAGAATCAAAGTCATGGTTAGAATCGGCTCTAGCCACTTTAGATGATCTAACGATGTCTTTTTCTTGATGCCACTCATGTGAGTGGGAGGCTGTGTTATCAATAATTTTGTAAGCTTAGATTGCGGTTTTTTTCATAATGGAACCACTAGCTGCTGTGTCGATATCTTTTCGTGTAGCAACATCTACACCTTGGTAGAATATTTATACTATTTGATAAGTATCTAAACCGTGTTGAGGACATCCTCTCAACAATTTTCCGAATCTTGTCCACGCCTCATATAGAGTTTCATTTGGCTTTTGCGTGAACGTAACAATTTCTCCTTGAAGTCTCACAACTTTAGATGCCGGAAAGAATCTTTTAAGAAAATTTTCAACTAAGACATCCCATGTGTCAATCGCTCCTTCGGGTAATGATTCTAACCAATCTTTGGCTTCTCCCTTTAAAGTCCAGGGAAATAACATGAGATAGATCTGTTCATCCTCAACTTCTCTGATTTTGAATAGAGTACAGATCCTATTAAATGTTCGAAGATGTTCGTTTGGATCTTCTTTTGGCGTACCACTATATTGGCATTGATTAGTTACCATGTGTAGGATTTGTCCCTTGATTTCATAATCTGGGGCATTAATGTCTGGCTTAATAATGGCGTGACCTTGGCCCGTACGTGTGGCTCTCATTCGGTCTTCCATACTTAGAGGTTCCGTTACTTCCATAATTGAATTTGTTGAATACGAATCACTAGAGGATTCTGATTTAACGGTTCGTGGTTCAGGAGGAATAATTAGTGGTTCAGGATCTTGGAATTATCTTTGAATATCCTCCGGGTTCTTGATAGTGAAATCGGGTTCAATAAATGGATTATCGGAAATTTGAATTGGAGTATTTGTTCGACTAGATGATAATTCTAAAGAAAAATCGACAGCGGCAATATTAGCTAAATGTCTTGATTGAGTTACAGGTGGTGAACGTACGAAAGGTGGTGAACGTTTTGCTCGGTGCATTCACTGAATATCCTATTAGTTATAAAAATAAAAATAAAAAAAATTATATAAGTTATCAAATTAATAGACTTTTCTGCTTTTGCCCACGTTTCGAATAGCCAATAGATGCATCAGGTAGCCAGGACCCTTTAAATCGGAAGCCCACAACTCGCCACTAACAAATCCAACTATTACTACAAAGCAGAAAATTTGGATGTCTATTAATTTAACCGCTTAAAATAATTTTTTTCGTCGAAATTTTGAAGATAAAATCTATGTCCTAAAAACTAGAGCTTAGAAATGATAAAGAAAAAGAACGTCGAAAAACGTCGAAAAATAAAAATAAGAAAGAAAAACGTCGAAACTTAAAAGTCTAAAAACTAAATCTAAAAAGTTGCACCTAAAGGTATTAAAGCTTAAAAGGAATTCTAAACGGAAAATGGCAATTACTTAAAAGGCACTAAAATTTAAAACGGCGTCGCAAAATTCTAAAGCGCCTAAATCTTAATTCTAAAGAAAAAGCACTTAAGGGAATTTACGGCAAAGCCTAAAAACTAGAAATATAAAAATAACTACGGCAAAATACTAAACTTAAAACTAATTACGAACGATAAATATACAATTTAGGAATTAAACGATTAAAATATACAATTTATAAAAAGATATAAAAAGTGACAAAATTATTTATTTTTATAAAAATATTATTTTTATATTATTATTTTATAAAAGTATTAATTTTATATGATTAATAAAACTAATAAACTTAATAATATAATAATAATTAAACACTTAAAACTAAATAATATAAAAATCAAACCCTAAATAATAATAATAAAAATATAATAACCTACTCCGTATTAATTGAATTAAGGATCAGGCCTGTCCCATCACCCCATGCGTTCGCATGGGGTTTCAACCTTCTTTACATGCGATCGCATGGCCGAGGGGTCCAGTTTACAAATGGGTTTCGATCAGGCCTCGGCCAAATTTAATATTTTTATTTGATTTTTGATTTTAATAAATAAAATATTTATATAATATTTATATAAAATTAAAAAAGTATTTTTTAATTTCATAAATAAAGTCTTAAATATATATATATATATATATATATATATATATATATATATATATATATATATATATATATATATATATATATATATATATATATATATATATATATATATATTTTTATTATTTTTAACACTTATTATAAATACAAAATATTTTTATGAAATAAGAAATAATATATTTTTACAAAAATATAGTTTTACTAAAATATAGCGTAAAAATATAGCGTTTCGCCAAGTCCCCGGCAGCGGCGCCAAAAACTTGATGTTATGCGAGGTGTATACGAAATACTATTATTTTTACTATGAAATATTATGAAATATTACCCAAGTTTTGTTTATTTATATAGATGGGATATACCTAAACCTTGCTACAACACTTATAGGCAGTGTACCTAATCATAGAGTAGTGTAGTTTTTAGTAAGTCCGGTTCATTCCACAGGGAGACGGCTTATTGTGTATACTATATTTTTAAATAATTATATATATATATATATATATATATATATATATATATATATATATATATATATATATATATATATATATATATATATATATATATATATATATATATATATTAGTAATATAGTAGTATTATTATTATTATAAAAGGGGGTTTTACCATTTAATGACCGGTTTGTCGATTTTATATTTTAAGCGTAAAGATAAATGACGATAATTAAAATGCGTAAAATAAATAACAATATTTAAAATGACAATAAATAAATGATAGTAAATAAAAGTACGATGAGATATAAAATAAAACAATTAAGCTTATTTAAACTTCCGTAACCATGATGTTTGACGTTTTGATTTTAATTTATTACTCTTGGGTTAATTGTCCTTTGTCCTGGATTATTTGATACCTATTTGGTTTTTGTCCATAATAGTCCATCGGTCATAATTATAAAATGCTCGTCAAATTAACCTTATTCCCGAAGTCAAATATTCCAACTAATTAGGGATTCGAACTGTAACAAGATTTTATTACTTTGTTAACAATTACACCAATTATCCGTGTATGTAATCCAACCATGTTTTAATGAGATATGAATATTAATTTACCCACTTGATCAGAATGAATAATCAATTACCCAACCCGAATAATTAATTAAATGATTGTAAACGATGTCGTATAAACATCACTAAATAGGACATTCGTAAACAATTTAATAATTATTAGTTTAACTAATTTGAAGATAGGTTCGACAGGTTCCAATGAGTTGTCGTTCAATTAGACAATACCCCCTACCTATTAATAGTCAATAGTCCAATGTTCACAAGTGTCGGTCTTTTGTCCAA
This sequence comes from Rutidosis leptorrhynchoides, assembly GCF_046630445.1. Classification (NCBI taxonomy): domain Eukaryota; kingdom Viridiplantae; phylum Streptophyta; class Magnoliopsida; order Asterales; family Asteraceae; genus Rutidosis; species Rutidosis leptorrhynchoides. The sequence goes on from NC_092341.1 coordinate 240,726,151, forward strand.
ACCTTAATTATGGTACAAAATCTAATAACCCAATCTTAATTTTTAGTCCAACATCATGATTACTTCGGCTCAAATAAGCATAATAATAACTTAGTTACGAGACATTAATTTAAAAAGCAAGAACATAGCTTACAGTGGTGATTAATCGCGTAGTGTTACACGGACAGAATTTCGACTTACAAAACCTTAAAACATTTCTTACATTAACCCAATTATTATTAAACTTAAATTAAACTTAATATTATAAATATAAATATATATATTTCTTACAGAGGAAGAAGAGTGAAAGAGTGTAATTCATTCGGCAGAAAACGTCGCCTTTTATAGCACTTGGCCAACTTTTCAGGGCCATGCGATCGCATGGCTTTGATGCCTTGTTACCATGCGATCGCATGGAAGGCAAATCCAGCTCACATTGCAATTAAAACGTGGGCGGCTGCTGAATTATTATAATATATAATATAATATATATAATTATATATAATTATATATATATTATATTATATTCGTGTGCATAGTAGACTTGTAATTTTAGGTCCGTTGTCTCACGTGTTGATGCTTGGTTTATGTCTCGGTTCCGGATTTTCGAACGTCCTTTTGTATGCGTAAATATCTTGTACTTTGCGTTTCGCAATTTGTAATTTGCACAAAAAATTATTTTCCTTAACTCCCAAAATCCGCGCAAGTCTTTTAACTCACTTTTTAGGACGCTTTTGAGTGCACTATGGCTTTAAGGACCCTTTTCCAGTTTTAGTGGCACTTTTTCTTCAATTCTTTAATCTTCGTGCTTCGTCTTCGCATTTATTTATTTAAACGATTACAACTTAAAAATAGAATAATTACAACTAAAAACTTTACATATTGGGATGATATTGCGACTAAATATATGTTTATTTAGAGCACTATCACCTATATTTACTTAAGAATACAATATTTATATTTTTAATAAAAATTATAATTATAATAATAATGATAATAAATAATAATAAAGTTTGCTTAAAATTAAAAATTTATATTTTTATTAAAAATTATTGCTAATAACAAATGCCTCTTATAATTTATGTAAACATTAAAATGCAATTATTTAATGAAAGTTGTACAATATGTTTCAAAGTTTGTATATGTGCTCATGGAGTGTTTTGTAAAAGATTGTACAATTTGTTTTAAAGAGTGTACATATGATAAGAGGAGTGTTTTATTATAAGGTTGTACATAATAATTCAAATATAATACATATAGTAATAGTAATAGTAATAGTAATAGTAATAGTAATAGTAATAGTAATAGTAATAGTAATAGTAATAGTAATAGTAATAGTAATAGTAATAGTAATAGTAATAGTAATAGTAATAGTAATTAGGGTGTTTTACCATAAGGTTGTACATAACGTTTCTCATATTGTACATTTGTTTAACATGTTTTAATTTTTATTAAATATAGTAACAAAGTTAGTTTAACGACATCATCATGGATGTCTAAAAAAATTTCTTTTTATTTTTGAATTATTTTTAACCTTAGAAAATGTTTTTTATGACATCATCAAGTTAGGAATTTAATAGATAATATATATATATATATATATATATATATATATATATATATATTATTAAAAATAATATATGTTTGTTTGTTTTTGTAGCTATCGAAGAAGCACCGATTTCAAAAAAAATGTAAAGCGTGGACAAGCCAAGAAGAAACGTGGTTGGCTTTATGTTGGATAGATCCGTCCGAAGATCCTTTTTAAATGTTAATATTATGATTATTATGTTGTACATTTGTATTTGTATATTCAAGTTATTTTGAATTTCTTACATATAATGTATCTTATTAGATGATTCGTTGATTTGTCTACATGTATCTTGAGATTTTTTTATCTTTTGATTTTTGTGTCGCCTCACAATTTTAGTATTTTTAATGTTTATATTATGATTATTATCAGTCATCTAATGATATGGAAGTAGTAAGTTCATTTTATTGTTAGTATTGCATTAAAAATCATGAATGATTATTATAAATTTATCAATTGCAAAGTCAAACATCATGTTTTCTAGGCGTATCAATAGATTTATGTCTTTATGATTTATACAATACCATGTTCTTGGGCTTATTATCACATGAAGAATCCTAAGTAAGTAGTATTCATTGATTATTCCTATTTATAATGGAAAAAAATAAACAAGATTTTGTAACGACATTTTTTTATATCAAGATTATGAAATAATCCTTTTTACCATAGTCTTTTTTGAATATATAATTAGAACAAAATATATGTACATAGAACTGTTATGCACTATATCGTACATTATTCATTTGTGATGTTTATTATTTAATGTTGGAAATAACCTTATAAGGTGATGCTAATATCAAAAGTGAATGTATGAAATATAGTTGATTGTTTTGTTGTTTAAGTTGATATTGTATAGATAGTGGACAATTGTGTGTAAATTTGACTCAAATTTATTTAAAGTTTCATTGCTCTATGTAATCATTTGAAACATTTGTTTTGAATGGAAAATATTATTATATCAAATGATACATATATACATATGGGACATGCATATGATCACATATATTATAACACAATACTTAAATGTACAATTTTGTTTTGCAAATACATATTCAAAAAATCATGCTTAAACACATGTAGAATGAAACCAACATCAAGTTAAACATGAATTTTAAAATATTGAGATTTAGGACAAGCCGTGCAACGTACGGGCTTTGCCCGCTAGTATTACTAATAGTTAAGATAGTGTTTGAACGATGAATGAATTATCACATCAGTTGAACCATTAAGTATTAAGTATATTATATGTAATTCACAGTCATAAATAAATGCATTGAACCATTAATAATTACGGAGTATTATTTAATTTATTTATATACTTTTATTTATTATTTAATTTATTTAACTAACAAAAAGTATAATATAAATAGAAATAAGTATCATTGTGATTTTTTTTTAAAAAATTGTCCCAATTTCTAAAAAAAATTCAGCTCTTTTTTGCCATTTTTTAATAGTCCAAATAATATTTTAACCCAAAATCTGGCCCAATTTAATAATCCTAAAATATGACCCAATTGTATATCATAAAACCCTAAAATTTACACCTCTTTCATCTCATGTTCTTCTTCTTCATCTCTCCTCTCTCTGTAACTAAAAATAAATCACATCACCTGCAAACTCAAAGAAAAAGAAGGAAAAAAAGAAGAAAGGAAAGAAAAAACAAAGAAGAAGAAGAAGAAAAAGAAAGAAAAGATAAAAAAGAAAAAAAGAAAAAGAAAACAGCGTTACACAAGCAATGGTGGGAGTCGACGGCGAGGTTTAACGCCGGCGGAGAGTCGACACCACCACCGTCCCCGGTGTTAAATTCGGAAAACAGTGAAAAAACTCACGACTCCTAGTACTCTAAACTTGAATGGTTTATCTACTTTTTATTTAGCGATTGATATTTTACTCACAATATAATTATATACTTCATTCGTCTCAAATCTTTTGTCCCCAGACAAAAACATACAGCTTAAGAAAAAGTACCTGACGCATGTACTTTTCTGTTAACTTTCCAGTTTTACCCCTTACATTTTACCTATATTTTTGTCTTATATGTATAAGGGACACAAAAAAATGTATCACATTATTCCTTTTCATTTATGAAAGTGGATAATTAATTTGAGATATTTAAAAAAGGAATAATGGACAATAGATATGAGACGGAGAGTATATACTTATAAGCGTATGAAGTTTGGGGCAGCCTGCCCAGGGAGATCCACCAAGTATACACATACACATTTTTATATATGTTCATTGTTAGCCATTATATTTTAGCCCATGTATTTAGCAGTTGTGCTTAGCTCATTTTCATTGTTAGTGTTTTGCCCTAAAAGCCATGGAAACCTTAATGGACTCAAGCCCACAAACGGACTTGAGCCAAACCTAATCCATCTAACACTCCCCCGCAGTTCGAGCGGTGAAATCATGAAAGCTCAGACTGGAAGAAAACGCTAATACAAAATAAACAAATAAAATTAACTTCTTTTTTTCCTTCTCTTGTTTGATGCGCCAAACAGACAGATATTCGCGCGGATGCGGTTGCATATTGCTTGACTCTGTATTCCTTTTCCGTAGCATTTTTTATTTATTTTACATCGTGGCTTGCTTTACCTAAGGATTGAGCAGGACTTGGGCATAGAACTTTTGTCGACGATAACAGTCATCTTCAGCGCTGCAAAAGATAGTTTTTTTGTATTCCTCTTTTTTTTCGGGGTTTGGAACCTAATCAAGCTAGACGGCTCATTCCCACGCTGATGTGACACTTCTTTATTTATTTATCGATATGGATCCGGCATTGCCTACCTCATCCTATATGTTGGTGACATTGTGTTGACAACATCCTCCACTAGCTTGCTTTAACGAATTATTCAGTCTTTACATAAGGAATTTGCCGTGACTGACTTAGGATCACTGAATTATTTTCTTAGCATTTCAGCATCGCGTATGTTCTTATCTCAGAAGCAGTATGCCATAGAGATTCTTGAGTGAGCCAGTGTGACTTACTGTTAACCGAGCAGGACCCTGTTGAGCTAGGCACTAAGCTCACTGCCCACGGTCCCTCTGTGCATGACCCGACTTTATATGGTAGCCTTGCAGGTGCATTGCAGTATCTAACCTTCACTCATCCAGACATCTTCTATGCAGTTCAGCAGATTTGTCTTTTCATGCACCACCCACGAGAGCAACACTTACACGCTCTCAAGTGGATTGTTCATTATGTTCATATGACTCTTAACATGGGATTACAGTTATATGCATCGTACCCTACCACTTTGGTTGCTTACTCTGACACTGACTGGGTCAGTTACCCTAACACCAGATGATCCACTTCTGGGTATTGTTTCTTCCTTGGCAACAATCTACTCTCTTGGTCTTCGAAGCGGCAACCTACTACTTCTTGCTCCAGTGTCGAGGCAGAATATCGAGGAGTTGCCAATGCTATTGCTGAAAATGTTAGCTCCGTCTACCTTGCATCTAATCTGGTCCAACGTCAGCGGACCAAACACATTGAGATAGACATTCATTTTGTCATAGATTTAGTTGCTCGAAGACATGTCCGGGATCTGCGTGTTTTATCTAGATATTAGTTTGCAGACATCTTCACTAAAAGCCTCCCATTTGTTATATTTGACGAACTCAGATCCAGTTTGAGCGTTCGTCGTGCTCCCGCTCCAACTACGAGGAGGGGGTGGGGGTAGGGGGGGGGGGATTTTAGTCATTATATTTTAGTCCATGTATTTAACAGTTGGGCTTAACCCTTTTCATTGTTAGGGTTTTGCCCTTTATATATTCATTTTTTATGTACTCTTTATCATTGAGAAAGAATACACATCTTCAATCTAACAATATATAAAAAATGAACATAAAATCGGCCATAGATTTAATAAAATCGGCCCTTACACCAACGTAATGTACATAAAACTATGAATAAACAGTGCATAAAGGGCAAAATAGTACATAATGTACTGTTTATCAATGGCCGGTTTTATCAATGTACTGTCTATCAATGGCCGGTTTTATCAATGTACTGTTTATCAATGGCTGGTTTTATCAATGTACTGTTTATTAATGTACTGTTTTATCAATGTACCGTTTTATCTATGGCTGGTTTTATATATTCAATCATTGATAAACAATACATAACATGAATATATAAAGGGCAAAACCCTAACAATGAAAAGGGACTAAGCCCAACTGCTAAATACATGGACTAAAATATAATGGCTAACATTCATTTCTAAAACTTGTTGATATCCTCATCAAAGTAGTCTTAAGGCAGTTAGGTTTTTTTTTCTTTATTGCATCACTGGGGTCGTTTATTTGACGAGGTTGACTCGGGTTTAGATAGCGTATTATTCTTTATTTTAGGCTTTGTTTAGTTTTATAGCTTCAAGCCACACGATGTTCACTCATATCGTTCGTTTCATGTTTCTTTCATCATGGAAACCTAACGTCAGAGTGTGGGGTTTCTCATACTTCGTCTTTGGGGACTTGGAATAACATCATTCGTGCAGGGAAATAAATTGAAAACTTTCAGGTACATTTTGTCTCATCCTTCTTGAGGAATATCAACGATGGTGGCTCAACATTATTTTGGAAAGATCATTGGATTGGAAACTCCGCTCTAAAATTTCTATATCCAAGGCTTTTCCGACTTGAATCGAGGGTTGATATCATAGTTAAAGAATGACTTGCTGCTGCTACTGTTAGAGATCGAGCTGCTACTACTGTTTCTACTCAGCAGGCTACTGCTAATGTACTGCATCAGGTTATTGCTGCTTCGGATCAGTCTCTTTCGGTTACCAGGGGCTGGATCAGACAGCCTTCTGGTCGGGCTCTTGGCGATTTAAATCAACTTCGACAACTTATGGATTCAGTGGTGTTAGATTTTTAACAAAGAGGATTCGTGGAAATGGAACTTATCAACAAACAGGATTTTCACGGTCAAAAAATTAACAACAATCATTGAAGAACATGTATTTGCTGAAACATTTAATCATGGAGAGGAAACAATTCGCTACGCTTTGGTTTCAAAAAAGGTTGAAATTTTCATATGGCGAAGTTTAAAGAAAAGGCTTCCCATTAGAATTGAATTGGATAAAAGAGGAATCGACTTACATAGTGTTAGATGCCTCTTGTGTGATGAGGACATTGAAACAATGGAATACTCATTCGTTTTTTGTAGTCATGCGCAAGAGGTATGGAATTGGGTGTATGGATGGTGGAAACTTGGAAACTATGCTCGTTATAGTTTCAATGAAGTGCTTCTTGATCAACCCTCGCAAGTCGGATCGGCTACGGGTTCTAGAATTTGGCAAGCGGTAGTTTCGGTTAGCGCATATTTGATTTGGAAGAATATAAACAATATGGTCTTTCGTGGCAAAAGTTGGAACACATCGGTTGCTCTCAACGAAATCCAAGTACTTTCTTTCGATTGGATATCAAGGAGAGCTAAATGTAGTGCCCCGTCCTAATCCATCTGGATGAATACATTACATTTGGTTACATCGCGAGGTACTTGACCTCTATATGATACTTTTTACAAACATTGCATTCGTTTTTAAAAGACAAACTTTCATTTCATCGAAAGTTGACAGGCATGCATACCATTTCATAATATATCTAAACTATAAATGACTTGATAATATTCTTGATGAACTCGATGACTCGAATGCAACGTCTTTTGAAATATGTCGTGAATGACTCCAAGTAATGTCTCTAAAATGAGCAAATGCACAGCGGAAGATTTCTTTCATACCTGAGAATAAACATGCTTTAAAGTGTCAACCAAAAGGTTGGTGAGTTTATTAGTTTTTCATAATCAATCATTTTCAATAATATAATAGACCACAAGATACTCATAATTAGAAAACAATCTATGCAGGTCTATTCCTGCTGTAAAATCATTCATATGAAGAACACCGAAACCTTTCAAATAACTCATCAACGGTAGCTAATGTGTAGTGCAATGACAAAATCATCTCACCGTGTTAGTTAATACAATATAATTCTTACAACGGGGGCTAATGCGTACAAAATGCAAAATCATCCCTCCGAGGGTAGCTGAAACGGGGGCTAATGCGTACGCAATGAAAAATCATCCCTCCATTACCAACTACAAAGTCGACTATAATACAATACAATACATCAGGGGCTAGTGCGTGCGTGCAATGCAAAATCATCCCGCCGATGGTAGTTAAAACGGGAGCTAATGCGTACGCAATGCAAAATCATCTCTCCGTTAACTACTAAATCGAACTTCTGAATCCAAATAATTCTATCATAGAATGTAGTTTTGAATATTTGTGTCTATTTCGTCAATAATTTATAAAAGCAGTTCATGTATTCTCAGTTCAAAAATATATATCAAAAGCATTTAGGAAATATTTATAAAAATAGCGCATGTATTCCCAGTCCCAAAAATGTAAAGAGAAAAAGGGAATTAAATGAACTCACTTATTTTATTTTGTAGTAAAAATACATATTACGATATTGAGCAATTGTAGGGTTGGCCTCGGATTCATGAACCTCAAAGGAAAGGTTTCCCAAAAAAAACAGCCCATGCCTGGGCTCGAACCCACGACCTCTCGCTTCCCGACACTAACCCTTAACCATTTCTCTGAGTCCGTTTTGTGACGACCCGAAGATTTCTGACCAAATTTAAACTTAATCTTTATATGATTTCGACACGATAAGCGACGTCTATTTAATTGAATCTTAAAATGTTTGAACTATTTTTCATGAATGCATTTGGCCTTGACTATTTTCGACGATTCACGAACCTTTAATGTATATATATAAATGATTATATATCTAAATAGTTATATATAATAAATTAAATATGTTACTGAACTATTATAAGATGACTTAAAATAACCAAAATTTGTTATTTGAATATGTAGAGCATATTGACTATAAATAATTTTGAATATAATTTGTCAACGATTAAATGTATACCTTAGATTATTTGTTTCAAAATAAATAATTAATATATTTATCTAAGTAACAAAACTTAATATTTAAAACAATATTATATATATAATAGTTGAATATATATATATATATATATATATATATATATATATATATATATATATATATATATATATATATATATATATATATATATATATATATATATATATATATATATATATGATTGCAATACATAATTGATGATTATATGTTTATTGTAATATATTAAAATGTATAAATATTAAATATTAAATATATGTTATTATATATATTATAATTATTAAATATTACATAATATTTTATTAAATGTAACTATAAGTTAAAATATAGTCATATGTATTTTTACTACAAAATACATTAGGTGAGTTTCATTTGCCTTTTTACCCTTTATATTTTTGGGCTGAGAATACATGCGCAATTTTTATAAATGTTTTACGAAATAGACACAAGTAATTGAAACTACATTATATGGTTGAATAATCGAAGTCGAATATGCCCTTTTTTCTTGGTAACCTAAGAATTAGGGAACATCACTAATTTTGAGAATTAGTGCACGCCTAATTGACGCGAATCCTAAAGATAGATCTATTGGGCCTAACGTGAAAGGACCCGTCCTAATCCATCCGGACGAAGTCCATATCGATTATAAACGATTCATAACAGTTGATTACATCGCGAGGTACTTGACCTCTATATGATACATTTTACAAATATTGTATTCGTTTTTGAAAAGAAAATCTTTCATTACATCGGAAGTTGATGTCAAGCAAACCATTTCATAATAAATCTAACTAAAATTGACTTAATAATAATCTTGATAAATTCAACGACTCGAATACAACGTTTTTTGAAATATGTCATGAACGATTCCAAGTAATATCTCTAAAATGAGCAAATGCACAACGGAAGATTTCTTTCATACCTGAGAATAAACATGCTTTAAAGTGTCAACCAAAAGGTTGGTGAGTTCATTAGTTTAACATAAATAATCATTTCATAATTTTAATAGACCACAAGATTTCATATTTCCATTTCTCATAAACATACGTCCCATGCATAGAGACAAAAAATATCATTCATATGGATTGAACACCTGGTAACCGACATTCACAATATGCATATAAGAATATCCCCATCATTCCGGGATACTCCTTCGGACATGATATAAATTTCGAAGTACTAAAGCATCCGGTACTTTGGATGGGGCTTGTTGGGCCCGATAGATCTATCTTTAGAGTTCGCGTCAATTAGGGTGTCTGTTCCCTAATTCTTAGATTACCAGACTAAAAAGGGGCATATTCGGTTTAATAATCCAACCATAGAATGTAGTTTTGATCACTTGTGTCTATTTCGTAAAGCATTTATAAAAGCAGCGCATGTATTCTCAGTCCCAAAAATATATATTGCAAAAGCATTTAAAAAGGGATTAATGAAAACTCACCATAATGTATTTTGTAGTAAAAATACATATGACGTCATTTAACAAGTGTAGGGTTGACCTTGGATTCACGAACCTATATCATTTATGTATATATTAACACATATAATTAACATGTAATAGTAATCAAACCAGTTTATTAATTATATAATATGTTACTTGTTAAAGTAGAAATGTATTTATTATTTCCCATGTTATGTATATCTATATATATGTTATATGAAAATAGCAATTTAGATGTACTTATGATATATGTAATAATTATATTTTTATGTAACTATCTTTTGTTAAAATAATATTTATAATACTACAAAAACAAAATGTTAGTAATTCAAATAATAATAATAATAATAATAATAATAATAATAATAATAATAATAATAATAATAATAATAATAATAATAATAATACAATTATAGAATACAACCTTTGAAGAACAAGCATTTAAAAAGAAATGCCATTGCCCGGACTCGAACCCAAGACCTCCCGTTAACCCAAAACCTCCTCAAAAAATCCCTCTGTTACTACTTTTATGTTATAGTTCAAGATTCAAATATATTTAACCCTTTAGTTTCGGTTTTCTTATTTACTCTTCTTCTCATCATCAATCTTCGGTATCATCATGCCATTATCATCATCATCGTTATTATGAGTACACCATTTCATCATTATTCCATTATCATTATACACCGCCACCATTATCTTAATCATCTTAATTATAATCAAAATCATCATTTAAATCACACTCAACTGTATATCACCATCGTGTTTCATAATCATCATCACATACACCGCCACCGTTGCACTCGGCCCAACAATATGTTTTATTTGAATTCAATGTTCCCGGCCCAACTGATATCATCTAGTCCATTATTCGTTTAAGGAAGCCTAAAAGAAAAATTAAATCACGGCCCACAATAAGAATGGTAGCCCAACATTACTCTCGGTCCAACACAAACTTTTTAACAATCTGATTTCTTTTTTTTTTTTTAACAATAACGGGTGCAGTACATTAAAACAGGAAAACTATACATCATCTAATACCTCATCATTGAGTCATCATCCATTCATATCAAGTCCTTATCATCTTTATCATTTCACCAACAGACATCATCATGCTTGTTCGGTTAGAATAATATAAACAGAAATTGGATAGCTGTAATTCAGCAGTAGCAGCGTAGCTTTAACGGTTTAATAGAAGGATAGAATAACAGCTACAGTTCGTGGCTTCTTGCAGGTGGTGAGGTTCGAATGAAAACAGAAAATGAGCAATCGTAGGTGATCAAGGTGTGGCTATGGTAATTCACGATAGAGATTAGGAGTGAGAGAGGAGAGTGAGAGAGGAAGTAGAAGGTGGCGGTGATGGTAGCTTCGGTAGTGGTAAAGGTGATACTTATTTCGATGGTGATGATCATGATGAGTTACGGACAGAGATATATAAGATAGGAGCAGGAACCTTGCAAGTTGTAGTGGTTGTCTAGCGGTATCCGGCGGTTGTGTTTGCCTTTAATTGCAATCGAAAAGATGAACCATGGTGGTGATAGTTTGGGGGTTTTCGGTGGTTCTTGTGGTGATGTTCTAAATGGGTCTAGTGATGATCCTGGTAGTGAATCTACAAAGAATATGGTAGATGATGATTGTAGGTTGAAGAGGGTGTTGGATTATGGTGGTGGCGATTGTGATGGGTCTTACGGCTGCTACAGCAGCAGTCTAGTTAGCAACAAAAACTAGTAAGCGAGCAGTAGTATTAATGGTGGTGATGAAGGTTGTTTTGAAAGTTGATGATGATGGTTGAGGGTGGTGAAAGATTTCGATGATGGTGGTTGCAAACATCAAATGGTGGTCGTCGATGAGATAATCGAGCAAGAAAGGTGTTGTTTGTGTGGGTTGATTGATCACTTGCACATATATCTCACATAACACACAAGTAAAATTAATAATAAACAAGTAAATAATATAATAAGCATCAATAAGTGAAGTGTAAATTAAATTCAACAAAGGAACAACAAGTGGATTGAAAAAAAATATATTAGTACCATAATTTAGATCATACATTTCATCCGTGAGAGTTGGTTGGAAAAAATATTTTATTTTATTTGGGGATAGTATTTCCTACACCGTTGTTAATTAGTGGCGGATAAAAGTTCATAGAAAATTTCTAAAATTTCAAATTAAATATCTTTCTTTATTTCGGTTATTTTGGTATAAAATTCGGTCATTAATTATTAAATAAAAATTACATTAACTATTTACTCCCAACCCTCAAGTAAAATATAAGAAGTTTTAAAATTAAATAAATAGTTCCTAAATACATTTTTACTAAGCCTATAATTTATAAAATCCATTTTCGTATCACCGTTTATTTTAAAATCACATAAATTCCTTTTTAACTCGTTTACTATCTATCGAATGACAATTGAGCGTTACTGTCGTTTATTAAATAACTTCGAAATCACAAAATATATATTCTATATAATTTATATATATATATATATTCTTTAAATAATAATTATTATATATTATTATTTTTCAACATTGATTATAACAATTACAATATATAATATTTCATTTTATAATATACATATATTTATATATACATTTTATTATATGCATATCTATATATTATATATTAAATTAATAATATTAAATATACAGATATTATTTTATATATTTATTTCCAACAATTAAATCATATATTATTTTAAATAAAATTATATATATATATATATATATATATATATATATATATATATATATATATATATATATATATATCTATTTACAAATTAGTTGTTCGTGAATCGTCAAAATTGGTCGAGGTTCAATTGAATTCATGTAAACAGTTCCAAAATTTTAAGACTCAATTTTATAGACCTTGCTTATCGTGTCGAAATCATAATAAGATTAAGTTTAAATTTAGTCGGAAATTTTCGGGTCGTCACAGTACCTACCCGTTAAAGAAATTTCGTCCCGAAATTTGATTGGGATGGTCATGGCTGACCATAAATATGTTTTTATGACACATACGAGCTGGAATTTAGAGTTTTATCATCAGTGAGTGATATGGATAAAACAAATCGTTTATGTGAAGAGTACGAGTGAAGCTATCACAAAATAGTGAAATGAGAAAAATAAGTTTCGTCTTAACTTTTGACGTAGTCATGGTTGAATTCCGGAACTCAAGGGATTTAAGGAAATCTTCGAAATCTAAATAAGATCCGAGTCTTCGAAATTTAAGGTGATTAGAATCGTTTTAATTAAATGCGGTCATCTGTCTTGATTGCTACGTCTGATATTTTTATTATAAATTAAACCCTTCCGTTTAATTATTTTTCTCACTCCTATACTTTATTTCTTAATTCTAAAAGATTGTGAAAATGCTTCATCCAGTTCTAATCCTTGATATTTTCCTAATTATCATTTCTGTCATCCTTCTTTTAATCTTCCACTAGAAGAATCTGTTTACTTCTACTATTACCTTGGGGTGATACTATTCTTAATTCTACCGTGTTTTTATATTGTTATTCGTATTAATATCCACGGTTTGTAACTTCTGTGTTGTTATTTGGTTTTATATCTTCCCTTATATTTCAATGTCCCTGCTTCTGTTTCCTATAATTATTGTCATCCACAGTAAATGCGCTCTCTTATTTACTGCGATTTATACCCCCTTTCTATTTTGGAGCTTCATGCTTTGGTTTACTTTTCGCAAGTAACGGTCCAGAATTCATAGGTATGGAGTTTCGAATTATCATAATATACAAGGTAGAAAGGAAAGGTAGTAGCACGATTTGTTTTGTCAAATTACCTGAATCACTGAGAATAGAACTATCAAGAATATATTTTCTTAATATGTTCAGAAGTTAATCAAAATGAAAGAGTTATGTAACATGACACATGATGACGTTATAATCTGTGAATCATCATGTTCCATTTAGAAACTCAGCATGACTTACTGTAATATAATCACGTTGATCAAGTGTCATTATATTATACTAACTCATGCATCAGTTCCCAACATTACTTCAATAACATTCATATTTTAAGCTTGAAAGTTTACAGAATATAGAAACTAATAGTTTCTATATAATGTAACACTGATAGCACGAAGAGATTAATGATTTCAGATAAAAATAGTTATAAAAATATCTCCAGAAATATGGAGGATATTTATAATGAAAGATACGATAATATCTCGGAATATCTAAGATCAGAGGATGACAGAAACTATTGTCTGCAAGGGTTTAGAGTAAGGAGCAAGATATTCACTAAAGACTTTAGCAGACATTGAATCATTTGGATTCTTTGAAGTCAAACTTATTCTTTGTGATTTGTTCACGGCTTTCTTCATAGTTTCGCATATTCTGCTTTTCGGTACTAAATTTTCTATTGAATGTTTCCAATATAATGATACACAGGAAGCACGAAGAGGTATATAATTTCAGACGAGAATATTTATGAATATATCCTCAGAAATATCGAAGATATTGATGATGATATTTTGGAATTTCTAAGTTCGATGGTTGATGGAGAAAGATTTCCCGCAAGATTTTAACATGACTTCGGAGCAAGATATTCTCTAAAGATTTCAACGGATCCAGAATCACCTGGATTCTTTGAATATATGGTATGGTCCTTGTATTTGTCCTTGGTCTCCTTCGTGGTTAGCTCAATCCGTTTTCCAGTTCCAACTTTTATGAGCTTTTCCAACATACTATTCTTTATCATCAAACTTCCGATGATTAAGGTCGTTTACGGTTGCCTACAGTTTCTGCTGCTCCATTCAGCTTTTTCAACATTCAGAGTATCGATTCGTAAACTGGGTGCCTTTTTAAAATTTCAGAATTGAAGATCGTAATTCTAGGAGATAATTGTTATATGTATACATATAACTATTGATGTAGAATTGCTACGAGATTCGAAATATTGAATGCTGATTCCTCTACATTTACTGCTACTATATCTGAATCATTGGTTATCGATCCGAGGTGATTTTTAAGAGAATTCTGTTTTTAGATGATTAAACGCTGACGGTAATATGGTGGAATATAAAAGGTTCCCCGGTAACAATAAAAGAACATACATATAAATCAAGGTGATAATAAGGTTGTTTCGAACGAAAAGTCGTAGTTAATTTGCTGAAGCTGTGACAAAATTTGCTACTTTGAAAAGAGATCGCAAAGTTGTTTTTGCTAATAAATGTCAAAGGATCTGACGCGGCTACGTGTTAAACTTTTACTCAGTTGTCGAGAGTTTCTCAGATGCAATACTATATGCATAAATCTTTCCTTCCGTTAATGAAGTGCGGTTGATTCATCCTAACGATTGAGGTGTTTTCAAGAATCATGAAAGGTTTGAACGCAGATTGTAATCGTCAAGATACAAATGAGGTTTAAGATGAAATCAAGTGGCAACTTGAAGAAATGTTTAGTTTCATATGTTATATTCAATATTTTAATTCATTTTAATTGTCCAATGTTATTAGTCCACAGTTGACAGTCCAATAATTCATATATAATTTAATATATAATATTCGATTTAATTAATACGTATCGTGACCCGTATACATGTCTCAGACTCGATCATAACTCAAATTATATATATTATTGTAGAATCAACCTCAACCCTGTATAGAGAACTCGTTCATTACTGCATATAGAGTGTCTATGGTTATTCCAAATAATATATATAAATACGTCGATATGATATGTCAAAACCTTGTATACATGTCCCGATATTTAAAGTGTGTAAAAATAAATAACAGAAATTTAAATGACGAATAATAAAGTGCGTAAAGTAAATAACAGAAATTAAATGACGATAAATAAAATTGCGAGAATATAAATTGCGATAAATAAACTGCGATAAATAAATTGCGATAATTAAATGGTAATACGGAATTAACAGTTAGCTAGGAACAGTTAGCTAGGATTTTGTTAGCGTGGATTCTTAATAGAATTTCATATTGTTAATTAATCTGTTTCTAATCAATTTTTATTGTGTCCATTATTTCTTCGTTATGTCACTTGATGGATTCTGATAGATCAAAATCTAAATATGTAATTGGATGAATATGATTATTCTGTGGTGAACAGATTTGTATATCGGTGGATGTAAGTAGGATAGTATATGACTTGTTGAAACAGATTCGAAGAACGTACAATGTAACTTATTAATTTGAAATTTAAATAGTCCTCGGGTATTACCTACCCGTTAAAATATTTTCACCATTAACAGTTTGTACAAGAGAATTTTTAATTACAATCTTTATGAAAACATATATACATATATATTTTCTTCAGATGTATTCATGGATTTAATGAGTTAATATGATATTAAACTCATTTGCTTTTCGGTTGGAACAAGAATAAATAATCTCTAAAACTTTAGAGATTACATATTCGCCATGTCGAACGAAGATAAATGAGGTAGAACGATACGTAGAACGAAGATCATACTCAAAGTACATATGATGATATTGAAGCATGGATTGTTGATGGTACTGGTGCTATTATTGATTGTACTGTTGGTGCCGGTGATGTTGCTGAAGCTCTTACATTTTGCACCATATTCTCCGAATTGATTATTCGAGCGCGAAGTTCGTTGACTTATTACTCCAGGATGATTGTTGGTCAGAACGAGCGGATGAATAAGGTTCAGAATTGTGGATAGAATATGATCTTGTCGAGTTACCCTGGAAATGGGACTGAAAATGGTGTCTCGAACAGGTTCGCCGGTAAACGCTTCAGGTTCATTGTCAATAGGTGAATTCAGTTGGTGGAAGGGATTGCCTTCTGCGCGTTTCCATTAATTAAGTCAACTACGAACCCATCAGATGAATTGATAATGGTTGATTGGTTGATTCATGCCGATGATGCTGTTTTCGGAGCTTAGGTGAACATTTATGTCGGAATAGCTGTCGGAATAACTATCGGAATAGCTATCGGAATCTGAGGGACTCGAACTGGTTGCAGGATTCATCTCGTACGATCAGATGAAGGATTTTCGATAAGAAATAGATTATAGGATGTAGATTAATACCTTGCAATACATAATTTACATATGCATATATATAATACTAAAATCCCATAAGTTACGGAGGAATCTACGGAATATGTCAGACAAAGTTACAGTAACAGATACGCTAAGATATGAAGTAGCAGATACGCTAAGATATGAATTTTTGTCTATACACTATTCATGCAGTCAATGCAGTAAAAAGTGTCTAGACTAAGAATGATAAGCAAGTGATTCTCTAAGAATGATAAGCAGATAATTTTTGACACGACATGATAAGCAAAACTTTTGACATGAAGACCAGGTTCAAGTCCAGACTCCTTAAAGTAACCTAAAAACTATTAAGTCGAAGTCCAGACTCACTAATGCATCCTAACAACTCCTAGTTAGACACACTAATGCAAGACCTGGTTCGCTACGACCACCGCTCTGATACCAACTGAAAGGACCCGTCCTAATCCATCCGGACGAAGTCCATATCGATTATAAACGATTCATAACAGTTGATTACATCGCGAGGTACTTGACCTCTATATGATACATTTTACAAATATTGCATTCGTTTTTGAAAAGAAAATTTTTCATTACATCGGAAGTTGATGTCAAGCAAACCATTTCATAATAAATCTAACTAAAATTGACTTAATAATAATCTTGATAAATTCAACGACTCGAATACAACGTTTTTTGAAATATGTCATGAACGATTCCAAGTAATATCTTTAAAATGAGCAAATGCACAACGGAAGATTTCTTTCATACCTGAGAATAAACATGCTTTAAAGTGTCAACCAAAAGGTTGGTGAGTTCATTAGTTTAACATAAATAATCATTTCATAATTTTAATAGACCACAAGATTTCATATTTCCATTTCTCATAAACATACGTCCCATGCATAGAGACAAAAAATATCATTCATATGGATTGAACACCTGGTAACCGACATTCACAATATGCATATAAGAATATCCCCATCATTCTGGGATACTCCTTCGGACATGATATAAATTTCGAAGTACTAAAGCATCCGGTACTTTGGATGGGGCTTGTTGGGCCCGATAGATCTATCTTTAGAGTTCGCGTCAATTAGGGTGTCTGTTCCCTAATTCTTAGATTACCAGACTAAAAAGGGGCATATTCGGTTTAATAATCCAACCATAGAATGTAGTTTTGATCACTTGTGTCTATTTCGTAAAGCATTTATAAAAGCAGCGCATGTATTCTCAGTCCCAAAAATATATATTGCAAAAGCATTTAAAAAGGGATTAATGAAAACTCACCATAATGTATTTTGTAGTAAAAATACATATGACGTCATTTAACAAGTGTAGGGTTGACCTTGGATTCACGAACCTATATCATTTATGTATATATTAACACATATAATTAACATGTAATAGTAATCAAACCAGTTTATTAATTATATAATATGTTACTTGTTAAAGTAGAAATGTATTTATTATTTCCCATGTTATGTATATCTATATATATGTTATATGAAAATAGCAATTTAGATGTACTTATGATATATGTAATAATTATATTTTTATGTAACTATCTTTTGTTAAAATAATATTTATAATACTACAAAAACAAAATGTTAGTAATTCAAATAATAATAATAATAATAATAATAATAATAATAATAATAATAATAATAATAATAATAATAATAATAATAATAATAATAATAATAATAATAATAATACAATTATAGAATACAACCTTTGAAGAACAAGCATTTAAAAAGAAATGCCATTGCCCGGACTCGAACCCAAGACCTCCCGTTAACCCAAAACCTCCTCAAAAAATCCCTCTGTTACTACTTTTATGTTATAGTTCAAGATTCAAATATATTTAACCCTTTAGTTTCGGTTTTCTTATTTACTCTTCTTCTCATCATCAATCTTCGGTATCATCATGCCATTATCATCATCATCGTTATTATGAGTACACCATTTCATCATTATTCCATTATCATTATACACCGCCACCATTATCTTAATCATCTTAATTATAATCAAAATCATCATTTAAATCACACTCAACTGTATATCACCATCGTGTTTCATAATCATCATCACATACACCGCCACCGTTGCACTCGGCCCAACAATATGTTTTATTTGAATTCAATGTTCCCGGCCCAACTGATATCATCTAGTCCATTATTCGTTTAAGGAAGCCTAAAAGAAAAATTAAATCACGGCCCACAATAAGAATGGTAGCCCAACATTACTCTCGGTCCAACACAAACTTTTTAACAATCTGATTTCTTTTTTTTTTTTTAACAATAACGGGTGCAGTACATTAAAACAGGAAAACTATACATCATCTAATACCTCATCATTGAGTCATCATCCATTCATATCAAGTCCTTATCATCTTTATCATTTCACCAACAGACATCATCATGCTTGTTCGGTTAGAATAATATAAACAAAAATTGGATAGCTGTAATTCAGCAGTAGCAGCGTAGCTTTAACGGTTTAATAGAAGGATAGAATAACAGCTACAGTTCGTGGCTTCTTGAAGGTGGTGAGGTTCGAATGAAAACAGAAAATGAGCAATCGTAGGTGATCAAGGTGTGGCTATGGTAATTCACGATAGAGATTAGGAGTGAGAGAGGAGAGTGAGAGAGGAAGTAGAAGGTGGCGGTGATGGTAGCTTCGGTAGTGGTAAAGGTGATACTTATTTCGATGGTGATGATCATGATGAGTTACGGACAGAGATATATAAGATAGGAGCAGGAACCTTGCAAGTTGTAGTGGTTGTCTAGCGGTATCCGGCGGTTGTGTTTGCCTTTAATTGCAATCGAAAAGATGAACCATGGTGGTGATAGTTTGGGGGTTTTCGGTGGTTCTTGTGGTGATGTTCTAAATGGGTCTAGTGATGATCCTGGTAGTGAATCTACAAAGAATATGGTAGATGATGATTGTAGGTTGAAGAGGGTGTTGGATTACGGTGGTGGCGATTGTGATGGGTCTTACGGCTGCTACAGCAGCAGTCTAGTTAGCAACAAAAACTAGTAAGCGAGCAGTAGTATTAATGGTGGTGATGAAGGTTGTTTTGAAAGTTGATGATGATGGTTGAGGGTGGTGAAAGATTTCGATGATGGTGGTTGCAAACATCAAATGGTGGTCGTCGATGAGATAATCGAGCAAGAAAGGTGTTGTTTGTGTGGGTTGATTGATCACTTGCACATATATCTCACATAACACACAAGTAAAATTAATAATAAACAAGTAAATAATATAATAAGCATCAATAAGTGAAGTGTAAATTAAATTCAACAAAGGAACAACAAGTGGATTGAAAAAAAATATATTAGTACCATAATTTAGATCATACATTTCATCCGTGAGAGTTGGTTGGAAAAAATATTTTATTTTATTTGGGGATAGTATTTCCTACACCGTTGTTAATTAGTGGCGGATAAAAGTTCATAGAAAATTTCTAAAATTTCAAATTAAATATCTTTCTTTATTTCGGTTATTTTGGTATAAAATTCGGTCATTAATTATTAAATAAAAATTACATTAACTATTTACTCCCAACCCTCAAGTAAAATATAAGAAGTTTTAAAATTAAATAAATAGTTCCTAAATACATTTTTACTAAGCCTATAATTTATAAAATCCATTTTCGTATCACCGTTTATTTTAAAATCACATAAATTCCTTTTTAACTCGTTTACTATCTATCGAATGACAATTGAGCGTTACTGTCGTTTATTAAATAACTTCGAAATCACAAAATATATATTCTATATAATTTATATATATATATATACTCTTTAAATAATAATTATTATATATTATTATTTTTCAACATTGATTATAACAATTACAATATATAATATTTCATTTTATAATATACATATATTTATATATACATTTTATTATATGCATATCTATATATTATATATTAAATTAATAATATTAAATATACATATATTATTTTATATATTTATTTCCAACAATTAAATCATATATTATTTTAAATAAAATTATATATATATATATATATATATATATATATATATATATATATATATATATATATATATATATATATATATATATATATATATATATATATATCTATTTACAAATTAGTTGTTCGTGAATTGTCAAAATTGGTCGAGGTTCAATTGAATTCATGTAAACAGTTCCAAAATTTTAAGACTCAATTTTATAGACCTTGCTTATCGTGTCGAAATCATAATAAGATTAAGTTTAAATTTAGTCGGAAATTTTCGGGTCGTCACATAACGAACCCCATCCGTTATAGTAGATGCTTTAGTACTTCGATGTTGTTTTTATATTATGTCCGAAGGATTTCTCGGAATGATAGGGGATATTCTTATATGCATCTTTTTAATGTCGGTTACCAGGTGTTCAATCCATATGAATGATATTTTTGTCTCTATGCATGGGACGTATATTTATGAGAACTGGAAATGAAATTCTTGTGGTCTATTAAAAATGATGGAAATGATTATTTATGTTAAACTAATGAACTCACCAACCTTTTGGTTGACACTTTAAAGCATGTTTATTCTCAGGTATGAAAGAAATCTTACGCTGTGCATTTGTTCATCTTAGAGATATTACTTGGAGTCATTCATGACATATTTCAAAAGACGTTGCATTCGATTCGTTGAGTTCATCAAGATTATTATTAAGTCAATTATAGTTAGATATATTATGAAATGGTATGCATGCCGCAAACTTTCGATGTAATGAAAGATTGTCTTTTAAAAAACAAATGCAATGTTTGTAAAATGTATCATATAGAGGTCAAGTACCTCGCGATGTAATCAACTGTTGTGAATAGTTTATAATCGATATGGACTTCGTCCGAATGGATTAGGATGGGTCATGAAACGTTTTTCTGTTATTATCCCAACCTTGATTTATTTAAACTATTCCCTTCTGTTTTCCCTTTACCTCTTATTCTCAAAACTTAATCGACCCAAATCATTACGAAATCTATTTTGCTAGTTTGGAGTTTGATTTTAGATAGGCATATGAAACGTAAAAAAAATTAGTCATCGTTGTTTTGGATTAACAGAAAAATAAAAAATTATTAGCAGTACCTGCTATAAACCACGAAGAACACAAAATCCAACATGAAATTTAAGGACGTTTTAGACTATGATTATAAAATGAAAGATGTTTCAAATGATTCATAAAAACTTTAGGAACCCTTGATTTCATCAGAAACAACTTATAAAACTCCAATTTGATCTTTGAACAACGTTTGACTTTTTAAAACCCAAACTTTGACTCCAAAATTCGATTTCGATTCAATGTATTGAAGATTGAAATTTTTCAGAAAGTTTAAATAGGATAATCATATCACAACTACATTATTAGTTTTTGAAATTTTAACTGAAATCGAATTTTGAATAAATTGTAGGAAGAACAGGGTACGGGTGAGTTTTTCTATCTTTTCTGTTTTTATCCCCCAATTGTAATACAGAATAATATCATATATAACAAGTAATCGACTAGTTGTAGTTAATAAAGGTGATTAGAATGGTTTTGTTTGCATTGAGAATTTTTGATTCAGCAGGTACAAATTGGGTAGACAGAAAGGAATCGATTAGTACAGAAAACAAATAAAGAAAGAAACTAAAAGCTGTAATTGATATTACTGACTTCTTCGTTTTCATTATGATCTGATACCGATGGGTAACCGATTAGAGACATAAACAAACTTGTGATACAGTTGATTAGATCATGAAGCTGACTTTTATTCCTTTGCCGTATAAATTTGTGTATCTGTATTTACATTTATATAAGTAGTATATCTGTGATTCGATTTTTTTTAATTTTTTTTTTTAATTTTTGACATATTACTTAGATTAGAGACAGGAAAATTCGCTAACTAACATGATTTGTATATGTCTGCACGATTAAATCAATAAACAAGTATAAATATATTAATAATAATAATAATAATAATAATAATAATAATAATAATAATAATAATAATAATAATAATAATAATAATAATTTTAATAAAAACAATAATACTAATTATAATAATATTAATATTATTAATAATAACAATAATATTAGTAATAATAATACTATAACAATTTATACATATCAAATTTTATACTAATATATAATATTATCAATAATCCCAATTAATATTTAAAATAATAATAATATTACTATAACAACTTATAAATAAAATTTAATATATTACATATTATTATTTATGTGATATTTAAATATTACCTAATATATATAATAATACATATTAAATTTTTACTAATTATACATTATATATATATAAATTACAATATACATGTAATTTTAATTATGTTTAGAAGTCCTATATATACATCTTTATTATATACTTTATTATTTTAGTTCTAATGTTTCAATTGTATTTTATTACTTCACAGCATTATATATATTTATACTTATTTTTATTTATCTACATATATACATATTCTTTTACAAACAATTGTTCGTGAATCGTCAGAAATAGTCAATGGTCAATTGTTAATTGAATTCATTAAAACAGTTCAAAAATTTTGAGACTCAGTATTACAGACTTTGCTTATAGTGTCGGAATTATTAAAGATTAAGTTTAAATTTGGTCGGAAATTTCCGGGTCGTCATAGTACCTACCCGTTAAAGAAATTTCGTCCCAAAATTTGAGTGAGGTGGTCATGGCTAACAATAAAAATGTTTTCATGACAAATATGAGTTGATAAATAAATTTTATCACCATTGTGTACTATGAATAAATAATTCAATTATTCGAAGAGTACAAATGAAGCTATCACAAAAGAGTGAAATAAGTAATAGTGTTTCGTCAAATCTTTTGACGTAGATATGGTTGATTTCCGGAATTCAAGGGATTTAGAGAAGATCATTGAGATCTGAAAGATTTGATTCTTTGGTGAATAAAATGTCTTTAATTAAATGCGATTATCTGTCTTGATTTATTTATCAGGTATTTCACTATAAATCCACTCCCTTCATTCCCTTATTATTTTGGAGTTCCATACCTTTGTTTTCTCTTTCCGACTTTAAGTCAAGCAAATAATGGTCCAGAATTTGTAGGTATGAAGTTTCGAATGAACGGGACTAATGTTCTAAGAGAGAGATTGTAATAGCATGATATTGCTTGGTTAAATTACCAGAATTCTAGAGAAAAGAATAGAATTATCAAGAAAATATGTTCTTGATATGTTTATAGATTAGAAAGAATGTAAGAGTCGTGTAACATGGCATATGATGACGTTATAGTCTGTGAATCATCATGTTTCATTAGAAACTCAGCATGACTTACTATAATATAATCACGTTGATAAAGTGTTATTATATTATACTAATTCATGCATCAATTTCTTTACATTTCTCCGGAATTTATTCATAAATTAAACTTAGATTTTACAAAAGTTTCCAATATAATGAAACACGGGAAGAACAAAGAGGTATATAATTTCGGATGAGAATATTTATGAAAATATCCTCAGAAATATCGAAGATATTGATGATGATATTTTGGAATTTCCAAGTTCGAAGGTTGATGAAGAAAAAAAATTTCCGCAAGATTTTAACACGACTTCGGAGCAAGATATTCTCTAAAGATTTCAACGGATCCAAAATTACCTGGATTCTTTGAATATAGGGTATGGTCCTTGTATTTATCCTTGGTCTCCTTCGTGGTTAACTCAATCCATTTTCCAGTTCCAACTTTTCTGAGCTTTTCCAACATACTATTCTTTATCATCAAACTTCCGATGATTAAGGTCATTTACAGTTTCCTACAGTTTTTGCTGCTTCATTCAGCTTTTTCAAAGTTCAATGTATTGATTCGTAGGCTGGGTGCTTTTCAAAATTTCAGAATTGAAGATCGTAATTCTAGGAGATAATTATTATATGTATACATATAACTATTGATGTAGAAATGCTACGAGATTCGAAATACTGATTGCTAATTCCCGATAATTTGTATGGTAATTCTCGTTACAAGATGAAGATGAGTAAATGATGGGGTTTTGATAAATATAAAGATTTTTTCGGAAAGTCAAAGATCAGTGAAGTTGTTGGTAAGTTTATTGCTAATGTGGTGGAATATAAACGGTTCCCCGGTAACGATGACGATAGGCAAACTTATATATCGAGGTTATAATAAGGCTAATTCAAATGAAAGTCGAAGTTGATTTGTTGAAGCTGTGACAAAATTGGCTAATTTGAAAATGAGTTGCAATGTTATTTTCGGTAATTACAATACCAAAGGGGCTAGCACAGACAAGTGTTAAACGTTTACTCAGGTTCCAGGAGTTTTTTAGGTGCATAACTATATGCATAAATCTTTCCTTCCGTAGATGAAGTGCGGTTGGTTCATCCTCTGGATTAAGGTGTTTTCAAGAATCATGAAAGGTTTGAACGCATATTGTAATCATCAAGATACAAATGAGGTTTAAGATGAAATCAAGTGGCAAACTTGAAGAATTGTTTAGTTTCATATGTTATAATTAATATTTTAATTCATTTTAATTGTCCAATATTGGTAGTCCACAGTTGATAGTCCACAGTTAGCAGTTCAATAATTTAATATATAATATTCGAATTAATTAATATGTATCGTGACCCGTGTACATGTCTCAGACTCGATCACAACTCAAAGTATATATATTATTGTAGAATCAACCTCAACCCTGTATAGCTAACTCAAGCATTACTGCATATAGAGTGTCTATGGTTATTCCAAATAATATATATAGATGCGTCGATATGATATGTCAAAACCTTGTATACGTGTCCCGATATTTAAAGTGCGTAAAATAAATAACAAAAATTAAATGACGATAAATAAAATTGCGAGAATTAAAATTGCGATAAATAAAAGGTAATACGGAATTAACAGTTAGCTAGGAACAGTTAGCTAGGATTTTGCTAGCGTGGATTCTTAACAAAATTTCTCATAGTTAATTTGTTTATTTCTAACAAATTTTATTTTGTCAAATGTTTTCTTCATTATGCCACTTGTTGGATTCTAATAAGTCAAAATCCAAATATGAAATTGAATGAAAATGGTTATTTTGTTGTGAACGGATACGTATATCTGTGAATGTAAGTAGGATAGTAATTGACTGTTGAATCAGATTCGAAGAATGTACAGTGTAACTTATTATTGTGAAATCTAAATATTCCTCAGGTATTACCTACCCGTTAAAATATTTTCGCCATTAACAGTCTGTACAAAAGAATTTTTAATTACAATCTTTATGAAAACATATATTCATATATATTTTCTTCAGATGTAACCATGGATTTAATGAGTCAATATGATATTAAACTCATTTGATTTACCGTTAGAACAAGAATATATAATCTCCAAAACATTAGAGATTACATAATTTCCATGTCGAACGAAGATAAATGATGTAGAATGATACGTAGAACGATGATTATACTCGAGGTACAGAATGAGATGTTGAGGCATGGATTGTTGATGGTACTGTTGGTGCCGGTGATGTTGTTGAAGCTGGTAAATTTTGCACCATATTCTCCAAATTTATTACTCGAGCGCGAAGCTCGTTGACTTCTTCTATTACACAGGGATGATTGTCGGTAGGAACGAGCGAATGAATAAGGTTTAGAATCTGAATTGTGATATAGTCGTGGCGAGATACTCTGTAAATGAAAGTGAAGATGGTGTTTCCGGTAAGTGCTTCAGGTTCTTCGCCAGGAGGTGAATTCAGTTGGTGGAAGGGATCGCCTTCTTCTCGTCTCCATTGATTAAGTAGACTACGAACCCATCAGATGAATTGGGGATGGATGATTGGTTGATTCATTTTGATGACACTGCTTTCGGAGCTTAGGTGAACATCCATGTCGGATTTCGAAGAACTTGAACTAGTGGCGAGTTTCATTTCGTACGATTGAATAAAGGATTTTTCAATATGAAATGATTTTCGGCTATCGACTGGTATTCTAATTACATAGAATATTCGTATATATAGAACAAAAGACTTCCAAGATTACGGAGGAATTTATGGAATATGTCAGGCAAAGTTTACAGTAACAGATACGCTAAGATATGTGTTTTGTCTATACACTATTCATGCAATCAATGCAGTAAGACGTGTCTAGACTAAGAATGATAAGTAGGTAATTTCCTAAGGATGGTAAGTAGATGATTTCTGACTAGAAATGATAAGCAAAACTTTTGACATGCAGACACGGTCGAAGTCCAGACTCACTAATGAATCATAACGACTATCAGTTAGACACACTAATGCAGACCTGGTTCGCTAAGACCACCGCTCTGATACCAGATGTAGTGCCCCGTCCTAATCCATCCGGACGAATACATTACATTTGGTTACATCACGAGGTACTTAACCTCTATATGATACTTTTTACAAACATTGCATTCATTTTTAAAAGACAAACTTTCATTTCATCGAAAGTTGACAGACATGCATACCATTTCATAATATATCTAAACTATAAATGACTTGATAATATTCTTGATGAACTCGATGACTCGAATGTAACGTCTTTTGAAATATGTCATGAATGACTCCAAGCAATGTCTCTAAAATGAGTAAATGCACAGCGGAAGATTTCTTTCATACCTGAGAATAAACATGCTTTAAAGTGTCAATCAAAAGGTTGGTGAGTTCATTAGTTTTTCATAATCAATCATTTTCTGTAGTGACACAAACTTTTCCATGTTTATATATATTAAAAGAAATTGATATTTACATGATTAAGTGTTTCCAACATGTTAAGCAATCAAACTTGTTAAGAATTGATTAATTGAAATAGGTTTCATATAGACAATTGACCACCCAAGTTGACCGGTGATTCACGAACGTTAATATTTGTAAAAACTATATGATGAAATATATATATATATATATATATATATATATATATATATATATATATATATATATATATATATATATATATATATATATATATATAACATGATATTATGATAAGTAAATATATCATTAAGTATATTAACAATGAACTACATATGTAAAAACAAGACTACTAACTTAAGGATTTGGAAACGAGACATACATGTAACGATTATCGTTGTAACGACATTTAATGTATATTTATCATATTAAGATATATTAATACATCATGATATCATGATAATGTAATAATTTAACATCTCATTTGATATAATAAACAATGGGTTAACAACATTTAACAAGATCGTTAACCTAAAGGTTTCAAAACTACACTTACATGTAACGACTAACGATGACTTAACGACTCAGTTAAAATGTATATACATGTAGTGTTCTAATATGTATTCATACACTTTTGAAAGAATTTAAGACACTTATCAAAGTACTTCTATTTAACAAAAATGCTTACAATTACATCCTCATTCATTTTCATCAACAATTCTACTCGTATGCACTCGTATTTATACTCGTACAATACACAACTTCTAAATGTATTTACTATTGGTATATACACTCCAATGATCAACTCTTAGTAGCCCATGTGAGTCACCTAACTATGTGGGAACCATCATTTAAAATCTAGCATGAAATATCTCATAAGATTACAAACTAATGAAGACTATATTGACACCATAAGTTCACGTGAATTAGGGGCATCACAAACACACTTCCATTTCAATTTTCTTGAATCAAATTAATCTCTCTCAAGTGTTCTTCCTTTGTTCTAAGTGTTCTTCATAATCTTCAACAAAATCTAGCTCAATCTAGTTCATAAATCCATACATAAACCAAGTTATAAAACAACTACTCAAGAACACACCAACAACACTTCCAAGTTTGCTAGCTTACTTCCAATCTTGCAAATCCACTTTGAGTGATCATTCAACCTCAAGAAATCTTTCTTATTTACTGTAAGATATCTTTCTAATACAAGGTAATACTCATATTCAAACTTTGATTCAATTTCTATAACTTTAACAATCTTATTTCGAGTGGAAATCTTACTTGAACTTGTTTTCATGTCATGATTCTACTTCAAGAACTTTCAAGCCGTCCAAGGATCCTTTGAAGCTAGATATATTTTTCTCATTTCCAGTAGGTTTATCCACAAAACCTGAGGTAGTAATGATGTTCATAACATCATTCGATTCATATATATAAAACTACCTTATTCGAAGGTTTAAACTTGTAATCACTAGAATATAGTTTAGTTAATTCTAAACTTGTTCGCAAAAAAAGTTAATCCTTCTAACTTGACTTTTAAAATCAACTAAACACATGTTCTATATCTATATGATATGCTAACTTAATGATTTAAAACCTGAAAACACGAAAAACACCGTAAAACCGGATTTACGCCGTCGTAGTAACACCGCGGGCTGTTTTAGGTTAGTTAATTAAAAACTATGATAAACTTTGTTTTAAAAGTTTTTCTTCTGAGAAAATGATTTTTCTTATGAACATGAAAATATATCTAAAAATCATGGTTAAACTCAAAGTGGAAGTATGTTTTCCAAAATGGTCATCCAGACGTCGTTCTTTCGACTGAAATGACTACCTTTACAAAAATGACTTGTAACCTGTATTTCCGACTATAAACTTATACTTTT
Source organism: Rutidosis leptorrhynchoides (assembly GCF_046630445.1). Classification (NCBI taxonomy): domain Eukaryota; kingdom Viridiplantae; phylum Streptophyta; class Magnoliopsida; order Asterales; family Asteraceae; genus Rutidosis; species Rutidosis leptorrhynchoides. The sequence continues at coordinate 240,755,719 of NC_092341.1, forward strand.
TATGTTTAGATTCATAAACTTAAGTTCAATATGAAACCATAGCAACTTGAATCACTCAAAACGGATTTAAAACGAAGAAGTTATGGGTAAAACAAGATTGGTTAATTTTCTTGATTGTAGCTACGTGAAAATTGGTAACAAATCTATATTAATCATATCCTAGCTAACTCATATTGTATTATACATGTATTCAAATATATTATGTAATCTTGGGATACCATAGACACGAATACAATGTTTTGACATATCATATCGACCCATCTATATATATATATATATATATATATATATATATATATATATATATATATATATATATATATATATATATATATATATATATATATATATATATATATATATATATATATATATATATATATATATATATATATATATATATATATATATATTTCGAAACAACCATAGACACTCTATATGCAGTAATATTGGAGTTAGCTATACAGGGTTGAGGTTGATTCCAAAATATTATATATACTTTGAGTTGTGATCTAGCCTAAGGCTTATATACACGAGGTCGTGGATTGATTCGAGATAATATATATTGCTTTATTTTCTGTACATCTAACTGTGGACATATAGTTGTAGGTTACTAACGAGGACAGCTGACTTAATAAAATTAAAACATTAAAACGTATTAAAAATGTTGTAAATATATTTTGAATATACTTTGATATATATGTACATATTTGTTATAGGTTCTTGAATCGACCAGTGGCCAAGTCTTACTTCCCGACGAAGTAAAAATCTGTGAAAGTGAGTTATAGTCCCACTTTTAAAATCTAATATTTTGGGATGAGAATACATGCAGTTTTGAAAATGATTTACAAAATAGACACAAGTATTGAAACTACATTCTATGTTGAATCGTTATACCGGATATCGCCCTTGTTGAACTTGGTAACCTAAGAATTGGTGTTTATTATAATTGCCACCAATTGACGCGAATCCTAAAGATAGATCTATGGGCCATTGACAAGCCCCAGTCAGAGAATTTGAACTACTTTAGTACTTCGATATTTATATATGGGAATATTCTAGATGCATTTGTTAATGTCGGTTACCAGGTGTTCAACCATACGAATGATTTTTATGCAGATTGCATGTTATTGAAAGATGAAATCTTGTGGTCTATTTTTACAATTTGATATATAGGTTAAACCTATAACTCACCAACATTTTTGTTTACGTTTAAAGCATGTTTATTCTCAGGTGATTATTAAGAGCTTCCGCTGTTGCATGCTAATATATGGACAAGATTTGGTGTCAGCATGCTTGTATAATATTGTTTAAAACTGCATTCGAGATTTACTTTGTTGTAACATATTAATATTGTAAATCAATATGTATTGGTAGTGTGTAAGTGTGATATTTTTAGATTATCATTTCTGATAATCTAGGTGGTGTCCATTTAACCTTGTTGATAAAATAAAGGTTATGGTTTTTTTAAAAACGAATGCAGTCTTTGAAAAATGTCTCATATAGAGGTCAAAACCTCGCAACGAAATCAATTAATATGGAATGTTTATAATCAATATGAACGGGAAATTTCAGTTAGTATCAGAGCGTTGGTCTTAGAGAACCAGAAATTTGCATTAGTGTGTCTTATCGAGTTTGTTAGGATACATTAGTGAGTCTGGACTTCAACCGTGTTTTCTTTAAAAACGATTGCTTAACACTTTTGTTGGAAACTATATGTAATTATTATGTGATATATTAACCTCTTAATATGTTTGATATTGTGTGATAGATGTCTACCACTAGTACAAATCCCATCGACTCACCTAATAATAATGAAGAGTCGAATATACTTTGGAAAGATTCACAAATTCCCGAAGAGGAGGAACCGAAAGAGGAGGAACCGGAAGAGGAGGAACCGGAAGAAGAGGAACCGGAAGAGGAGGAATCGGAGGAAGAAGAGGTTCTGGAGGAAGAAATATTGATACCTACAGTAAATCGATTAAATAAAAGAAAATCCTTAACCAACGGACCAACGTTAAAAATGGTCAATGGTGTTTCCACCGAGGAAGCAAATTATTGGGAAGATTACCAATTTTCCGATGAATCGGATCCCGATGAGGATTCCGATGATGTAATAGAAATTACCTCGACCCAATTTAATAAAGTAAAAGAAAATAATAAGGGAAAAGGTATAAAAATAGATAAACCTGATTCCAACCCTGATGAACTTTATATGTATCGGCAACGTTCGTATTTCCTAAATTATAATAATAACCCGGGAGACTCTAAACCACCAGGTTTTTCTAAACCATTGTGGAAAACGACGGCTCGTATTAGAGGAACACCATATATCCCTAGAAAATTAGAAAAACGAACCAAGTCCGAAGAAGAAGAAACCAGTTATTCAGATTAGAGGGTTGTAATCATGTTGTGTATTATATGTATTGTAGTGTGTTTGTACTTTTATGTTCTATGTAAAAATTGCTTGTATTGTTTGTTAATTATCTTTTACGAATTTAATCCTTGTCTATTTTACAGTATAAAAACACAAAATGGATGTTAAGGGTAGACAACCGAATATTTTAGAAGACCAACCAGAGGATATGATTGATGAAATCTTGTCTAGAGTCGGTCAGAATTCATCAGCACAATTAGTTATGGCGAAATTAACTTGTCAAATATTTGAAAGACTTTCCAGAAATGCCTTAGTTTATAAAAGGCTTTCCTTTGAAAGATGGGGTATATCACATTAGGGAGACTTTAAGTTACACCAAGTTTTCTTTAAGGCATTTAGTGCGGGAAACCCAGATGCAATTTTAAGCTACGGGTTACGAACCTATTTTGACTCAACATATCCCAACATAGGACTCCGTTCTTTAGAAAGAGCTTCTAACATGCAAGATAAAGAAGCATTTTATACTTACGGGTTAATAATGTTCACTTCTCATCAAATTGAGAAAAAGAACATTGGGTTAAAACTTTTAAATAAAACATTCTCACAAGTGACGGACTCAGTAGCTGGGGTAAGAAACAAGGTTTTTAGATTGCTACGAGGCTGTTGGGCATTACGAAACCCTCGTCCTTTTGACGACATTACAACTTGCTGCCTAGCTAATGGTCATAACGGTTACTTTCCACAAGACCAAGGATGGGAAGTCGTCTTAGTAAAACCAGAATGCATGACTTGTTTTTGGACTTATGAATTACGTGTCTTTATTTCTTTTGCTGAACAACTTGCGTATTAACTAGAAATGCCTTTATAGCTGCCGAGTAGCAAAGTTATTATGTGCTATATTTCATCCTAAATGTATAATAGCGGTATTGTAAGTTGTAAATATTATATAAATTCTGAACGCGAAATTTTATAATAATCAGTTTTTTCATATGGAATTGTATTAGTTGAATTGTAAGCATTTTTGTTAAGTAGAAGTACTTTGATAAGTGTCTTGAAGTCTTTAAAAAGTGTATGAATACATATTAAAACACTACATGTATATACATTTTAACTGAGTCGTTAAGTCATCGTTAGTCGTTACATGTAAGTGTTGTTTTGAAACCTTTAGGTTAACGATCTTGTTAAATGTTGTTAACCCATTGTTTATTATATCAAAAGAGAAGTTAAATTATTATATTATTATGATATTATTATATATTAGTATATCTTAGTATGATATATATACAGTTAAATATTGTTACAACGATAATCGTTACATATATGTCTCGTTTCGAAATCATTAAGTTAGTAGTCTTGTTTTTACATATGTAGTTCATTGTTAATACACTTAATGACATGTTTACATATCATTTAACATGATTAACATAGTGTATCAATATCTTAATATGATTCATATGTATTTAGTAAGACGTTGTTATAACGATAATCGTTATATATATCGATTTCGAGTTTCTTAACTCAATAGCCTCATTTTTATGGATATAACTCATTGTTAAAATACCTAATGAGATACTTACTTAACATAATATCATGTTAACTATATATATAACTATATATATGTCATCATATAGTTTTTTCAAGTTTTAACGTTCGTGAATCACCGGTCAATTTGGTTGGTCAATTGTCTATATAAAACCTATTTCAATTAATCAAGTCTTAACAAGTTTGATTGCTTAACATGTTGGAAACACTTAATAATGTAAATATCAACTTCATTTAATATATATAAACATGGAAAAGTCCGGGTCACTACAGTACCTACCCGTTATATAAATTTCGTCCCGAAATTTTAAGCAGTTGGAGATGTTGACGTATCTTCTGGAAATAGGTGCGGGTATTTCTTCTTCATCTGATCTTCTCGTTCTCAGGTGAACTCAGGTCCTCTACGAGCATTCCATCAAACCTTAACAATTGGTATCTTGTTTTGCTTAAGTCTTTTAACCTCCCGATCCATTATTTCGACGGGTTCTTCGGTGAATTGAAGTTTTTTATTGATTTGGATTTCGTGTAACGGAATACTGAGATCTTCTTTAGCAAAAAATTTCTTCAAATTCGAGACGTGGAAAGTGTTATGTACAGCCGCGAGTTATTGAGGTAACTCAAGTCGGTAAGCTACTGGTCCGACACGATCAATAATCTTGAATGGTCCAATATACCTTGGATTTAATTTCCCTCATTTACCAAATCGAACAACGCCTTTCCAAAGTGAAACTTTAAGCATGACCATCTCTCTAATTTCAAATTCTATATCTTTTCTTTTAATGTCAGCGTAGCACTTTTGTCGACTTTGGGCGGTTTTTAACCGTTGTTGAATTTGGATGATCTTCTCGGTAGTTTCTTGTATTATCTCTGGACCCATAATCTTTCTATCCCCCACTTCACTCTAACAAATCGGAGACCTGCACTTTCTACCATAAAGTGCTTCAAACGGCGCCATCTCAATGCTTGAATGATAGCTGTTGTTGTAGGAAAATTCTGCTAACGGAAGGTGTCGATCCTAACTGTTTCCGAAATCAATAACACATGCTCTTAGCATGTATTTAAGCGTTTGTATCGTCCTTTCGCTCTGCCCATCAGTTTGTGGATGATAAGTAGTACTCATGTCTAGACGAGTTCCTAATGCCTGCTGTAATGTCTGCCAGAATCTTGAAATAAATCTGCCATCCCTATCAGAGATAATAGAGATTGGTATTCCATGTCTGGAGACGACTTCCTTCAAATACAGTCGTGCTAACTTCTCCATCTTGTCATCTTCTCTTATTGGCAGGAAGTGTGCTGATTTGGTGAGACGATCAACTATTACCCAAATAGTATCAAAACCACTTGCAGTCCTTGGCAATTTAGTGATAAAATCCATGGTAATGTTTTCTCATTTCCATTCTGGGATTTCGGATTGTTGAAGTAGACCTAATGGTTTCTGATGCTCCGCTTTGACCTTAGAACACGTCAAACATTCCCCTACGTATTTAGCAATATCAGCTTTCATACCCGGCCACCAAAAATGTTTCTTGAGATCCTTGTACATCTTCCCCGTTCCAGGATGTATTGAGTATCTGGTTTTATGAGCTTCTCTAAGTACCATTTCTCTCATATCTCTAAATTTTGGTACCCAAATTCTTTCAGCCCTATACCGGGTTCTGTCTTCCCGAATATTAAGGTGCTTTTCCGATCCTTTGGGTATTTCATTCTTTAAATTTCCCTCTTTTAAAACTCCTTGTTGCGCCTCCTTTATTTGATTAGTAAGGTTATTGTGAATCATTATATTCATAGCTTTTACTCGAATGGGTTCTCTGTCCTTTCTGCTCAAGGCGTCGGCTACCACATTTGCCTTCCCCGGGTGGTAACGAATCTCAAAGTCGTAATCATTCAACAATTCAATCCACCTGCGCTGCCTCATGTTCAGTTGTTTCTGATTAAATATGTGTTGAAGACTTTTGTGGTCGGTATATATAATACTTTTGACCCCATATAAATAGTGCCTCCAAGTCTTTAATGCAAAAACAACCGCGCCTAATTCCAAATCATGCGTCGTATAATTCTGCTCGTGAATCTTCAATTGTCTAGACGCATAAGCAATTACCTTCGTTCGTTGCATTAATACACAACTGAGACCTTGCTTTGAGGCATCACAATATATCACAAAATCATCATTCTCTTCAGGTAATGACAATATAGGTGCTGTAGTTAACTTTTTTTTCAACAATTGAAATGCTTTCTCTTGTTCATCATTCCATTTAAATTTCTTCCCTTTATGCGTTAATGCAGTCAAGGGTTTTGCTATTTTGGAAAAATCTTGGATGAATCTCCTATAATAACCAGTCAACCCTAAAAATTGGCGTATGTGCTTCAGAGTTTTCGGGGTTTCCCACTTTTCAACGGTTTCAATCTTTGCTGGATCCACCTGAATACCTTCTTTGTTCACTATATGACCTAGGAATTGAACTTCTTCTAACCAAAATGCACACTTTGAAAACTTAGCGTAAAGTTTTTCTTTCCTTAACAACTCTAGCACTTTTCTTAAATGTTCTTCGTGCTCTTGATCATTCTTCGAGTAAATAAGTATGTCATCGATGAAAACAATGACAAACATGTCAAGATATGGCCCACACACTCGGTTCATGAGGTCCATGAACATAGCTGGTGAGTTAGTCAATCCAAACGGCATAACCGTAAACTCGTAATGACCGTAACGCATCCTAAAAGTAGTCTTTGGAATATCATCCTCCTTCACCCGCATTTGATGATACCCAGAATGTAAATCAATCTTCGAATAAACCGACGAGCCTTGTAATTGATCAAATAAATCGTCGATTCTCGGTAGTGGGTAGCGGTTCTTGTTGGTAAGTTTGTTTAACTCTCGGTAGTGGATACACAACCTAAATGTACCATCCTTCTTCTTGACAAATAAAACAGGAGCTCCCCACGGTGATGTACTTGGTCGAATGAAACCACGCTCTAAAAGTTCCTGTAACTGACTTTGTAATTCTTTTATTTCGCTGGGTGCGAGTCTGTATGGAGCACGAGCTATTGGTGCAGCTCCTGGTACAAGGTCTATTTGAAATTCAACGGATCGATGTGGGGGTAATCCCGGTAATTCTTTCGGAAATACATCGGGAAATTATTTTGCGACGGGAACATCACTGATGTTCTTTTCTTCAGGTTTAACTTCCTCGATGTGTGCTAGAATGACGTAACAACCTTTTCTTATTAGTTTTTGCGCCTTCATACTACTAATAAGATTTAATTTCGCCTTATTCTTTTCTCCGTACACCATTAAAGGTTTTCCTTTTTCACGCACAATGCGAATCGCATTTTTGTAACAAATGACTTCTGCTCTCACCTTTTTCAACCAGTCTATGCCAATTATTACATCAAAACTCCCTAACTCGACTGGTATTAAATCAATTTTAAATGTTTCGTCAACCAGTTTAATTTCTCTATCCCGACATACTTTATCTGCTGTAATTAGTTTACCGTTTGCTAATTCAAGTAAAAATTTACTATCCAAAGGCGTCAATGGGCAACTTAATTTAGCACAAAAATCTCTACTCATATAGCTTCTATCCGCACCCGAATCAAATAAAACATAAGCAGATTTATCGTCAATAAGAAACGTACCCGTAACTAGCTCCGAGACTTCCTGCGCTTCTGTCGAATTAATGTTGAAGACTCGTCCACGACCTTGCCCATTATTATTCCCTTGATTAGGGCATGCTTTGCTGAAATGGCCCGGCTTTCCGCATCCGTAACAAATAATGGAATTATTTGTTCTGTTATTTTTATATGCCTTTGGTCCATAGACATCACACTTCGTTACACTATGTCCGGTTCTATTACACTTGGTACACACTACTACACAGAACTTATTGGGATGAAACCCTACACACCTTAGACATTTATTGTTCTGATTGTTGTTGCCATTGTTGTTATTGATTTGGTTGTTGTTGGGATTGTTATTATTGTTAAAACGATTGTTGTAGTTGTTGTAGTTGTTGGGATGTTTGTGGTAGTTATTGTTAGGATTGCGGTTATTATTGCGATTGTTGTTACGGTTGTTGGGATAGTTGTTGCGATTGTTATTGTTGTTGTACTGGTGATTCTTGTCACCGTTTTCCTCCCACTTCCTCTTGAGTTATTTCGTGTTGGCTTCTTCGGCCGCCTGTTCTTTAATTCTTCCCTCAATCTGATTTATGAGTTTATGAGCCATTCGACTTGCCTTTTGTATGGAAGCGGGCTTGTGTGAACTCACATCTTCTTGAATCCTTACTGGTAACCCTTTTATAAACGCGTCGATCTTCTCCTCTTCATCTTCGAACGTTCCTGGACATAATAGGCACAACTCTGTGAATCGTCGTTCATATATGGTAATGTCAAACCCTTGTGTTCATAACTCTCTAAGCTCTACCTTGAGCTTATTGACTTCGTTTCTAGGATGGTACTGCTCGTTCATCAGTTGCTTGAAAACCGACCATGGTAGTGCGTAAGCAGCGTTTTGTCCTACCTGTTCAAGATAGGTGTTCCACCACGTTAACGCAGTACCTGTGAAGGTATGCGTAGCGTACTTAACTTTGTCCTCTTCAGTACACTTACTTATGGCAAACACCGATTCGACTTTCTTGGTCCACCGTTTCAATTCAATTGGTCCTTCGGTTCCATCGAATTCCAAAGGTTTGCAGGCAGTGAATTCTTTGTAGGAGCATCCTACACGATTTCTTGTGGGATTAGTTCCACTACTAGAACCAGAGTTATTGTTGTTATTTTGCATTGCAGCCTGTACTGCGGCTATGTTTACTGCAAGGAAAACACGGAAGTCTTCCTCGCTCATGTTCAAATTCTGACGAGTCGTCGGTGCCATTTCCTTCAAAAATAGCCCAAAAGAATTAAGTTAATCATATAGAATTTTTAAGAGTAGTCAATAGTATTTCGTAGCATAGTATGAACTCATTTATAAAAGCTTTTTCTTCATATTAGCGTTTTATAGTTTTAATTCGGGTAGTACCTACCCGTTAAGTTCATACTTAGTAGCTAATATACAATTCAACTACTACAATTTTATATGAAAAAATTGATTATAATAAAATTTCGCGTTCAAATTTTATACCATATTTTACAAACTTACAATACCGCTATTATACATATAGGATGAAATATAGCACATAATAACTTTGCTACTCGAGAGCTATAAAGGCAATTCTAGTTAATACGCAAGTTGTTCAGCAAAAGAAATAAAGACACGTAATTCATAAGTCTAGAAACAAGTCATGAATTTGGGTTTTACTAAGACGACTTCCCATCCTTGGTCTTGTGGAAAGTAACTGTTATGACCATTGGCTAGGCAGCATGTTGTAATGTCATCAAAAGGATGAGGGTTTCGTAATGTCCAACAGCCCCGTAATAATCTAAAAACCTTGTTTCTCACCCCAACTACTGAATCCGTCACTTGTGGGAAGATTTTATTTAAAAGTTGTAATCCGATGTTCTTTTTCTCATTTTGGTAAGAAGCGAACATCACTAACCAGTAAGCATAACATGCTTCTTTATGTTGCATGTTAGAAGCTCTTTCTAACTCACAAAATCCTATATTGGGATATGTTGAGTCAAAATAGGTTCTTAACTCGTAGCGTAAAATTGCATTTGGGTTCTCCGCATTTAATGCTTTAAAGAAAACATGGCGTAACTTACAGCCTTCCCAATGTGATATACCCCACCTATCAAAGGAAAGCCTTTTATAAACTAAAGCATTTCTAGAAAGTCTTTCAAATATTTAACAAGTTAATTTCGCCATAACTAAATGTGCTGATGAATTCTGACCGACTCTAGACAAGATTTCCTCAATCATATCCTCTGGTAGGTCTTCTAAAATATTCGGTAGTCTACCCTTATCGTCCATTTTGTTTTTATACTGTAAAATAGACAAGGATTAGATTCGTAAAAAAAATAGTTATCAAATAATACAAGCAATTTTTACATAGAACATAAAATTACAAGCACACTACAAAACATATAATACACAACATGATTACAACCCTCTAATCTAAATCACTGGTTTCTTCTTCTTCGGACTTGGTTCATTTTCCTAATTTTCTAGGGATATATGGTGTTCCTCTAATACGAGCCGTCATTTTCCACAATGGTTTAGAAAAACTTGGTGGTTTAGAGGTTCCCGGGTTATTGCTACATTTTAGGAAATACGGATGTTGCCGATACATATAAAGTTCATCGGGGTTGGAATCAGGTTTCTCTATATTTATACCTTTTCCCTTATTATTTTCTTTTGCTTTATTAAATTGGGTCGAGGTAATTTCTATAACATCATCAGAATCCTCATCGGGATCCGATTCATCGGAAAATTGGTAATCTTCCCAATATTTTGCTTCTTTGGCGGAAAAACCATTGACCATTTTTGACTTTGGTCCGTTGGTTGAGGATTTTCTTTTATTTAAACGATTTACTGTAGGTATCAATATTTCTTCCTCCGAAACCTCTTCTTCTTCCGGTTCTTCCTCTTCCGATTCCTCCTCTTCCGGTTCCTCTTCTTCCGGTTCCTCCTCTTCCGGTTCCTCTTCGGGAATTTGTGAATCTTCCCAAAGTATATTCGACTCTTCATTATTATTAGGTGAGTCGATGGGATTTGTACTAGAGGTAGACATCTATCACACAATCTCAAACACGTTAAGAGATTAATATATCACATAATATTTACATGTTAATAATATATAGTTTTCAACAAAAAATGTTAAGCAATCGTTTTTGAAGAAAAACACGGTCGAAGTCCAGACTCACTAATGCATCCTAACAAACTCGGTAAGACACACTAATGCAAAAATTCTGGTTCTCTAAGACCAACGCTCTGATATCAACTGAAATGTCCCGTTCATATTGATTATAAACGTTCCATATTAATTGATTTCGTTGCGAGGTTTTGACCTCTATATGAGACGTTTTTCAAAGATTGCATTCGTTTTTAAAACAAACCATAACATTTATTTTATCGACAAGGTTAAAAGGACACCACCTAGATTATCAGAAATGATAATCTAAAAATATCACACTTACACACTACCAATACATATTGGTTTACAATATTAATATGTTACAACAAAGTAAATCTCGAATGCAGTTTTAAACAATATTATACAAGCATGCTGACACCAAATCTTGTCCATATATTAGCATGCAACAGCGGAAGCTCTTAATAATCAGCTGAGAATAAACATGCTTTAAACGTAAACAAAAATGTTGGTGAGTTATAGGTTTAACCTATATATCAAATTGTAATAATAGACCACAAGATTTCATCTTTCAATAACATGCAATCTGCATAAAAAATCATTCGTATGGTTGAACACCCGGTAACCGACATTAACAAATGCATCTAGAATATCCCCATATATAAATATCGAAGTACTAAAGCAGTTCAAATTCTCTGACTTGGGCTTGTCAATGGCCCATAGATCTATCTTTAGGATTCACGTCAATTGGTGGCAATTATAATAAACACCAATTCTTAGGTTACCAAGTTCAACAAGGGCGATATCCGGTATAACGATTCAACATAGAATGTAGTTTCATTACTTGTGTCTATTTTGTAAATCATTTTCAAAACTGCATGTATTCTCATCCCAAATATTATATTTTTAAAAGTGGGACTATAACTCACTTTCACCAATTTTTACTTCGTCGGGAAGTAAGACTTAGCCACTGGTCGATTCACGAACCTATAACAAATATGTATATATATATCAAAGTATGTTCAAAATATATTTACAACATTTTTAATACGTTTTACTTGTTTTAAGTTTATTAAGTCAGTTGTCCTCGTTAGTAACCTACAACTAGTTGTCCACAGTTAGATGTACAGAAAATAAAGCAATATATATTATCTCAAATCAATCCACGACCTCGTGTATACAAGCCTCAGGCTAGATCACAACTCAAAGTATATATAATATTTTGGAATCAACCTCAACCCTGTATAGCTAACTCCAACATTACTGCATATAGAGTGTCTATGGTTGTTCCGAAATATATATATAGATGGGTCGATATGATAAGTCAAAACACTGTATTCGTGTCTATGGTATTCCAAGATTACATAATATATTAGAATACATGTATAATACAATATGAGTTAGCTAGGATATGATTAATATAGATTTGTTACCAATTTTCACGTAGCTACAACAAGAAAAATTATCCAATCTTGTTTTACCCATAACTTCTTCGTTTTAAATCCGTTTTGAGTGATTCAAGTTGTTATGGTTTCATATTGAACTTAAGTTTATGAATCTAAACAAAAAAGTATAAGTTTATAGTCGGAAATACAGGTTACAAGTCATTTTTGTAAAGGTAATCATTTCAGTCGAAAGAACGACGTCTAGATGACCATTTTGGAAAACATACTTCTACTTTGAGTTTAACCATGATTTTTGAATATAGTTTCATGTTCATAAGAAAAATAATTTTCCTAGAAGAGCAACTTTTAAATCAAAGTTTATCATAGTTTTTAATTAACTAACCCAAAACAGCCCGCGGTGTTACTACGACGGCGTATATCCGGTTTTACGGTGTTTTTCGTGTTTTTTGGTTTTAAATCATTAAGTTAGCATATCATATAGATATAGAACATGTGTTTAGTTGATTTTAAAAGTCAAGTTAGAAGGATTAACTTTTGTTTGCGAACAAGTTTAGAATTAACTAAACTATGTTCTAGTGATTACAAGTTTAAACCTTCGAATAAGGTAGTTTTATATATATGAATCGAATGATGTTATGAACATCATTACTACCTCAGGTTTTGTGGATAAACCTACTGGAAATGAGAAAAATATATCTAGCTTCAATGGATCCTTGGATGGCTTGAAAGTTCTTGAAGCAAAATCATGACACGAAAACAAGTTCAAGTAAGATTTCCACTCGAAATAAGATTGTTAAAGTTATAGAAATTGAATCAAAGTTTGAATATGAGTATTAACTTATATTATAAAGATAACCTACTATAAATAACAAAGGTTTCTTGATCTTAGATGATTACTTGGAATGGATTAGAAAGCTTGGAAGTAAACTAGTAAACTTGAAAGGATTTTTGAAGTGTTCTTGAAGTGTTCTACCTATGATGATTATAGCTTGATTCTTGAAGTAATTTTTAATGAATATGATGATTAGTTTACTGTAAAAATTCGTTCATAAGTGTGTGTAGGTGTTGAGATAGAGTTAGAAAGAGAATTGGAAGTGAAATGGATTGATTGGTGAGTGGTGAATGATGAGTGGTGAGTGGGGTTAAAAGGAGTTCTAGTTAGTTGACTAGTTCATGATAGAAGTTAAATTTGATTAGTCATGTATGAAATAATCAATAGTGGAATCCCATGCTAGTTCCTATTGGTATATACTCATAGTAAGTACGTCTAGAAGCTGTGTATAATACAGATACGAATACTGAATGACTACGAGTAGAATTGTTGATGAAAATGAATAAGGATGTAATTGTAAGCATTTTTGTTAAGTAGAAGTACTTTGATAAGTGTCTTGAAGTCTTTTAAAAGTGTATGAATATATATTAAAACACTACATGTATATACATTTTAAATGAGTCGTTAAGTCATCGTTAGTCGTTACATGTAAGTGTTGTTTTGAAACCTTTAGGTTAACGATCTTGTTAAATGTTGTTAACCCATTATTTATTATATCAAAAGAGATGTTAAATTATTATATTATTATGATATTATGATATATTAGTATATCTTAGTATGATATATATACAGTTAAATATTGTTACAACGATAATCGTTACACATATGTCTCGTTTCGAAATCATTAAGTTAGTAGTCTTGATTTTACATATATAGTTCATTGTTAATACACTTAATGACATGTTTACATATCATTTAACATGATTAACATAGTGTATCAATATCTTAATATGATTCATATGTATTTAGTAAGACGTTGTTATAACGATAATCGTTATATATATCGATTTCGAGTTTCTTAACTCAATAGCCTCATTTTTATGTATATAACTCATTGTTAAAATACCTAATGAGATACTTACTTAACATAATATCATGTTAACTATATATATAACCATATATATGTCATCATATAGTTTTTACAAGTTTTAACGTTTGTGAATCATCGGTCAACTTGGGTGGTCAATTGTCTATATAAAACCTATTTCAATTAATCAAGTCTTAACAAGTTTGATTGCTTAACATGTTGGAAACACTTAATCATGTAAATATCAACTTCATTTAATATATATAAACATAGAAAAGTTCGGGTCACTACAAATTAAACGGTTACATATATCCCATTTAACAATATCACAAGTTTAATGTTTACAAAAGGCACGAGGGCCATTAATCAAATGTAATACAAGTTCGACCCACTTAAAATGATAGTTTTAATCCAAACTACACCCAAGCATGGTTTGGGGCTAAACTACCCAAAACGCTAGGTCGACTTTAAAAGCTTCAACAGAATCCAACATAGGGAACTAGTATCCCATAACCCCCTTTCCCTTGTCCGCACCTGCATCTAAAAAGATAAACAACGAGAGGGGTAAGCTAACGCTTAGTGAGTGCGATAATTATACATATGCATATATAATCTATCTACTTGCATTCACTTACGCAAAACCGCATACAAGCTAGCAATTCAACAACCATGCCAACGACAAGCATAAACTACTCCGCAATATACAATAAGCTAGCAACATCAACATCATATAGTTCACAATTTAATATGCTAATCACATAATTCACACAATCGTGGTTAACCAATCGTACAAAGGAATGGTACTCGAATTTCCCATCGGTATTCATAACAATCGTTAGTGTACAACAACATATAACACTAACCCTTGGACAACACATATCAGCTCAATAAACCGTTAGTGTACAACAACATATACCACCAACTCGGACAACACATATCCATTCATATAAACCATTAGTGTACAACGACATATATCACTAACTCAGACAACACATATCCATTCATACAAATACATACATTATATACATACATGTATACTTATTCCACTCACCTTAACACCAAGATGATGATTATGCACTTCCAAAAGCTTCAAGGAATAGTACCTAATACATTAAGTACACTTTCAATACACATACTAGTTGGACTAGACACCAACATTTAGCACTTGAGCATTTAATGACCTAATGCATTAAATGACTCACATCCACCAAAACCGTCCATTAATGGTCATGACTCATCATAAATCACTAAAAGCTAGTGATTTGGGTCTACTAACACCAACTAACACAATTTATGGGTATTTCATACCCATCTCATCCAACTAGGTCAACAATCACCCATTTGACCTATTTTAATACCTAGACTTACAAGTTTTGGTCAAACTTAACCCATTAACAACCTTTCATCATTTCTCAAGTGTATAAGTGACAAACAACACAATTAAAACTTTAAAAATCTCAATTTACATGACCAAACCCTAGATTAACTCCATTTGGGTTTCCTTACATCAAATTAACCCAAATTTACCCATTAAGTCCCCAAATGTGTATTGCAAGTCTTAAATGGCCAAACCCTAGTCATAAATTACCAACACTATCCACTCGTAGCTAAGAACAGGGAGAACAACTTTACTCCTTGCTCCAAGGATTGATTCACAAATCTTCACCTTCAAATCTTAATTTAGATCTAAGTGGGTTTTGTGTTTTGAGAGGAAAATAGAGAAGAAAATGGAAAAGAAATGAATTAAATGAGATAAGTTGCTGAGACTTAAAGTCTCAATCAGATCTACATGCGAAAAGACGAATATACCCTCGAATTATACATTTTAAAATCTGAATTCGGAACCAGTTGCACAGGAAGGTCGCGGCGCGACCCCCTTTCTCACGGCGCGACAATACAAACGATTTTCTACTAGTTTAACGTGCCTCCTGAAATTGGTTTATGTTAAATGTCGCGGCGCGACACCCCTCATTGCAGCGTGGCAATGGCCTGCACCTGACCATTTCGACTACGTTAAACCAATTATCGATTTATACGACTAGTACACCCCATTCACGCTTCCTATATACGTCTAAACTTCATCTTTAAGCCTCACATGACTTAACACCAAACAAAACCCATGCATATACTTATACATGCATACATTCCAAAATATATATACATTACACATCAATTAACACTTATTTCATTTCATCACATAACGAACGAGTTATAAGCGTACTAACAATTAAATATGTACCTTTAGACATGTACGGGAAAACGAGATGTTACAAATAGGGACCAGCTTGGCAAGTTTGATGCTAAAGTTGATGAAGGAATATTTCTTGAATATTCTAACATGTCAAAGGCATATAGGGTCTACAACAAAAGAAGGGACAGTTTTGAAGAATCTATTAATGTCACATTTGATGAAACTGCTCCCACCTCATCTTCTGGTCAAGAAGATGAGGAGTTACTATTTGAATAGCCTACTCAGCAAGCTCTGGATGATGAAGTAGAACCAGCAGCAACTCCCTCTCCAATCCATGTTGTTATGTTCTCTGATGATGAGATGGAACATTCTGTTCCATCTGTATCTAAACCATGTGGACCTACTGGCTCTACTGAAATACAACAACTTGAGCAGAGGTCTGCTGGTTCTGAAAGATCACATGTTGGTACTGTTTCCACTAATAATGAACAACTATCTCCTACTGCTGTGCATACTGCTGAACTAACTGATGATCAAGATGTTGTGTGTTCCACAATGAGCTCACCTGTTCATAACACTAGATGAACAAGGGAGCATCCAATTGAGCAAGTTATTGGTAATCTGGCTAGTGGTGTTAAAACAAGAAGGCATGCAACCAACAATTTTTGTATGCATGTGAATTTTGTGTCTACCATTGAACCTACTTCTCTTGAGGAAGCATTAATAGATCCTAGTTGGGTAGGAGTAATGCAGGATGAACTTACTCAGTTTGATAGGAATAAAGTCTGGAGATCGGTACCTAAACCTGATGATGAAATAAAGAAAATCATTGGTACCAAGTGGGTTTTTATAAATAAGAAGGATGAAGATGAGATTGTGATAAGAAATAAAGCTAGATTGGTGGCTCAAGGTTTTAGACAGGAATAAATGAACAACTATCTCCTACTGCTATGCATACTGCTGAACTAACTGATGATCAAGATGTTGTGTGTTCCACAATGAGCTCACATGTTCATAACACTAGATGGACAAGGGAGCATTCAATTGAGCAAGTTATTGGTAATCTGGCTAGTGGTGTTAAAACAAGAAGGCATGCAACCAACAATCTTTGTATGCATGTGAATTTTGTGTCTACCATTGAACCTACTTCTCTTGAGGAAGCATTAAAAGATCCTAGTTGGGTAGGAGCAATGCAAGATGAACTTACTCAGTTTGATAGGAATAAAGTCTGGAGATCGGTACCTAAACCTGATGATGAAACAAATAAAATCATTGGTACCAAGTGGGGTTTTATAAATAAGATGGATGAAGATGGGATTGTGATAAGAAATAAAGCTAGATTGGTGGCTCAAGGGTTTAGACAGTAATAAGGGTTGGATTAATGAGAAACTTATGCACCAGTGACTAGGATGGAAGCTATCAGATTATTCTTGGCATATGCTGCTAAGATGAACTTTAGGGTATTCCAGATGGATGTGAAATCTGCATTTCTAAATGGGAAGCTGCACGAAGAAGTCTTTGTCAAGCATCTACCTGGTTTTGTAAGCAGTAAATATCCAGACCATGTTTACAAGTTAGACAAAGCTCTTTATGGCCTCAAACAGGCACCCAGAGCATGGTATGAGACACTTCATGTGTATCTCACTTGTTTAGGCTTTAAAGTTGGAACAATTGATACCACTCTATTCTCAAAAGTAATAGATGGTGATCTCTTGCTGGTGCAGATATATGTGGATGATATTATTTATGGTTCTAAAAATGAAAAACATTGTCAAGAATTTTCAAAACTTATGTCAAAGACATATGAAATGAGTTTACAAAGAGATCTGAAATACTTTCTTGGATTGCAGATTAAACAACTTGATGATAGAATTTTTATAAGTCAAGATAAATATATCAAAGATATGTTAAAGAAATTTAGTCTGACCTGTTTAAAAGATATTGGGACTCAAATGGCAGCATCCATAAAAATAGATGTTGATCTCAATGGTGAACCAGTCAATATCACTTAACATAGATGTATGATTGGGTCCCTACTTTATCTCACAGCCAGCAGACCAGATATTATGTTTGTCACATGTCTCTGTGCCAAATATCAAGCTGATCCCAAAGAGTCACATTTGCTGGCAGTAAAAAGGATATTTAGGTATCTGAAAGGTACTGCTAAACGTAGTCTTTGGTATCCCAAAGACCACAATTTTGAAGTAATTGGGTATTCAGATGCTGACTTTGCAGGTTGTAAAATTGACAGGAAAAGTACTACTGGTGGTTGCCAGTTACTGGGTGGTAGGCTAGTCAGTTGAACAAGCAAAAAGAAAAATAATGTGTCCACATCTACTGTTGAGGCAAAATATGTCTCTGCTGGTAGTTGTACTGCTCAAGTACTGTGGATGCAAAGCCAGCTGAAAGACTATGGTGTTCATGTTACAAAAACTTCAATCTACTGTGATAACACCAGTGCAATTGCCATCACCAAAAATCCTATGATGCACTCAAGGACTAAGCACATTGATGTTAGATATCATTTCATAAGGGATTATGTTCGAACAGGAGATGTGGAGCTACACTTCATTTCAACAAACCAGCAGTTAGAAGATCTTTTCACAAAGCCCTTAGATGAGAAATGTTTTAACTACCTCATCTCTGATCTAGGTATGCTTGAACTTTAAAGTAAAAGACAACTTTGTTGGTGTTCTGGCTCAACAACATATAGGACAAACCAGTATGATAGATTTTATTGTTTACTGCCTGTATTTCAAACACTCAGCACAAGAAGGTCTTTTATAATGGTTATTCAAAGTTTAAAATGAAGTAATAAATAGCTCACAAAATTAAATTTGATACCTTAAAATGGATCTCATTAAATTTTAATGATTTAAATTAAATACAAGACATATTAAATGTAACAAAGGAATTTTTATATTTAATACAAACTTTATTTTGTGGTCTTTAACTTCAAATTTTTGAATTAAAAACCTACTACATTTAATGCCTAATGGGAGTGATGAGTATCCAAGCCGATTAAACGTCATGTAAAAAGTCTAATGTCCTCAAAAACATGTCAGTCTGTCAAATCTGCCCACGCGCCTACAGATGACAGTTGCTATTTTCTCTCTCCTATACTTTTTCCACCAATCTGAAAGGTAAAATAGGGTGATCCATTTCTCATAATAACCTTCGATTATTAAACTTTCCAAATTCACCTTTTTCTCTCAAAATCCCCAAATCTTCAAACTTTTATCTTCAATCTTCAATAATGGTAGAACAACAACCACAACCAAATGTGAACCAACCAGAGGAACAAAAACCATAGCAACCTGAACAACCTCAGCAGCAACAACCTGAACAACAACCACAACCCCAACCTGAAGAACACAATGAACCTAAATCATTATTTGTCCTGCATCCAAGTCTGATAAAGGCGGATCCTGCACCTGCTCATGATCAAATCCGCCTATCTAAAGGCAATGTTGTTCACTCTCTCTCTCTATTCCTAAAGCAAAAGCTAACATGGGTTATGAAACCATGATTTATTATGTGAGGCAATCTCCACTTGCCAGATCTATCACCGAAGTTCCTTCACGATTCTATCCGGCCTGTTTAGGCAGATTCTGGTATACGAAAATGATGGCCAACATTTAACAGGGTACTTCATGTATTCGTGGCATGGTAATTGAAACCCTAACCTGCTCTATAACCGTTGATGCTATTCGACGAGCTCTTCAACTACCAGATGGACCATTTTTTGATCCACTATCGAGTGATGATTTTAGGAGAGAAGTTTTGGAGGCTATTGGATATGCTAGTCCAGTGGCCCACAGTCCTTTAAGGAAGAACATGCCACCCTTGTGGTATTATTTTTTTGGTCTGCTTATGTAGTGACCCGAACTTTTCCATGTTTATATATATTAATTGAGATTGATATTTACATGATTAAATGTTTCCAACATGTTAAGCAATCAAACTTGTTAAGACTTGATTAATTGAAATATGTTTCATATAGACAATTGACCACCCAAGTTGACCGGTGATTCACGAACGTTAAAACTTGTAAAAACTATATGATGACATATATATGGATATATATATAGTTAACATGATACTATGATAAGTAAACATATCATTAAGTATATTAACAATGAACTACATATGTAAAAACAAGACTACTAACTTAACGATTTTTAAACAAGACATATATGTAACGATTATCGTTGTAAAGACATTTAATGTATATATATCATATTAAGAGATATTCATACATGATAATATCATGATAATATAATAATTTAAAATCTCATTTGATATTATAAACATTGGGTTAACAACATTTAACAAGATCGTTAACCTAAAAGTTTCAAAACAACACTTACATGTAACGACTAACGATGACTTAACGACTCAGTTAAAATGTATATATATGTAGTGTTTTAATATGTATTTATACACTTTTGAAAGACTTCAATACACTTATCAAAATACTTCTACTTAACAAAAATGCTTACAATTACATCCTCGTTCAGTTTCATCAACAATTCTACTCGTATGCACCCGTATTCGTACTCGTACAATACACAGCTTTTAGATGTATGTACTATTGGTATATACACTCCAATGATCAGCTCTTAGCAGCCCATGTGAGTCACCTAACACATGTGGGAACCATCATTTGGCAACTAGCATGAAATATCTCATAAAATTACAAAAATATGAGTAATCATTCATGACTTATTTACATGAAAACAAAATAACATATCCTTTATATCTAATCCATACACCAACGACCAAAAACACCTACAAACACTTTCATTCTTCAATTTTCTTCATCTAATTGATCTCTCTCAAGTTCTATCTTCAAGTTCTAAGTGTTCTTCATAAATTCCAAAAGTTCTAGTTTCATAAAATCAAGAATACTTTCAAGTTTGCTAGCTCACTTCCATTCTTGTAAGGTGATCATCCAACCTCAAGAAATCTTTGTTTCTTACAGTAGGTTATCATTCTAATACAAGGTAATAATCATATTCAAACTTTGGTTCAATTTCTATAACTATAACAATCTTATTTTAAGTGATGATCTTACTTGAACTTGTTTTCGTGTCATGTTTCTGCTTCAAGAACTTCGAGCCATCCAAGGATCCATTGAAGCTAGATCCATTTTTCTCTTTTCCAGTAGGTTTATCCAAGGAACTTAAGGTAGTAATGATGTTCATAACATCATTCGATTCATACATATAAAGCTATCTTATTCGAAGGTTTAAACTTGTAATCACTAGAACATAGTTTAGTTAATTCTAAACTTGTTCGCAAACAAAAGTTAATCCTTCTAACTTGACTTTTAAAATAAACTAAACACATGTTCTATATCTATATGATATGCTAACTTAATGATTTAAAACCTGGAAACACGAAAAATACCGTAAAACCGGATTTACGCCGTCGTAGTAACACCGCGGGCTGTTTTGGGTTAGTTAATTAAAAACTATGATAAACTTTGATTTAAAAGTTGTTATTCTGAGAAAATGATTTTTATTATGAACATGAAACTATATCCAAAAATTATGGTTAAACTCAAAGTGGAAGTATGTTTTCTAAAATGGTCATCTAGACGTCGTTCTTTCGACTGAAATGACTACCTTTACAAAAACGACTTGTAACTTATTTTTCCGACTATAAACCTATACTTTTTCTGTTTAGATTCATAAAATAGAGTTCAATATGAAACCATAGCAATTTGATTCACTCAAAACGGATTTAAAATGAAGAAGTTATGGGTAAAACAAGATTGGATAATTTTTCTCATTTTAGCTACGTGAAAATTGGTAACAAATATATTCCAACCATAACTTAATCAACTTGTATTGTATATTATGTAATCTTGAGATACCATAGACACGTATACAATGTTTCGACCTATCATGTCGACACATCTATATATATTTCGGAACAACCATAGACACTCTATATGTGAATGTTGGAGTTAGCTATACAGGGTTGAGGTTGATTCCAAAATATGTATAGTTTGAGTTGTGATCAATACTGAGATACGTATACACTGGGTCGTGGATTGATTCAAGATAATATTTATCGATTTATCTCTGTATATCTAACTGTGGACAACTAGTTATAGGTTACTAACGAGGACAGCTGACTTAATAAACTTAAAACATCAAAATATATTAAAAGTGTTGTAAATATATTTTGAACATACTTTGATATATATGTATATATTGTTATAGGTTCGTGAATCAACCAGTGGCCAAGTCTTACTTCCCGACGAAGTAAAAATCTGTGAAAGTGAGTTATAGTCCCACTTTTAAAATCTAATATTTTTGAGATGAGAATACATGCAGGTTTTATAAATGATTTACAAAATAGACACAAGTACGTGAAACTACATTCTATGGTTGAATTATCGAAATCGAATATGCCCCTTTTTATTAAGTCTGGTAATCTAAGAATTAGGGAACAGACACCCTAATTGACGTGAATCCTAAAGATAGATCTATTGGGCCTAACAAACCCCATCCAAAGTACCGGATGCTTTAGTACTTCGAAATTTATATCATATCCGAAGGGTGTCCCGGAATGATGGGGATATTCTTATATATATGCATCTTGTTAATGTCGGTTACCAGGTATTCACCATATGAATGATTTTTATCTCTATGTATGGGATGTGTATTGAAATATGAAATCTTGTGGTCTATTGTTACGATTTGATAAATATAGGTTAAACCTATAACTCACTAACATTTTTGTTGACGTTTTAAGCATGTTTATTCTCAGGTGATTATTAAGAGCTTCCGCTGTCGCATACTTAAATAAGGATAAGATTTGGAGTCCATGCTTGTATGATATTGTGTAAAAACTGCATTCAAGAAACTTATTTTGTTGTAACATATTTGTATTGTAAACCATTATGTAATGGTCGTGTGTAAACAGGATATTTTAGATTATCATTATTTGATAATCTACGTAAAGCTTTTTAAACCTTTATTGATGAAATAAAGGTTATGGTTTGTTTAAAAATGAATGCAGTCTTTGAAAAACGTCTCATATAGAGGTCAAAACCTCGCAACGAAATCAATTAATATGGAACGTTTTTAATCAATAAGAACGGGACATTTCAGTTGGTATCCGAGCGTTGGTCTTAGAGAACCAGAATTTTGCATTAGTGTGTCTTATCGAGTTTGTTAGGATGCATTAGTGAGTCTGGACTTCGACCGTGTTTACTTGAAAAATAATTGCTTAACAAATTTTGTTGGAAACTATATATTTTTAACATGTGAATATTATGTGATATATTAATCTCTTAACGCGTTTGATATTATGTGATAGATGTCTACCTCTAGAACAAGTCCCATTGACTCACCTAATAATAATGAAGAGTCAAATGTAAATTGGAATGATTCGTGGACTGATTCACAAGTTCCCGAAGAGGAACCGGAAGAAGAGTCGGAACCGGAAGAAGAATCGGAACCGGAAGAAGAATCGGAACCGGATGAAGAAATAGAACCGGTGGGGGAAATAATAAAACGGTTAAGTAAAAGAAAATCCTCAACCAACCGACCAAGGTTAATTATGGTCAATGGTGTTTCCGCCAAGGAAGCAAAATATTGGGAGGATTACCAATTCTCCGATGAATCGGATTCCGACGAGAATTCCGATGATGTTATAGAAATTACCCCAACTGAATTTAAAAAGGCAAAAGAAAATAATAAGGGAAAGGGCATAAAAATAGAGAAATCTAATTCCAACCCCGATGAACTTTATATGTATCGTCAACCCCCGAAGTCCTTAAGTTGTAACAATGACCCGGGAACCTCTAAACTACCAGGTTTTTCTAAACCAATGTGGATAACGACGGCTCGTATTAGGGGAAAATCATATATCCCTAGAAACTTGGCAAAACGAACCAAAACCGAAGAAGAAGAAACAAGTGAGTCGGAATAAGATAGTTGTATTCATGTGGTGTAATATATGTAATATAGTGTGCTTATGCTTTATGATATATGTAAAAATTGCTTGTATTAATAAGTATTTTTTTTTATGAATCTAACTCTTGTCTATTTTACAGTATAAAAACACAAAATGGATAGACAACCTAATATTTTAAGAGACCTACCCGGAGACATGATTGATGAAATCTTGTCTAGAGTCGGTCAGAATTCCTCGGCACAACTATTTAAGGCGAGATCAGTTTGTAAGACATTCGAAGAACGTTCCAAGAATGTCTTGGTTTATAAGAGACTTTCGTTTGAAAGATGGGGGATATCACATTGGGAAACCCATAAGTTACGATGTGTTTACTTTGATGCATATATTGCGGGGAACTCAAATGCTATTTTACGCAACGGGTTAAGAAATTATTTTGACTCAATGTATCCGAATATAGGACTTCATGATTTAGAAAAAGCGGCTAACATGCAACATAAAGAAGCATGCTATGCTTATGGGTTAGTAATGTTCGCTTCTCACCAAAGTGAGAAAAAGAACATCGGGCTACAGCTATTAAACAAAACGTTCCCACAAGTGACGGAGTCGGTAATTGGGGTAAGAAATGAGGTTTTTAGATTGTTACGGGACTGTTGGACATTACATAACCCTCGTCCCTTTGACGACGTTACAACACGCTGTCTTATCAACGGCCATAACGGTTATGTTGCACAAGACCAAGGATGGGAAGTAGTCCTAGTAAAACCAGAATGCATGACTTGTTTCTGGACGTATGAATTACGTGTCTTTATTGCCTTTGCTGAACGACTTGTGTACTAGCTAGAATTATCTTCACAACTATCTTGTATCAAAGTTATTGTGTGCTATATTTCATGCTTTATGTAAAATAAGCGGTATTGTAAGTTTGTAAAATATTGTATAAAAGTTTGAACGCGAAATATTATTATAATCAGTTTTTCATATAGAATTGTAGTAGTTGAATTGTATATTAGCTACTAAGTATGAACTTAACGGGTAGGTACTACCCGAATTTAAACTTATAAAACGCTAATATGAAGAAAAAGCTTTTATAAATGAGTTCATATTATGCTACGAAATACTATTAACTACTCTTAATATTCTGTATGATTAACTTGTTCCATTTGACTATTTTGAAGGAAATGGCACCGACTACTCGACACACCGTGAATATGAATGAAGAGGAATTCCGTACTTTTCTAGCTTCAAACATAGCCGCAGTACAGGCTGCGCTACATACCAACAATAACCTTGGATCTAGCAGTACAGGAAATCGTGTAGGATGCACCTACAAAGAATTCACTGCCTGCAAACCTTTGGAATTTGATGGAACCGAAGGACCGATCGGATTGAAACGGTGGACCGAGAAGGTCGAATCGGTGTTTGCCATAAGTAAGTGTACTGAAGAGGACAAAGTGAAGTACGCTACGCATACCTTCACAGGTTCTGTGTTAACATGGTGGAATACCTATCTAGAGCAAGTGGGACAAGACGATGCGTACGCACTACCGTGGTCAGCATTCAAGCACTTGATGAACGGGAAGTACCGTCCCAGAACCGAGGTCAATAAGCTCAAGACAGAACTTAGAGGGTTACGAACCCAAGGATTTGATATTACCACGTATGAAAGACGATTCACAGAATTGTGCCTATTGTGTCCGGGAGCATTCGAATATGAGGAAGAGAAGATCGACGCGTTTGTGAAAGGATTACCGGAAAGAATCCAAGAAGATATAAGTTCACACGAGCCCGCCTCCATACAACAGGCATGTAGAATGGCTCACAAACTAGTGAACCAGATTGAAGAAAGAATTAAAGAACAGACTGCTGAAGAGGCCAATGTGAAGCAAGTCAAAAGAAAGTGGGAGGAAAATGGTGATAAGAATCACCAATACAACAACAACAGCAATCGCAACAATTATCCCAACAATCGCAACATCAATCGCAACTACAACAAACGGCCCAACAACAACAACAACAACAACAGCAACTACAACAATCATCCCAACAACAATAATAACCGCAACAACAACAACAATCAGAAGCAGCTATGCCAAAGGTGTGAAAAGTATCACTCGGGGTTCTGCACCAAATTTTGCAACAAGTGTAAAAGAAATGGTCATAGCGTGGCGAAGTGTGAGGTCTACGGACCAGGGGTTAATAGAACGAAAGGAACAAATGGTGTCGGAACGAGTAATGGCGGAGCAAGTAGTGTCGGAGCAAGCTATGCCAATGTAGTTTGTTATAAATGTGGAAAACCGGGCCACATTATTAGAAATTGCCCGAACCAGGAGAACACGAATGGACAAGGCCGCGGAAGAGTTTTCAATATTAATGCGGCAGAGGCACAGGAAGACCCGGAGCTTGTTACGGGTACGTTTCTTATTGACAATAAATCTGCTTACGTTTTATTTGATTCGGGTGCGGATAGAAGCTATATGAGTAGAGATTTTTGTGCTAAATTAAGTTGCCCATTGACGCCTTTGGATAGTAAATTTTTACTCGAATTAGCAAATGGTAAATTAATTTCAGCAGATAATATATGTCGGAATCGAGAAATTAAACTGGTTAGCGAAACATTTAAGATTGATTTAATACCAGTAGAGTTAGGGAGTTTTGATGTGATAATCGGTATGGACTGGTTGAAAGAAGTGAAAGTAGAGATCGTTTGTTACAAAAATGCAATTCGCATTATACGAGAAAAAGGAAAACCCTTAATGGTGTACGGAGAAAAGGGCAACAGGAAGCTACATCTTATTAGTAATTTGAAGGCACAAAAACTAATAAGAAAAGGTTGCTATGCTGTTCTAGCACATGTCGAGAAAGTACAAACTGAAGAAAAGAGCATCAATGATGTTCCCATTGCAAAAGAATTTCCCGATGTATTTCCGAAAGAATTACCGGGATTACCCCCACATCGATCCGTTGAATTTCAAATAGATCTTGTACCAGGAGCTGCACCAATAGCTCGTGCTCCTTACAGACTCGCACCCAGCGAGATGAAAGAACTGCAAAGCCAATTACAAGAACTTTTAGAGCGTGGTTTCATTCGACCAAGCACATCACCGTGGGGAGCTCCTGTTTTGTTTGTCAAGAAGAAAGATGGTACATTCAGGTTGTGTATCGACTACCGAGAGTTGAACAAACTTACCATCAAGAACCGCTACCCACTACCGAGAATCGACGACTTATTTGATCAACTACAAGGCTCGTCTGTTTATTCAAAGATTGACTTACGTTCCGGGTATCATCAAATGCGGGTGAAAGAAGATGATATTCCAAAGACTGCTTTCAGAACACGTTATGGTCATTACGAGTTTATGGTCATGCTGTTTGGTTTAACTAATGCACCAGCTGTGTTCATGGACCTTATGAACCGAGTGTGTGGACCATACCTTGACAAGTTTGTCATTGTTTTCATTGATGACATACTTATTTACTCAAAGAATGACCAAGAACACGGTGAACATTTGAGAAAGGTGTTAGAAGTATTGAGGAAGGAAGAATTGTACGCTAAGTTTTCAAAGTGTGCATTTTGGTTGGAAGAAGTTCAATTCCTCGGTCACATAGTGAACAAAGAAGGTATTAAGGTGGATCCGGCAAAGATAGAAACTGTTGAAAAGTGGGAAACCCCAAAAACTCCAAAACACATACGCCAGTTTTTAGGACTAGCTGGTTACTACAGAAGGTTCATCCAAGACTTTTTCAGAATAGCAAAACCCTTGACTGCATTAACGCATAAAGGGAAGAAATTTGAATGGAATGATGAACAAGAGAAAGCGTTTCAGTTATTGAAGAAAAAGCTAACTACGGCACCTATATTGTCATTGCCTGAAGGGAATGATGATTTTGTGATTTATTGTGATGCATCAAAGCAAGGTCTCGGTTGTGTATTAATGCAACGAACGAAGGTGATTGCTTATGCGTCTAGACAATTGAAGATTCACGAACAAAATTATACGACGCATGATTTGGAATTAGGCGCGGTTGTTTTTGCATTAAAGACTTGGAGGCACTACTTATATGGGGTCAAAAGTATTATATATACCGACCACAAAAGTCTTCAACACATATTTAATCAGAAACAACTGAATATGAGGCAGCGTAGGTGGATTGAATTATTGAATGATTACGACTTTGAGATTCGTTACCACCCGGGGAAGGCAAATGTGGTAGCCGATGCCTTGAGCAGGAAGGACAGAGAACCCATTCGAGTAAAATCTATGAATATAATGATTCATAATAACCTTACTACTCAAATAAAGGAGGCGCAACAAGGAGTTTTAAAAGAGGGAAATTTAAAGGATGAAATACCCAAAGGATCGGAGAAGCATCTTAATATTTGGGAAGACGGAACCCGGTATAGGGCTGAAAGGATTTGGGTACCAAAATTTGGAGATATGAGAGAAATGGTACTTAGAGAAGCTCATAAAACCAAATACTCAATACATCCTGGAACGGGGAAGATGTACAAGGATCTCAAGAAACATTTTTGGTGGCCGGGTATGAAAGCCGATGTTGCTAAATATGTAGGAGAATGTTTGACGTGTTCTAAGGTCAAAGCTGAGCATCAGAAACCATCAGGTCTACTTCAACAACCCGAAATCCCGGAGTGGAAATGGGAAAACATTACCATGGATTTCATCACTAAATTGCCAAGGACTGCAAGTGGTTTTGATACTATTTGGGTAATAGTTGATCGTCTCATCAAATCAGCACACTTCCTGCCAATAAGAGAAGATGACAAGATGGAGAAGTTAGCACGACTGTATTTGAAGGAAGTCGTCTCCAGACATGGAATACCAATCTCTATTATCTCTGATAGGGATGGCAGATTTATTTCAAGATTCTGGCAGACATTACAGCAAGCATTAGGAACTCGTCTAGACATGAGTACTGCCTATCATCCACAAACTGATGGGCAAAGCGAAAGGACGATACAAACGCTTGAAGACATGCTACGAGCATGTGTTATTGATTTCGGAAACAGTTGGGATCGACATCTACCGTTAGCAGAATTTTCCTACAACAACAGCTACCATTCAAGCATTGAGATGGCGCCGTTTGAAGCACTTTATGGTAGAAAGTGCAGGTCTCCGATTTGTTGGAGTGAGGTGGGGGATAGACAGATTACGGGTCCGGAGATTATACAAGAAACTACCGAGAAGATCATCCAAATTCAACAACGGTTGAAAACTGCCCAAAGTCGACAAAAGAGCTACGCTGACATTAAAAGAAAAGATATAGAATTTGAAATTGGAGAGATGGTCATGCTTAAAGTTGCACCTTGGAAAGGCGTTGTTCGATTTGGTAAACGAGGAAAATTAAATCCAAGGTATATTGGACCATTCAAGATTATTGATCGTGTCGGACCAGTAGCTTACCGACTTGAGTTACCTCAACAACTCGCGGCTGTACATAACACTTTCCACGTCTCGAATTTGAAGAAATGTTTTGCTAAAGAAGATCTCACTATTCCGTTAGATGAAATCCAAATCAACGAAAAACTTCAATTCATCGAAGAACCCGTCGAAATAATGGATCGTGAGGTTAAAAGACTTAAGCAAAACAAGATACCAATTGTTAAGGTTCGATGGAATGCTCGTAGAGGACCCGAGTTCACCTGGGAGCGTGAAGATCAGATGAAGAAGAAATACCCGCATCTATTTCCAGAAGATTCATCAACACCTTCAACAGCTTAAAATTTCGGGACGAAATTTATTTAACGGGTAGGTACTGTAGTGACCCGAACTTTTCCATGTTTATATATATTAATTGAGATTGATATTTACATGATTAAATGTTTCCAACATGTTAAGCAATCAAACTTGTTAAGACTTGATTAATTGAAATATGTTTCATATAGACAATTGACCACCCAAGTTGACCGGTGATTCACGAACGTTAAAACTTGTAAAAACTATATGATGACATATATATGGATATATATATAGTTAACATGATACTATGATAAGTAAACATATCATTAAGTATATTAACAATGAACTACGTATGTAAAAACAAGACTACTAACTTAATGATTTTTAAACGAGACATATATGTAACGATTATCGTTGTAAAGACATTTAATGTATATATATCATATTAAGAGATATTCATACATGATAATATCATGATAATATAATAATTTAAAATCTCATTTGATATTATAAACATTGGGTTAACAACATTTAACAAGATCGTTAACCTAAAAGTTTCAAAACAACACTTACATGTAACGACTAACGATGACTTAACGACTCAGTTAAAATGTATATATATGTAGTGTTTTAATATGTATTTATACACTTTTGAAAGACTTCAATACACTTATCAAAATACTTCTACTTAACAAAAATGCTTACAATTACATCCTCGTTCAGTTTCATCAACAATTCTACTCGTATGCACCCGTATTCGTACTCGTACAATACACAGCTTTTAGATGTATGTACTATTGGTATATACACTCCAATGATCAGCTCTTAGCAGCCCATGTGAGTCACCTAACACATGTGGGAACCATCATTTGGCAACTAGCATGAAATATCTCATAAAATTACAAAAATATGAGTAATCATTCATGACTTATTTACATGAAAACAAAATAACATATCCTTTATATCTAATCCATACACCAACGACCAAAAATACCTACAAACACTTTCATTCTTCAATTTTCTTCATCTAATTGATCTCTCTCAAGTTCTATCTTCAAGTTCTAAGTGTTCTTCATAAATTCCAAAAGTTCTAGTTTCATAAAATCAAGAATACTTTCAAGTTTGCTAGCTCACTTCCATTCTTGTAAGGTGATCATCCAACCTCAAGAAATCTTTGTTTCTTACAGTAGGTTATCATTCTAATACAAGGTAATAATCATATTCAAACTTTGGTTCAATTTCTATAACTATAACAATCTTATTTTAAGTGATGATCTTACTTGAACTTGTTTTCGTGTCATGTTTCTGCTTCAAGAACTTCGAGCCATCCAAGGATCCATTGAAGCTAGATCCATTTTTCTCTTTTCCAGTAGGTTTATCCAAGGAACTTAAGGTAGTAATGATGTTCATAACATCATTCGATTCATACATATAAAGCTATCTTATTCGAAGGTTTAAACTTGTAATCACTAGAACATAGTTTAGTTAATTCTAAACTTGTTCGCAAACAAAAGTTAATCCTTCTAACTTGACTTTTAAAATAAACTAAACACATGTTCTATATCTATATGATATGCTAACTTAATGATTTAAAACCTGGAAACACGAAAAACACCGTAAAACCGGATTTACGCCGTCGTAGTAACACCGCGGGCTGTTTTGGGTTAGTTAATTAAAAAATATGATAACTTTGATTTAAAAGTTGTTATTCTGAGAAAATGATTTTTATTATGAACATGAAACTATATCCAAAAATTATGGTTAAACTCAAAGTGGAAGTATGTTTTCTAAAATGGTCATCTAGACGTCGTTCTTTCGACTGAAATGACTACCTTTACAAAAACGACTTGTAACTTATTTTTCCGACTATAAACCTATACTTTTTCTGTTTAGATTCATAAAATAGAGTTCAATATGAAACCATAGCAATTTGATTCACTCAAAACGGATTTAAAATGAAGAAGTTATGGGTAAAACAAGATTGGATAATTTTTCTCATTTTAGCTACGTGAAAATTGGTAACAAATATATTCCAACCATAACTTAATCAACTTGTATTGTATATTATGTAATCTTGAGATACCATAGACACGTATACAATGTTTCGACCTATCATGTCGACACATCTATATATATTTCGGAACAACCATAGACACTCTATATGTGAATGTTGGAGTTAGCTATACAGGGTTGAGGTTGATTCCAAAATATGTATAGTTTGAGTTGTGGTCAATACTGAGATACGTATACACTGGGTCGTGGATTGATTCAAGATAATATTTATCGATTTATTTCTGTATATCTAACTGTGGACAACTAGTTATAGGTTACTAACGAGGACAGCTGACTTAATAAACTTAAAACATCAAAATATATTAAAAGTGTTGTAAATATATTTTGAACATACTTTGATATATATGTATATATTGTTATAGGTTCGTGAATCAACCAGTGGCCAAGTCTTACTTCCCGACGAAGTAAAAATCTGTGAAAGTGAGTTATAGTCCCACTTTTAAAATCTAATATTTTTGGGATGAGAATACATGCAGGTTTTATAAATGATTTACAAAATAGACACAAGTACGTGAAACTACATTCTATGGTTGAATTATCGAAATCGAATATGCCCCTTTTTATTAAGTCTGGTAATCTAAGAATTAGGGAACAGACACCCTAATTGACGCGAATCCTAAAGATAGATCTATTGGGCCTAACAAACCCCATCCAAAGTACCGGATGCTTTAGTACTTCGAAATTTATATCATATCCGAAGGGTGTCCCGGAATGATGGGGATATTCTTATATATATGCATCTTGTTAATATCGGTTACCAGGTATTCACCATATGAATGATTTTTATCTCTATGTATGGGATGTGTATTGAAATATGAAATCTTGTGGTCTATTGTTACGATTTGATAAATATAGGTTAAACCTATAACTCACCAACATTTTTGTTGACGTTTTAAGCATGTTTATTCTCAGGTGATTATTAAGAGCTTCCGCTGTCGCATACTTAAATAAGGATAAGATTTGGAGTCCATGCTTGTATGATATTGTGTAAAAACTGCATTCAAGAAACTTATTTTGTTGTAACATATTTGTATTGTAAACCATTATGTAATGGTCGTGTATAAACAGGATATTTTAGATTATCATTATTTGATAATCTACGTAAAGCTTTTTAAACCTTTATTGATGAAATAAAGGTTATGGTTTGTTTAAAAATGAATGCAGTCTTTGAAAAACGTCTCATATAGAGGTCAAAACCTCGCAACGAAATCAATTAATATGGAACGTTTTTAATCAATAAGAACGGGACATTTCAGCTTACACAATGCATCAGCCAATAGTCTGGAAGTTTTAACCAGTGCTCTGACTTTGAGCTTAAGATTGGTCATGGGTTGTTATTCAATCACAATGTTGATTATGCTGATAAGATATACTTAAGGTTAAGAGAAATGGTGCTTGCATAAAAAAGGAGAAATTTGATCCCCTTCCCAAGGTTTTTAAGCTTGGTGTTTGAAAATGAGCTGGGTGATACTTACAAGCAAATTAATGATCTTTCGTCGACCTGCCACTAAATTAAGATGGAATAACAAAAGAAGCGCCAGTTGCTTCACATACTGGTCTGACGCCAGGAATGCTCGAGTATCTTGCTGCTCGGGGTGGAGTTACCCAATTGACTGCTTCTGGTAGTGCACCAGCTGAGGGGGAGGGAACTCAGCGCAAGCTAGCTGTACGAAGGAAAAAGCCAGCTACCACAACTAGAACAGCCACCGTTGCTGATACTGGTAAAGCAGTAGTTGTATTAGAATCTAGTGCTCTCTGATCATAAAGAACAGCCCTAGTCGTATATACTGACTACCCATTTTCAGTATTGGAATTCGTTGCTTATCAATTTCTTGGTAACAAGCAAATCTAAACGTGCTAAAGATGGCTCCAAGCATGCCACATGGGAGGTTGCACCAGTCTCAACTGCTGCTCCTGAAAAGGATGCTGCTATGGAACCTGGTGCGTCTCTAGACCAAATAATAGAAATTACTAACTTAATTGAAAATATCTTATTTGCCGACTTAAATGTTGAAAGTGGAGTTGAAGGTATAACCTTTGCTTCTAAGCTAACTGGTTTTAAAACTAGTGTTAAGAGGAGTAGCAACCCATACTCTTCTAACTAGGCACTTCCACATTTTTCAAAATTATACTTCAAGAAATATCCTCTTCTAACAATACAACCAGCAGAGAACATAAATGACCCCCAAAGCAGACTTGAGCTAGGTCCTCATCTTGTTGAACCAGCTCAGGCTACTACAAAGCCTAGTTGTAAGTTAGATCATGATAAGAGTCACACTCATACATCTAAACCAGCTAAAACTCTTACAAAATCTGGGTCAACATGTGTTGCCAATGAGTCAGCAGAGTCACAGCTGCACTTACAAACACCATACTCTGTCTCAATCAAAGGGCTGACTAAAAACCAATCTGTCCCTAGAGACCAACACCAGATGTAATTGTTGAGTCAAATATATTTGGTTTTACTTTTGCTAACATAAAATGTTCTATTGTTTCATTTATTAGCAGGGCAGATGAACAGGAAGAAGGGGAGCATGAAATAAATCTAATAGTGTTTACTGGTCTTGACATTGGTACTGATATGCCCTCTGTTTCTGCTACTGGTATTGGTGCTACTGATTCTTCTACTGGTGGTGCTGATACTTGTAGTGACCCGAACTTTTCCATGTTTATATATATTAATTGAGATTGATATTTACATGATTAAATGTTTCCAACATGTTAAGCAATCAAACTTGTTAAGACTTGATTAATTGAAATATGTTTCATATAGACAATTGACCACCCAAGTTGACCGGTGATTCACGAACGTTAAAACTTGTAAAAACTATATGATGACATATATATGGATATATATATATATATAGTTAACATGATACTATGATAAGTAAACATATCATTAAGTATATTAACAATGAACTACATATGTAAAAACAAGACTACTAACTTAATGATTTTTAAACGAGACATATATGTAACGATTATCGTTGTAAAGACATTTAATGTATATATATCATATTAAGAGATATTCATACATGATAATATCATGATAATATAATAATTTAAAATCTCATTTGATATTATAAACATTGGTTTAACAACATTTAACAAGATCGTTAACCTAAAGGTTTCAAAACAACACTTACATGTAACGACTAACGATGACTTAACGACTCAGTTAAAATGTATATACATGTAGTATTTTAATATGTATTTATACACTTTTGAAAGACTTCAATACACTTATCAAAATACTTCTACTTAACAAAAATGCTTACAATTACATCCTCGTTCAGTTTCATCAACAATTCTACTCGTATGCACCCGTATTCGTACTCGTACAATACACAGCTTTTAGATGTATGTACTATTGGTATATACACTCCAATGATCAGCTCTTAGCAGCCCATGTGAGTCACCTAACACATGTGGGAACCATCATTTGGCAACTAGCATGAAATATCTCATAAAATTACAAAAATATGAGTAATCATTCATGACTTATTTACATGAAAACAAAATTACATATCCTTTATATCTAATCCATACACCAACGACCAAAAACACCTACAAACACTTTCATTCTTCAATTTTCTTCATCTAATTGATCTCTCTCAAGTTCTATCTTCAAGTTCTAAGTGTTCTTCATAAATTCCAAAAGTTCTAGTTTCATAAAATCAAGAATACTTTCAAGTTTGCTAGCTCACTTCCAATCTTGTAAGGTGATCATCCAACCTCAAGAAATCTTTGTTTCTTATAGTAGGTTATCATTCTAATACAAGGTAATAATCATATTCAAACTTTGGTTCAATTTCTATAACTATAACAATCTTATTTCAAGTGATGATCTTACTTGAACTTGTTTTCGTGTCATGATTCTGCTTCAAGAACTTCGAGCCATCCAAGGATCCATTGAAGCTAGATCCATTTTTCTCTTTTCCAGTAGGTTTATCCAAGGAACTTAAGGTAGTAATGATGTTCATAACATCATTCAATTCATACATATAAAGCTATCTTATTCGAAGGTTTAAACTTGTAATCACTAGAACATAGTTTAGTTAATTCTAAACTTGTTCGCAAACAAAAGTTAATCCTTCTAACTTGACTTTTAAAATCAACTAAATACATGTTCTATATCTATGTGATATGCTAACTTAATGATTTAAAACCTGGAAACACAAAAAACACCGTAAAACCGGATTTACGCCGTCGTAGTAACACCGCGGGCTGTTTTGGGTTAGTTAATTAAAAACTATGATAAACTTTGATTTTAAAGTTGTTATTCTGAGAAAATGATTTTTATTATGAACATGAAACTATATCCAAAAATTATGATTAAACTCAAAGTGGAAGTATGTTTTCTAAAATGGTCATCTAGACGTCGTTCTTTCGACTGAAATGACTACCTTTACAAAAACGACTTGTAACTTATTTTTCCGACTATAAACCTATACTTTTCTGTTTAGATTCATAAAATAGAGTTCAATATGAAACCATAGCAATTTGATTCACTCAAAACGGATTTAAAATGAAGAAGTTATGGGTAAAACAAGATTGGATAATTTTTCTCATTTTAGCTACGTGAAAATTGGTAACAAATCTATTCCAACCATAACTTAATCAACTTGTATTGTATATTATGTAATCTTGAGATACCATAGACACGTATACAATGTTTCGACCTATCATGTCGACACATCTATATATATTTTGGAACAACCATAGACACTCTATATGTGAATGTTGGAGTTAGCTATACAGGGTTGAGGTTGATTCCAAAATATATATAGTTTGAGTTGTGATCAATACTGAGATACGTATACACTGGGTCGTGGATTGATTCAAGATAATATTTATCGATTTATTTCTGTACATCTAACTGTGGACAACTAGTTGTAGGTTACTAACGAGGACAGCTGACTTAATAAACTTAAAACATCAAAATATATTAAAAGTGTTGTAAATATATTTTGAACATACTTTGATATATATGTATATATTGTTATAGGTTCGTGAATCAACCAGTGGCCAAGTCTTACTTCCCGACGAAGTAAAAATCTGTGAAAGTGAGTTATAGTCCCACTTTTAAAATCTAATATTTTTGGGATGAGAATACATGCAGGTTTTATAAATGATTTACAAAATAGACACAAGTACGTGAAACTACATTCTATGGTTGAATTATCGAAATCGAATATGCCCCTTTTTATTAAGTCTGGTAATCTAAGAATTAGGGAACAGACACCCTAATTGACGTGAATCCTAAAGATAGGTCTATTGGGCCTAACAAATCCCATCCAAAGTACCGGATGCTTTAGTACTTCGAAATTTATATCATATCCGAAGGGTGTCCCGGAATGATGGGGATATTCTTATATATGCATCTTGTTAATGTCAGTTACCAGGTGTTCACCATATGAATGATTTTTTTCTCTATGTATGGGATGTGTATTGAAATATGAAATCTTGTGGTCTATTGTTACGATTTGATATATATAGGTTAAACCTATAACTCACCAACATTTTTGTTGACGTTTTAAGCATGTTTATTCTCAGGTGAATATTAAGAGCTTCCGCTGTTGCATACTAAAATAAGGACAAGATTTGGAGTCCATGTTTGTATGATATTGTGTAAAAACTGCATTCAAGAAACTGATTTCGATGTAACATATTTGTATTGTAAACCATTATGTAATGGTCGTGTGTAAACAGGATATTTTAGATTATCATTATTTGATAATCTACGTAAAGCTTTTTAAACCTTTATTTATGAAATAAAGGTTATGGTTTGTTTTAAAAATGAATGCAGTCTTTGAAAAACGTCTCATATAGAGGTCAAAACCTCGCAACGAAATCAATTAATATGGAACGTTTTTAATCAATAAGAACGGGACATTTCAGTTGGTATCCGAGCGTTGGTCTTAGAGAACCAGAATTTTTCATTAGTGTGTCTTATCGAGTTTGTTAGGATGCATTAGTGAGTCTGGACTTCGACCGTGTTTACTTGAAAAATGATTGCTTAACAAATTTTGTTGGAAACTATATATTTTTAACATGTGAATATTATGTGATATATTAATCTCTTAACGCGTTTGATATTATGTGATAGATGTCTACCTCTAGAACAAGTCCCATTGACTCACCTAATAATAATGAAGAGTCAAATGTAAATTGGAATGATTCGTGGACTGATTCACAAGTTCCCGAAGAGGAACCGGAAGAAGAGTCGGAACCGGAAGAAGAATCGGAACCGGAAGAAGAATCGGAACCGGATGAAGAAATAGAACCGGTGGGGGAAATAATAAAACGGTTAAGTAAAAGAAAATCCTCAACCAACCGACCAAGGTTAATTATGGTCAATGGTGTTTCCGCCAAGGAAGCAAAATATTGGGAGGATTACCAATTCTCCGATGAATCGGATTCCGACGAGAATTCCGATGATGTTATAGAAATTACCCCAACTGAATTTAAAAAGGCAAAAGAAAATAATAAGGGAAAGGGCATAAAAATAGAGAAATCTAATTCTAACCCCGATGAACTTTATATGTATCGTCAACGCCCGAAGTCCTTAAGTTGTAACAATGACCCGGGAACCTCTAAACCACCAGGTTTTTCTAAACCAATGTGGACAACGACGGCTCGTATTAGGGGAACATCATATATCCCTAGAAACTTGGCAAAACAAACCAAAACCGAAGAAGAAGAAACGAGCGAGTCAGAATAAGATAGTTGTATTCGTGTGGTGTAATATATGTAATATAGTGTTCTTATGCTTTATGATATATGTAAAAATTGCTTGTATTAATAAGTATTTTATTATGAATCTAACTCTTGTCTATTTTACAGTTTAAAAACACAAAATGGATAGACAACCCAATATTTTAAGAGACCTACCCGGAGACATGATTGATGAAATCTTGTCTAGAGTCGGCCAGAATTCCTCGGCACAACTATTTAAGGCGAGATCAGTTTGTAAGACATTCGAAGAACGTTCCAAGAATGTCTTGGTTTATAAGAGACTTTCGTTTGAAAGATGGGGGATATCACATTGGGAAACCCATAAGTTACGATGTGTTTACTTTGACGCATATATTGCGGGGAACCCAAATGCTATTTTACGCAACGGGTTAAGAAATTATTTTGACTCAATATATCCGAATATTGGACTTCGTGATTTAGAAAAAGCGGCTAACATGC
Source organism: Rutidosis leptorrhynchoides (assembly GCF_046630445.1). Lineage (NCBI taxonomy): Eukaryota > Viridiplantae > Streptophyta > Magnoliopsida > Asterales > Asteraceae > Rutidosis > Rutidosis leptorrhynchoides. The sequence continues at coordinate 240,794,744 of NC_092341.1, forward strand.
AACATAAAGAAGCATGTTATGCTTACGGATTAGTAATGTTCGCTTCTCACCAAAGTGAGAACAAGAACATCGGGCTACAACTATTAAACAAAACGTTTCCACAAGTGACGGAGTCGGTAATTGGGGTAAGAAATGAGGTTTTTAGATTATTACGGGACTGTTGGACATTACGTAACCCTCGTCCCTTTGACGACGTTACAACACGCTGTCTTATCAACGGCCATAACGGTTATGTTGCACAAGACCAAGGATGGGAAGTAGTCCTAGTAAAACCAGAATGCATGACTTGTTTCTGGACGTATGAATTACGTGTCTTTATTGCCTTTGCTGAACGACTTGTGTACTAGCTAGAATTATCTTCACAACTATCTTGTATCAAAGTTATTGTGTGCTATATTTCATGCTTTATGTAAAATAAGCGGTATTGTAAGTTTGTAAAATATTGTATAAAAGTTTGAACGCGAAATATTATTATAATCAGTTTTTCATATAGAATTGTAGTAGTTGAATTGTATATTAGCTACTAAGTATGAACTTAACGGGTAGGTACTACCCGAATTTAAACTTATAAAACGCTAATATGAAGAAAAAGCTTTTATAAATGAGTTCATATTATGCTACGAAATACTATTAACTACTCTTAATATTCTGTATGATTAACTTGTTCCATTTAACTATTTTGAAGGAAATGGCACCGACTACTCGACACACCGTGAATATGAATGAAGAGGAATTCCGTACTTTTCTAGCTTCAAACATAACCGCAGTACAGGCTGCGCTACATACCAACAATAACCTTGGATCTAGCAGTACAGGAAATCGTGTAGGATGCACCTACAAAGAATTCACAGCCTGCAAACCTTTGGAATTTGATGGAACCGAAGGACCGATCGGATTGAAACGGTGGACCGAGAAGGTCGAATCGGTGTTTGCCATAAGTAAGTGTACTGAAGAGGACAAAGTAAAGTACGCTACGCATACCTTCACAGGTTCTGCGTTAACATGGTGGAATACCTATCTAGAGCAAGTGGGACAAGACGATGCGTACGCACTACCGTGGTCAGCATTCAAGCACTTGATGAACGAGAAGTACCGTCCCAGAACCGAGGTCAATAAGCTCAAGACAGAACTTAGAGGGTTACGAACCCAAGGATTTGATATTACCACGTACGAAAGACGATTCACAGAATTGTGCCTATTGTGTCCGGGAGCATTCGAAGATGAGGAAGAGAAGATCGACGCGTTTGTGAAAGGATTACCGGAAAGAATCCAAGAAGATATAAGTTCACACGAGCCCGCCTCCATACAACAGGCATGTATAATGGCTCACAAACTCGTGAACCAAATTGAAGAAAGAATTAAAGAACAGACTGCTGAAGAGGCTAATGTGAAGCAAGTCAAAAGAAAGTGGGAGGAAAACGGTGATAAGAATCACCAATACAACAACAACAGCAATTACAACAATAATCGCAAAAATTATCCCAACAATCGCAACATCAATCGCAACTACAACAAACGGCCCAACAACAACAACAACAACAACAACTACAACAATCATCCCAATAACAATAATAACCGCAACAACAACAACAATCAGAAGCAGCTATGCCAAAGGTGTGAAAAGAATCACTCGGGGTTCTGCACCAAATTTTGCAACAAGTGTAAAAGAAATGGTCATAGCGCGGCGAAGTGTGAGGTCTACGGACCAGGGGTTAATAGAACGAAAGGAACAAATGGTGTCGGAACGAGTAATGGCGGAGCAAGTAGTGTAGGAGCAAGTTATGCCAATGTAGTTTGTTATAAATGTGGAAAACCGGGCCACATTATTAGAAATTGCCCGAACCAGGAGAACACGAATGGACAAGGCCGTGGAAGAGTTTTCAATATTAATGCGGCAGAGGCACAGGAAGACCCGGAGCTTGTTACGGGTACGTTTCTTATTGACAATAAATCTGCTTACGTTTTATTTGATTCGGGTGCGGATAGAAGCTATATGAGTAGAGATTTTTGTGCTAAATTAAGTTGTCCATTGACGCCTTTGGATAGTAAATTTTTACTCGAATTAGCAAATGGTAAATTAATTTCAGCAGATAATATATGTCGGAATCGAGAAATTAAACTGGTTAGCGAAACATTTAAGATTGATTTGATACCAGTAGAATTAGGGAGTTTTGATGTGATAATCGGTATGGACTGGTTGAAAGAAGTGAAAGCGGAGATCGTTTGTTACAAAAATGCAATTCGCATTATACGAGAAAAAGAAAAACCCTTAATGGTGTACGGAGAAAAGGGCAACACGAAGCTACATCTTATTAGTAATTTGAAGGCACAAAAACTAATAAGAAAAGGTTGCTATGCTGTTCTAGCACACGTCAAGAAAGTACAAACTGAAGAAAAGAGCATCAATGATGTTCCCGTCGCAAAAGAATTTCCTGATGTATTTCCGAAAGAATTACCGGGATTACCCCCACATCGATCCGTTGAATTTCAAATAGATCTTGTACCAGGAGCTGCACCAATAGCTCGTGCTCCTTACAGACTCGCACCCAGCGAGATGAAAGAACTACAAAGCCAATTACAAGAACTTTTAGAGCGTGGTTTCATTCGACCAAGCACATCACCGTGGGGAGCTCCTGTTTTGTTTGTCAAGAAGAAAGATGGTACATTCAGGTTGTGTATCGACTACCGAGAGTTGAACAAACTTACCATCAAGAACCGCTACCCACTACCGAGAATCGATGACTTATTTGATCAACTACAAGGCTCGTCTGTTTATTCAAAGATTGACTTACGTTCCGGGTATCATCAAATGCGGGTGAAAGAAGATGATATTCCAAAGACTGCTTTCAGAACACGTTACGGTCATTACGAGTTTATGGTCATGCCGTTTGGTTTAACTAATGCACCAGCTGTGTTCATGGACCTTATGAACCGAGTGTGTGGACCATACCTTGACAAGTTTGTCATTGTTTTCATTGATGACATACTTATTTACTCAAAGAATGACCAAGAACACGGTGAACATTTGAGAAAGGTGTTAGAAGTATTGAGGAAGGAAGAATTGTACGCTAAGTTTTCAAAGTGTGCATTTTGGTTGGAAGAAGTTCAATTCCTCGGTCACATAGTGAACAAAGAAGGTATTAAGGTGGATCCGGCAAAGATAGAAACTGTTGAAAAGTGGGAAACCCCGAAAACTCCGAAACACATACGCCAGTTTTTAGGACTAGCTGGTTACTACAGAAGGTTCATCCAAGACTTTTCCAGAATAGCAAAACCCTTGACTGCATTAACGCATAAAGGGAAGAAATTTGAATGGAATGATGAACAAGAGAAAACGTTTCAGTTATTGAAGAAAAAGCTAACTACGGCACCTATATTGTCATTGCCTGAAGGGAATGATGATTTTGTGATTTATTGTGATGCATCAAAGCAAGGTCTCGGTTGTGTATTAATGCAACGAACGAAGGTGATTGCTTATGCGTCTAGACAATTGAAGATTCACGAACAAAATTATACGACGCATGATTTGGAATTAGGCGCGGTTGTTTTTGCATTAAAGACTTGGAGGCACTACTTATATGGGGTCAAAAGTATTATATATACCGACCACAAAAGTCTTCAACACATATTTAATCAGAAACAACTGAATATGAGGCAGCGTAGGTGGATTGAATTATTGAATGATTACGACTTTGAGATTCGTTACCACCCGGGGAAGGCAAATGTGGTAGCCGATGCCTTGAGCAGGAAGGACAGAGAACCCATTCGAGTAAAATCTATGAATATAATGATTCATAATAACATTACTACTCAAATAAAGGAGGCGCAACAAGGAGTTTTAAAAGAGGGAAATTTAAAGGATGAAATACCCAAAGGATCGGAGAAGCATCTTAATATTCGGGAAGACGGAACCCGGTATAGGGCTGAAAGGATTTGGGTACCAAAATTTGGAGATATGAGAGAAATGGTACTTAGAGAAGCTCATAAAACCAGATACTCAATACATCCTGGAACGGGGAAGATGTACAAGGATCTCAAGAAACATTTTTGGTGGCCGGGTATGAAAGCCGATGTTGCTAAATACGTAGGAGAATGTTTGACGTGTTCTAAGGTCAAAGCTGAGCATCAGAAACCATCAGGTCTACTTCAACAACCCGAAATCCCGGAATGGAAATGGGAAAACATTACCATGGATTTCATCACTAAATTGCCAAGGACTGCAAGTGGTTTTGATACTATTTGGGTAATAGTTGACCGTCTCACCAAATCAGCACACTTCTTGCCAATAAGAGAAGATGACAAGATGGAGAAGTTAGCACGACTGTATTTGAAGGAAGTCATCTCCAGACATGGAATACCAATCTCTATTATCTCTGATAGGGATGGCAGATTTATTTCAAGATTCTGGCAGACATTACAGCAAGCATTAGGAACTCGTCTAGACATGAGTACTGCCTATCATCCACAAATTTATGGGCAGAGCGAAAGGACGATACAAACACTTGAAGACATGCTACGAGCATGTGTTATTGATTTCGGAAACAGTTGGGATCGACATCTACCGTTAGCAGAATTTTCCTATAACAACAGCTACCATTCAAGCATTGAGATGGCGCCGTTTGAAGCACTTTATGGTAGAAAGTGCAGGTCTCCGATTTGTTGGAGTGAAGTGGGGGATAGACAGATTACGGGTCCGGAGATTATACAAGAAACTACCGAGAAGATCATCCAAATTCAACAACGGTTGAAAACCGCCCAAAGTCGACAAAAGAGCTACGCTGACATTAAAAGAAAAGATATAGAATTTGAAATTGGAGAGATGGTCATGCTTAAAGTTGCACCTTGGAAAGGCGTTGTTCGATTTGGTAAACGAGGGAAATTAAATCCAAGGTATATTGGACCATTCAAGATTATTGATCGTATCGGACCAGTAGCTTACCGACTAGAGTTACCTCAACAACTCGCGGCTGTACATAACACTTTCCACGTCTCGAATTTAAAGAAATGTTTTGCTAAAGAAGATCTCACTATTCCGTTAAATGAAATCCAAATCAACGAAAAACTTCAATTCATCGAAGAACCCGTCGAAATAATGGATCGTGAGGTTAAAAGACTTAAGCAAAACAAGATACCAATTGTTAAGGTTCGATGGAATGCTCGTAGAGGACCCGAGTTCACCTGGGAGCGTGAAGATCAGATGAAGAAGAAATACCCGCATCTATTTCCAGAAGATTCGTCAACACCTTCAACAGCTTAAAATTTCGGGACGAAATTTATTTAACGGGTAGGTACTGTAGTGACCCGAACTTTTCCATGTTTATATATATTAATTGAGATTGATATTTACATGATTAAATGTTTCCAACATGTTAAGCAATCAAACTTGTTAAGACTTGATTAATTGAAATATGTTTCATATAGACAATTGACCACCCAAGTTGACCGGTGATTCACGAACGTTAAAACTTGTAAAAACTATATGATGACATATATATGGATATATATATATATAGTTAACATGATACTATGATAAGTAAACATATCATTAAGTATATTAACAATGAACTACATATGTAAAAACAAGACTACTAACTTAATGATTTTTAAACGAGACATATATGTAACGATTATCGTTGTAAAGACATTTAATGTATATATATCATATTAAGAGATATTCATACATGATAATATCATGATAATATAATAATTTAAAATCTCATTTGATATTATAAACATTGGGTTAACAACATTTAACAAGATCGTTAACCTAAAGGTTTCAAAACAACACTTACATGTAACGACTAACGATGACTTAACGACTCAGTTAAAATGTATATACATGTAGTGTTTTAATATGTATTTATACACTTTTGAAAGACTTCAATACACTTATCAAAATACTTCTACTTAACAAAAATGCTTACAATTACATCCTCGTTCAGTTTCATCAACAATTCTACTCGTATGCACCCGTATTCGTACTCGTACAATACACAGCTTTTAGATGTATGTACTATTGGTATATACACTCCAATGATCAGTTCTTAGCAGCCAATGTGAGTCACCTAACACATGTGGGAACCATCATTTGGCAACTAGCATGAAATATCTCATAAAATTACAAAAATATGAGTAATCATTCATGACTTATTTACATGAAAACAAAATTACATATCCTTTATATCTAATCCATACACCAACGACCAAAAACACCTACAAACACTTTCATTCTTCAATTTTCTTCATCTAATTGATCTCTCTCAAGTTCTATCTTCAAGTTCTAAGTGTTCTTCATAAATTCCAAAAGTTCTAGTTTCATAAAATCAAGAATACTTTCAAGTTTGCTAGCTCACTTCCAATCTTGTAAGGTGATCATCCAATCTCAAGAAATCTTTGTTTCTTACAGTAGGTTATCATTCTAATACAAGGTAATAATCATATTCAAACTTTGGTTCAATTTCTATAACTATAACAATCTTATTTCAAGTGATGATCTTACTTGAACTTGTTTTCGTGTCATGATTCTGCTTCAAGAACTTCGAGCCATCCAAGGATCCATTGAAGCTAGATCCATTTTTCTCTTTTCTAGTAGGTTTATCCAAGGAACTTAAGGTAGTAATGATGTTCATAACATCATTCAATTCATACATATAAAGCTATCTTATTCGAAGGTTTAAACTTGTAATCACTAGAACATAGTTTAGTTAATTCTAAACTTGTTCGCAAACAAAAGTTAATCCTTCTAACTTGACTTTTAAAATCAACTAAATACATGTTCTATATCTATATGATATGCTAACTTAATGATTTAAAACCTGGAAACACGAAAAACACCGTAAAACCGGATTTACGCCGTCGTAGTAACACCGCGGGCTGTTTTGGGTTAGTTAATTAAAAACTATGATAAACTTTGATTTTAAAGTTGTTATTCTGAGAAAATGATTTTTATTATGAACATGAAACTATATCCAAAAATTATGATTAAACTCAAAGTGGAAGTATGTTTTCTAAAATGGTCATCTAGACGTCGTTCTTTCGACTGAAATGACTACCTTTACAAAAACGACTTGTAACTTATTTTTCTGACTATAAACCTATACTTTTCTGTTTAGATTCATAAAATAGAGTTCAATATGAAACCATAGCAATTTGATTCACTCAAAACGGATTTAAAATGAAGAAGTTATGGGTAAAACAAGATTGGATAATTTTTCTCATTTTAGCTACGTGAAAATTGGTAACAAATCTATTCCAACCATAACTTAATCAACTTGTATTGTATATTATGTAATCTTGAGATACCATAGACACGTATACAATGTTTCGACCTATCATGTCGACACATCTATATATATTTCGGAACAACCATAGACACTCTATATGTGAATGTTGGAGTTAGCTATACAGGGTTGAGGTTGATTCCAAAATATATATAGTTTGAGTTGTGATCAATACTGAGATACGTATACACTGGGTCGTGGATTGATTCAAGATAATATTTATCGATTTATTTCTGTACATCTAACTGTGGACAACTAGTTGTAGGTTACTAACGAGGACAGCTGACTTAATAAACTTAAAACATCAAAATATATTAAAAGTGTTGTAAATATATTTTGAACATACTTTGATATATATGTATATATTGTTATAGGTTCGTGAATCAACCAGTGGCCAAGTCTTACTTCCCGACGAAGTAAAAATCTGTGAAAGTGAGTTATAGTCCCACTTTTAAAATCTAATATTTTTGGGATGAGAATACATGCAGGTTTTATAAATGATTTACAAAATAGACACAAGTACGTGAAACTACATTCTATGGTTGAATTATCGAAATCGAATATGCCCCTTTTTATTAAGTCTGGTAATCTAAGAATTAGGGAACAGACACCCTAATTGACGCGAATCCTAAAGATAGATCTATTGGGCCTAACAAACCCCATCCAAAGTACCGGATGCTTTAGTACTTCGAAATTTATATCATATCCGAAGGGTGTCCCGGAATGATGGGGATATTCTTATATATGCATCTTGTTAATGTCGGTTACCAGGTGTTCACCATATGAATGATTTTTATCTCTATGTATGGGATGTGTATTGAAATATGAAATCTTGTGGTCTATTGTTACGATTTGATATATATAGGTTAAACCTATAACTCACCAACATTTTTGTTGACGTTTAAAGCATGTTTATTCTCAGGTGAATATTAAGAGCTTCCGCTGTTGCATACTAAAATAAGGACAAGATTTGGAGTCCATGTTTGTATGATATTGTGTAAAAACTGCATTCAAGAAACTGATTTCGATGTAACATATTTGTATTGTAAACCATTATGTAATGGTCGTGTGTAAACAGGATATTTTAGATTATCATTATTTGATAATCTACGTAAAGCTTTTTAAACCTTTATTTATGAAATAAAGGTTATGGTTTGTTTTAAAAATGAATGCAGTCTTTGAAAAACGTCTCATATAGAGGTCAAAACCTCGCAACGAAATCAATTAATATGGAACGTTTTTAATCAATAAGAACGGGACATTTCAATACTAGTGTTGTTGAATCTGCTGCTGCTGGTGATACTAGGATCAAGTTGATGCTGGTTCAACTGTTCCTACTGGTTCTGAGGAGATGGTTATTGATATTGCTAATTCTGTTATTCCTCCTCCCATTCCCAGTATTACTACTACAACTACTGTTCTAGAAGTAGTTGTTGATGATGTTTGTGATGACCCGTCCAAATCCATTTGGACGAATACATCATTCATTGATTTCATAGTGAGGTTTTGACCTATATATGATACGTTTTGTAAACATTGCATTCTTTTGAAAAGGCACACCATAAATGAATATATAAATCCAAGGTTTTTGACATCTGATGATTTCTACGTATAGACAATCACCGTATATAATAGTTTTTAACAATACATCCATTGACAATACAGTCAAATAAGATACATGGTGATGATTTTGTGAATGCAAAGTTTTCTCGAATAAATCATGTATGACTCCATGCACATAGCTTGTATAACGTATAAGCAAACAGCGAAAAACTTCTAGGAACCTGAGAATAAACATGCTTAAAAGTGTCAACACAAAGTTTGGTAAGTTCATAGTTTTAATGTTGCGCATAATCTGTATATAAAGGTGGATCACAAGATTTCAGTTGTTTCATCCAGAAACATTTATCAAAATATTCTACAAAATTGAGCACCCTGGTAACTAAACTTTAACGTATATATAATAAGTACCCCTATTTTAACATACATGCAACCAACATGTACAATACACGCAATCCAACGTCTACTAAACTCAAATAGCATACATCTGTTTTATAGTTCAGGCTAGGGTTTCTATACCTGGAACAGACGGGGATGTCAAGCCCTATGGATCCATATACAACTACTAGCGTCCACCAGTTCTTATAACTGGCAGTTACTAGTTACCAAAGCTAAGGGATTTTTGGTTCAAACTCAGTGTAGAGTTTAGTATGTACTTGTATCCATTGCGTTTAAAATAAAGTGCATGTATTCTCAGCCTAAAAATATAGATTGCAAAAGCAATTAGAAAGGGATCTGTAAACTCACCTTAGCAGCACATAAGGTCATTCATCAAAATGTGACCGAAACTCGGAATGCAAAATAACTGTAGATCTCAACCTAGAGAACATATGTTGGTCAATGCATGTCTAACAAGCTAGGTCAGGTCATAGTGTATCACAATCCTAATGCTCGAGACCGACATGCAAAAGTTAACAAAAGTCATCTCAAAAGTCAACATAACTCAATATGATCTTTAAATCTATACATGTTTATTAACATAGTATAAATCTTGATAATTGAACGAATTTATAGTTTATCAAACTCAAAATATTATTTATCTCATGAGCTATATTATATTTGAATTATCATGGCAATCGAGAATATTTTATTATTTCACATAGTTTTTCAATACTTGTAGAATCAGATTATAGTGTTTATAAAGCTTTAAAATATGATAAGACAGTCAACTTTGACAATTGTTCAATAAAACGAGCCGTGCCTTATATAGAAATTCATTTACTCGATTAGTAATATCTAAAAATCCAATTTATCAATCTCATGGAAAAGTTATTTAAATATTAATTTACAGTTTCAAACACAATTTCAATTAACATCAAACATAATTCTGTTGACCATATCTTTTAATCCGTTCATCGAAATCACGCGATTTCTAAATGAAAAGTTATTAATTTTTCAATAGCTTTCCAACGACATGCATATCATATACTTTATATCAGTAGCATATGTATCAAATTCGTTCATCATAAAACTATCTAACGACAAAATTTAGCATACAAGCATGCATAAACATATATACTCGAGCACTAGACATGGATACACTATTGATATATAAAAGATAAGATATGAATGCTCACGTATCAATATTGTGATTCAATATTGCGAAAAAGTACGTAGACGTAACGGAGATGATAAACATTAGTTTGATCTCACGAGCAATACCCCCGAACCATACCCATCACCTTCTTAGCTATAACCCATAATTTCCTTAGCTCTATCCCGCTCGAAAAACCCGTTTTGAAATAATACGCTCATGACCTCATCGTAGTATTTTATGTATAACACTAATAATAATGGTAATGATATCTGATAATACTAATACTAATAATAATAAGATTAATATTAATAATAATAATAATAATAATAATAATAATAATAATAATAATAATAATAATAATAATAATAATAATAATAATAATAATAATAATAATAATAATAATAATAATAATAATAATATAAATAATAATAATACAGAGAGAATGAGATAAGAATATGTGTGTGTGTGCCTGCAACCAGAAATCGACGAGCTTTACAGACTTGTCCTGAAAATCAACCCCATGCGATCGCATGGTTTGTTAGGCTTATGGCCATGCGATCACATGGCCACCTGTCTCCAGCTCACAATGTTTTATTTTCTTATTTGTCAAAATATTTTTATAATATATATATAATTTATATTAATTAATTATATCTTATATTATATTCTCGTGCCTAGTTAACTTGTAATTTTGGTTCCGGTGTCTTGTACATTTACGTTCGACTTATGTCCCGGTTTCGATTTTTCGAACGTCCTTTCGTACACTTAGAAAACCTGTACTTTACGTTTCGCGACATGTACATTTATCAATAATTAAACTTAATCAATGATAAACTATATTACCCGAAGTATAACTTAATCATTTGAGTGTTTTGGTCATTTGCGTTTATAAATTAATGTCTTAATATATAATAATATTATTTTAAATCAAAACGTTTTATATCTAAGTTAATATTATATTTTATAACATTTATAAAATATACATACATTTTCATTTTGAAATATTGTTTTACTGTAGCAAAATGATTTTTACTGTAGCAAATAGTGATTTTCGAAAACATTGTAGCTTTTCGGATACTGTAGCTAGGGATGGCAATGGATCGGATATGGATCGGATGATGCTATATCCACATCCATATCCATTTAGTTTTTGCTCATTCATATCCATATCTATATTCATTTAATTTCAGTTCATCCGTCCATATCCATATCCGATGGATTAAGCTGGTTAATGGATATCCGTTTGATATCACATGAAATGTTAATCCAACGACGATTTTATCAATTTAATATAGATTATAACAAATATAAAAATTTAATCTATATGTTTTTGATTTGTTTCACATGTTTTGATTGTAATTTATCACCGATTGTGAATTTAATTGAGCAAAATACGTTATAATATAAGTAAATATACGTTTAAACTAATCTAAATATGTAACTTTGAATATTTTTAGCAACAATTTAATAATTGTGACTATTACAACCCTTATTATCGTTAGAAATTTAAGAATTTGTAGGTTATATGTATATGTATATCGATATGTAGATGTATTTGCATATATTTTAGTACGTATATATGTATATATAGATGTATTTCGGGTGATAGTGGATATATCCGTGGATGATAAATTGTCATCCATATCCGATCCACGAAATATCTAGAATATCCAAATCCATATCCATATCCGTTAATCGTCCATTTACATTATCCGTATCCATTATAAATGGATCGGATCGGGTGGATATCCATGGATGGAACATCCATTGCCATCCCTAACTGTAGCAATTCGAAAATAATGTAGCAAATTAGTGTTTTACTTGTTTGTCTTAAACGTTTTAGTTATCTTATCTAAATATCAATCGAATCAATAATCGAATATTACTATCGTTTACTAAATAACTTGAAATTATACATATGTATATATCTTTATTTAATATACATAAATCAGTTTTTAAATACACATTGCAAGTTATTTAAACTAATTTTAATATTCCAACTTATTATATATATATATATATATATATATATCTATCTATTTACAAATAGATGTTCGTGAATCGTCGGTCAATAGTCAAAGGTTAACTGAATATATAACATTAGTTCAAAAATTTTGAGAATTAATATTACAGACTTTTCTTATCGTGTCAGAATCATATAAAGATTAAGTTTAAATTTGGTCGAAAATTTCCGGGTCGTCACAATGTTGTGCACACTTTTCCTGTTACTGATGATATTGTTATTGCAACCAAGGGTGACAATGTTTAACTGATGATATTACTGCTGCTCATCCTGATTCCTCTGAAATGGACTTGCAATCTATCACTCCAGATGCAGCAACTGTTATTGTTTCCCCTGGTTCAGATATTGGTTCCCAGGAAGTAGGGATGGCAATGGATGTTCCATCCATGGATATTCACCCGATTCGATCCATTTATAATGGATACGGATGATATAACTGGACGATTAACGGATATGGATATGGATATGGATATTCTAGATATTTCGTGGATCGGATATGGATGACAATTCATCATCCACGGATATATCCACTATCACCCGAAATACATCTATATATACATATATACGTACTAAAATATATGCAAATACATCTACATATCGATATACATATACATATAACCTACAAATTCTTAAATTTCTAACGATAATAAGGGTTGTAATAGTCACAATTATTAAATTGTTGCTAAAAATATTCAAAGTTACATATTTAGATTAGTTTAAACGTATATTTAATTATATTATAACGTATTTTTCTCAATTAAATTCACAATTGGCGATAAATTACAATCAAAACATGTGTAACAAATCAAAAACATATAGATTAAATTTTTATATTTGTTATAATCTATATTAAATTGATAAAATCATCGTTGGATTAACATTTCATGTGATATCAAACGGATATCCATTAACCCGCTTAATCCATCGGATATGGATATGGACGGATGAACTGAAATTAAATGGATATGGATATGGATATGGATGAGCAAAAACTAAATGGATATGGATGTGGATATAGCATCATCCGATCCATATCCGATCTATTTCCATCCCTACCAGGAAGTCAAACTGGATGCTGCTACCAAGTCTACTGCCACAACTGAGACTACTGAGGCTTCTGTTTTTGCTAAAAAGCCTAAGTATGTTTGTCATGTACCAGATCCAGAAGAAGTGGTGCCCAATTTTTTCTACATGGGAGTTTCTATCACTCCCAAAATTGCACTACTGGTGGATCAACTAACTATTGATCCACAAAGTGCATTGGTGTCAGCCAGCAAGCTACCTGATGAGGAGCTGACTGAATTACTCTCCCAGCTGGATGAACCAGCACGTGAAGAAATATTTGAGAGGCTGGCCACTCTGGAGAACATCAATGAACAGCCATATTATCATTTCTTTAGTATGGCTCCAGCTGCTTCTCCATGTCCTGGTTCTTGAAGACCTCTCAAGTTCATCCAAGATCCTAATAATGGTAAGATTGTCATGCAAGATATTGATTCGCCAGTACCTTCTGATTCATCAGATTCTTCCTCATCATCTTCTTCATGAAAGGACCCGTTCATATACATTATAAACGATTCACAATAGTTGATTTCATTGCGAGGTACTTAACTTCTATATGATACATTTTACAAACATTGCATTCGTTTTTAAAAGACAAACTTTCTTTACATTGAAATTGATGGCATGCATACCATTTCATAATACATCCTACTATAATTGACTTAATAATAATCTTGATGAACTAAACAACTCGAATGCAACGTCTTTCAAAATATGTCATGAATGACTCTAAGTAGTATCTCTAAAATGAGCAAATGCACAGCGGAAGATTTCTTTCATACCTGAGAATAAACATGCTTTAAAGTGTCAACCAAAAGGTTGGTGAGTTCATTAGTTTATCGTAATCATTCATTTTCATCATTTTAATAGACCATAAGATTTTCATTTCCATTTCTCATAAATATACGTCCCATGCATAGAGACAAAAATCATTCATATGGTAAACACCTGGTAACCAACATTAACAAGATGCATATAAGAATATCCCCTATCATTCCGAGAAATCCTTCGGACATGATAAAAACGAATTCGAAATACTAAAGCATCCGGTACTTTGAATGGGGTTCGTTAGGCCCAATAGATTTATCTTTAGGATTCGCGTCAATTAGTAGATCGGTTTAATAATTCTTAGGCTACCAAGCAAAAGGGGCATATTCGGCTTCGATCATTCACCCATATAATGTAGTTTCAATTACTTGTGTCTATTTCGTAAAACATTTATAAAAATTTCGCATGTATTCTCAGCCCAAAAATATAAAGGGTAAAAAAGGCAAATGAAACTCACCATACGATATTTTGTAGTAAAAATATGCATACGATGATACTGAACAATGCAGGGTAGACCTCGAATTCACGAACCTATATCATTCATATATATATATATATATATATATATATATATATATATATATATATATATATATATATATATATATATTAAAACATATACTTGTAATTAAACAAATATATATATTAATATTAATGATATAACTTTTCTATTATGTATTTCTTTATTTAATTGAATATATTCATTTCATATATTTTGAATAAATATTAATATAGTTAAGTTAAATAAATTTATATGAAGATCATTTGTTTGTGAAATTAATAATTTTGATAATACTAGTTTTAGTAATAATATTGATACTGTACAATAGTAATGATAAAAGTGATGATAATAACGTTAATAAAAATTATGATATTAATAATGATAATAATACTAAGTTGTATTATATATATATATATATATATATATATATATATATATATATATATATATATATATATATATATATATATATATATATATATATATATATATATATATATATATATATGTATATGTATATCTATTATTTCCTTGTTAGAATTATTAATTATAATAATACTTAAATAATATTAGTAATGATAAAAATAATCATATTCATAAAAATAATAATAAAGATAGTAATGATCGAAATAATGATAATTCTAATAATAACACTATTGGTAGTTTTAAAAATAATAATTTTAATATTCATGCTTATACTCATAATGATAATAATGTTAATGGTAATAATAATATTATCTTTAATAATAATAATGATGTGATAATAATAATAATAATAATAATAATAATAATAATAATAATAATAATAATAATAATAATAATAATAATAATAATAATAATAATAATAATAAAACTACCTTAAAAGGGAAAGCTTCCAAAAAGAAAACAATTTGACTTAGTCCGGACTCGAACCCGCAACATCTTGTTCCACACAAACACCCTTAAACCCTCTGATCTATTTTGTTTTTCTAATTTAAACACAGTTTAGTTTTTTATAACCCTTTTTATGTTTCAAATCCGATTAGTCAACTTGATTCAGTTATTCGATTAAAATGAAAAATAACCGCAGCAGCAAGGATTCGAACTCCAGACCATTCTTAACCCCATCAACACTTCAAACCATTCCGCTACTACATGCTTTTCTGTTTTAATATGATTTCTAATTTTTATCTAGCCCATTAACAGTTCTTCTCCTCTTCTCCTCACTGTAGATGACTTTCATTATCATTAATATTTTCCTTATTAATGTTATACGTATCATCTTTATTGTATGTTTTATCATTAACCTGAACATTCATTGTAACTCATCATCATCCTCGTTCATCATCAATGATCATCTTTATTCTTATCATATATCAATATCGTCTTGATATATAGCTCATCAATATCATATCATGTACCCTTATTACCATCTCCATATCTCTATTAATATCGATATCATAATCTATCAGCATTTAGTCATGAGTTATCCTAATCATATTAACATTATCATTAATCTCGTCACCTTCATCAACTCATATCCTCACCATTTTCATTCGCTATAATGGAAATGAAACAGAAACGAGAAGTAGCAGCAATATAGCTGTAAAGAGGCGAGCAACAGCAAAAAAAATACGAATTGGGTTGGGTAGTGTATCGAATCAATATTAGGCCTAGTATTGAATCATTGAGTCAAGAAGCCCAAGAGAAACAATTATTCCATTTATCATTTAAAAAAGAGCCCAATGTACAAAGACCAAGTTCACGGCCCAGGTAGAAGTAATTTAAAGAATTCAATTTCTCTGATTTAATCTAATAAGTGGGCGACCAAACGAAGACAAAATTTGGTGAACTGGATCCCACCTCAATCAATTTTTCAAGCAGGTGATATCACTTTAATTACTTTAACTCTTTTATATAACAAGTGGGTCAAGATTTAGTGACTTTTGGTTATAAAGGAAATCAATATTCGTGTATATAATTGATTAAAGGAAAGCAGGTTAAATAATAAAAACACATGATAGTTTTCTAAGGTTTTCTGGCTTTAATCTTCAGTTATAACAACAGATAGATAAAAAAAATTTATCATGTGAGATTGGGTGATGCTTGGGTCGCTAGAAGGCATGTAGTGTAGTAACCCAAACTTTTCCATGTTTATATATATATTAAATGAAATTGATATTTACATGATTAAGTGTTTCCAACATGTTATGTAATAAAACTTGTTAAGACTTGATTAATTGAAATAGGTTCATATAGACAATTGACCACCCAAGTTGACTGGCGATTCACGAACGTTAAAACTTGTAAAAACTATATGATGACATATGTATGGATATATATATAGTTAACATGATATTATGATAAGTATGTATCTCATTAAGTATTTTAACAATGAGTTATATACATAAAAATGAGACTATTGAATTAAGAAACTCGAAAACGATATATATAACGATTATCGTTATAACAGCGTCTTACTAATTACATATGAATCATTTTAAGATATATATACACTATATATAAACATGATAAATGATAAGTAAACATATCATTAAGTATATTAACAATGAACTACATATGTAAAAACAAGACTACTAACTTAAGGATTTCGAAACGAGACATATATGTAACGATTATCGTTGTAACAACATTTAAATGTATATATATCATATTAAGATATATTAATATATCATAATATCATGATAATGTAATAATTTAACATCTCATTAGATATAATAAATAATGGGTTAACAACATTTAATAAGATCGTTAACTTAAAGGTTTCAAATCAACATTTACATGTAACGACTAACGATGACTTAACGACTCAGTTATAATGTATATACATGTAGTGTTTTAATATGTATTCATACACTTTTAAAAGACTTCAAGACACTTATCGAAGTACTTCTACTTAATAAAAATTCTTACAATTACATCCTCGTTCATTTTCTTCAACAATTCTACTCGTATGCACCCGTATTCGTACTCGTACAATACCCAGCTTCTAAAGGTATGTACTATTGATATATACACTCCAATGATCAGCTCTTAGCAGCCCATGTGAGTCACCTAACCATGTGAGAACCATCATTTAACATCTAGCATGAAATATCTCACAAAATTACAAACTAATGGAGCCTATATGGCCATCTCAAATTCACGTGAAGTAGAAGCACTCTAAACACATTCACTTTGCAATTTTCTTGAATAAAATTAATCTCTCTCAAGTGTTCTTCCTTTGTTATAAGTGTTCTTCATCATCTTCAACAAAATCTAGCTCAATCTAGTTTATAAATCCATACATAAACCACGATACAAAACAACTACTCAAGAACACACCAACAACACTTCCAAGTTTGCTAGCTTGCTTTCAATCTTGCAAATCCATTTCAAGTGATCATTCAACCTCAAGAAATCTTTCTTATTTACAGTAAGATATCTCTCTAATACAAGGTAGTACTCATATTCAAACTTTGATTCAATTTCTATAACAATAACAATCTTATTTCGAGTGGAAATCTTACTTGAACTTGTTTTCGTGTCATGATTTTGCTTCAAGAACTTTCAAGCCATCCAAGGATCCTTTGAAGCTAGATCTATTTTTATCATTTCTAGTAGGTTTATCCACAAAACCTGAGGTAGTAATGATGTTCATAACATCATTCGATTCATATATATGAAACTATCTTATTCGAAGGTTTAAACTTATAATCACTAGAACATAGTTTAGTTAATTCTAAACTTGTTGGCAAACAAAATATAATCCTTCTAACTTGACTTTTGAAATCAACTAGACACATGTTCTATATCTTTATGATATGCTAACTTAATGATTTAAAACCTGAAAACACGAAAAACACCGTAAAACCGGATATACACCGTCGTAGTTATACGGCGGGCTGTTTTGGGTTAGTTAATTAAAAACTATGATAAACTTTGATTTAAAAGTTGTTATTCTGGGAAAATAATTTTTCTTATGAACATGAAACTATATCCAAAAATCATGGTTAAACTCAAAGTGGAAGTATGTTTTCCAAAATGGTCATCTAGACGTTGTTCTTTCGACTGAAATGACTACCTTTAAAAAAACGACTTGTAACCTGTATTTCTGACTATAAACATATACTTTTTCTGTTTATATTCATAAACTTAAGTTCAATATGAAACCATAGCAACTTGAATCACTCAAAACGGATTTAAAACGAAGAAGTTATGGGTAAAACAAGATTGGATAATTTTGCTTGTTGTAGCTACGTGAAATTTGTAACAAATCCATACAAATTATATCCTAGCTAACTTATATTGTATTATACATGTATTATAATATATTATATAATCTTGGGATACCATAGACACGTATTGATAATGCTAAAAACAAACATATATTACATAGCATTATCCTTCAAGAAAGACAAGCTTTTGGTTGCAATTGTTCTATTTACAAGTGATATTTGTTTAAATAATAAAAGGTGAAGACAAAAGACAGATTCGACGATTTGAAGACGCAAATGACCAAAATGCTAAAAAGTACAAAGTACAATCTAAGAGGTTCAAATTATTGATGAGAAACGTCTAAAAGTTACAAGAGTACAAGCCGCAAAATGCAAAATACAAGATATTAAATAGTACGCAAGGACGTTCGAAAATCCGAAACCGGGACCAGAGTCAACTCTCAACGCGCAACGCAACGGAGCTAAAATGACATGTCAACTATACATATAAATATAATATAATATATATATAATTATATAAAATTATATATTATATATATATATATATATATATATATATATATATATATATATATATATATATATATATATATATATATATTTAATAAGTTTCGGCATGCTTGAAAATAAAAGATCCTGAGCTGTAAAATGGTGCCATGCGATCGCATGGCCTGGAGGCATAAACTCCATGCGATCGCATGGAGTCCTATAGCTGCCCAAGTGCTATAAAAAGCAACGAATTCGGACGAATGAAATACACCTTTTTCTTCTTCTTCTTCCTCTGTAATCATAATTATATTTTTAATTATAATTTTAATTTTAAATTAAGTTTAATAATAATTGGGTTATTGTAAGGAATGTTTTACGGGTTTTAAAGTCGAAATTCTGTCCGTGTAACACTACGCGATTAATAATCATTGTAAGTTATGTTCAACCTTTTTAAATTAATGTCTCGTAGCTAAGTTATTATTATGCTTATTTAAATCGAAGTAATCATGATGTTGGACTAAATATTAAAGACGGGGTAATTGGGCTTTGTACCATAATTGGGGTTTGGACAAAAGACCGACACTTGTGGAAATTGGACTATGGACTATTAATGGGCTTTATATTTGAAATGTCCCGTTTATATTGATTATAAACGTTCCATATTAATTGATTTCGTCACGAGGTTTTGACCTCTATATGAGACGTTTTTCAAAGACTGCATTCGATTTTAAAACAAACCATAAACTTTAAAATATTACGACGATTATCAAATAATGATAATCTAAAATATAGAATTTTTCACACGACTATTACATAATGGTTTACAATAATATTACACATCAACATAAGTCTTCGAATGCAGTTTTTAAACAATATTATACAAGCATGGACTCCAAATCTTGTCCTTAATTTAGTATGCAACAGCGGAAGCTCTTAATAATCACCTGAGAATAAACATGCTTAAAACATCAACAAAATTGTTGGTGAGTTATAGGTTTAACCTACATATTATTAAATCATAATAATAGACCACGAGATTTCATTTTTATAACACATCTCTTATCAGGCATTTCGCAAACTGCATAGAGATAAAAATCATTCATATGTTGAACACCTGGTAACCGACGTTAACTTAATGCATAGAATATCCCCAAAACAGAACCTCTCGTCTGTATAATAATCTCGAAGTACTAAACCATCCATAACCTGAATGGGGGTTGTTAAGCCCAATAGATCTATCTTTAGGATTCGCGTTAATTAGGGGCCATTTTCCTAATTCTTAGGCTACCAGACTTGAAGGGCGATATTCGGTTTAATAATCCAACCATAGAATGTAGTTTTACGTACTTGTATCTATTTTATAAAATATTTATAAAGCTGCATGTATTCTCATCCCAAAATATTAAATTTTAAAAGTGGGACTATAACTCACTTTCACAGATTTTTACTTCGTCGGGAAGTAAGACTTGGCCACTGCGATTCACGAACCTATAACAAATATGTACATATACATATATATATATATATATATATATATATATATATATATATATATATATATATATATATATATATATATATATATATATATATATATATATATATATATATCAAAGTATGTTCAAATTATATTTACAACATTTTTTAATACGTTTTAATTTTTTAAATATTTTCAGTCAGCTGTCCTCGTTAGTAACCTACAACTAGTTGTTCATAGTTAGATGTACAGAAATAAATTGATATATATTATCTTAACCCAATCCACGATCCAGTGTATACACGTCTCAGGCTAGATCACAACTCAAAGTATATATATTTTTTGGAATCAACCTCAACCCTGTATAGCTAACTCCAACATTACTGCATATAGAGTGTCTATGGTTGTTCCAAATAATATATATAGATGGGTTGATATGATATTTTAAAATATTTGCATACGTGTCTATGGTATCCCAAGATTACATAATATACTAGAATACATGTATAATACAATATAAGTTAGCTAGGATATGATTTGTATAGATTTGTTATCAATTTTCACGTAGCTACAACAAGTAAAAATATCCAATCTTGTTTTACCCATAACTTCTTCGTTTTAAATCCGTTTTGAGTGAATCCAATTGCTATGGTTTCATATTGAACTTAAGTTTATGAATCTATACAGAAAAAGTATAATTTTATAGTCAGAAATACAGGTTACAAGTCATTTTTGTAAAGGTAGTCATTTCAGTCGAAAGAACGACGTCTAGATGACCATTTTGGAAAACATACTTCCATTTTGAGTTTAATAATGATTTTTGGATATAGTTTCATGTTCATAAGAAAAATAATTTTTCCAGAAGAACAACTTTTAAATCAAATTTTATCATAGTTTTTAATTAACTAACCCAAAACAGCCCGCGGTGTTACTACGACGGCGTATATCCAGTTTTACAGTGTTTTTCGTGTTTTCAGGTTTTAAATCATTAAGTTAGCATATCATATAGATATAGAACATGTGTTTAGTTTATTTTAAAAGTCAAGTTAGAAGGATTAAGTTTTGTTTGCGAACAAGTTTAGAATTAACTAAACTATGTTCTAGTGATTACAAGTTTAAACCTTCGAATAAGGTAGTTTTATATATATGAATCGAATGATGTTATGAACATCATTACTACCTCAGGTTTTGTGGATAAACCCACTGGAAATGAAAAAAATATATCTAGCTTCAAAGGATCCTTGGATGGTTTGAAAGTTCTTGAAGCAGAATCATGACACGAAAACAAGTTCAAGTAAGATTTCGACTCGAAATAAGATTGTTATAGTTATAGAAATTGAATCAAAGTTTGAATATGAGTATTAACTTGTATTAGAAAGATATCTTACTGTAAATAAGAAAGATTTCTTGAGGTTGGATGATCACTTTACAAGATTGGAAGTAAGCTAGCAAACTTGGAAGTATTCTTGATTTTATGAAACTAGAACTTATAGAATTTATGAAGAATACTTAGATCTTGAAGATAAAACTTGAGAGAGATCAATTTGATGAATAAAATTGATGAATGAAAGTGTTTGTAGGTATTTTTGGTCATTGGTATATGGATTAGATATAAAGGATGTGTAATTTTGTTTACATGTAAATAAGTCATGAATGATTACTAATATTTTTGTAATTTTATGAGATATTTCATGCTAGTTGCCAAATGATGGTTCCCACATGTGTTAAGTGACTCACATGGGCTGCTAAAAGCTGATCATTGGAGTGTATATACCAATAGTACATACATCTAAAAGCTGTGTATTGTACGAGTACGAATACGGGTGCATACGAGTAGAATTGTTGATGAAACTGAACGAGGATGTAATTGTAAGCATTTTTGTTAAGTAGAAGTATTTTGATAAGTGTCTTTAAGTCTTTCAAAAGTGTATAAATACATATTAAAACACTAAATGTATATACATTTTAACTGAGTCGTTAAGTCATCGTTAGTCGTTACATGTAAATGTTGTTTTGAAGCCTTTAGGTTAACGATCATGTTAAGTGTTGTTAACCCATTATTTATTATATCAAATGAGATGTTAAATTATTACATTATCATGATATTATGATATATTAATATATCTTAATATGATATATATACAATTAAATGTCGTTACAACGATAATAGTTACATATATGTCTCGTTTCGAAATCATTAAGTTAGTAGTCTTGTTTTTACATATGTAGTTCATTGTTAAAATACTTAATGATATGCTTACTTATCATAATACCATGTTAACTATATATATATCCATATATATGACATCATATAGTTTTTACAAGTTTTAACGTTCGTGAATCACCGGTCAACTTGGGTGGTCAATTGTCTATATAAAACCTATTTCAATTAATCAAGTCTTAACAAGTTTGATTGCTTAACATGTTGGAAACACTTAATCATATAAATATCAATTTCATTTAATATATATAAACATGGAAAAGTTTGGGTCACTACAATATTTGTTTAACTGAATGATAGTTCGCTAATTTAATATATAGATTTACAATTTGACGTACCTATAAATAACCACATACACTCGATCGGACACGATGGGCGGGATATTTATAAATATTAATAATCGTTCATTTTACCGGACACGGGAATGGATTAATAGTCAATGGACTCATTAAAACAGGGGTGAATTACATACAAGGACACTTGGTGTAATTGATAATAAAGTATTAAAACCTTGGATTGCACAAAGTCGATAACCTGGTGTAATCATTAACAATGTATTAAAACCTTATTACAGTTTAAGTCCCCAATTAGTTGGAATATTTGACTTCGGGTATAAGGATAATTTGACGAGGACACTCGCACTTTATATTTATGACTGATGGACTGTTATGGACAAAAACCGTATGGACATATTGAATAATCCAGGACAAAGGACAATTAACCCATGGTAATAAATTAAAATCAACATGTTAAACATCATGATTACGGAAGTTTAAATAAGCATAATTCCTTTATTTTATATGTTATCGCACTTTTAATTATCGTACTTTTAATTATCGCAATTTTATTTACCATCATTTTATTTATCGCACTTTAAATTATCGCAATTTATTTATCGTCATTTACTTTACGCTTTAAATTAAGTTGTATTTAATTTTAATATTTTACATTAGGTTTTAATTATGACTTAAAACATAAAATTGACAAACTGGTCATTAAACGGTAAAAACCCCTTTTTATAATAATAATATTACTTATATATATATTTATATTTATACAAATATAGTAAAAAAAATATAGCGTTAAACTTGGCTAGCTCTCTACGGAACGAACCAGACTTACTAAAAACTACACTACTGTACGATTAGGTACACTGCCTATAGTGTTGTAGCAAGGTTTAGGTATATCCACTCTATAAATAAATAAATAACTTGTGTAAAATTGTATCGTATTTAATAGTATTTCGTAACAAAAATATAACTATTTCGTATACACCTCGCATAACATCAAGTATTTTTGGCGCCGATGCCGGGGATATCTCAATAACGCCGAAAGCGAAACGCTATTAAATTTTTTAGTTTTTAAGCTATTTTAAAATATATATATATATATAAGTTTTAAAAATATACAAAATATAAAAACATAAAAAAAAATTATATTTCTATATTTTTAAGTGTTTAAATTAAAAAGTTTATATTTTTTTTATTTCTTTTGTTAAAAGATTAAAACTAATAAGTAAATTTTTTTTAAAAAAAATATAAGTTTTTATTTATATAAATATTTTATATAAAGATAAAACATAAAAAAAAATAAGTAAAAGTATTCGGGCCCGACACTGTAGCAGCCCAACTAATCAGGCCTGGTAACCGGAATCATGCGATCGCATGATTATATAACCTGCACTCCATGCGATCGCATGGAGTGAGGTGACAGGTCTGAAACCTCAGACTGTCGATTAGGGTTACGGAGTATTAATAATTATTATTATTAATTAATTATAATTAGGGTTTTTAATTTAATAATATTTAGTTTTAGTTTTATTTAATTCGTAATATTTAGTTTAAATTAGTTTTATTAATTATAAATTGATACTTTTATAAAATAAATAATATAAAAATATTATTTTTATAAAAATTGTATTTTTATAACTTTAAGTTTTATTTTTATATGTTGTATCTTTTTATTCGTAATTTGTAATTTTTCGTTCGTAATTAGTTTTAAACTTAGTATTTTGCTATAGTAGCTCTAGATTTTCAGGCTTTGCCATAAAATCCCTTAAGTGCTTTTTCTTTAGATTAAATTTAGGTGCTTTAGAATTTTAAGACGCAGTTTTAAAATTTTAGTGCCTTTTAAGTTATTGCCGTTTTGGATATAAAATTCCTTTTAAGCTTTAATACCTTTAGACGCAACTTTTAATATTTAGTTTTTAGACTTTTAAGTTCCGACGCTGCATTTTATTATTTTTCGACGCTTATTTTTCGACCTTTTATTTTTCGACGTTTTTCGACTCACTCTTTTTCTTTCTTATTTCTCGCTCTAGTTTTTAGGACATAGAATTTTCTATTTCTTCTCTAAAATTTCAAAACGAAAAATTATTTTTTCTCTAAATCGTAGTAATAGTTGGATTTGTTAGTGGCGAGTTGTGGGCTTCCGATTTAAAGGGTCCTGGTTACCTGCTGCATCTATTGGCTATTCGAAACGTGGGAAAAATCAGAAAAGTCTATTAATTTGATATCTTATATAATTTTTATCTTTATAACTAATAGGATATTCTGTGAATGCACTGAGAAAAACGTTCACCACCTATAACTCGATCAAGACATCTAGCCAACATTATCACCGTTGATTTTTCTTTAGAATCGTCATCTAGTCGACCAAGTACTCCAATTCAAATTTCCAATAATCCATTTTTTGAACCCGACCTCACAATTGAGAATCCGGAGGATATTCAGGGACAATTCAGAGATCCTGAACCACTAATCATTCCTCCTGAACCACAAATCACTCATCCAGAAATTGTCGAGGAAGAAACCATTAAGTCAGAATCCTCTAGTGATTCAGATTCAACAATTTCAATCATAGAAAATCTGGAACCTCTAAGTATGGAAGACCGAATGAGATCTAAACGTACTGGCCAAGGTCATGCAATTACTCAACCAGACATTAATGCACCAGATTATGAAATCAAAGGACAAATCCTACATATGGTAACTAATCAACGCCAATTTAGTGGTGCGCCGAAGGAAGATCCAAATGAACATCTTCGCGCCTTTAATAGGATCTGTACTCTATTTAAAATCCGAGAAGTGGAGGATGAATAGATCTATCTCATGTTATTTCCCTGGACTTTAAAGGGAGAAGGAAAAGATTGGTTAGACTCGTTACCTGAAGGGGCGATTGATACATGGGATGTCTTAGTTGAAAATTTTTTTAAACAATTCTTTCCTGCATCTAAGGTCGTGAGACTTCAAGGATAAATTATTACGTTCACACAAAAGCCAAATAAAACTCTATATGAGGCGTGTACAAGATTCGGAAAGTTGTTAAGAGGATGTCCTCAACATGGTTTAGACACTTATCAATAGTACAAATATTCTACCAAGGATGCGACATCACTACAAGAAAAGACATCGATATAGCAGCTGGTGGTTCCATTATGAAGAAAACCGTAACTGAAGCTTACAAAATTATTGATAACACTGCTTCCCACTCACATGAGTGGCATCAAGAAAAAGATATCGTTAGATCATCTAAAGCGGCTAGAGCTGATTCTAGCCATGACTTTGATTCCATGTCCGCAAAGATAGATGCTTTCGAAAAACGAATGGAAAAGATGACTAAAGATATTCACGCAATATGAATTAGTTGTGAACAGTGTGGAGGACCACATTTGACAAAAGATTGTCTCAGTATTGAACAAACAATGGAACAAAGAGAGAATGTTTCATACATGAACCAAAGGCCTGGAAATAATTATCAGAATAATTATCAACCACCAAGACCAAACTACAATCAAAATCAGAAT
The DNA here is from genome assembly GCF_046630445.1 of Rutidosis leptorrhynchoides. Taxonomy (NCBI): domain Eukaryota; kingdom Viridiplantae; phylum Streptophyta; class Magnoliopsida; order Asterales; family Asteraceae; genus Rutidosis; species Rutidosis leptorrhynchoides. Next base: position 240,821,745 of record NC_092341.1, read on the forward strand.
TATAACCGAAATGTTCCATACAACAACCAACAAGGTCCTAGCAATCAACAAGTATCCAACAATACTTACAATCAGCAAAGACCTATTTTTCCAATTAAACCACCACAAACCGATGATAAAAAGCCAAATCTAGAAGATATGATGTCAAAACTAGTTGAATCTCAAACGCAGTTTTCACATCTCAAAAACAAAAATGAACAAAATGCTCAAGCATTTAGAAATCAACAAGCTTCTATTCAAAATCTGAAAAAAGAAGTAAGTAACCTAGCAAGATCGATAGGTGAAAGAAAACCGGGAAGTCTACCTAGCGATACAAATGCTAACCCCCGGAATGAAACAGCTAAAGCCATTACCATAAGAAGTGGTATTTCACTTAAACCACCTAAAATACCTGTAATTTCTGATGACTCTATTCCTACTCCACAAGAACCACAACCTGAGCAAGAAAAGGAAACAGAACCGGTAGTTGAAAAGGTTAATGAAGATAACACAGTTAAGGCTAAACCTTATGTTAAACCATACCAACCACCACTTCCTTACCCGAGTAAAATGAGAAAAGAAAGACTTGAAGCCGAGAAATCCAAATTCTTGGATATGTTTAAACAAATAAATGTAAATCTTCCTTTCATTGATGTGATTTCAGGAATGCCAAGATATGCTAAATTCCTGAAAGATCTAATCACAAATAGAAAGAAAATGGAAGAACTTTCGACTGTTACTATGAATGCTAATTGTTCTGCAGTGTTGTTGAATAAGATACCAGAAAAATTATCTGATCCAGGAAGTTTCACAATTCCATGTTTTCTGGGTAGTCTTAGTTCAATAGAAGCATTGACAGACTTAGGTGCTAGTATAAATTTAATGCCGTATTCATTATACGCTAAACTAGACCTCGAAGAATTGAAACCAACACGAATAAGCATACAACTAGCCGATCGATCAGTAAAATATCCTAGAGGGATAATGGAGAACATGCTAGTTAAAGTTTGTACTTTAGTATTTCCAGTAGATTTTGTTATTCTGGACATGGAAGAAGATTCTTGAGTTCCTCTCATATTAGGAGACCATTCTTAAACACGGCTAAAGCAATAATAGACGTGTTCGGTAAGAAACTGACCCTAAGTATAGAGGACGAGAGTGTTACCTTTTCAGTTGATAGAGCCATGTAACAACCGCAATATGCAGATGATACATGTTATTATATTCAAACTATAGATTCACATGTTAGCTGCACTCATGGCTAATGAATACGAACCAACAACAGAAGAACTTCAAATGCTAAAAGAGGAAGACAGATATCGATATAAATCATCGATAGAAGAACCACCGACATTAGAGTTAAAGCCGCTTCCAAACCATTTGGAATACGCTTATATGGTGAATCTGAATTACCTGTAATAATATCGTCTTCTCTTACAGAAAATGAAAAATCTCAACTCATTTCTGTGCTAAAAGCTCATAAACCAGCTATTGCATGGAAGATTCATGACATTAAAGGCATAAGTCGTTCGTATTGTACACATAAAATTCTTATGGAAGAAGGTCATAAAACGTATGTGCAACGCCAACGAAGACTAAATCCTAATATATAAAATGTTGTTAAGAAAGAAATTATTAAACTGCTAGATGCAGGTTTAATTTATCCAATCTCTGATAGTCCATGGGAAAGCCCAGTTCAATGTGTGCCTAAGAAAGGTGGCATGACTGTCATCACAAATGAAAAAAATGAGCTTATTCCTACTATGACGGTAACATGATGGCAAGTTTGTAGTGATTATAGAAAATTAAATGACGCCACCAGAAAAGATCACTTTCCCTTACCTTTCATTGATCAAATGTTGGAAAGATTAGCCGGGAATAGTTACTATTATTTTCTTGACGGTTTCTCTGGATACTTTCAAATTCCAATAGCACCCGAGGACCAAGAGAAAACCATGTTCACATGCCCTTATTGTACTTTTGCTTATAAACGCATGCCATTTGGACTTTGCAACGCCCCTGCAACCTTTCAAAGGTGCATGATGGTGATTTTTTACGACATGATAGAAGAATGCATGGAAGTTTTCATGGATGACTTTTCAGTCTTCGGTGATACTTTTGAAACATGTCTAGTTAATCTTAAACGAATTCTTATTAGATGCGAACAATCAAATCTAGTTCTTAATTGGGAGAAATGTCATTTCATGGTTAAAGAAGGCATCGTTCTTGGTCATAAAATTTTAAAGGAAGGAATTGAAGTGGATAGAGCTAAAGTAGATGTAATTGCTAAACTTCCACATCCCACCAATGTTAGAGGAGTTAGGAGTTTTCTAGGGCATGCCGTTTTTACCGACGTTTCATAAAAGATTTTTCTAAAATTGCCACTCCTATGAATAAACTCCTAGAAAAGGATGCTCCATTCATCTTTTCGGATGAATGCATCAAATCTTTTAATATTCTTAAATAAAAACTCACTAATGTCGATCATGATAACTCCAAATTGGAATCTACCATTTGAACTCATGTGCGATGCAAGTGATTTTGCAATGGGAGCCGTTTTAGGTCAGAGGATTGAAAAACGATTTCAACCTATTTATTACGCTAGTAAGACGTTACAAGGAGCACAAACAAATTACACAACTACTGAAAAAGAACTCCTTGCTATTGTCTTTGCTTTTGACAAATTTCATTCATATCTCGTTCTAGCTAAAACGGTGGTCTATACCGGTCATTCTGCTCTTAGATACCTATTTTCGAAACAAGATGCCAAACCACGATTAATTCGTTAGATCTTACTCTTACAAGAGTTTGATATTGAAATCCGAGATAAAAAGGGAGCAGAAAATCTCGCAGCTGATCACCTTTCTCGCCTTGAAAATCCCGAATTAGAAGTTCTAAATGAATCGGCCATACAAGATAACTTTCCTGATGAATATCTATTGAAGATAGATTATAATGAAATTTCATGGTTTGCAGACTATGCAAACTACTTAGTATGTGGATTTCTTGAAAAAGGGTTGTCGTACCAAAAATGAAAGAAATTCTTTTAGTGATATAAAACACTATTTTTGGGAAGATCTACATTTGTTTAAAAGTTGTCCAGGTGGAATAATACGCCGATGTGTATTTGGGGATGAAGCTAGTCAAATCTTAGATAATTGTCACACAGGACCAACAGGAGGGCATTATTGACCTCAACTAACAGCAAGAAAAGTTTACGATGTTGGATTCTATTGGCCTACAATTTTCAAAGACGCACACCTTATTTGTAAATCCTGTGATGCTTGTCAAAGGGTCGGAAAAATAAGTCAACGTGATGAAATACCATAAAATTTCATTCAAGTATGTGAAGTATTTGACGTTTGGTGACTTTATGGGTCCATTTCCAAAATCTCATAATAATCTCTACATTCTCGTTGCCATTGATTATGTATCTAAATGGGCGGAAGCACAAGCTCTCCCAACTAACGATGCACGAGTTGTAGTCAACTTCTTAAAACATCTTTTTGCAAGGTTTGGAACACTGAAAGCTTTAATAAGTGATCGGGGTACTCATTTTTGTAATAATCAACTTGAGAAAGTTCTTAAAAGATATGGAGTAACTCATAAAATCTCAACTGCTTATCATCCACAAACATGTGGACAAGTTGAAAATACCAACCGGGCTTTAAAACGTATTCTAGAGAAAATCGTAGGATCAAATCCGAAGGAATGGTCCATGAAATTGGAGGATGCACTCTGGACTTTTAGAACAGCCTACAAAACTCTAATTGGCACCATATCTTTTAGACTCGTTTACGGAAAAGCATGTCACCTTCCAGTAGAAATTGAGCACAAAGCATTTTGGGCTTTGAAGACATGTAATCTTGATTTGCATGAAGCCGGACGTCTATGGTTAAGTCAACTAAACAAATTAGAAGAGTTAAGACATGATGCATATGAAAATTCGTTAATCTATAAAAAAAAAATGAAGAAATGGCATGATAAAAGAATCAAAAGTTCAAAATAATTTAAAGAAGGAGACAGAGTTCTTCTTTTCAATTCACGATTCAAGCTATTTCCTGGAAAATTGAAATCAAGATGGTCTGGACCATTTATAATCAAAAGAGTTTTCCCATACGGAACAGTAGAATTAATAAATTCAAATGGAATTGAATTTAAAGTAAATGGTCACAGAGTTAAACATTACATAGATAATCCAATGGAAGTTGAAGATGAAGTTACTCACAATTTCGACACCACACTTAGAAGATTCAGATCTTTTAAGGGTAATATGTATTTCTGTTAGAGTTAGATTTTCTGTTTTCGTGTAGTTTTCGAAAATGGAACACGAATGGTCTTTCCCTAGCAGACCCTAAAGAACTAGTTTTCTCCCTCCATTCTGAATTTTTATTTCTTTTAGGTTTAACGAGATGACGAATTCCTTTGATCTGAACCATGGTCTACTACTACACGCTATGATTACTAAACGTAATAATAACATCTTCCCGAGTGAACTGGTATCATTCATAAGAGGAAAAATGGACGAAGTGAGGAAAGAACTCAGGAAAGATCATCATAAGATACATTTTGGTAAAGGAAAATCAAAATCCACAACAAAAAGAAGAGCACGACACCTTGAAAGATGTCATAAATGCAGAAAATGGTCACACGAAGGTAAATGTTTGAACAATCAAACATATTCAAATACCGAATTTTTTACTCTATGCAGAGAAGGACCGTTCATATGTTTAGAAGAAAAGTTATTGAAGAATCGAGGTTACTCCTACGTAGCTATGGAAAACCAAATCACACGACTCTCCTATGAGTCGACTAAAGCAGGTCTCTAAGAATTCTTTCTCATAGGTAAGTATGTACAGTTTTTATTTGTTTTTATTTATTGTTTTTAACCTTTTGATAATAAACGTTGAATCGTTCGCTATAAAGTATTAAATTGATATTTAACAAAATTAGGTATGCGTAACTGAAATTATTGATATCATACAAAAATTTATTACATCACTGCGAAATTTACCGTTTATTCTTAAGGTATAAATATCTTTAATCAATCAATCCAAAAATGTTTCAGAAATTCGTCAGGAATAAAACTAGGTAATTTAGCCGAAATTACTTTACCCAAAAAGAGGGGCGTATATTTTTGATAATATTTGATTGATTAAAGTGGGATAAAAGACTAAAAAGATTTTTAATTTTAATTTTTACTTTGTTTTTAAATTAATATTACATTATTATTGTAAATTTTTAAAATCAATATATTTAAGTTTTTTTTAATATTTTAAAAATTAATATTTTCAATATAAGTTTGTAAAATTAATGTATAAAAATATTAATGATATTTATATGAATTTTTAATTTTATGCATTTTAAGTTTGATTTGAATTTAGAAACAAAAATGTACTTTATTTCATTAAGTTAAAAATATGATTTTTTAAATTCGTCGTGAGTTGAAGACTAGGTCATTGAACCGAAATTGCTTTACCCGAGGGCGGGACGAGAAATTTTATTATCATTATTCTTAATCTTATTGAATTACAGTATGCCAAAAACATTTAAAAACCCAAAAATCTTTGCTTTTAAAACAACGCTTAAAAATGACAAATTTAAAAATTTTGTCGAGAGACTAACTAGGTCAACGTACCGAAACGCCCTCATTCTTAAAAGAAACAAAATTTTAAATAATTTAATTATTTGTTTCATTAGTTAAAGGTTATATATATATATATATATATATATATATATATATATATATATATATATATATATATATATATATATATATATATATATATATATATATAATACAGCCCATGCGATCGCATGGGGTTTGCACAGCAAAGCCATGCGATCGCATGGCCTAGAAATCCTGGACAAAAACATAAAGGCAGCGAGCTGTGTTCTGTCTCATTTCACAATACACACACATACACGAATACTCTCCCAAATCACCCCTAAAATCATCAATTTTTCACTAAATTCAACCAAATTTCGTTCTACAATTAGCTACAATCATGCCTTTTCTCAGATGGGGAAGCAAAAAGGTAAAGATTTCACCCCTAAACTCATAAATTTCCTAATTTTTGTGATAATTTCAATTATTTGCAATAATACTAGTTTGATAATTTTTAGTGTAATTAGAGTTAAATTGTTAGTATATTATGCTTGTATAACCTAGATTGATGCTATTTAACATGATTTGAAGCCAAAAACTTTAAAAAATTTAGAAATCTAGGATTTGTGTTCTTGATCAATTTGGTGCTTTTTGATATAAACAGGTTATGGCCGATTTTTGTCATGGATTATTGCTAAATTAAGTAGTATAACATGTTTAGGTAGCTAAATGATCCAAACTTTGATCCTAAACATGATTTTTGAGAATTAAAGTGGACTTTTTAAGTCTAAAATTCATGAACTTGATTAAATTGATTTAAATGCCATTTGAAACTTGTTTTATTGCTAGTAATGGTTATTTTAACATGTTATTTGAGTTGAATGCTTATGAACTTTGTAAACATTTTCATATATGCTTATTTGAAAAAGTGTAGAATTGATAAAAATATGAAAATAAGTATAAGTTTACTATGGATTAAACATGTTATTGTAATTGTTTTAGTTAGTTATTTTGCTAACACTAATGCATATTTGGATGCACAAATTTTGTGTTTAATGTGTTTTGCAGAAAAATACCGATACTGATGGAGCATCATCATTATCTAGGCAACCTACTCCGGAACCACAGCCAGAGATGCAATATCACGAACCGAAGCAACAACAGGAACAACAACAACAACCTGATCAACATGTGCCATACTATGAGCCGGACCCACAATTTTTTATTGCCTACGTTGTATTTCCTGCTCACCATATAATAGAACACCCAACAATTCATGAAGAACAGTTGCATCCCAATTTAAGGATTGATAGAAGTTGGAGAGATTACCCGACGTACCAAAGTAACAAATTTAAGCTTTGGACCAAAAATGTAGAAGTTCCAAGGGTAATAGATTGGGAGCCTATGGAAAGGGTCCACCTAGCTAACCCAGTTAGGCAGCATCTAATCCAAAGGTATGGTAGCTCTTCTTTTACTGATTGGGAATGTTTATTTACCACTCGTAGGCCTGTATATAAGAAGTGGTGTGTTGAGCTTATGAGTACTATCGCTTTTAATAAGGATGTAGATAGGTTAGATGATAAGAGTTTTCTTAGATTTTTACTTGGCCATAGGATGTACAGGATGTCCATGTTGACATGGCCAGGGCTTTACAGATTTACACTCCCGCTGAATTACTATCACCTGATTGTACAAATTTGATTTATCATGGTGAGCGGGTAGATAGAAATTTTGACGAAATGCCATCTGGAGGCGTATGTCAAATTTTAATGTGTTTACGCGGGGAGGAAGACACTCCTATTTAGATATTAATAAAGCCGAGCTTCGTATAATACATAGATTCTTAGCAAATTCGATTACACAAAGAGGTAACAATAAGGAGAAAATGACCTTACACGATTTATTTTACCTTAAGTGCATTCGAAATACTAGAAGCTTTGTTAATATCCCCTACTGTGTTGGTTTTTATCTGTCCAAAATGGTGGAAGGAATACAGGAAGGGGGAATAATAGGAGGAGGTATTTTTGTTACTCTCATTGGAGAGTACTTAGGTGTAGATAGGGATCAAGGGGGTCCGATGATGGTATGTAGGGAACAGGAAGAGACTTTAGGTTTGCAAGTCTATCAAGGAGCATAGGTATTGACTAGGAGACGCAATCAGGCTATACAATATCAGGGCCGCCATCCACAGGTAGAGAGGGGTTCGGATGATGAGATGGAGGAGGCGGATGACATTAGGGATGTCATTAGGGAAAGTTTTACTGACGTTTTCCTGCGTATAGATGAGGTAGAAATGACTAATGAGGAAAGGCATCATCGGTATGAGCAGTGGCAAGCCGCGAATGAGTTTGAGACTTCCAGGCGACGCCAACACGATAGCTGGAAAGTTCATCAGCACCAAATCATAAGTCAGCTATAATATCAGGTACCAAATAACTACATTCCGACTCAGCCTGCTTACTATCCACCACATCAGCCCGACATGCGACCACCCTTTGACATGTACGACCCCAATCAAGCATACCAGAACACCTATCACCAACCATGGAAACCAAACGATGATATGAACTGGAACCCCTATCCAAATCAATAATGTTCCATTGGTGACGTCTTCTCTTTTATTATTTTTATTTATTTATGCTAAACATTTAACATTTTGATACTTTAATGTAATGTTTAATATTTTTATTATTTTGTACTAATATTTCATTTTTGTAATTTGAAAGTGGGATATTAAGTCCCATTTCAAATTACCATGCATGTTTATATTTGTATTGTATGTATTTTATCTCATGTACACAACATGGTAAAACAGCGCATTTTCAAAGACTGGCATTAAGTTCAGCAAAAGCTATTAATTTTGACAACAAAATGAAAAACAAGTGTGATGTAACAACAGACGGAATGAACAAATGATGTGCACCATTTATCATTCAACACAAACAAAAATATGTTTAGAAACTTTGGTAAAATTTAATCATTTTTCTATGCTAATCACCCTCAATAATTTAAATTGTTACTGATTTCTTGCAAATGAGGGCATTGCAAGATCTTAAGTGTGGGAAGGGGTTAAATTCTTTCGGATTTTTAAAATTTTAATTTAAACACTTGGTTACCATTAAAAATACTAGTACCAGATTAGTTGTTTTAGAATCTAGTGCTCTCTGATAATAAAGAACAGCCCTAGTCTTATATACTGACTACCCAATTCTAGTAAAAATTTTATAAAATTTTCAAATAAATGAACTCGAAATCATGTTTAACAATAAAACTAGGTGTTAACACCGAAATTATTGTTACCTCGGAAAGGACATAAATTGAGAAACAACTCAAAACGCTCGAATTCATTTAAAATCGAATAGAGGAAAATAAAAAGGCAAAGAAAGGAAAATAAAAGCCAAGTGTGGAAAAATTTACCAAGTTATTTAGAACATATATCACATTTTTTTGTACAAATAATTGAAGATACTTTTGTTTTGGACGATATTAATCAGTTTTACCCAGTTTATTGTAATATAAATGGAATTTAAAAGGAAGTACAGTCTTCTTAGAGAAAAAGACACGCGCTTCTTGATTTAGGTCAGGAAGTTGTCGTCCAGACCAGTTGTAGAGTCTACGAAAAACCTTGAAAAGTTTTCTCGAAAATCAGCTGGAAATCCACCTACCTCAGCATCAAACAGGGTCACCAAGTGGTCAGACTTATCCTAACCATGAGAGGATCTGTCTCGTACAATGGGGGGCACCGTGCAAATTAGCTTATAAGACTAATGAATCAGATCTCCAGAAAGGATAATCTCCTTAAAGATCAAAAATCAGCTTTTAAGACTGATATTACTCAATCCTTAAGATTGACCTTAAAGATTGAGAATTCAAACTCATGAAATTCGATGATATCTAAACTCACGCTTGAACGAGAAAATATTTTGATCAAATTACAAAACCGATTTATTTTCTGAAACCCTATTTTCAATGCGTTCATTACCATTGAACGTAAAATCCTAGGAATTCACCTGGAATTCATTAGGTCACATGAACCAAATCGGGTGTCAACCGTAAGAACGGTGGTTGCATAGCATGGTCGAAGACAGGACCTTATGCCAGACCAAAAAACTATAGGGTGATCTTTACTATTGCTCCTGCAAAGGATAGTAATTGCATCCGACACGATATAGACCATAATTAAAAGCATGTCACGGGACATTGCCTTAACAGTTGCTTGTTCAACGCTTTCCTTTACAACCGGACGGTAGTTTATCGAAAGATAATATACGGAGCAAGTAAACTGGATGTGTTGCTTTCCCAATACAAGGTTAGCAAGTGGGTGACACAAAACCATAAGTTTTGAGCTAAAATTTTCAAATTTGAAACCCACAAAACCCACAAAAACAATTTGCAAACACCAGTAAAGGGTTATTCCGGAAAACTTATCTAGGGTAAAAGCTAGATTGAATTTTCAAAAGATCAAATGTTATCTTAAAGATCCAATTTCCTTAAAGGATCTAAATTTTTATAGTCATGTGGGACTGTAAACCACAACGTACTATCATTGTTCATACCGCCATTTAGAAATCACTGATGTACAAAGTGTGAAGAATAAAGAAGTGATTCTAGTAAAGTTATATTCAAGTTCTATATTGTTTGAGGACAAGCAACGCTCAAGTGTGGGAATATTTGATAATGCTAAAAACAAACATATATTTCATAGCATTATCCTTCAAGAAAGACAAGCTTTTGGTTGCAATTGTTCTATTTACAAGTGATATTCGTTTAAATAATAAAAGGTGAAGACAAAAGACAGATTCGACGATTTGAAGACGCAAATGACCAAAACGCTAAAAAGTACAAAGTACAATCCAAGAGGTTCAAATTATTGATGAGAAACATCTAAAAGTTACAAGAGTACGAGCCGCAAAACGCAAAGTACAAGATATTAAATAGTACGCAAGGACATTCGAAAATCCGGAACCGGGACCAGAGTCAACTCTCAACGCGCGACGCAATGAAGCTAAAATGACAAGTCAACTATGCATATAAATATAATATAATATATATATAATTATATAAAATTATATATATTATATATATATTTATATATATATATATATATATATATATATATATATATATATATATATATTTAATAAGTGTCGGCAAGCTTGCAAACAAAAGATCCTGAGCTGTAAAATGGTGCCATGCGATCGCATGGCCTGGAGGCATAAACTCCATGCGATCGCATGGAGTCCTGTAGCTGCCCAAGTGCTATAAAAAGCAATGAATTCAGACGAATGAAATACACCTTTTTCTTCTTCTTCTTCTGTAATCATAATTATATTTTTAATTATAATTTTAATTTTAAATTAAGTTTAATAATAAATGGCTTATTGTAAGAAATGTTTTACGGGTTTTAAAGTCGAAATTCTGTCCGTGTAACACTACGCGAAGTAACTCTTTCGATTGATATATTTGGTATTAATCAACTTTAAACTGAAATCTTGTGATTTAATGCTATACTGAACTATTGATTTATGATAAACCTATGAACTCACTCAACCTCGTGTTGACTGTTTAAGCATGTTTATTCTCAGGTACTTAAATATTGCTTCCGCTGTATATCTGCTGCTTTGATGATGATTTCTTGCCATGCTTGGAGTCTTCATGCATTTCTTACCAATTCATTTAAAAACACTTAATGCTCTAAATACAATGTAATCTATTTATCTTCCGCTGCAAAACTCAATAAAACGTCTCATATGGAGTCGTTCTCATTTATACAACTGTGATTTGATATAATTAGTCACAAATACCCCATGCCCTATTTGGGGGTGTGACATATTGCGAGGTATTTGACCTCTAAATGATACATTTTACAAACATTGCATTCGTTTTTAAAAGACAAACTTTCATCACATCGAAAGTTGACGGTATGCATACCATTTCATAATATATCCAACTATAAATGACTTAATAATATTCTTGATGAGCTCAACGACTCGAATGCAACGTCTTTTGAAATATGTTATGAATGACTCCAAGTATTATCTCTAAATGAGCAAATGCACAACGGAAGATTTCTTTCATACCTGAGAATAAACATGCTTAAAAGTGTCAACCAAAAGGTTGGTGAGTTCATAGGTTTATCATAAAATAATAAAATTTATCATTTTGATTGACCACAAGATTTAAATGCTGCATGTTACAAATGGGCCCGAATCCTATACCCACCTGTAATGTGCATGCGATATCTTTTAAATACAGTACACCTTTCTCATGTACGAAACCATTTTTCATAAATCTTAGTAACCGTACACATATCTCGTGTACAAAATATCATACACATAACATGTGTATAAAATCATTCTCCCAATACATAACATTCACTTTACTTTCATTGCTCGGCTTGGTAACCGACCTTAACATATAATGCGCATCAATAATATCCCCAAACTGGAACATCTCGTCTGTATAATATATAAACCTCGAAGTACTAAACACCACGCCCACTAGCTCTTCCGTCTAGTGAACATTCTGGGTGGGGGTGTTAAACCCAGTAGCTACCTTTAGGATTCGCGTGAATTAGAGGCCATTTCCCTAATTCTTAGGCTACCAAGCTAAAAAGGGGCATATTCGGTTCGATAATCCAACATAGAAAATATTTTCGATTACTTGTGTCTATTTTGTAAAATATTTATAAAACTGCATGTATTCTCATCCCAAAAATAATAGATTTTTAAAAGTGGGACTATAACTCACTATACGATATTTTGTAGTAAAAATATGCATACGACGGAACTGAACAATGCAGGGTTGGCCTCGGATTCACGAACCTATATCATTTCTATATATATTAAGACATATAATGATAATCAAACAATTTATATATTAATATTAATATATATTATTTCAATTGTTATATATTTATATATATATGTATATATACTTTTTATATATGTTTTATATAAGTATTTATTTGATAAAATAATGTTAATAATAATAATAATAATAATAATAATAATAATAATAATAATAATAATAATAATAATAATAATAATAATAATAATAATAATAATAATGATAATAATAATAATAATAAAAATCATGTTTATGATAAAAATATTAATGATAATAATACTAATAATGATAAGTAAAAATAATAGCTTTAATAAAAATGATAATTAATAATAATAATAATAATGATAGTTTTAAAAATGATAATTTTAATAATCATGATAGTAATAATACTTATATTCATAATGATAATAATGTTAATGGTAATAATAATACTTACCTTAATAATAATAATGACATGATAATAATAATAATAATAATAATAATAATAATAATAATAATAATAATAATAATAATAATAATAATAATAATAATAATAATAATAATAATAATAATAATAATAATAATAATAATACCTTAAGGTGGTGTTTGGTTGGTGGAATTTCATAGGATTTCAAGGGATTTGCATTTGAAATCCTTTGAAATGATATGTTTGGTTGGAGTTTTTGAAAGAGGGATTTGTAATTTAAATCCCATGGAGAAAGGATTCTTAAATCCTTGAAGTGTGAGGAGGATTTCAAATCCCTCAAAAAACACGGAAGTTTCAAGGTTCAAATGGGACAAAAATACCCTCTATCCCAACAACATCCACCCACCTGCTGCTCTTTTCTTTCCCCCACACAAAAATATCATAAGTTCATAACCTAGTTCTTCATAATCGCCTCTCCCCCAGACTTTTGATTCAACAAAATTCAAGGTAAGTATATAAAATATATGGTAGCTGTTGTTGTACTTTGCTTGTTTTTCACTTTAATTTAGTAATTTTGGCCATTGAATGAGACCCACTTTTTAAGGATACTTCATGTTGTTAACTACTTAAAAGTGAGAACATCTGTACTTGGATATGTTTGCATTCCATGAGACTCACCTTTTATGCTAATTTACAGTCATGTGAATAACAATTGTAATATTTTATGACTATAATTGTTCCTTTGTTATAAATGATTTATTATATATTTTATAGATCTTTTATTTATTAATATATGCATTTTTTATCATTATGAAATCCTACAAATAAAAGATGTGAACCAAACACATGATAAGATTTGAAATCTTATGATTTCAAATCTCATGGGATTTCAAATACCATGGGATTTGAAATCCTGGGATTTCAAATCCTCGAACCAAACACCACCTAAGAGAATTGATAAGTTTCAAAAAAATTAAACTGTCACTGCCTGGAATTGAACCCACGACCTCCCATTCACAAACACTCACTCTAACCAATGAACCATTAGCACTTTTCTGATTATAGCACAATTTAATTGTTTATAACCTGTTTACTCGTATAACTTGCCAAATCCTTCGGCCCAATAACAACAACCCAAACATTTAAACGGCCCACGTTGAAAACGGGAGAGGATAACAGCCCAACAAAGTGATCCATGAAACAATTAAATGGATTTGGTTTTGTTCCCTTCGAACGGCAGTAGGGGTTACAACAACAAAATAATACGCATGCCGTTCATCTTTTCGACTTCTCATCTCCTTCGCCATCTTATATTCCAAATCCTCACCAACATCATTATCTATTTTTACGGTATCATTATTGTAATATAATGCCATCGCCATTAATTAATAGTTAATCATCCCAACTATAATTAATAATATACTTCAAAAGATTGCTCGTCAACCAAGTAAATTGTTTAGCATGTTTATCGAAACAAGGGGCTCTATTCTTAATTAATGCACTATTACTTTATCTCACATGTAATTGGAGACAATAATAATAATAATAATAATAATAATAATTATTATTATTATTATTATTATTATTATTATTATTATTATTTATTTGTTTTTTTAAGTGGGGTTATAAGTATTGAGATTGTCGGCCACCTGTGAAGAGTAGAACATACAATAGTAGTAGTACTCGCCATTTGTCTTAATCGTGACCGACGTAGGAGCCCACAACCGAAAGAATAAATGGTTTTTGTGATGATTTTTGAGTAGGATATGGTGGTTATTCACAGCGAATCACAGCAGGAATATTAGTAACCGTGTGGTTGTAATAGTGGTACTGCAGTAGCAGGTTTACATGGTTCTGAATGGCGGTTTACAGCGAGCAAGGTAATCCGACTCAAGGGTTATATTACGAAGACCCTCTCCAGAATCGAAGTCCCTGTCAGGTGGCAGGTTAACTCCCTAACCCAAATTATTTGCAGGAGTATAAATATACAATAGATTATCCAAATCTCGACGTGGGACCGACCCTAATATTGATAGAGCATGTTAGACATGCCACTTATTTTGATAACGTGTTTGGATGAATTTCAAGTCTTTTATTAAAAGTCAAAAGTTGTAAACCAACATGGGTCTCACGACTTTTTAGACTATTAGTTTGTCTGCCACAAATACTTTGCTACATATTGCATCAAGACATATATCTTACTATATATTGTGACGACCCGGAAATTTCCGACCAAATTTAAACTCAATCTCGGTATAAATTCGACACGATAAGCAAAGTCTGTAATATTGGTTCTCGAAATGTTTGAACGGTTTTAATATATTCATTTGACCTTTGGCTATGCCCGGCGAGTCACGAACCTTTAATTGTAACCAGAAATGTAAATTTAGATAATTATATATGTAAATAATTACATTAAATATATTAATGAACTATTATGTATTTTAGTTATTATAACTAAAGCTTGTTATTTTTAGTATATTGTAATTAAAAGATTCAAACATAATTTTCCAATGTTATTAAAAATATCATAACTACTATGGTAGTAATTATCATTTATTTTCATTATTAGGACTTTAGTTATAATTAGGGTTATTATTATTATTATTATTGTTAAGTTTACTTATTATTATCACTAGCATAATGCAAATTAATATTTTTATCATTAATATTAGTATTATTATTATTAAAACTATTATCATTAGTACAAAATTATAGTTATTATTTTCAGTATTATTATTATTAGCATGAGTATCATTATTAACAATATCGTTATTATTAGTATTATCATTATTAATAAAACTATTACTATTGTTATTTTTAGTAAACCATTATTATCAAAACTATTTTTTTTATAATTAATATGTACATAAAGTATACATATTACATATACCAAAATTATATTAACATTTCATATAACTATATATCAAACATATTATCATTTTTCTTATAAATACCTTCGTATAACAAACTACTTATTTTAAGAATAATATTAATTATATATATATATATATATATATATATATATATATATATATATATATATATATATATATATATATATATATATATATATATATATATATATATATATATATATATATAACTATATGAATAGATATTAATCATTTTAAATATAAATACATATAAAATAAATATATATATATATATAACATGTACTTTAAAATATAATATAAGTATATCTTTTTAAATGGAATTCAGTATAAATTCTATATAACCACAAATATATAAATAATATATTAATAAATGAAATTATGTAATTTCCATCATATGTGTTGATAGATATATAATTAATATAGGTTCGTGAATCCGAGGCCAACCCTGCTTTGTTTCAATATAGTCATATGTATTTTTACTACAAAATACATTAGGTGAGTTTCATTTGCTCCCTTTTTAAATGCTTTTGCAATATATATTTTTGAGACTGAGAATACATGCGCTATTTTTATAACTGTTTTACGAAATAGACACAAGTAATTGAAACTACATTATATGGTTGAATGATCGAAGCCAAATATGCCCATTTTTGCTTGGTAACCTAAGAATTAGGGAACATCACTAATTTTGAGAATTAGTGCATGCCTAATTGACGCGAATCCTAAGGATAGATAGATCTATTGGGCCTAATGAACTCCATCCAAAGTACCGGATGCTTTAGTAGTTCGATGTTGTTTTTATCATGTCCGAAGGATTTCCCGGAATGATAGGGGATATTCTTATATGCATCTTGTTAATGTCGGTTACCAGGTGTTCACCATATGAATAATTATTTTTGTCTCTATGCATGGGACGTATATTTATGAGAAATGAAAATCTTGTGGTCTATTAAAATGATGGAAATGAATGTTTATGATAAACTAATGAACTCACCAACCTTTTGGTTGATACTTTAAAGCATTTTTATTATCAGGTATGAAAGAAATCTTTCGCTGTGCATTTTCTCATCATAAAGATATTACTTGGAGTCATTCATGGCATATTTCAAAAGACGTTGCATTCAAATCGCCGAGTTCAATAGAGATTATTATTAAATGACAGATTAGGTCATTTATAGGTTGGATATTATGAAATGGTATGCATTCCTGTCAACTTTCATTGAAATGAAAGTTTGTCTTTTCAAAACGAATGTAATGTTTGTAAAATGTATCATATAGATATCAAGTACCTCGCGATGAAACCACTATTGTGAATCGTTTATAATCGATATGGACTTCGTCCGGATGGATTAGGACGGGTCTCTACAGTTGGTATCAGAGCTGGTATAACGCCATCCATGTGTGGCGGGTTAGTCGTAAAGGAGGTTCTCAAAGTGTTACCTGTGACGAAGCATTGACTCTTACTCCTTTCGATCCCTTACGAGGGTTGGCAGTAGCTGAGAGGCAGGAAATAAAATCAGTATCTGAGGTACACTCAGTGGTCACCAGGCGGTTAGCTGGGAAGGCACTGGGTGGGACGGTGGTTGTCCCCACTGTACTTCAGTTGATATCAGAGCAGTGGTCTTAGCGAACCAGGTGTTACATTAGTGTGTATAAATGATAGTTGTTTAGATGCATTAGTGAGTTTGGACTTTGACTGCGTCAGCATGTCAAAAGTTTTGCTTATCTTTTCGTGTCGAAAATTACTTGCTTATCATCCTTAAAGTCTAGACACACCTTACTGCCTCTATTGCATAGATAGTGTATAGATAAATTCGTATCTTAGCGTATCTGTTACGGTAAACCTTGCCTGAAATATTCCGTAGATTCCTCCGTAATTTATGGGATTTTAGTATTATATATGCATATGTAAATTATGTGTTGCAGGGTACTAATCTACATCCTATAATCTATTTCTTATCGAAAATCCTTCATCTGATCGTACGAGATAAATCCCTCAACCAGTTCGAGTCCCTCAGATTTCGATAGCTATTCCGATAATTATTCCGACAGCTATTCCGACATGGATATTCACCTAAGCTCCGAAAGCAGTGTCACCAGAATGAATCAACCAATCAGCCATCCCCAATTCATCTGATGAGTTCGTAGTCGACTTAATCAATGAAGACGCGAAGAAGGCGATCCTTTTCACCAACCGAATTTACCTCTTGGCGATGAACCTGAAGCACTTATCAACGAACCAGTCCGAAACACCATTTTCACCCTCATTTCCTGAATATATTACCATGATTATATTCTATCTAAAATTCTAAACCTTATTCATCTGCTCGTTCTGACCGACAATCATCCCGGTGTAATAGAAGAAGTCAACGAACTTCGCGCTCGAGTAATCAATTTGGAGAATATGGTGCAAAAATTACCAGCTTCATCAACATCACCGGCATCAACAGTACCATCAGTAACAGCCCCAGTACCGTCAACAAACCATGCCTCAACATCTTAATCTGTACCTCGAGCATAATCATCGATCTACATGACGTTCTACGCATTTACCTTCGTTCGATATGACGATTATGTAATCTCTAATGTTTTAGAGATTATATATTCTTGTTTTAACGGTAAATCAAATGAGTTTAGTATCATATTAACTCATTAAATTCATGATTACATCTGAAGAAAATATATATGTATATATATTTTCATAAAGATTGTAATTAAAAATTCTTTCGTACAAACTGTTAATGGTGAAAATATTTTAACGGGTAGGTAATACCCGAGGAATATTTAGATTTCACATTAATAAGTTACACTGTACAATCTTCAAATCTGATTCAACATTCATTCACTATCCAACTTACATCCACAGATATATGAATCCATTTACCACAGAATAATCATTTTCATTCAATTTCATATTTGGATTTTGACCTATCAGAATCCAACAAGTGGCATAATGAAGAAAACATTTGACAAAATAAAATTTGTTAGAAACAAACAAATTAACTATGAGAAATTCTGTTAAGAAACCACGCTAACAAAATCCTAGCGAACTGTTCCTAGCTAACTGATTATATTTTATTTATCGCAGTTTATTTATCGCAATTTTATTTATCGTCATTTAATTTCTGTTATTTACTTTACGCACTTTATTTATCGTCATTTAATTCCTGTTATTTATTTTACACACTTTAAATATCGGGACACGTATACAAGGTTTTGACATATCATATCGACGCATCTATATATATTATTTGGAATAACCATAGACACTCTATATGCAGTAATGCTGGAGTTAGCTATACAGGGTTGAGGTTGATTCTACAATAATATATATAGTTTGAGTTGTGATCGAGTCTGAGACATGTACACGGGTCACGATAGGTATTAATTAATTCAAATATTATATATTAAACTATATATGAATTATTGGACTGTTAACTATGGACTATCAACTGTGGACTGCCGACATTGAACAATTAAAATGAATTAAAATATTGATTATAACATATGAAACTAAACAATTCTTCAAGTTTGCCACTTGATTTCATCTTAAACCTCATTTGTATTCTGACGATTACAATCTGCGTTCAAACATTTCATGATTCTTGAAAACACCTTAATCGAGAGGATGGACCAACCACACTTCATCTTCGAAAGGAAAGATTTCTGCATATAGTTATGAATCTGAAAAACGCTCAGAACCTGAGTAAACGTTTAACACGTATCTGCGATAACTCCTTTGGCGTTGTTATTACCAAAAATAACATTGCAATTCTTTTTCAAATTAGCCAATTTTGTCACAGCTCCAGCAAGTCAATATCGACCTTTCATTCGAATAAGTCTTATTTTAACTTTGATATATACATTTCCCCCTTCATCATCGATATCGAAGAACCGTTTATATTCCACTACATTAGCAGTAAACTTATCAGCAACTTCATTACGCATTGGCTTAAGTCTCTCCGAAGAACCATTATATTTGTTCATTAAAACCTTATCATATACTCATCCACATCTTGTAACGAGAATTGCCATACCAATTACCGAGAATCAGCAATCAGTATTTCGACATCTCACAGTGTTTCTATATCAACAGTTATATGTATACGCATAACATTTATCTCTTAGAATTATGATCTTTCATTCTGAAATTCTGAAAAGCACTCAGTTTACAAATCAATACTCTGAATGTTGAAAAAGCTGAATGAAGCAGCAGAAACTGTAGACAACCGTAAACGACATTAATTGTCGGAAGTTTGATGATAAAGAATAGTATGTTGAAAAAGCTCAGAAAAGTTGGAACAGGAAAACGAATTGAGCTAACCCTGAAGGAGACCGAGGACAAATACAAGGATCAAAACCTATATTCAAAGAATCCAAGTAATTCTGGATCCGTTGAAATCTTTAGAGAATATCTTGTTCCAAAATACTGTTAAAATCTTGCGGAAAATTTTTCTTCATCAATCATCGAACTTAGAAATTCCAAAATATCATCATAAATATCTTCGATATTTCTGAAGATATTTTCATAAACATTCTCGTCCGAAATTATTTATCTCTTCGTGCTATCTATATTACATCATAAAGGAAACTACTTTAGTTTCTAAATTTCTTTAAAATTCGAGTTTGAATTATGAATGATTTTGAAGTAGTGTTGAAATTGATGCATGAGTTAGTATAATATAATGACACTTGATCAACGTGATTATATTATAGTAAGTCATGTTGAGTTTCTAATGGGACATGATGATTCACAGATCGTAACGTCATCATGTGCCATGTTACATAACTCTTTCATTCTGCTTAACTTCTGAACATATCAAGAAAATATATTCTTGATAGTTCTATTCTCAGTGATTCTGGTAATTTGACAAATTAAGATCGTGCCATTGCGATTTCCTTCTTAGGACATTAACTATGTTCATTCTGAAATTCATATCTACAAATTATGGACCATTACATACGGTGTTTAATCGCAAGAAAAAGAAACGAAAGAATGAATCTCTGAAATAGAAATGGGGGTATAAATTGCAGCAAATAGGAGAGAGCATTAACTGTGAATGACAATGACTAAACTGTGGATGACAATGACTATAGAAAACAAAAATAGGGACATTGAAAAATAAGGGGAGATACAAAGCCCGATAACAACGTATAAATTACAAACCGTGAATATCAATGTTTATCGCAACATAAAGACACGGGAGAATTAAAAGTACTATAACCCCAAGAGCAAAATAAAAGTAAGCAGATTCCTCTGGTGGAAGTTGGAAAAGGAGAATGATTGTTGCGATAGTAAGGAAAAGGACAAGGATCAGAATTGGATTAAGCATTTTTCATAAAGTTTTGAATTTGGGAATTGGGTATAGGAATGGTAAAAGTAACGGAACGGAAGAAGTCCATTTATAGTGAAAATACCAGACAAAGAAATCAAGGCCAAATTCCGCATTTAATTACAGAGATCTTAATTTCCTTATTCGTCGAAAAATCAAATCTTCTAGATTTCGAAGATTTTCTTTAAATCCCTTAAATTCCGGAAATCAATCGTGACTACGTCACCGGTTAAGACAAACCTGCATTTACTCCTTTCACTCTTTTGTGATAGCTTCACTTGTACGCTTCGAGTAATCAAATTGCTTTATCCATATTACTCACTGATGATAAAACTCTATTTATCAACCCATATTCGTCATGAAAATATTTTTATTGTTAGCCATGACCACTTCACTCAAATTTCGGGACGAAATTTCTTTAACGGGTAGGTACTGTGACGACCCGGAAATTTCCGACCAAATTTAAACTCAATCTCAATGTAAATCCGACACGATAAGCAAAGTCTGTAATATTGGTTCTCGAAATGTTTAAACGGTTTTAATATATTCATTTGACCTTTGGCTATGCTCGGCGAGTCACGAACCTTTAATTGTAACCAGAAATGTAAATTTAGATAATTATATATGTAAATAATTACATTAAATATATTAATGAACTATTATGTATTTTAGTTATTATAACTAAAGCTTGTTATTTTTAGTATATTGTAAATAAAAGATTCAAACATAATTTTCCAAAGTTATTAAAAATATCTTAACTACTAAGGTAGTAATTATCATTTATTTTCATTATTAGGACTTTAGTTGTAATTGTGACAACCCGAAAATTTCCAACCAAATTTAAACTTTAATCTTTATATGTTTCCGACACGATAAGCAATATTTGTTAAGATAAATTTCAAGAATTTTAAACTATGTTCATACATTCATTCAACCTCGACCAAGTTCCAACGATTCACGAACCATTAAACGAATATGATTATATATGTATATGTGTATATATATTATAACTTGAAACGTAAACAAAATATTAGATTAAATACTTTATATAATTGTATCTGTTTCAAAATGTTTATCAATGGAATTAGAAGATAAGATCAAATGATTGAATTATCAGATATATTGAATTATGATTACAAGTCTCTGTTGAAAGACCCACGTTGATTTGAGAAATCTTTTCATTTTAACAATATTCGGAAAATGGTAAAGTGAATTATAAATATGAATAAATTGTCAATCATTGAGAACTAGACAAAGGATAGTGGAAGATTGAATCTCATAAAGACTCGATTGATCTATTTAGTTTCAAACGTACAAAAACGTGTTCAGTTTAAAAAGAACTTTATTATTAAAACGTATATAACTTTTATAAATATCTAGAACCACTTTTGACAACTCATTACTTAACTAGTATGATAAAGATAACGATATTTATATTTTATTAAATATATATAACGATTTAAATTAATATTATATATATTTATACGAGTATTATACGTACATAGTTTTATACTTTTACTATACTTAAACTTTACCTTTACTTTATTTTTACTTTACTTTAACTTTAATAATTCATACTTTAATAATTCACTTTAATAATTCATACTTTAATAATTCACTTTAATAATTCATACTTTAATAATTTACTTTAATAATTCATACTTTAATAATTCACTTTAATAATTCATACTTTAATAATTCACTTTAATAATTCAAAAATCTATTATAAATAGAATTCAATAGGTTTCATTATTTCATAGAAACTTGAAAATAATTTTCTCTAAACTCTCTCAATCGATTTACATATATATATTTACTCTGTATTATTTCAAGATATTATTAGTATACATAAAATATTACGACGGAGTGATGTCCGAGTGATTTCAAAATAGTTTTTTTGAATGAGTCGAAGCTAAGAAAATTATGGGTTATAGCTATGGAGGTGATGGGTATGGTTCATGGGTATGCTCGTGAGGTCAATCTAGTGTTTATCATCTCCGTTGCGTCTACGTACTTTTCTGCAATATTGAATCTCAATATTGATACGTGAGCACTCATAACTTAACTTTTATATATCAATAGTGTATCCCTGACTAGTGCTCGAGTATATAGGATTATGCATACTTGTACATTCGATATTGTCCTTAGATAGGTTTGTTGAATCCTGAATTAGATACATATGCTACTGAGATAGGGTATATGATATGCATGTCATTGGAAAGCTAGTGAAAAATTAAGAACTTTTCATTTAGATATCGAATGGTTTCGATGAACGGATTTGAAGTATAGGCAACTGAATTTTAGTATTATTGTTAAAATGATTATTATTACTATCGTCGTTATTATTTTAATAGAAATATCATTGTTATTATAAAATATCATTATTACTATTATGTTAGTATTATCATTTTATCATAATAACATTTTTAGTAAATATAAATATTGTTATTTTTTATAGAATAATAATAATTATTATTATAAAATAATACAACTTTTACTTATTATTATTATGATCAATATTATTTTATCAAATAAATAGGGGATACAAAGATATTTTTCACCACGCGTAATATAATTACATTAATAATACTTACCACTATAGTTTTAAGATATTAAGTGAACTTTATAAATTTTACTACTTAAGATATATAAAAGTATATTTTATCATATATAAACGTTAATATAAATTTTTATTAATAAATGACTTTTATTATTATAAAATCTAATAAATATATTTAAATATATAAAACGACTATAGTTAAGTTATAAACACGTATAAATTTTAGAAGTCATTTTGGGTCAAGTTGACTTTTGTTGACTTTTGCATATTAGTCTCGAGCATTAGGATTGTGGTACACTATGACTTGACCAAAAATTGTTAGACAAATATTGACCAACATATAAATATATATAATTAATATAGGTTCGTGAATCCGAGGCCAACCTTGCACTTGTTAAATGACGTTATATGTATTTTTACTACGAAATACAGTATGGTGAGTTTCATTTGCTCCCTTTTATATATATTTTTGGGACTGAGAATACATGCGCTGTTTTTTTTATAAATGTTTTACGAAATAGGCACAAGTACTAAAACTAATTCTACGTGGGTTTAAACCAGAAATATACCCTTAGCTTGGTAACATTAAACTACTTGTCTATGTACGGTAGGCGCGAATCCTAAAGATAGATCTATTGGGCCTGACAAACCCCATCCTGACTATGGGATGCTTTAGTACTTCGAGGTTATTTTAAACACACCTGATTTGGTGTACTTCAGAGGGTAAAACATGAACGTTAAGGCTTGTTACCGGGTGCCTACAATTTATAGAATACTCTTATACACTTGCGAGTGTACATATATTTATAAACGAAAATCTTGTGGTCTATTAATATATTGAAATGATTGTTATGATAAACCTATGAACTCACCAACCTTTTGGTTGACACTTTAAAGCATGTTTATTCTCAGGTATTAAAGAAATCTTCCGCTGTGCATTAGCTCATTTTAAGGATATTACTTGGAGTCATTCATGGCATATTTTGAAAGACGTTGCATTCGATTCATTGAGTTCATCAAGATTATTATTATGTCAATTATAGTTGGATGTATTATGAAATGGTGTGCATGCCGTCAATTTTCGTTGTAAAGAAAGTTTGTCTTTTAAAAACGAATGCAATGTTTGTAAAATGTATCATATAGAGGTCAAAATACCTCGCGATGTAATCAACTATTGTGAATCGTTTATAATGTATATGAACGGGTCCTTTCAGTTGGTATCAGAGCGGTGGTCTTAGCGAACCAGGTCTACATTAGTGTGTCTAACTGATAAGTCGTTAGGATGCATTAGTGAGTCTGGACTTCGACCGTGTCTGCATGTCAAAAGTTTTGCTTATCATTTCTAGTCGAAAATCATCTGCTTATCATCCATAGGAAATTACCTGCTTATCATTATTAGTCTAGACACGTCTTGCTACATTAATTGCATGAGTAGTGTATAGACAAAATTCATATCTTAGCGTATCTGCTAAATCATATCTTATCGTATCTGTTACTTTAAACTTTGCCTGACATATCCCGCAAATTCCTCCGTAATCTATGAAATCTTTTGATCTCTATATATAGATATCCTATGTAAATAGAATACCACCCGATAGCCGAAAAATCATTTTATATCGAAAATCCTTTATCCAATCGTACGAAATGGAATTTGTCATCAGTTCAAGTCACTCGGATTCCGAAATGGAATCTCACTCAAGCTTCGAAAGCAGTGTGACCGGAATGGATCAACCAATCAGTCATCACCTATTCTGGATGAATTGGGGATGGGTTCGTAGCCTCTTCAATCATTGGAAACAAGAAGAAGGCGATCCTTTCCATCCACCACATTGCCCTCTTGACGAAGAACCTGAAGCACTTACCGACGAACCTGTCCGAAACACCATTTTCTCGCTCATTTCCAGAGTATCTCGTCACGATTATATATTACATCAAATTTTAGATTTTATTTATCCGCTCGTCCGAACCGACAATCACCCCGGTGTAATAGAAGAAGTCAACGAGCTTCGCGCTCGGGTAGTGGCTTTGGAGAATATGGTGCAGAGATTACAAATACCAGCAGCAGCATCAGCAGCATAACCAGTAACACCATCATCAACGCCAATAGTACCATTACCACCCCAACCACAACCACGTCGTAAACCTCAACTTTACACTCTGTCCCATGAGCACCAATGTCATACGCCCTGTAGATACCAAGGAATACCAACAACAATAACCGACGAAGTATTAATTCATAACTTCATTGGAGAAACATTCCGCGCAGATTATGTAATCTCTAAAGTCTTAGAGATTATCTAATCTAGCCCTAACCATAAATCAGTTAAGCGAACCAAAATGATAGAAGGAAGAGTAGAAACCCTGACAAAAATGGTGTGTGATTAACAAGCTAAACTTGTTTTACCAACAGCATCAACAGTACCGTCAGCGTCACCAGCATCATCAGTACAGTCAACATCAGAATCAACAACACCTATAACATCACAAACTCCGTCAGCTCAAGAATCACTATGGACATCATTACGAATCAATACCCCGTATATTGTATCAACGAGTTATGAAGAATTAACTCATTCCCTTTGAAGAAATTATATGTATATTTTGAAATAAAAATAAATCTTTCCGTGCTAAGCTATTGTGTGTGAATCTTAACTACTCGGTTAATTCATATTACAAATATGCAATAATGTACGTCCTTTGGCCGCAACTTAACCAGCGTTAACTACAATCTCTGTCGCAATTCAACAAATTCCAATTCATAATAAATCAAGTATATATTTAATTTTACACTTTCATCATCGATGTACCCG
The DNA here is from genome assembly GCF_046630445.1 of Rutidosis leptorrhynchoides. Taxonomy (NCBI): domain Eukaryota; kingdom Viridiplantae; phylum Streptophyta; class Magnoliopsida; order Asterales; family Asteraceae; genus Rutidosis; species Rutidosis leptorrhynchoides. The sequence goes on from NC_092341.1 coordinate 240,848,187, forward strand.
AAACTTTTCAGATAACATCATTCGTACTTTGCGAAATTCACAAGAATTCCACGAACCGAACATCATACATCAACAAATAACGAAGTATTGATTCATAATTTCAATGTCATTAAAGAAATACTGCGTAAAAGTTATGTACTTTTTAAAGCCTTTAGGGATTATTCAATTCTAGTTTCAACCGTAAATCAAATGAGTTTAATTTAACATTAACTCATTAAATCTATGTTACATCTGAAGAAAATATACATATATATATTTTCATAAAGACTGTAATAAAATTCTTTTGTACAAAATATTAATTGTGAAATTTTTTTTTAACGGGTAGGTAATACCCGAGAGATATATAAATTCACAATTAATATATTACATTCTTCGAATCTGATTCAGCAAATCATCCATTATACTCCCTACTTTCACAACAATATACATTCTTTTATAGAAATCAAAACAACCATACTCATTCAAAATTTAATTACATATTTTGATTTTGAAATCTCAAAATTCAACTTGAGATATGACCAAAATCATCACTCTTAGATCCTTACATCTTTCACAAGCTATATTTTGACTTCAAAACTGTGTTAGAACATCAAATGTATGTTAACGATTACAATCTGTGTTCAAACCCTTCGAAAATTTCTGAAGACACTTCGAATGATGAGCAATCGAGATGATGATCCAACCACATGTTACCCACAGTTATGTACCCGAAAAACTCTTGAAACCAAAGTAAAATTTTAAACAACGTATTCGCGTCAGATTCTTTAGCATTTATTAGCAAAAATAACTTTGCGATTCCTATTCAAAGTAGCCAGTTTTGTCACAGCTCCAGCAAGTCAACTTCGACTTTTCAGTCAGACTAACCTTATTATAACCTTGAGATATACACCATCGTTACCAGGGAACCTTTTACATTCCACCACATTATTAACAGATGTATCAACAACTTCATTACCCTTTGACTTTAGCCTCTCCAAAAAGTCATCATAATTATTCATTGAAACCCCATCATTTACTCATTCGCATCTTGTAATGAGAATTTCCATACGAATCATTGGGAATTAGCAATCAGTATTTTGAAATCTCTCAGCATGTTTACGTCAACAGTTATATGTGTATATATAACGTCTATCTTCTGGACTTAATTTGAATGTGAAGATTCTGAAAAACACTTCGAACTACGAATTGGTTCTCCGAAAATGGAAAAATATTGATAAAGCAGCAAAAAAAAAAATTATAAACGACCTTAACAGTAAAAGTTTGATGATAATGAATAGGTGTGCTGGCAAAGCGCAGAAAAAGAGAAGTCTTGGAACTGGAAAACGGATTGAGCAAAGTAGGAAGGAGGCTGTGGACAAATTACAAAGACTGAACCTGACTTCAAAGGATCCAAATAATTCAGTATCTGCTGAAGTCATTAACGAATACCTTGCTCCTGAATCTAAACCCATGCGGACAATATTCTTCATCATCCTCTGATATTAGAAATTCTAAAATATCATCATATCTTTCATTATAAATATCCTCCATATTTCTGAAGATATTTTCTTAATTTTTCTTATTTGAAATCATTTACCTCTTCGCGCTATCTGTATTACATCATAAAAGAAACTATTTTAGTTTCTAAATTCTGAAACATTCAAGTTTAAAATAGGAATATTTTGAAGTAGTGTTGGGAACTGAAGCATGAATTAGTATAATATAATGACACTTGATCAATGTGATTATATTACAGTAAGTCATGTTGAGTTTCTAAATGGAACGTGATGATTCACAGATCATAACATCATCATGTGCTATGTTATACGACTCTTGTATTCTATTTAACCTCTAAAATATCAAGAAAATATTTCTTGATGATTCGGCCTTTTCCAAGGTATTTTAGTAATTTGACAAGTCAAGATCGTGCCATCACAATTTCCTTCCTAGAACATTAATAATGTTCATTTCGAAATTCATATCTGTGAATTCTGGACCATTACAAGCGGTGCTTAATCGCAAGAAGAAGAAACGAAAGGACAAAACTCCGAAATAGAAATTGGGGTATAAATTGCAGCAAATAAAAGAGAGCATTAACTGTGAATGATAATGATTATAGAAGACAGAAGCAGAGACTTTGAAATATAAGGGAACATATAAAGCCCAACGATAAACCAGAAATTATAAACCATATATATCGATGCATATAGCAATATAAAGACACGGGAGAACTAGGAACACTATAAACCCAAGAGTATAGTAGAAGTAAATAGACTCTTCCGGCGGTAGATAAAAAAAAAATCAGAATGACCGATATGAAAGTTAGAAGTATATCGAGAATCAGAACTGGATGGAGCATATTGATGAATACTTTAAAATATGAGTTGAGGTGGAAAGAATAGAAGGTGATGAAACATGACTAGGAACTTAAAAATCAACAGATTTAACTCACACAATGGCAGAATAAGTGAATCAAACCCTCTAGTGAATAGGTTAAGTTTTTTTTTTTGATTAATTTAGTCAAACCACAACTAAATCAAGTGTGATTAGATCAACACCTAGAGCTATTATTCACCACCTGGGTGATTTGGACTGAGAGAGAATCGAAGGAGCTCACTAGATCTGAGTGTGTGTAACAAATGAGAGGCTTAACCTAAAATGAAGAACATAAGACTTTATATACCCCTGCTGTTGACACACCCATACGATTCATTCATCACACGTACGAGTTAGCTTCATCAACCGTACGGGTGATCACTCACTTGTGTCTTATCATTTAGGTTGTAATTGTGACTTAGCTCAGCATCAACCATGCGTATGAGCCTGTCAGCCGTACTAGTGAGGCTTCACTCGTACGTCTGACTAAGTCTAACATAGTCAAACATCTAAATCTCGTTCCTGCAGTTCATGTAACCACATACAAACACGGATAGGATAATAACGAGCAATCATGGTGGCCTGTAAACTGTTGTACCTGCAATGGACGTGGGTAGATGTCTAGGGACTTGCATAAAATGCATCAACAGATGGTGTGAGTTGTAAGGAAACGAAGGAGGTGAATTTATAAGAAAATCTCCGACAGAACAATTAAAATGGACGATCGCATTTAAAGCGGATCCTAATTCCCTTGATTACCGGAGAGTCAAATCTTATTAAGAAGATTTTCTTCAAATCCCTTAAAATCTGGGAATCAATCATATCTACGTCAAATGATAAGATGAATCTAAACTTACTCATTTCACTCTTCTATGTTACCTTCATTCGTACTCTTCATATAAATGGATTATTTATCCAAAGTATTCGCTGATGATAAAACTCTAATTTTCAGCCCGTATGCATCATGAAAACATACTTATTATCATTCATGACCTTTCCACTCAAATTTCGGGACGAAATTTCTTTAACGGGTAGGTACTGTGACAACCCGGAAATTTCCAACCAAATTTAAACTTTAATCTTTATATGTTTCCGACACGATAAGCAATATTTGTTAAGATAAATTTCAAGAATTTTAAACTATGTTCATACATTCATTCAACCTCGACCAAGTTCCAACGATTCACGAACCATTAAACGAATATGATTATATATGTATATGTGTATATATATTATAACTTGAAACGTAAACAAAATATTAGATTAAATACTTTATATGATTGTATCTGTTTCAAAATGTTTATCAATGGAATTAGAAGATAAGATCAAATGATTGAATTATCAGATATATTGAATTATGATTACAAGTCTCTGTTGAAAGACCCACGTTGATTTGAGAAATCTTTTCATTTTAACAATATTCGGAAAATGGTAAAGTGAATTATAAATATGAACAAATTGTCAATCATTGAGAACTAGACAAAGGATAGTGGAAGATTGAATCTCATAAAGACTCGATTGATCTATTTAGTTTCAAACGTACAAAAACGTGTTCAGTTTAAAAAGAACTTTATTATTAAAACGTATATAACTTTTATAAATATCTAGAACCACTTTTGACAACTCATTACTTAACTAGTATGATAAAGATAACGATATTTATATTTTATTTTATTAAATATATATAATGATTTAAATTAATATTATATATATTTATACGAGTATTATACGTACATAGTTTTATACTTTTACTATACTTAAACTTTACCTTTACTTTATTTTTACTTTACTTTAACTTTAATAATTCATACTTTAATAATTCACTTTAATAATTCATACTTTAATAATTCACTTTAATAATTCATACTTTAATAATTCACTTTAATAATTCATACTTTAATAATTCACTTTAATAATTCATACTTTAATAATTCACTTTAATAATTCAAAAATCTATTATAAATAGAATTCAATAGGTTTCATTATTTCATAGAAACTTGAAAATAATTTTCTCTAAACTCTCTCAATCGATTTACATATATATATTTACTCTGTATTATTTCAAGATATTATTAGTATACATAAAATATTACGAGGGAGTGATGTCCGAGTGATTTCAAAATAGTTTTTTTGAATGAGTCGAAGCTAAGAAAATTATGGGTTATAGCTATGGAGGTGATGGGTATGGTTCATGGGTATGCTCGTGAGGTCAATCTAGTGTTTATCATCTCCGTTGCGTCTACGTACTTTCCTGCAATATTGAATCTCAATATTGATACGTGAGCACTCATAACTTAACTTTTATATATCAATAGTGTATCCCTGACTAGTGCTCGAGTATATAGGATTATGCATACTTGTACATTCGATATTGTCCTTAGATAGGTTTGTTGAATCCTGAATTAGATACATATGCTACTGAGATAGGGTATATGATATGCATGTCATTGGAAAGCTAGTGAAAAATTAAGAACTTTTCATTTAGATATCGAATGGTTTCGATGAACGGATTTGAAGTATAGGCAACTGAATTTTAGTATTATTGTTAAAATGATTATTATTACTATCGTCGTTATTATTTTAATAGAAATATCATTGTTATTATAAAATATCATTATTACTATTATGTTAGTATTATCATTTTATCATAATAACATTTTTAGTAAATATAACTATTGTTATTTTTTATAGAATAATAATAATTATTATTATAAAATAATACAACTTTTACTTATTATTATTATGATCAATATTATTTTATCAAATAAATAGGGGATACAAAGATATTTTTCACCACGCGTAATATAATTACATTAATAATACTTACCACTATAGTTTTAAGATATTAAGTGAACTTTATAAATTTTACTACTTAAGATATATAAAAGTATATTTTATCATATATAAACGTTAATATAAATTTTTATTAATAAATGACTTTTATTATTATAAAATCTAATAAATATATTTAAATATATAAAACGACTATAGTTAAGTTATAAACACGTATAAATTTTAGAAGTCATTTTGGGTCAAGTTGACTTTTGTTGACTTTTGCATATTAGTCTCGAGCATTAGGATTGTGGTACACTATGACTTGACCAAAAATTGTTAGACAAATATTGACCAACATATAAATATATATAATTAATATAGGTTCGTGAATCCGAGGCCAACCTTGCACTTGTTAAATGACGTTATATGTATTTTTACTACGAAATACAGTATGGTGAGTTTCATTTGCTCCCTTTTATATATATTTTTGGGACTGAGAATACATGCGCTGTTTTTTTTATAAATGTTTTACGAAATAGGCACAAGTACTAAAACTAATTCTACGTGGGTTTAAACCAGAAATATACCCTTAGCTTGGTAACATTAAACTACTTGTCTATGTACGGTAGGCACGAATCCTAAAGATAGATCTATTGGGCCTGACAAACCCCATCCTGACTATGGGATGCTTTAGTACTTCGAGGTTATTTTAAACACACCTGATCTGGTGTACTTCAGAGGGTAAAACATGAACGTTAAGGCTTGTTACCGGGTGCCTACAATTTATAGAATACTCTTATACACTTGCGAGTGTACATATATTTATAAACGAAAATCTTGTGGTCTATTAATATATTGAAATGATTGTTATGATAAACCTATGAACTCACCAACCTTTTGGTTGACACTTTAAAGCATGTTTATTCTCAGGTATTAAAGAAATCTTCCGCTGTGCATTAGCTCATTTTAAGGATATTACTTGGAGTCATTCATGGCATATTTTGAAAGACGTTGCATTCGATTCATTGAGTTCATCAAGATTATTATTATGTCAATTATAGTTGGATGTATTATGAAATGGTGTGCATGCCGTCAATTTTCGTTGTAAAGAAAGTTTGTCTTTTAAAAACGAATGCAATGTTTGTAAAATGTATCATATAGAGGTCAAAATACCTCGCGATGTAATCAACTATTGTGAATCGTTTATAATGTATATGAACGGGTCCTTTCAGTAATTAGGGTTATTATTATTATTATTGTTAAGTTTACTTATTATTATCACTAGCATAATGCAAATTAATATTTTTATCATTAATATTAGTATTATTATTATTAAAACTATTATCATTAGTACAAAATTATAGTTATTATTATCAGTATTATTATTATTAGCATGAGTATCATTATTAACAATATCGTTATTATTAGTATTATCATTATTAATAAAACTATTACTATTGTTATTTTTAGTAAACCATTATTATCAAAACTATTTTTTTTTATAATTAATATGTACATAAAGTATACAGATTACATATACCAAAATTATATTAACATTTTATATAACTATATATCAAACATATTATCATTTTTCTTATAAATACCTTCGTATAACAAACTACTTATTTTAAGAATAATATTAATTATATATATAACTATATGTATATATATATATATATATATTAATATAACTAAATGAATAGATATTAATCATTTTAAATATAAATACATATAAAATAAATATATATATATATAACATGTACTTTAAAATATAATATAAGTATATCTTTTTAAATGGAATTCAGTATAAATTTTATATAACCACAAATATATAAATAATATATTAATAAATGAAATTATGTAATTTCCATCATATGTGTTGATAGATATATAATTAATACAGGTTCGTGACTCCGAGGCCAACCCTGCTTTGTTTCAATATAGTCATATGTATTTTTACTACAAAATACATTAGGTGAGTTTCATTTGCTCCCTTTTTAAATGCTTTTGCAATATATATTTTTAGGACTGAGAATACATGCGCTATTTTTATAACTGTTTTATGAAATAGACACAAGTAATTGAAACTACATTATATGGTTGAATGATCGAAGCCGAATATGCCCCTTTTTTCTTGGTGACCTAAGAATTAGGGAACATCACTAATTTTGAGAATTAGTGCACGCCTAATTGACGCGAATCCTAAAGATAGATCTATTAGGCCTAACGAACCCCATCCAAAGTACCGGATGCTTTAGCACTTCGATGTTGTTTTTATCATGTCCGAAGGATTTCCCGGAATGATAGGGGATATTCTTATATGCGTCCTGTTAATGTCGGTTACCAGGTGTTCACCATATGAATGATTATTTTTGTCTCTATGCATGAGACGTATATTTATGAGAAATGAAAATCTTGTGGTCAATTAAAATGATGGAAATGAATGTTTATGATAAACTAATGAACTCACCAACCTTTTGGTTGACACTTTAAAGCATGTTTATTCTCAGGTATGAAAGAAATCTTCCGCTGTGCATTTGCTCATCATAAAGATATTACTTGGAGTCATTCATGACATATTTCAAAAGACGTTGCATTCAAATCGTCGAGTTCAATAGAGATTATTATTAAGTAAATGACAGATTAGGTCATTTATAGGTTGGATATTATGAAATGGTATGCATGCCTATCAACTTTCATTGAAATGAAAGTTTGTCTTTTCAAAACGAATGCAATGTTTGCAAAATGTATCATATAGAGATCAAGTACCTCGCGATGAAATCAACTATTGTGAATCGTTTATAATCGATATGGACTTCGTCCGGATGGATTAGGACGGGTCTCTACATATATTTATTTACAACCTGTTCGCTTCAAAAGTAGTGGTCGAGGGGCAATACCGATTAATGATGGTGGTGGTTCGGTTGGTGATCAACGAAGGAAACAAAAATAGATGTAGTAGCAAGAGCAAAGAAAGAGAAAAGAAAACTATAGAAAGGTAGTGGTTTCCTGTTATGGTGATGATGGGTGTTCCGGTTATTGTAGTTTGATAGAATAGATGGTAACCGATGGCCCTTGGTGGTCTAATATGGTGGTGTGATTTGATGAAGGAAATAGAGAGAGAGAGAGAGAGAGAGAGAGAGAGAGAGAGATTAGAAGTGGTGGGTTGTCATGGTGTTCGTGAGTGCAGTTGAAGAAGACCGAAGGTATTAAGCAACAAGAATGGTTTCGTGATGGTGAAAATGTGAAACAGAAAAAGGAAGAGAGGTAGAAAAGAGATTGAGGTGGTTCAAAGTGTCTCTCCTGTTTGAAGGTGTTCGAGTTTAGTCGAGCATGTAAGGTGTATATATATGTGCATACCTATAATTTTATTTATAGATTTTACAATATCATATATTATATGTATTATCACATATAATGTTAATAAGGGAAATAGTACTAGTGCAGAGACAATGAAATGAAACTGATTCGTATGCTTAGATATTTATTTCTGACAAATTTTGTTATATAGCTTGGAAGCAATCGACCAGAAGAATCAATCAAGAAGAAAAAGAATAGAAAGTAGAAAGTGATGGCTAAGAGATTCGTACTACATTTGATATCAATATCTCACAAATTTGGTATCTGTTTGTTTTGTAGTGTTTAATTGAGATCGATGAAGAATCTTGAACAGGAGAATAAAATAAGAAAATAGAAATAGATAGAGACTTGCAACGGATTCGTATGCTTTAACTGTTATTGACAGCTAACAATTTTGATCTTGATTGTTTTGCAGCGAGGAAGGTGGTCGACAGAGAATCAATTTGAGTCAGAAGAAGAAGAATAAAAATATATACAGATTACTTAAGTTCCATTAATTTGTACGATTAAATGAATGTGATTGAAGATTCGATCAGACAAAAAAATGTAATTTCCTAAAATTTGATTGTGAAAGGAAACAGATTCTTGTATCTATCTGTATGAGTTTTTATATTAATTAATATTTAATAATTATAATTATATTAATAATAATCAAAATACTAATAATATTAATAATAGGATTAATAATAACAATATTAATAATAATATCAAAAAATAATACTTAATAATAATAAGTATAAAAATGGTAATAATAATTTTAAATAACATGATGATTTTTAGTAATAATAATTATAATAATAATTAAGATTATAGTTTTAATTATTTTTACAATAACATTTATATTTAGAAATCTTTATTTTGATAATCCTAAAATTATTTTAATTTTATTAATAATAGTAATAATAATAATATAAATAATACTAATATTGATATTAGTATTAATAATAATAATGACAGTAGTAAATATTTTATTACAATAACTTATTCTTTAACTTGTATTTAATTTAATACATTGATATTATGCATTATTAATCATGTAAATTTGTAATGATTATATATTATATATTATATAATAACTTTTATTTAGTATTAAACTTTATACATTTAATATATAATACAACATTTAATATTACAGATTACAATTTTTTATTTATTTACCATGTATATATATATATATATATATATATATATATATACCCACATATCCATTTACAATTAAGTGCTCGTGAACCGTCGGGACTAGTCGAAGGGTGATTGAATATATAAAACAGTTCAAAAGTTTTGAGACTCAACCTATCAGACTTTGCTCATCGTGTCGAAATCATATAAAGATCAAGTTTAAATTTGGTCAGAAATTTCCGGGTTGTCACACTCATAATCCTCAATAACCTAAATTCGAAAACAATAAATCTTGCTAGACTCATTCACCTCTTCAAAATATCTCAATGTTTCGTGGCTTTCATCACATCTATCTATTCTATATAGAATAACAAAAGTTAAAATAGATCATTTTAGATCGCAAAAGTTAATCTTAGTCATCCATTAAATTAGTCATCAATGATCTAGACCCTTAATTTTCTCATAATCTTTCTAATGACCTCATAATCCTAGGCTTGAATTGTTTGATTACAAAAATACCCTTGAAGACCGAAAAAAAGTGGTGGCCAATTTTAAAAATTTAGGGGTTTCAATTGATTTAGGGTTTTCAAACGCGTGTAAAAAAACATCGGCCGCAATCTCATTAGCAGAATACACACAATTTTAGGTCAATCATCTTCAATCTTCATATCTGAAGTTGAGATTGTGAAATATGTTACAAGAATATTACCCCAACTTTGGTCATCTCAAATTTACCAATTTCATGAAATCGTTCGACTAACGGTAGAAGAAAACGTAAAATGTTAAAAGAATATCATCCCAACTTTGTTAAAAAGCCCCAATTTGACAGAATTCACGAAATCTGTTCTATTAAGGGTGGAAGAAAATTGTCAAATCCTGGAAATGTAAGGTTTTGAATCAGGTTGGTTAAAATGGGTACTTTATATTTATAAGGTTTATTCTATTGAAATCTTTTAGCTTCTAGGGTTTTAGGTCAATATGATTCAGATTCACAATCTCAACTGTTTGTATCATTTTATTTGCGTTATATATCAACTTTCAGATGCGCCTCTTTGTTGATATTGAATATCGAAAGGCATTATAATTTAATTATTATCATGTAAGTTGTGTAATTAAGGTTTCTACTTTGTTCTATATACCATGATTATCCAATTTACGTTTAAGGTCTGATTACTATTTTTCACAATAATTGGAATCTGTTTCTACAGTCCGAGTAAACATGATAATGCATGCAAATTTAATTAGGGTAATCTCTACACTGGATCAATTGCCATTTCCATCCATGTTTCGCAGCCCACCTAAAAAGCATTCATGACAAGGTACTCTTTTCAGAGTCTATCAATCCACCTACAATCACCTTGAGACCCTGAGCAAATCGATTTCATTATGGCCATATAAATGAAATTTTGTATAAAAGCTAAGAACTTGGAATCTGGTGAATTTGGGTGGAAAAGATCTCAGGGTTACCCTTAGTTCGATTCACATTTTAGTGTAATCTTGGAATTGATGTTTACTTTGTGACTTTGTCATAATTCATAACTTCTCTGAAATCCATATCAATGCATTTGATAATTTTGACAGGAGATTCAAAGAAATAAAGCAATAAAAGCCAACAGAGAAGAGTTTAGTGCAGCTGCAAAAAATGTGAGTTTAAATATACAACTTCTGTCAAAATTTCAGTTTACTTGGCTTATATATTGTCCTTCTGTTGGTTTGTATATATGTTTTTGAAAATTAATTTGTTTATGTGATTTATTTACAAAGGTGCGGGCTATTCTTTAGAGAGTATGCAAAACGTAAATAAGGCTTTATCACGATGTCAATAGATGTAACTGCTCATAAATGGTTTATACCTGATTTTTTATTTAACTACATTTATTGCCTTCGTTTGTTGATATACATGTCAAATAGGTTGGTCAAAAATGGATTGGGTCAAATGGGTTGGTCAAGATATGGAGTGCATATGGGTTGTCCCAAGTGTATATTAAAGCCCAAATCTTTATAAACAGGTCAAATGGGTTAGTAAAAGGTAGTTTGGGTCAAATGGGTTGGTCAAGCTATGGAGTGCAAATGGGTTATCCCAAGTGTATATTATAATAATCCCAAAACTTTATAAACTATTCAAATGGGTTAGTAAAAAGTAGCCAAATGGGTAAGTAAAAAATGGATCGAGTCAAATGGGTTGGTCAAAATATGTAATGCAAAATGGGTTGATGTATTTCTAAAACATAAACTTCATAGATCATTTTATTGAAATGGGTAAATTAAATTTTTTACTGTAGATATTGAACTGTGTTTCACCTATGATGTACATGGTACAACAACAACTTGTCCGGCTTACGCTTTAATGATACTTGCAATAGCTAATAAACTTGACTACTACCATCTTGCAACGTAAAGGACTTGCATCATTTTCTATTTTTTAAAGTTGTCATTTCCTGTTTTCTTTTCCAATTTTCATAACATGTGATTTCGTTCCATTGACGTCATGCTTTGTACTATATTATTGTATTATTGCAGGTAGTGTAAACTGTCAAAACTAAAACTACATGAAGACAAGCGCTTACAAGTATGGTGTTGTTAAGAAAGTATAGAGGTAGAAGATATATATGTAAATTGAGTTTTTTGTGCTTAATACATTTTTCGTAATAAAAAAGTTGAGGGAAGTTTGTCCTGCCCCCTCCTAGAGAGGTAATACCCGATGCAACATTAAAAAGATTATCCACAACTGTTATGAAGAAGTGAAAGATAGATAAAAGGAGAATGAAACTATTTAACCTTAGTATTATTTTCTTAGGTAGTACTATATCCATTGTGTATCATGTAACTAAATAAAAAAAACATATACTTCATAATAGGGTTAATTCTGTTACAACAATTTTTCTTGAAAAGTCCAGCGAATTCGTGGGCATTAAGCTAGTAATCCATAAATCCAAATAGTATTCTCATTCTCGACGTCTCTATCTTCAGGAAACTTGATTAGCCGTTAACGCTCTGGATCTTTATAAGGATCAATAGCAAGCAGGTCGTCGTTATCAGAGGCGGAGCTATTCAGCAAGTAGGGTGGGCCTGTGACCCCACTGAATAGCCCATAAACTCACATCCTAATAGCCCACAAAGTATAAATTATCTACACTTTTAATTAGTGACCCCATTAATTTGTTATGAGACCCAAGCATAGATGAAAATTAAGGGCCCAATTTAACATCAAATGGTCATATTAAATAAGCAATACCCACGGGTCTTAATGCCAGCAGGGCCCAATGTAATTATATTGTTAAATTTTTTAAAATTAAGTAGTTAATAAGTACCTTTAGTAGTCTATGTTCTAAAATAAGAACTTGTAATTGTAGAAAAAGGAAATATATTATAAGGAGTGTATTGAAAATAGTTGTAATGTAATGTACATCCATCTGCTTATAGCATGCTCTATTTATAGTAAATAACAATGGCTTAATAGTAAATAATGAACATTAGTCTTTTTGGCATATTCATAGAAAGTCTTCATAGTAATAGTGTTCACCTCAATATATGTGATACTTGTCTTGCAATCAATGTGAAAATAGCCACGAATATGTATCAATAAATTGTCAGACACATCTATGACTTTTGTGGATCATAACACTCCCCCTTGGATGACAATTTTGCTTCGTTAGAGATCAACTGGTACTGCCTCATTAAAAACCTTGCTAAAGAAAAACCCAGTGGGAAAAAACTTTAGCTAAGGGAAAAAGAGTGCAGTATAGAGTCGACTCCCCCTCAAGTAGACATCGATGAGCTGTTATATCGTTTTAACATTCATCATGCCAATATTGTGAACATGCGTTCCGAAAATAGCAGATGGAAGTGCTTTGGTGAAAAGATCGGCAGAGTTTTTACTTGATTGAACATATCTCATTTCAATCTGGTTGTCCTTAATGAGATTTTGAGTGTATGAGAAAAATCTAGGAGGTATGTGTTTTGTTCGGTCACTTTTGATATATCCTTCTTTCATCTGTGCTATGCAAGCTGCATTATCTTCATAGATAGTTGTTGGACTTTTATCGTGTTCTAGTCCACAAGAATCAGTAATGAGTTGTGTCATTGATCTCAACCAAAAACATTTCCGAGTAGCTTCATGTAATTCAATCACTTCGGCATGATTTGATGATGTTGCAACAAGTGTTTGTTTTTGAGAACGCCATGATATTGCGGTACCTCCATTTAGGAATACATATCCATTTTGAGATTTACCTTTATGTGGATCAGATAAATAACCTGCATCTACATAACCAACCAAAACTTGTTTTGATTCGTTAGAATAAAATAATCCTAAATCAGTAGCTCCTCGAAGGTATCGAAATATGTGTTTGATCCCATTCCAGTGTCTTTTGGTAGGAGCCGAGCTGAACCTTGCCAACAAATTAACTGCAAAAGAAATGTCAGGTCTTATACAATTTGTAAGATACATAAGAGCTCCAATTGCACTAAGATATGGTACTTCCGGTCCCAGGATATCTTCATGGTCTTCACAGGGACGAAATGGATCAGTGTCAATATTAAGTGATCTAACAACCATAGGAGTACTTAATGGTTTTGCCTTATCCATATTGAAACGTTTTAAAATCTTTTCCGTATAAGTTGTTTTATGTACAAGTAAACCATTAGGCATATGCTCAATTTGTAAACCAAGGCAATACTTGGTTTTTCCGAGATCTTTCATTTCAAATTCTTTCTTTAGAAGTTGAATGGTTTCATAGATCTCTTTATTTGTACCTATGGTGTTAAGATCATCGACATAAACGGCTATGATCATATATCCGGATGTTGTTTTCTTAATGAAAACACAAGGGCAAATAAGATTATTTGTATACCCTTTGCTTATCAAGTAATCACTTAATCGTTTATACCACATGCGACCCGATTGTTTCAACCCATATAAAGACCTTTGTAACTTGATCGAGTACATTTCTTTGGGTTTTGCATTGGTTGCTTCTGATACCTTAAATCCTTCAAGTATCTTCATACATATATATATATATATATATATATATATATATATATATATATATATATATATATATATATATATATATATATATATATATATATATATATATATATATCACTATCAAGTGATCCATATAGATAAGCAGTCACAACATCCATGAGATGCATTTCTAAATTTTTAGAAACTGCCAGACTGATTAAGTATCTAAAAGTAATTGCATCCATAACAGGAGAATAAGTTTCCTCATAATCAATTCCTGGTCTTTGAGAAAAACCTTGAGCTACAAGTCTAGCTTTATACCTTGTAACTTCATTTTTCTCATTTATTTTTCGCACAAAAACCCATCTATATCCCACAGGTTTCACATCTTTATGTGTGAGAATGATAGATCCGAAAACTTTTCTTTTATTGAGCGATTCAAATTTAGCTCATATTGTTCCTTTCCAATGATCCCAATCATGTCTATTTTGACATTCCATGACAGATTTTGGTTCTGGATCATCATCATCATTCATGATGTCATATGCAACATTATATGAAAATATCTCATCAAGATTTTTCATTTCATTTCGGTTCCATAATATTTTTGAATGTGCATAATTGATTGAAAATTCCGTATTGACATCATCAATCTCCTCTGCAGAAGGAGTATTGATTTGTGGTTCTTCTTGAACACTTTCTTTTACCTCATTATCAGCTGATTTTCTTTTTCGGGGATTTTTATCTTTGGAACCAATTGGTCTCCCACGTTTCTAGCGTGGCAAAGACTTAAGAGCGACATTATTGCCAGCTTTTGGAATTTCAATTCGAGCTGGAGCATTTGCTGCTGGTATATATGATTTAGTCACTCTTTTTGTATCTGTAATGCATCAGACAATTTATTCGCAAGTTCTTGCATATGCATTATTTTTTGAACTTCGGTCTCGCATTCTTTTGTGCGAGAATCAAAATACATTAATTGAGGTTCACACCATGAAACATCATTTTCTTTATTTTTTTATTTCTCCCCCTAATCTAGGGAACAATGTTTCATTAAAACGTGCTGTAAAAACATCACCCGTCATGGGTTCAATATATCTTATGATTGAAGATGTTTCATATCCAACATATATTCCCATCCTTCTTTGAGGACCTATTTTAGTGTGTTGTGGTGGTGCGATAGGAACATAAACCGCACAACCAAATGTCATAAGGTGGGAAATATTTGGCTGATGGCCAAAAGCAAGTTGCAAGGGAGAATATGTATGACTTGCACTTGGTCTAATGCAAATTAATGATGCAGCATGTAAAATTGTATGACCCCATACAGATACTGGGAGTTTTGTTCTCATTATCAATGGTCTAGCTATTAACTGCAATCGTTTGATTAGTGATTTGGCTAAACCATTTTGTGTATGCACATGGGCAACAGGATGTTCAACAACAATCCCAATAGACATGCAAAAATCATTAAATGCTTGAGATGTAAACTCACCAGCATTATCTAATCTCACCCTTTTAATAGTATAATTAGGAAAATGTGCTCTCAATTTAATAATTTGAGCAAGAAATTTTGCAAATGCCACATTTCGACTTGATAATAGACAAACATGAGACCATCTACTAGATGCGTCTATTAGGACCATGAAATATCTAAATGGTCCACATGGTGGATGAATCGGTCCACATATATCATATTGAATTCTTTCAAGAAACATTGGTGATTCTTTTTTAACCTTAATAGGTGATGGTCTTATTTTCAATTTTTCAAGTGAGCATGATGTTCATGGAATAAGTGCATCATGAGGGATCTTTTGATCCGTCAATGGATGTCCATGTGTATTTTGAATTGTTCTTTTCATCATTGTTGATCCTGGGTGGCCTAATCTTTCATGCCACAGATTGATCATTACAGAATCACATGCCTTTTCATTAACTACCATGTGTGTTTCTGGTACATTTATATATGTATAATGTAAACCAGAACTAAGTCTTGGTAGTTTTTCAATCACATGCTTCTTGTCAGTGATACTTAAGTATTTATCATTTTCTGTAGTCACTGACTGATAATCATATCCAATTTGGTATATGTCAGAGAAGCTTAACAAATTTCTTTTTGACATGGGAGAAAATAAGGCATTTTTTATCAGAAAATTTGTACCATTTGGTAACATTAATTTTGCCTTTCTCATTCCTTTTATTAAATCTGCAGGACCTGATATAGTATGTACTGTTCCTTCTGTTGCTTTAAAATCATTAAAATATTTTTTAGATTTGAGTATAGTATGTGTGGTACCACTGTCTGCAATACAAAGATCCCCACCATTTGACTGATTTTGCACTCCAGTAGTGTACATCATGAACTTCAAAATATGAGAAACAAATAATGAGTACATAATTCATTAATATATTATATTCAAAATATGTTATAAACGAAAATACATAATAAGAAAACATATAGTAAAGTAGATATGGTATAGATTGTAAATCTACATCCATTTATTTGATATGGACATATAATAGGAAATTTATTCATTAAAGTAGTCACTTATTGGCTCAGTGATTTTTGTATCAAGGTCATCCACAAGGTTTGCCTCTTTTCCTTTTCCTTTTAGGGATTCCTGATATTGATTAACAGAATATTGATTTGTTCGACAGTTTTTAAACCAATGGCCAATTTTACCACATCGATAACAAGAATCTTCAATATTCTTTGAAGAGCTTCTTTCAACACTATGATTTGTGGGATTGTATGGTGGTTGAATTTTATAATTTTGTGGATTATTATTTCTTTGTCCACGACCACGACCACCGTAACCATTACGACCACGACCACCACTACGACCATTACTATAAGGGTGATTTCGAACATAGTTATGATTTTTATTATTGTTATGGTAATTTCCATGATGATGGTTTTGGCCAATATGACCACGACCTCGCCCACGTCCTCGTCCAGGTGCATTTCTTTTTTTATTATTATTATTGTTAATAGCATTAGCTTCAGGGAATGCTAGCGCACCCGTAGGACGAGATTCTTGATTCTTCATCAGTAATTCTTTATTCACTTCTGCAACTAAGAGATAAGTTTGAAGTTTGGAAAAAGTTTTGTAATTCTGCAATCTCAAATTTTCTTGTATAGTTATGTTTGCAGAATGCATTGTGGAGAAAGTTTTCTCCATCATATCAGCATCACTTATTTGTTGACTACAGAATTGAAGCTTTGAACGGATCTTGAACATGGCCGAGCTGTATTCACTTACCTTTTTAAAATCTTGGAACCTTAGATTTCTCCATTCTTCTCCCGCAGCTGGGAGTAATATTTCCTTTTGATTATCGAATCTACTCTTGATACTTTCCCATAAAACATGTGGATCTTTGATAGTGAGATACATATGTTTTAAGGTGATATCAATATGTTTGCGAATAAAAGCAATTGATTTTAATTTATCTTGATCAGAACAAGTATTGTTTTCTTTTAAAGTTTCTAGAATACCCAATGATCCAAGATTTATTTCTACATCCATGACCCATGATGTGTAGTTTGTTCCCGATACGTCTAGGGCATCAAACTCAAGCTTTGATAAGTTTGACATTTTCTATTTTCAGAAAGATGAACAACATAAATTATAATCATAATCAATTTCTAACAACATGAAATTAGAATCATTTTAAATTCATAAGTAGCAAACAACAGAATAATGGTATGATTACAAATAATAAAATCACAAGGGCGGGATAGAATATAAGTTCACCCGGTGGTATATTAGCAACAATGATGGTAGTTAATATGACCAATACAATAGGAAAAATCATCCTTGTGTGAATCATCTTTACAAATACTTTTTGAGAGTGGTAATATGAGAAAATGAAGATTGATTTATGAAAATGTGAAAACGGAGATGTTTATTTTATATTTGAAAAATATAGTCGTTGTAACGTCGTCAGTTGACGTTAACAACCGTTATGTATATATGACCGTTATAACGTCATTAGTTGACGTTAACGACTATTATGTACTCGTTATATTAATAATAATTTTAATAAAAAAAAATTTATTATTATAAATATGATTACTGTAAAATATATTTAGTATAAATATGTTTAGTATAAATACGAAGATTAAGAGAATAAACATATTATGCATAAATAATAAATTTAAGAATAAACATTAGTATGCATGAAATAAATAATGATTAATTGCATAAGTAATCATAAATGTTAGATAACATAAATATAAATGTTAGTGAAGTTAATAAGAGTTAGATTACAGAAATATAATTCAGGCGGTATAACCGACCATATATAACTTAAATAACATAAATATAAATGTTAGTGAAGTTAATAAAAGTTAGATTACGAAAATATAATTCAGGCGGTATAACCGACCATATATAACTTAAATAACATAAATATAAATGTTAGTGAAGTTAATAAAAGTTAGATTACGGAAATATAATTCAGGCGGTATAACCGACCATATATAACTTAAATAACATAAATATAAATGTTAGTTATGATGATAATAAAATTTACCTTACTAATAAATAATAGAAGATATCGTTAAAGAAATTTTTTTTTTTTTTTAACCTTGATTAGTGACTTGTGCTTGCTTAGGTAAACCTTGACTATACGGAGCACTTCGTGCTGATAACGTGTTAAAATTAAGTAGTTAATAAGTACCTTTAGTAGTCTATGTTCTAAAATAAGAACTTGTAGTTGTAGAAGAAGGAAATATATTATAAGGAGTGTATTGAAAATAGGTGTAATGTAATGTACATCCATCTGCTTATAGCATGCTCTATTTATAGTAAATAATAATGGCTTAATAGTAAATAATGAACATTGGTCTTTTTGGCATACTCATAGAAAGTCTTCATAGTAATAGTGTTCACCTCAATATATGTGATACTTGTCTTGGAATCAATGTGAAAATAGCCACGAATATGTATCAATAAATTGTCAGACACATCTATGACTTTTGTGGATCATAACAAAATTTTACTTATTTTTAATATATTTGACCACTGCGGTTCTTGAAATCTTTTAATGCTCAGTGGTTGTGGTTCAAGTGTACGATCAATTGTTTAGTATACTCCAATTTACACATTACAAAATTTGAAGTCTTGAATTTTCTATAAAAATTTTTATTTATTAAAAAGATACTGCCTAGGAAATTTGTGCTAAAAGGTACTTTGATTTTTTGTATGTATACGTCAATTTAGTTTGTGTGACTAAATATATTTCGATACTATTTTGTGAACCCAACAATCTAATAATCTGGCTCCGCACCTACTCGTTATTGTTAACAAAACAATGAAGAATTCCGTTACAATTTATCGGACACTCAGTTACATATCTAATATGTATTGGATTAGTGCCCTGCACCCTATATTTAACACATTCGTCGGTTTCAGATGAAAACATCTCTAAATACAGGCCCTTGAAACGCCATAATAATTAACTCTAACAACTTTAAAGCTAGTAACAATATTGTTTTCCTGATTAGTTCTAGTAACAAGCCCTTCACCAACCCCTTCAGTATTTTTTTTCCTCTAGGTAACTTTACACATTGGCCAGTAAGCGGATCACAAACGTACAAAACGGAAAAAGATGTCGAATGAAACAGTATCAAACCATTACTAATACTTAAAATCTTAAATTTATAATTATAAAGTTGTTTGTTGAAGCCTTTTAGAAAACGAACACCAGAGAATCTCGAACAATGGGAAGTTGTTTCTAGGCGAAAGTTATCTAAAACTGCTTTAACGTTTAAAACAAAAACGTATCTATATAAAATCAAATCTTCAAGGGTGAGGATGATGATAATGATGAATACAATTTTCGAGAGGAAGGGTGGGAGATAAGGGTATGCCAATTCTTGCTTACAGATTAAAAGCTAAAAATTGATTCTAAAGGCAATCTAATGAGAATTTCAATCAGTAATGAATCCGGTAAGTTATGAATATCATACCAACACAATTGATCAGAAGAAGATGAAGCCGTAAGTGACAATTGTTTCAAAATTGGATTTACTACTTGAGTAAGTTGTGTTGAAGAATCGACTGTAGTTTCAGATTGATCGCAATTATCTTGGTCTTCTTCCATTGGCGCTGGGTTAATTAAGATGGAATTTATTGAACGTAAAAGGTGGATCAGAGACGACTAATTATAGGTTAACTGAAATCGTAAACCTAGTCAATTACGTAGCTACGAATATTTAATGGGTTAATTGAAGTTATCTTATCTGTACTCCATATTTACATTTACATTTACATTGTTCAAATTAAAATTGAGTAAATAATATGCCATTATATTTTAAGCATTAAAATAGCGCGTTTTTTTAAGTAAAAATTAAAAATTGTGAAATTTTAAATCACAATCTATCTATCTACCTAGTCTCAACTCTCAACTACATTTAAGCAAACCAAACATGACCCCAAAATGAGGTGACAAACCAAAAAACGAAACAATTCCCAACCTAAACAAAACCACGTGAACTGAGCAAAAAAGCTACACAACGCAACCAGCAAAAGAATCCAAGGTTCGACCCTTTTTTAACTTACCATCTAAAATCTCCCGACAGATAGACATGTTTTTAGTTAGGGATACTTTATTAGAGGTTTGTATTTTTAAAAATGATAGCAAGGCTAAGTCACAGTTCAAATGTCATAGCCAAATCATTCGTCATTGAGCTGGGATGTTAAATCAAAACATACAACACGTCAAACTTGAATTTACAAAAATCATATGTTATTATCCAAACACAATAAGCCTTAAGAACTTGCCCCACACTGGTTTTTTATCTTACAAAGGCAAACGCAATCTCAAACCAACTACTTGTCCATTTTAAACCACAGAAATAAGTTTTATTTTGGGTCTGCGAAGAAGGAATTGACATTCGGCATTATCTCAGGACTCTTGTTGCGAACAAATTTCCTTAAGGGATGCTCAGCATACTTCTCACCTTCAGTAAAGTTGTCCAGCACACCAGCTGCTCTCTTATCTTTCATCACTCTAATTTGAAACAAAAATATTTACATGTCATGATTTTTTTTTATTCGCTAAATAACAGTCACTAATAAGATCAGAAGGAACATAACAACACAAAAACTGTTTCGAACAATAACTTACTGATTTCACTAAACGCAAATCGAAGCAAGACAAAATGAATAATTAAATTTTGAAACAAACGTAAACAATATAGCTAAAAAGACATCCTCACTGAATATACAAATTTAACAAAGTTGGAACAGCATTTTGATAAACAATGAAAAAAAACAATGCGTAGTCAAATAATGCAAAGGCTATGTAAATTTGGGGATAAACAATATAGCTAAAAAGACGTCCTCACTGAATATACAATGCGTAATCACATAATGCAATCAGGCTCAGTATGTTTGGGGATATACGTTATTCAATTGTTGTCAACACAAGTATAATAACTCCTCAAAAGTTGTAAAATTCATTATTTAGTCCTCAATTATTTGTCAATCTGTCCCAATTGAAGGATATGTATTGATGAATATAAACCCTAAATGCACAATTCATGTAGATGAAACAAAAACCTAAAATTGTAAAGCAACATGCACATTACAAACATAACAATTAGCATGAATCAGATACACAGATAAAGTAATTGAAGAATAAAAGTGAGTACCTAACTTCTGGATTACCGCTGATGTTGCGATACAACTGCATGCCGCAGATTCCGACGGCGACACCGAGAGCAGCAAACAGAGGATACACCTGTCAAATTAACATAGATCCAACAGCTCTTATTAATAAACACAGAAAATTGCACGCGATCGGAGTGGTTTACTCGTTATATCAGTATGCATGCAAAAAGGATTCACAAAATAAATGAAAATTGTAATAATAGATGAAATCGTAGAGTGTAATTGATCGATCGATCGATTGATTGATTATTACGAACCTCAGGCCTTAGCCAACGTTTAAGAGTTGAAGAGGACATTTTGACAAACGCCGGCGTACGGAAACAGAGTCAAGCGGAGGAGAATGTTAACAAGTACTGTATAATCTGACTGGCATCTTACATTGTTTCAAAAAAACATGTGTATCGGTAGTGACATTTTAGCCCTGTGTTGACTTTGTCAACTCATCCAGCGGTCCTCGGTAGCCCACTAGAGCCTGACGAAACACCATCACACATTTTTCCACAGCATGCCAGGCCCGATAAACGAACCTGCATTGTCATTGTTTCAATCTTCGCATGCGTGGGACCAAGGGATCATTTGGACCCGGTAAGAATGGTTTTTGATCCAATTATTTGGAAAATCCTCACCTAGTGGGAATCGAACCCTCAACTCTCCTAAAGGAGAGTGAGTCATTTACCACTAGGCTATTGGCCCATTCTTACATATCACGGATAGAATCTGATCAAATGAGATGGAGTTTGGTAATATTTTTTTGGCCCCTCCATCTATGTAAGCTTGTTAGATAAGCCCCTCCCAATTTGATAGAACGAGTAGTTATTGATTTTGTACTTTATACAGAATGGTCATTGAGCAACTCTTTTTCTTGAGTGCAACGGATATAGTGATTTTTTCTTATAAAAGAATGTTAATGTTATACTTACAAAAGAAATTATACAAATAAGGTTTGCAGACGTTTTCTTGTTACTCCGTAACATTTTAACATTTTTTTTCTCTTTGATGCTGCCTCACTTTTGGTACACCAATTTTTTTTGGTAAAGTTTGGTACACCAATTTGTAAACAAACCATTTCTCTTTTGAGACGGATTACGTCTAACTTCACCCATTACTCATTTTGAAAGGAAGTTTAGTTTTGGAGATATATACTTTGATGTCAGTGAGAATAGAAATCATAAGACCGTCAAACACCTTCCATCAGTACACATGGCAAAACTGACGAAAACGTGGTATTGATCTCGATTCGTTCGTAATGGTGATATTGAAACGAACGAACATATAATCCACTCCTGCCCATTCACTAAGGACTTATGGAGTCGTGTTTTGATTTGGTGGAACAAAGGTAACATTAATTTCTCAAACCTTAATGACAGATTTTGTGGTAGAGTGTCAAACACGCAGCCATATACGTTCTTAAAATTATGGCAGGCCATTGAATGGGTTAGTGGGTACACAATATGGAAAAACCGAAATATGATGTTGTTCGAGAAAAAAGAGTGGAGTGTCCCAACGGCGGTTAATGAAATACAAATCAAAAGCTTCCACTGAATTTCGACTAGATTGAAGAAAGATAAACTGGACTGGAACCAATGGCTTCTCAATCCATGGGTGTACGAGAGCATCAATGATCACAGATAGGTTTTGCCTCTGGTTCTCATTCCGCAGATCTCGTTTGTATTATGTAGCCATAAGTCTTTGTAATTGTCGATTGATGTTTCCTGTTTGTTAGTCTTTTACCTGCTAGGCTCATGCATCTTCTCAATGCATGTGTATTAGTTAGGTCGAATCTGTGTATCTGTTTTGATTTCTAATGTTAATCTTCCTTGGCTTTTCAAAAAAAAAATGACGAAAACTGACGGAAAATAACGCAGCGTCAGTTTTCATCAGTAGGGGGCCGTCAGTTGGGCCATTGACGCAAAAAAAATTGTTACGGACATATGGCCTTTTTTGATTGGATGGATTTGTGACGTGTTTGACCCACCTCCCTCCAACGGTCATTCGGTCATCCGATCGTTTTTTTTATCTTCCAAAAACCTAAATTTAACATTATCTTCATCTTATTCTATATGTACACATATACATTTATCTTCATCTTCATCAACAATATCTTAGAAAAAAATTTATCATTATCTCCAAAAAATACTATGTCTAACCCAAATCACAGACCACCAAACCCCAACGACTACAACGAATGGTTTCACTACAGAAACTATTTGGGTGGTAGTTCAAACTATTCTAGTGACTCTATTCGTTCGACTCGTTCATCAAAAGCGGAAAGATGCTTTGGACGTTATTTCAAAGTCTAAGGCGAAAAAGACAAAACAAGAGCAACTTCAAACCACTTTTGCATGTGCTAGCATTTTGACCGTCAATACCCAGGTATCGAGGACCCTGATCACAAAGATTATATTGAAAAACTTAGGAAATTGTACCTCGATCAATTCAAGTATTTGTGGATAAACCACTACCACGACAAACCAATGAATCATCCGAAGACGACAACTAGTTTAGTAGTTTGATTATGTATTATTTCGAGTGTTTTTTTTAGTTTGTAATCATTTTTTTTATTTAAGTACTTTTTTAAATTTAGTATTTGTAATTTATTTTTATTTAGTCAATATTATATTATGAAAATTATTAAATAAATGTGTTAATTTTATTAAAATGCAAAAATAAAAAACTGGTGAATTCTAGAGAAAAATTGACATATAATAATAATAATAATAATAATAATAATAATAATAATAATAATAATAATAATAATAATAATAACAATAATAATAATAATAATAATAATAATAACAACAACAACAACTAGTGAAATGACCCGTGAAATTACAGGTTTATTTAAATAAAACAGTTTAATGATATGTTTTAGGTATTAAGTGAATGTAAATGCTAAAGTTATTTAGTTTAATGACCCGTAGAACCAAAGAGTTCGACTAAGAAACTCGCCAGCTGAACATTTCATCAAACATCTAAAATGCATATTAAACAATCCACATCCAATCATAAGAGATAATATTGGTTGTCATTTTATTTTAAAATTGTAAATTAAAATATAAATTGAGAATTGGTTTCCTTCTGCTTAACTTTTATATCTTCTTATACTCAATTCAAAATAATTAATTAAAATAATTTAAAATTATTTAATTTTAATAATTAAAATAATTATTAATAAGATTTAATAATAATAATTAATTAATAAGATTTAATTTTAATTCAAAATTATTTAGATTAATGACATCACCCACCATGCTTAGATTTTTTTCTTTTTCTTTTTGATTTTTTCTTAACAAAGGAATTAGCCTAATAATGATATCATCATTATAGGATTTTAGTATTAACTATAGAATAGAATAGATAGATAGATAGATAGATAAAACTCTTCTTGCTTTTAAAAAAAAAAAACAAAAAAACAAAAATTATAAAAAATAAAAGATGACTTAAAGTATCCAGGTTCATATATATCATCTACTATAAGAGTGTCAAAATAAGGTAACTCTTATAGATGACCAAATAGTTATAGTTAGCTCGTGTTCTAGTATATAATATTTAATATTTAATTTTAATTCAAAATTATTTAATTAATGACATCACCCACAATTCTTAATTTTTTTCTTTTTCTTTTTTATTTTTTCTTAACAAAGGAATTAGCCTAATAATGACATCATCATTATAGGATTTTAATATTAACTATAGATAATAATAATAATAATAATAATAATAATAATAATAATAATAATAATAATAATAATAATAATAATAATAATAATAATAATAATAATAATGTTGTAATTTAGTAGTATATAACTACATTTAGTGGCCTATTTTCAATTTATGTGAAAGAAGAAATAAGAGAGTAAATTCTTATTGAAGAATGGTGTACATATCCTTATAATTGAGTGAGTATTTATAATACTAAAACTTAGCTGTACATTACTCGTTTTCATCTTCAATTATAGAGTAGGTGAAATAGTAATCAATAATTCATAATTTTACTATGCAAATAACTATTCCTCTGCATGCGTATGTAAACAGAATTATCATCCATATTTGACTTTTACTCTATATATCATAACACTCCCCCTTGGATGATAATTTTGGTTCGTTACAGATCAACTAGTACTGCCTCGTTAAAAACCTTGCTAAAGAAAAATCCAGTGGGATAAAAACTTTAGCCAAGGGAAAAAGAGTGCAGTATAGAGTTGACTCACCCTCAAGTAGACATCATTGAGTCGTCACATCTTTTGAACTTGTCTCATGCCAATATTGTGAACGTGTGTTCTAAAAACAGCAGTTGGAAGTGCTTTGGTTAAAAGATCGGCAGAGTTTTGCTGGATTAAACATATCTCATTTCAATCTGGTTGTCCATGATGAGATCTTGAGTGTATGACAAGAATCTAGGAGGTATGTGTTTTTTTCTGCCACTTTTGATATACCCTTCTTTCATCTGTGCTATGCAAGCTGCATTATCTTCATAGATAGTTGTTGGACTTTTATCGCGTTCTAGTCCACAAGAATTAGTAATGAGTTGTGTCATGGATCTCAACCAAAAACATTCCGGAGTGGCTTCATGTAATGCAATCACTTCGGCATGATTTGATGATGTTGCAACAAGTGTTTGTTTTTGAGAATGCCATGATATTGAGTGCCTCCATTTAGGAATTCATATCCAGTTTGAGATTTAGCTTTATGTGAATCAGATAAATAATCTGCATCTATATAACCAAACAAATCTTGTTTCAAGTTGTTAGAATAAAATAATTATAAATCAGTAGTTCCCCGAAGGTATCAAAATATAGGTTTGATCCCATTCCAATGTATTTTGGTAGGGGCTGAGTTGAACCTTGTCAACAAATTAGCTGCAAAAGAAATGTCAGGTCTTGTATAATTTGTAAGATACATAAGAGCCCCAATTGCACTAAAATATGGAACTTATGGACCAAGAAGATCTTCATGATCTTCTAGAGGATGGATCAGTATCAATATTGAGATCTGACAACCATAGGAGTACTTAATGGTTTTTGTCTTGTCCATATTAATATGTTTTAAAATCTTTTCTGTATAAGTTGTTTGATGTATAAGTAAAACATATAGGAATATGTTCAATTTAAAAACCAAGGCAATACTTGATTTTCCAAGATCTTTCATTTCAAATTCTTTCTTGAAAAAATTGAATGGCTTGATTTGATCTCGTTATATGTCCCCACAATGTTATGATCATCGGAATAAACAACTACGATACATGTCCGGACATTGTTTTTATAATAAAAACAAATGTGCAAATAAGTTAATATGTATACCCTTTTCTTATTAAGTAATCACTTAATCAGTTATACCAATGTATCAACCCATATAAAAATCTTTGTGATTCAATGGAATATATTTCTTTGGTTTTTTTTTCATTAGATGCTTATGATACCTTAAACCCTTCAGGTATATTCATATATATCACTATCAAGTGATCCATACAGATAAGCAGTAACAACATCCATGAGATGTATTTCTAAATTTTTAGAAACTAGCAGGCTGATTAAGTATCTAAAAGTAATTGCATCCGTAACAGGAAGATAAGTTTTCCTCATAATTCATTCCTATTCTTTGAGAGAAATCTTGAGTTACAAGTCTAGTTTTACCTTGTAACTTCATTTTTCTCATTTCTTAATTTTTCGGATAAAAATTCATTTGTCTCCCATACGTTTCACATCTTTAAAAGTGATAACGATTGATCCGAAAACTTTTCTTTTATTGAGCGAATCAAATTCAGCTCGTATTGCTATTGAGCTCAGTCATGTCTATTTTGAAATTCAATGACAGATTTTGGTTCCAGATTATCATTTTTATTCATGATGTCATTGTAAGATTATATGAAAAATCAATATTTGTCATTTCGTTTCAGTTCCATACTATTGCATAATTTCTACATATATATCATCAATATCTTCTGCAGAAGGAGTATTGATTTATGGTTCTTCTTGAACACTTTCTTTTACCTCATTATCAGTTGATTTTCTTTTTCAAAGATTTTTATCTTTTGGAACTAATTCGTCTCCCACGTTTCAGACGTGGCAAAGACTTATGAGTGGCATTATTGCCAGCTTTTGAAATTTCAATTCGAGCTGGAGCATTTCCTGCTATTATATGATTTAGTCACTCTTTTTGTATCTTTAAATGAATCAAGTAATTGATTTGCAAGTTCTTGCATACGCATTATTTTTGAACTTTTATTTCGCATTCTTTTGTGCGAGGATCAAGATACCTTAATTGATGTTCACACCATGAAATATCATTTTCTTTATTTCTCCTCCTAATATAGGGAATAATTTTCATTATAATGACAATCAGCAAAATGTGCTGTAAAAACATCACTCGTCATGGATTCAATATATCATATGATTGAAGATGTTTTATATCCAACATATATTTACATCCTTCTTTGAGGAACCATTTGTTGTGGTGGTGCAATTAAAAATACACTGCACAACCAAATGTTCTAAGATGGAAAATATTTGGCTCTCGACCAAAATTAAGTTAGTAATGGAGAATATTTATGACTTGCACTTGGTTTAATGCGAATTAATGTTGCATCATGTAAATTTACATGTCCCCATATAAATATTGAGAGTTTTGTACTCATTACCAATTGTCTAGTTATTAGCTGCAAACGTTTATCTATTGATTCTGCTAAACCAATTTTGTGTATGCACATGAGCAACTGGATGTTCAACAACAATCCCTGTAGACATATAACAATCATTAAATGCTTGAGATGTTAACTCACCAGCATTATCAAGTCTCAGCCTTTTAATGGTGTAATCAGAATAATGTGTTCTCAATTTAATAATTTGTGCAAGAAACTTTACAAATGTCATATTACGGCTTGATAACACACAAACATGAGACCATCCGCTAGATGCGTCTATTAGAACATGAAATGTCTAAATGGTCCACATGGTGGATGAATTTATTCACATATCTCACCTTGAATTCTTTCAAGAAACATTTGTGATTCCTTTTCACAATATACTTTTCATTAATCACCATATATGCTTTTCATTAATCACCATATGTACTTTTTCATTAATCACCATATGTACTTTTTCATTAATCACCATATGTGCTTTTTCATTAATCACCATATGTGATTTTCATTAATATATCCTTTTCACCATATGCGCTTTTTATCATATGCGCCGCGCATTTCATCATATGCGCTTTTAATCATATGTGCTGCGCTTTTAATCATATGTTCTGCGCTTTTCATCATATGCGCTTTGTAACGACCCGACAAAATCGTCATTGACGGCGCCGTTAACTTAGGTCCCGTTACGTGGTCATAGTCCCTAAATGAGACGTGTTTGACCAAGATTATGTCACATTCATTTGAAACGTACAAGACTTACAAAGTTTAAGTTACCAAACGGTTCGACAACAAGTTTAAGTTTACAAAAGTTGCAAAGTATAAATGAAATAAACTTGCGACATAATATAAGTTTAAAATCACGGTTGCTATAAATAGCGCAAGTATGTATGCTTTAAGTTTGAATCCAAAAGTGATATCGCTAGCGTATGCATGTATGCTTGACTCCAAGCAAGTAATCAGAGTGTACGCGGAAGCATGTAACAAATAGCCAAGTATGAACCTGAGAAACATATAGAAAACTGTCAACGAAAAACGTTGGTGAAATCATAGGTGTATTTGTAAACGTTGTTTTTGAACCACAAGATTTTGTATTTCCATAACGTTGATTATCTAAATCGTGTGCATTCCAAAAGTATGTTCGCGAGCACCCAATTATCAAGGCTTAACTTTCCATCCATAGAACCCATCACAATAGTGTTAGAACATACACTGTTTCTCGAAAATATATTTCATCCAATAACGGTAGCGAACCGTCCGAATGAGGGTTTGTCAAACCCGTATGGCCATACAACATAAGTTCTCGCTTACACTCGGCAAGTGTAACTAATGATAATCGAATTGAGGATTTTTGTTCAAACTCGCTGTGGAATGTTTGTTCCTTCGTACTTGTGTTCAAAGCATAAAAGTAAGTAGTACAAGATATAACAAAGTATATGTTTCTCAGCCCACGATTTAAAAGAATAAAAGTTGTTGAAAAGGTGGGACTATGATCTCACCTCGAGTGCACGAGTATAAATGTACTTCACAAAGTAAACGTGTGCATGAAAGTTGTTTAGCCTTGACCTAAACAAGTAAGTGTATCAATTAACCGGTTACAACACAAGATCTGGCGAAATGTGTTCAATTAGTCCTATGGCTCGTTACGACTCGAATATATATAGCATGTGAATCATGTTGTCAAGTTTCATGCAAGATATAAGTATAAAAGCACGTTAGAACGATTGCAATAGTATTTGGTTAAGTTTAACTAAAAGTCAAACTTTAGTCAAAGTCAAAGTCAACGAGGTCAGGTCGGGTATCCGACGATTTTTCTAAGTTATATATTCATATATGAGCATGTTAGAACAAGTTACATGTTAATCGGAGGTGCGTAGCATAGTTAAAATTAAACGGCAAACGACCAAACGAAGCAGAAATTTGTAGTTCATCTGGACAGTGTCCAAATAGGCTGGACGGCATCCAGATGTGAAAGCCAGGACGGCGTCCAAGATATGGGGTGGTGTCCCATTGAACTACAGGTTGCTGAAGCTGAAATTTGACAAGTCTCGAACCAAACTCATTTCAAACACAACTTATGAACCGAAAACACTCAAGACATGTATCTTATATCGTGGGAAAGGTATTTTGACGAGGAATACAACTAAACACATATCATCAAACAAATACATCATTTAAAATGACCAAATCCTCGTCAAATGATTGTTAAAAGTTCATCATTGATGTTTCAAGTTCGTAAAACGCATTTTATGATTCAGGCAACCAATTTACATGTATTATATGCCGTTTCGAAGGTAATTTAACATACATTGCAATTAAACACTTTCTAACAACGTCTCATGGCATTCAAGGCATCAAAAGTTCATTTTAAAAGCTATCAAACCCTAGCCAAGAATCACAAAATCAATAATCATGTTAATGCAAGGTTTTCATGTCATCCAACATACCAAAATGAAGCTAATGATGCTAGTAACACCTTTAACACACAAGGTTTAACATCTAACAATATTTAATCAACCAAAATCAAAGATTTAACAAACCCATTTCAAGTGTTCATGCTAGTTTATGCAAAACAACAAGATCGAGCAAATAAATCACATATTCATGCTAGACTCGAGCCATAGACACTAACTAACACCATTTCAAGTCTATAAAATGAATTTGAGAAATCTAGAGCTTTTAGAAATCTTACCCCATATGATGACTCGAAAAATTTTGACTTATTTAAACCAATTCTCTATACGATTTATTATTTTGACACGTTAAACAAAGTCTGTTAGATTGAGTCTCAAAATTTTTGAACTGTTTCATATATTCAATTACCTTTGACTGCTCTCGACGATTCACGAACAATTATATGTATATATATATATATATATATATATATATATATATTATAAGATGTACAAGTAAAAACGACTTTCCTACAGTAAAACACTATTTGCTACAGTAAAACCGACTTTGCTAAAGTGAAAACGCCTTTGCTACAGTAAAACACTATTTGCTACAGTGAAAATGACTTTGCTACAGTAAAACACTATTTGCTAAAGTAAACACTATTTGCTACAGTAAAACATTATTTGCTACAGTGAATAATATGTCGACAAAACTAGCAAACAAAAGGCCAGACTAGTCATGCGATCGCATGGCAGATACACCAAAAGCCCATGCGATAACACGGGGACCAAAAACACTATTTACTACAGTAAAAATTATGTCGACGAACTAGCAAACAAAGCAGAAATGAGCTGTCCAGCCTAGCCATGCGATCGCATGGCAAAAGCACTGAAAACCCATGCGATCGCATGGGCCTCAAAATCAGGAAATGTGCCTATAAAAGGCCAGTTGCTCGACGAAGTTATACACATTCTTCTTTTCTTTTTCTATGTTCTATGTTTATATTTATAATTATAATTTTAATTTTAATTTAAGTTTAATAATAATAAATTATATACGAGGGTGTTTTAATTCGGGTTTTAAACCGTTTTAAACTAAGGAAATATTGGGTATTGTTCGGGAAATTGTTCTTGAATCCAAGGCCAACCATACAGTCGTCTACCATCATTACGTCTACGTAATTTGCCTACAATATTGAATCTCAATATTGAACGGTGAGTTTATAGATCCCTTTTTAAATGCTTTAAATATTTTTGGGCTGAGAATACATGCAATTTATTTAAAACGCAATAAGACACAAGTACATACTAAATTCTACACTGAGTTAAACCAAAAATCCCTTAGCTTTGGTAACTAGTAGCTGCCAGTACATAGGATATGGACTGGTGGGCGTGAATAATTGTATATGGATCCATAGTGTAACGACCCTGGTTTTTCCATCTTTTATTAATAATGTTTATTATTAATGCTTGCGCCTTGATGAATGTATTTTATTACATTTACTTGTTACCGTACATGACTTTGCATGTCCCGACTTGTCTTTGTGACACACGTACTTTTCACGAATAATATTTCGGATATTATTTACATTCATGATTAATTTTTATTAATCATTTTTAATTAACTAAGGTTACTAGTTAATTACTTGGGCTTTGTTTATTTAATTGTTACTTACTTACATACTTGGGCTTTATAAATGTACATGGACTTAGAAGCCCACCCTACACACTTAATGGACTAAGTTAGCCCATCTTTTATGCAAGTAATTCATTTAGATGAAACTAGATTAGTTAGTGTATTGTGGAGGCTAGTTACAAGTTTACTTACACCATTTTCCAACACCATTTTACTTTAATACCACTTCTAGCTATCACCTTCTCCCCATGTTTGAAAGAGCAAATGATTCCTTCCTCTTTTTTTGACTCTTGGCCGTGACTTTCAATGGGAGGAGGGAGGATTATTTTTTTTTTTTTGGTATACTTATTCACTTGTATACTTCATTCCTTACACACACATACTTACACACTTCTCTTTTTCTCTCAAAACTTTGTAAGTAATAAACTTATTTTCTTTCTTTTCTTTCTTTTAAATTCAAGTTCCATCATCATCATTTACTAGTTACTTGTTCTTGTTGTTGATTAATTACTTGTTCTTTTGTTATTGTTATTTACTTACTAGTTATTAAGAATCAAACTCTCTAGTTTGTTCTTCATATCATCTTGTTCATACAAGAACATACAAGAACCTAAAATTTCTAGTTATGGTTCTACACTTAATGTTTTAAAGAAAGAAAGTTCATGAGTTGTAAAATCATTACTTGTATTCATGTTTGTAAACTTAAGGTTTACTTTCTTAAAGATCAAAGCCTTGGCTTGAATTTTTAAAGTATGAACAACCATGAACTTGTTACTTGTAGATTTAATTTATTTCTTCATTTTATGTACTTTAAAGTTGTGATGTTGTTATTTTGATCAAGTGTCACTAGTTAATCTTGATCTCATTTTTCTTGAACGAAAGTTAACTTTATAAGTTCAAGAACATGGAAGTATAACTTTCTAGTTATAACTTCATATACTTATGAAAGATTTAAGTTTCTATAGCTTATGGTCTTCTAATTTTGTTGTAAATAAGAGCTTACAAGCTTACATACATTTTTCAAGTTGAAAATCTAAGTTTCATAACTTATGGTTACATTAAAGTGTAGATCCAAGTTTTGTAACTTAGGATCTAACTTAAGAACATTAGATCTAGACTTTTGGGTCTAGGATCTCCAAGATCTAACTAAGAACTATGTTCTACAACTTAAGATCTTGATTATTTAGTTACTTTCAAGTTTGTAGCTTAATATTACTTTTAGAGTTCATGTATGTGTCAGATCTAAGATCTTGATGTAACTTTGGTTCATCAAACTACTTGCAACACTTAATTGAGTTGTGCTACTTATCTTAGACTTACACTTGTGTTATGATGGTCAAAACTTGGTAAAAGATGATGCAAACACATCAACGAGTTGTACACTTGAAGCTATATGCATCAAGGATGAGAACCGTGATGAGCATCGAGCACCAAGAACCCACCGGAACACTAAACCTACTGTTTTTCGGGTCTGATCAAAATACCTGGGCTACTGTAAAGTTGATTTTCAGTTAACTCTGTTCTATTAGATAATTCTTTGTTTAAGACTCGTCTTAATCCGAGTTACGGTTTAGGATCTATGGCCCTCCGAACGTCACTATTTCCTTTTAACGTTGTGCTGAAAAATTCTGACCTACTCGCACTTAAACCGTCGCCACGGTCAAACGAAGACGAGTTTGGTTCTGAAATTTTTACAGAAACTAAAGGACTCATATACGGAGCCATGGCCACTGGTCTCACCTCAATTCAGTTTGTATAGAGGCTGTGGCGACTGATCGAAGTCAGCCTTTGTTTTAAACTCTTTTCTAGAATGAAACTTACTTTATACTTTTTGTTTGATGATGAATGATGATGATACTTAAGACCTAATTTACATACTTATAAACCTATTGGGACGATTTACTAACTAAGTAACTTTTGACTTAGGTTGAGGTCTTTCCGGACCTACATACTTGCTTACTTGCCCGAACCAACTTTACTACTACTTTACACTGTGAGTTATAGCATCCCTTGTTACTTTAACTATTTTGGAACTGAGAATACATGCGCATTTTACATTTTACATACTAGACACGAGTACTTAAACTTTATATATTTGTGGGTTATACAACGGAATAAACTTTCCCCTTAGCTCGGTAACGTTTAGTCATTGGTTTTTGAACCGGTGAAAGCGAATCTTAGATATGGATCCATAGGGTTTGACATCCCTACTCGGGCTAGTAGCGCTAGCATTTAACGGGTGTTTAATACTTCGTAAATATACGCACTCGCCAAGTGTACTTTCAGGAGGTTATAAACGTTAAGTTAGTTACCAAGTGCTCACGGTTAAACATATACTTTACATACTGTTTTGAAACGCTGTTGAAGCACTGAAATCTCGTGGCCTACCTTACATACTGTTATACTTAAACCATAGCTCACCAACCTTTGTGTTGACATTTTAAGCATGTTTTTCTCAGGTGCTTAGGGTTGCTTTCTTTCGCTGTTGTACTAGTCATGCCTTGTAGACACCCGCTGCGCTTGTTAGAGTTGTCACCGCATGAAACGTTATATTTGCATTCAAACTATGTTACCTTTTGAAACAATGATTTGTAACAACCATTGGGTCACGTACTATTACTAATTGCTTATGTTCATTGAAGCATACTTTTGTTGTAAGACATTTGATGTTGGTTAAGACATCACCTTTATTCACGAATGCAAACTTCTTTTGAAACCGCATATAGTATTTGACCTTGTAATGATCCTGTTGTTGATGATTCGTACATGATGGTTTTGTACGGGTCATCACATTTGGTATCAAAGAATTGGTTGTAGGGAATTAGGTTGCATTATGTGATGACCCGGGAATTTCTGACCAAATTTAAACTTAATCTTTATATGTTTCCGACACGATAAGCAAAGTCTGTAATGTTGAGTCACAAAAATTTTGAACTGTTTCATATATTCTTTTGACATTTGACTATTCCCGACGATTCACGAACCATTAATTGTAAATAGATATGTGTGTATGGATATATAAATAATAATTTGAAATATTAATTGAAATAATATATGAGTTAATTGTTGGAAATAAATATGTATAATAATATGCGATATAATGAAAACTATTATTACTAATGTATATATATATGTATATAAATATGTATATAAATACTACTTGTAAATATATAAAATAATATTAAATCTATTTGTTTAAAAATATATTTAGAAGCTAATTAATAAATTTCAACACTTTTCATATTTTACCCAGAATCGAGAGGGGCAGTTGATGTATTTTTTATTTAATAGTTAATTACTGAATTTTTATACCATAATGACCGAAATAAATAAAGTTGATTAATATAAAATTTTGAAATTTTTCCGAAGACTTTTATTCGTCACTAAATTATCAACGGTGTACGAAATACTATTCGAATTAAAACTGTAGGTAGGAAAGTTACAAATATTAGGCTGCTTTTCTATTTGACACAGTATTAAGTAAATTATTTCACTAAGTAAATTATTTCATGCGTTTGAGTTATCAATATTAAATCACTGTGCTTAATTGGGATTTACACTCGATTTCTATTTCAATGATTATCAACTTTATGTTTAAAATATATTATATATAGATTGATGATACAGATACACGGAAAATAAGAAGTTCTTTATCTTTATCCATCACCCTCATCTTCCTCATAACCAAACCACAAACCAAACTATCGAACTTGCTGAGGTTTCTTGTTTCGGATCCTGTTCAAACCAGTACACATCACTTTTGTTGCTTTGATAACCCATCGATCACCTTGATAAATTAATAACTACTCGATTGACCACCAACTCAAACTACCATCTTCGTATATTCTCTACTCATTTTTATCGAGCATCAAACAACCATCTAAACCATACACCATCTCGTTTATTGTTATGATATCAACAAACTTGCTCACTTGTTCCTCTCAAAACCCACGACAAAACCAAACACACCTGCACTGTTTTCGCCATTTTCTAGTCGATCCATAACAAACCCAAAAACGTTAACCCCACCACCTAAAAACTTCAAACCCAAGACATCACCATAAATTACCAATGTTCATCATCTTTGGCCTTCACCATGGTTAGCTGTTCAAAAACTCGTGTAATATTTTTTCTTTACTTCTATTATATACTTTGTATAACGTATTACTTGTAACCATGATTTCCATCTGGTAACTGCTAAATCCATAAACCATATTCAAACACTTCACATCTACTTCATGTCTGTTGTAACCCGACACCAAGAACACCATTTTGGTCAACTTTTTGTTACTACTTCATCCTGTTTTATAGTCTCAACCACCATCACTATCATCACATATGATCACCCTAACTCACCACCCTCACGTAGTCAATTATCAATCACCATCATAATTCATTATATTCGATGTGTAACAAGCCGAACCATTATCATTTGTTACTGCTTGTGGTCTCGTTCAATCAACTCCAACCACCATAAACAACCAACTTGATTCCACAACCATAACACCACGACACACATATCACCACCTTGAAACCGCCACCTTTCCTCTCTCCGTCTCTCTCAACATAATTCGCGAATCCACCTTCTTCTTTTTCTGTTTCAATTGAAAACAATCGAAGCAACACTACAACCATCAAATCGCTACCGTTTTGAGTTCGTGTCCAGTTTACAACAAAGTCGAACCTTTTGTCGTTTATAATAAAGAACAAGAACCCGGATAGATATTTGTTACTATACTATCTTTGTTTTCATCAACACCCATTTATATTAATCTATTAACTGAATTTAGCGGTTCCACTTTTGCTTTTTGCCCGACAAATTATTGCCTAGCAAAACCCTACCACTTCCACTTGTTGATTAATAATGGTTTATATGGAAATAAAGGTGAGGGATGTTGAACACGTGAATGGTAAAGATAAACCGAATATTTTTTTTCTTTTTTGTCGACTCCTGCTTATTTACAATAGAACCGAACCCCACTGAATTGCTAACGGGCTTAGCTCTTTTTTTTATTTTATTTTGATAACGGGCGAGAAAATAAATATATATACTTGGGCCGAATTTTAGATATTTGATGGACTGCCATGCTTTGGTTGGGCTGTGTCCAAATTTTGTTGGGCCGAGAAATGGGTTATATTGATTTACGTGGAGATTAAAACCAAATGATAGCAGATGGAGTGATGGTTAGGGTGTCAAGTTTCTGAGCGAGAGGTTGCGGGTTCGAGCCCCGTCTTGGGCAATTCTTTTTAGAAAAGTTTCTTAAGGGGTATACACTCTTATTTTATTGTTATTATTATCATTAATAATTAGTATTATGATTATTATGATAATTGTTAATACTCTAAATATTTAGAAGTATCGTTATCGTAAATCAAATTAAGAATATTATCATTATCATTATTATTAGTACATGTATGATAAATCATAAATAGGATTATTATTATTATTATTATTATTATTATTATTATTATTATTATTATTATTATTATTATTATTATTATTATTATTATTATTATTATGTATTAAGTATTATTATCAAAAATATTAATTTCTTTAACGTTATTAATAAACTTTCCGTTTTACTTAATATTACTATTTTCATATTAACAATATTATTATCATAATAACTATTATTATTTTTATTGTAAAACAAAACAACTTTTAGTTATTATTATTATCAATATTATTTTACCAAATAGTTATTAGTTATGTAAAACTATATTTACTACACCTAACATAACCATATTAATACCTTTTTATAATGAGTATTAATAAATATAATTAATAAAATTATTAAAGAAAAATCCAATTAAAATAACAATTAAATCATTAATGATATATAAATTTGTTCGATTACCATTGTATGTGTTAATATATATATATATATATATATATATATATATATATATATATATATATATATATATATATATATATATATATATATATATATATATATATATATATATATATATATATATATATATATATATATATATATAAATGATATAGGTTCGTGAATCCGAGGCCAACCCTACAATTGTTAAATGTCGTCATATGTATTTTTACTACAAAATACATTAGGTGAGTTTCATTTGCTCCCTTTTTAAATGCTTTTGCAATACACATTTTTGGGACTGAGAATACATGCGCTGTTTTTTTATAACTATTTTACGAAATAGACACAAGTAATCGAAACTACATTCTATGGTTGAATTATCTAATCGAATATGCCCTTTTTATTAAGTCTGGTAATCTAAGAATTAGGGAACAGACACCCTAATTGACGCGAACTCTAAAGATAGATCTATCGGGCCCAACAAGCCCCATCCAAAGTACCGGATGCTTTAGTACTTCGAAATTTATATCATGTCCGAAGGAGGATCCCGGAATGATGGGGATATTCTTATATGTATATTGTGAATGTCGGTTACCAGGTGTTCAATCTATATGAATGATATTTTTGTCTCTATGCATGGGACGTATGTTTAGGAGAAATGGAAATATGAAATCTTGTGGTCTATTAAAATTATGAAATGATTATTTATGTTAAACTAATAAACTCACCAACCTTTTGGTTGACACTTGAAAGCATGTTTATTCTCAGGTATGAAAGAAATCTTTCGCTGTGCATTTGCTCATTCTATAAATATTACTTGGAGTCATTCATGGCATATTTCAAAAGACGTTGCATTCGAGTTGTCGAGATCATCAAGATTATTATTAAGTCAATTTTAGTTGGTTATATTATGAAATGGTATGCATGCCGTCATCTTTCAATGTAATGAAAGATTGTCTTTTCAAAAACGAATGCAATGTTTGTAAAATGTATCATATAGAGGTCAAGTACCTCGCGATGTAATCAACTGTTGTGAATCGTTTATAATCGATATTGACTTCGTCCGGATGGATTAGGACGGGTCCTTTCAGTTGGTATCAGAGTGGTGGTCTTAGTGAACCAGGTCTTGCATTAGTATATCTAACTAATATTCGTTAAGATGCATTAGTGAGTCTGGACTTCGACCGTGTCTTCATGTCAAAAGTTTTGCTTATCATTCGTGTCGAAAATTACCTGCTTATCATCCTTAGGGAATCATTTGCTTATCATTCTTAGTCTAGACACATCTTACTGCATTGATTGCATGAGTAGTGTATAGACAAAATTCATATCTTAGCGTATCTGTTATTGTTACCTTTGCCTGACAGTTTCCGTAGATTCCTCCGTAACTTATGGGATTTTAGTATTATATATGCATATGTAAATTATGTAGTACAGAGTACTAATCTACATCCTATAATCTATTTCTTATCGAAAATCATTCATCTAATCGTACGAGATGAATCACTCAACCAGATCGAATTCCTCGGATTCCGACAGCTATTCCAATATGGCGTTTCACCTAAGCTCCGAACGCAGTGTCACCAGAATAAATCAACCAATCATCCATCCCCAATTCATCCGATGGGTTCGTTGTCGACTTAATCGATGGATACGCGCAGACGGCGATCCCTTCCAATAACCGAATTCACCTCTTGATGAAGAACCTGAAGCACTTACCGGCGAACCTGTTCGTAACACCATTTTCACTCTCATTTCCCGAATATCTCACCACGACTATATCATAACTCAGATTCTAAACCTTATTCATCCGCTCGTCCGATAGACAATCATCCCAGAATAATAGAAGAAGTCAACAAACTTCGCGCTCGAATAATCAATTTGTAATACGTGGTGCAAAACCTACCAGCTTCAGCAACAGCACCGGCAACACCAGTACCACCAACAACCCAAGTTTCGATATCACACACCTCAACATCTCAATCTGTCCCTCGAGTATAATCATCGTTCTACGTATTGTTCTACATCATTTATTTTCGTTCGACATGGCGATCATGTAATCTATAATGTTTTAGATATTATATATTCTTGTTTTAACGGTAAACCAAATGAATTTAATATCATATTAACTCATTAAATCCATGATTACATCTGAAGAAAATATATATATGTTTTCATAAAGATTGTAATTAAAAATTCTTTTGTACAAACTGTTAATGGTGAAAACATTTTAACGGGTAGGTAATACCCAAAGAATATTTAGATTTCACATTAATAAGTTACACTGTACATTCTTCGAATCTGATTCAACAATCATTTACTATCCTATTTATAACCACCGATATACAAATCCGTTCACCACAAAATAACCAGTTTCATTCAATTTCATATTTGAATTCTGACATATCAGAATCCAACGACTGGCATAATGAAGAAAACATTGGACAAAATAAAATTTGTTAGAAACAACAAGTTAACTATGAGAAATATTGTTAAGAATCCACGCTAATAAAATCCTAGCTAACTTATCCTAACTAACTGTTAATTCCGTATCGCAATTTAATTATCGCAATTTACATTCTCGCAATTTTATTTATCGTCATTTAATTTTTGTTATTTACTTTACGCACTTTATTTATCGTCATTTAATTTCTGTTATTTATTTTACGCATTTTAAATATCGGGACACGTTTAAAAAGTTTTGACATATCATATCGACGCATATATATACTGAAATGTCCCGTTCTTATTAATTAAAAACGTTCCATATTAATTGATTTCGTTGCGAGGTTTTGACCTCTATATGAGACGTTTTTCAAAGACTGCATTCATTTTTAAAACAAACCATAACCTTTATTTCATAAATAAAGGTTTAAAAAGCTTTACGTAGATTATCAAATAATGATAATCTAAAATATCCTGTTTACACACGACCATTACATAATGGTTTACAATACAAATATGTTACATCGAAATCAGTTTCTTGAATGCAGTTTTTACACAATATCATACAAACATGGACTCCAAATCTTGTCCTTATTTTAGTATGCAACAGCGGAAGCTCTTAATATTCACCTGAGAATAAACATGCTTTAAACGTCAACAAAAATGTTGGTGAGTTATAGGTTTAACCTATATATATCAAATCGTAACAATAGACCACAAGATTTCATATTTCAATACACATCCCATACATAGAGATAAAAATCATTCATATGGTGAACACCTGGTAACCGACATTAACAAGATGCATATATAAGAATATCCCCATCATTCCGGGACACCCTTCGGATATGATATAAATTTTGAAGTACTAAAGCATCCGGTACTTTGGATGGGGTTTGTTAGGCCCAATAGATCTATCTTTAGGATTCGCGTCAATTAGGGTGTCTGTTCCCTAATTCTTAGATTACCAGACTTAATAAAAAGGGGCATATTCGATTTCGATAATTCAACCATAGAATGTAGTTTCACGTACTTGTGTCTATTTTGTAAATCATTTATAAAACCTGCATGTATTCTCATCCCAAAAATATTAGATTTTAAAAGTGGGACTATAACTCACTTTAACAGATTTTTACTTCGTCGGGAAGTAAGACTTGGCCACTGGTTGATTCACGAACCTATAACAATATATACATATATATCAAAGTATGTTCAAAATATATTTACAACACTTTTAATATATTTTGATGTTTTAAGTTTATTAAGTCAGCTGTCCTCGTTAGTAACCTACAACTAGTTGTCCACAGTTAGATGTACAGAAATAAATCGATAAATATTATCTTGAATCAATCCACGACCCAGTGTATACGTATCTCAGTATTGATCACAACTCAAACTATATATATTTTGGAATCAACCTCAACCCTGTATAGCTAATTCCAACATTCACATATAGAGTGTCTATGGTTGTTCCGAAATATATATAGATGTGTCGACATGATAG
The DNA here is from genome assembly GCF_046630445.1 of Rutidosis leptorrhynchoides. Lineage (NCBI taxonomy): Eukaryota > Viridiplantae > Streptophyta > Magnoliopsida > Asterales > Asteraceae > Rutidosis > Rutidosis leptorrhynchoides. The sequence goes on from NC_092341.1 coordinate 240,890,902, forward strand.
GTCGAAACATTGTATACGTGTCTATGGTATCTCAAGATTACATAATATACAATACAAGTTGATTAAGTTATGGTTGGAATAGATTTGTTACCAATTTTCACGTAGCTAAAATGAGAAAAATTATCCAATCTTGTTTTACCCATAACTTCTTCATTTTAAATCCGTTTTGAGTGAATCAAATTGCTATGGTTTCATATTGAACTCTATTTTATGAATCTAAACAGAAAAGTATAGGTTTATAGTCGGAAAAATAAGTTACAAGTCGTTTTTGTAAAGGTAGTCATTTCAGTCGAAAGAACGACGTCTAGATGACCATTTTAGAAAACATACTTCCACTTTGAGTTTAATCATAATTTTTGGATATAGTTTCATGTTCATAATAAAAATCATTTTCTCAGAATAACAACTTTAAAATCAAAGTTTATCATAGTTTTTAATTAACTAACCCAAAACAGCCCGCGGTGTTACTACGACGGCGTAAATCCGGTTTTACGGTGTTTTTCGTGTTTCCAGGTTTTAAATCATTAAGTTAGCATATCATATAGATATAGAACATGTGTTTAGTTGATTTTAAAAGTCAAGTTAGAAGGATTAACTTTTGTTTGCGAACAAGTTTAGAATTAACTAAACTATGTTCTAGTGATTACAAGTTTAAACCTTCGAATAAGATAGCTTTATATGTATGAATCGAATGATGTTATGAATATCATTACTACCTTAAGTTCCTTGGATAAACCTACTGGAAAAGAGAAAAGTGGATCTAGCTTCAATGGATCCTTGGATGGCTCGAAGTTCTTGAAGCAGAATCATGACACGAAAACAAGTTCAAGTAAGATCATCACTTGAAATAAGATTGTTATAGTTATAGAAATTGAACCAAAGTTTGAATATGATTATTACCTTGTATTAGAATGATAACCTACTGTAAGAAACAAAGATTTCTTGAGGTTGGATGATCACCTTACAAGATTGGAAGTGAGCTAGCAAACTTGAAAGTATTCTTGATTTTATAAAACTAGAACTTTTGGAATTTATGAAGAACACTTAGAACTTGAAGATAGAACTTGAGAGAGATTAATTAGATGAAGAAAATTGAAGAATGAAAGTGTTTGTAGGTATTTTTGGTCGTTGGTGTATGGATTAGATATAAAGGATATGTAATTTTGTTTTCATGTAAATAAGTCATGAATGATTACTCATATTTTTGTAATTTTATGAGATATTTCATGCTAGTTGCCAAATGATGGTTCCCACATGTGTTAGGTGACTCACATGGGCTGCTAAGAGCTGATCATTGGAGTGTATATACCAATAGTACATACATCTAAAAGCTGTGTATTGTACGAGTACGAATACGGGTGCATACGAGTAGAATTGTTGATGAAACTGAACGAGGATGTAATTGTAAGCATTTTTGTTAAGTAGAAGTATTTTGATAAGTGTATTGAAGTCTTTCAAAAGTGTATAAATACATATTAAAACACTACATGTATATACATTTTAACTGAGTCGTTAAGTCATCGTTAGTCGTTACATGTAAGTGTTGTTTTGAAACCTTTAGGTTAACGATCTTGTTAAATGTTGTTAACCCAATGTTTATAATATCAAATGAGATTTTAAATTATTATATTATCATGATATTATCATGTATGAATATCTCTTAATATGATATATATACATTAAATGTCTTTACAACGATAATCGTTACATATATGTCTCGTTTAAAAATCATTAAGTTAGTAGTCTTGTTTTTACATATGTAGTTTATTGTTAATATACTTAATGATATGTTTACTTATCATAGTATCATGTTAACTATATATATATATCCATATATATGTCATCATATAGTTTTTACAAGCTTTAACGTTCGTGAATCACCGGTCAACTTGGGTGGTCAATTGTCTATATGAAACATATTTCAATTAATCAAGTCTTAACAAGTTTGATTGCTTAACATGTTGGAAACATTTAATCATGTAAATATCAATCTCAATTAATATATATAAACATGGAAAAGTTCGGGTCACTACAGTACCTACCCGTTAAATAAATTTCGTCCCGAAATTTTAAGCTGTTGAAGGTGTTGACGAATCTTCTGGAAATAGATGCGGGTATTTCTTCTTCATCTGATCTTCAGGCTCCCAGGTGAACTCGGGTCCTCTACGAGTATTCCATCGAACCTTAACAATTGGTATCTTGTTTTGCTTAAGTCTTTTAACCTCACGATCCATTATTTCGACGGGTTCTTCGATGAATTGAAGTTTTTCGTTGATTTGGATTTCATCTAACGGAATAGTGAGATCTTCTTTAGCAAAACATTTCTTTAAATTCGAGACGTGGAAAGTGTTATGTACAGCTGCGAGTTGTTGAGGTAACTCTAGTCGGTAAGCTACTGGTCCGATACGATTAATAATCTTGAATGGTCCAATATACCTTGGATTTAATTTCCCTCGTTTACCAAATCGAACAACGCCTTTCCAAGGTGCAACTTTAAGCATGACCATCTCTCCAATTTCAAATTCTATATCTTTTCTTTTAATGTCAGCGTAGCTCTTTTGTCGACTTTGGGCGGTTTTCAACCGTTGTTGAATTTGGATGATCTTCTCGGTAGTTTCTTGTATAATCTTCGGACCCGTAATCTGTCTATCCCCCACTTCACTCCAACAAATCGGAGACCTGCACTTTCTACCATAAAGTGCTTCAAACGGCGCCATCTCAATGCTTGAATGGTAGCTGTTGTTGTAGGAAAATTCTGCTAACGGTAGATGTCGATCCCAACTGTTTCCGAAATCAATAACACATGCTCGTAGCATGTCTTCAAGCGTTTGTATCATCCTTTCGCTCTGCCCATCAGTTTGTGGATGATAGGCAGTACTCATGTCTAGACGAGTTCCTAATGCTTGCTGTAATGTCTGCCAGAATCTTGAAATAAATCTGCCATCCCTATCAGAGATAATAGAGATTGGTATTCCATGTCTGGAGATGACTTCCTTCAAATACAGTCGTGCTAACTTCTCCATCTTGTCATCTTCTCTTATTGGCAAGAAGTGTGCTGATTTGGTGAGACGGTCAACTATTACCCAAATAGTATCAAAACCACTTGCAGTCCTTGGCAATTTAGTGATGAAATCCATGGTAATGTTTTCCCATTTCCATTCCGGGATTTCGGGTTGTTGAAGTAGACCTGATGGTTTCTGATGCTCAACTTTGACCTTAGAACACGTCAAACATTCTCCTACGTATTTAGCAACATCGGCTTTCATACCCGGCCACCAAAAATGTTTCTTGAGATCCTTGTACTTCTTCCCCGTTCCAGGATGTATTGAGTATCTGGTTTTATGAGCTTCTCTAAGTACCATTTCTCTCATATCTCCAAATTTTGGTACCCAAATCCTTTCAGCCCTATACCGGGTTCCGTCTTCCCGAATATTAAGATGCTTCTCCGATCCTTTGGGTATTTCATCCTTTAAATTTCCCTCTTTTAAAACTCCTTGTTGCGCCTCCTTTATTTGAGTAGTAATGTTATTATGAATCATTATATTCATAGATTTTACTCGAATGGGTTCTCTGTCCTTCCTGCTCAAGGCATCGGCTACCACATTTGCCTTCCCCGAGTGGTAACGAATCTCAAAGTCGTAATCATTCAATAATTCAATCCACCTACGCTGCCTCATATTCAGTTGTTTCTGATTAAATATGTGTTGAAGACTTTTGTGGTCGGTATATATAATACTTTTGACCCCATATAAGTAGTGCCTCCAAGTCTTTAATGCAAAAACAACCGCGCCTAATTCCAAATCATGCGTCGTATAATTTTGTTCGTGAATCTTCAATTGTCTAGACGCATAAGCAATCACCTTCGTTCGTTGCATTAATACACAACCGAGACCTTGCTTTGATGCATCACAATAAATCACAAAATCATCATTCCCTTCAGGCAATGACAATATAGGTGCCGTAGTTAGCTTTTTCTTCAATAACTGAAACGCTTTCTCTTGTTCATCATTCCATTCAAATTTCTTCCCTTTATGCGTTAATGCAGTCAAGGGTTTTGCTATTCTGGAAAAGTCTTGGATGAACCTTCTGTAGTAACCAGCTAGTCCTAAAAACTGGCGTATGTGTTTCGGAGTTTTCGGGGTTTCCCACTTTTCAACAGTTTCTATCTTTGCCGGATCCACCTTAATACCTTCTTTGTTCACTATGTGACCGAGGAATTGAACTTCTTCCAACCAAAATGCACACTTTGAAAACTTAGCGTACAATTCTTCCTTCCTCAATACTTCTAACACCTTTCTCAAATGTTCACCGTGTTCTTGGTCATTCTTTGAGTAAATAAGTATGTCATCAATGAAAACAATGACAAACTTGTCAAGGTATGGTCCACACACTCGGTTCATAAGGTCCATGAACACAGCTGGTGCATTAGTTAAACCAAATGGCATGACCATAAACTCATAATGACCGTAACGTGTTCTGAAAGCAGTCTTTGGAATATCATCTTCTTTCACCCGCATTTGATGATACCCGGAACGTAAGTCAATCTTTGAATAAATAGACGAGCCTTGTAGTTGATCAAATAAGTCGTCGATTCTCGGTAGTGGGTAGCGGTTCTTGATGGTAAGTTTGTTCAACTCTCGGTAGTCGATACACAACCTGAATGTACCATCTTTCTTCTTGACAAACAAAATAGGAGCTCCCCACGGTGATGTGCTTGGTCGAATGAAACCACGCTCTAAAAGTTCTTATAATTGGCTTTGCAGTTCTTTCATCTCGCTGGGTGCGAGTCTGTAAGGAGCACGAGCTATTGGTGCAGCTCCTGGTACAAGATCTATTTGAAATTCAACGGATCGATGTGGGGGTAATCCCGGTAATTCTTTCGGAAATACATCAGGAAATTCTTTTGCGACGGGAACATCATTGATGCTCTTTTCTTCAGTTTGTACTTTCTCGACGTGTGCTAGAACAGCATAGCAACCTTTTCTTATTAGTTTTTGTGCCTTCAAATTACTAATAAGATGTAGCTTCGTGTTGCCCTTTTCTCCGTACACCATTAAGGGTTTTCCTTTTTCTCGTATAATGCGAATTGCATTTTTGTAACAAACGATCTCCGCTTTCACTTCTTTCAACCAGTCCATACAGATTATCACATCAAAACTCCCTAACTCTACTGGTATCAAATCAATCTTAAATGTTTCGCTAACCAGTTTAATTTCTCGATTCCGACATATATTATCTGCTGAAATTAATTTACCATTTGCTAATTCGAGTAAAAATTTACTATCCAAAGGCGTCAATGGACAACTTAATTTAGCACAAAAATCTCTACTCATATAGCTTCTATCCGCACCCGAATCAAATAAAACGTAAGCAGATTTATTGTCAATAAGAAACATACCCGTAACAAGCTCCGGGTCTTCCTGTACCTCTGCCGCATTAATATTGAAAACTCTTCCACGGCCTTGTCCATTCGTGTTCTCCTGGTTCGGGCAATTTCTAATAATGTGGCTCGGTTTTCCACATTTATAACAAACTACATTTGCATAACTTGCTCCGACACTACTTGCTCCGCCATTACTCGTTCCGACACCATTTGTTCCTTTCGTTCTATTAACCCCTGGTCCGTAGACCTCACACTTCGCCGCGCTATGACCATTTCTTTTACACTTGTTGTAAAATTTGGTGCAGAACCCCTAGTGATTCTTTTCACACCTTTGGCATAGCTGCTTCTGATTGTTGTTGTTGTTGCGGTTATTATTGTTGTTGGGATGATTGTTGTAGTTGCTGTTGTTGTTGTTGTTGTTGTTGTTGGGCCGTTTGTTGTAGTTGCGATTGATGTTGCGATTGTTGGGATAATTGTTGCGATTATTGTTGTAATTGCTGTTGTTGTTGTATTGGTGATTCTTATCACCGTTTTCCTCCCACTTTCTTTTGACTTGCTTCACATTGGCCTCTTCAGCAGTCTGTTCTTTAATTCTTTCTTCAATTTGGTTCACGAGTTTGTGAGCCATTCTACATGCCTGTTGTATGGAGGCGGGCTCGTGTGAACTTATATCTTCTTGGATTCTTTCCGGTAATCCTTTCACAAACGCGTCGATCTTCTCTTCCTCATCTTCGAATGCTCCCGGACACAATAGGCACAATTCTGTGAATCGTCTTTCGTACGTGGTAATATCAAATCCTTGGGTTCGTAACCCTCTAAGTTCTGTCTTGAGCTTATTGACCTCGGTTCTGGGACGGTACTTCTCGTTCATCAAGTGCTTGAATGCTGACCACGGTAGTGCGTACGCATCGTCTTGTCCCACTTGCTCTAGATAGGTATTCCACCATGTTAACGCAGAACCTGTGAAGGTATGCGTAGCGTACTTTACTTTGTCCTCTTCAGTACACTTACTTATGGCAAACACCGATTCGACCTTCTCGGTCCACCATTTCAATCCGATCGGTCCTTCGGTTCCATCAAATTCCAAAGGTTTGCAGGCAGTGAATTCTTTGTAGGTGCATCCTACACGATTTCCTGTACTGCTAGATCCAAGGTTGTTGTTGGTATGTAGCGCAGCCTGTACTGCGGCTATGTTTGAAGCTAGAAAAGTACGGAATTCTTCTTCATTCATATTCACGGTGTGTCGAGTAGTCGGTGCCATTTCCTTCAAAATAGTTAAATGGAACAAGTTAATCATACAGAATATTAAGAGTAGTTAATAGTATTTCGTAGCATAATATGAACTCATTTATAAAAGCTTTTTCTTCATATTAGCGTTTTATAAGTTTAAATTCGGGTAGTACCTACCCGTTAAGTTCATACTTAGTAGCTAATATACAATTCAACTACTACAATTCTATATGAAAAACTGATTATAATAATATTTCGCGTTCAAACTTTTATACAATATTTTACAAACTTACAATACCGCTTATTTTACATAAAGCATGAAATATAGCACACAATAACTTTGATACAAGATAGTTGTGAAGATAATTCTAGCTAGTACACAAGTCGTTCAGCAAAGGCAATAAAGACACGTAATTCATACGTCCAGAAACAAGTCATGCATTCTGGTTTTACTAGGACTACTTCCCATCCTTGGTCTTGTGCAACATAACCGTTATGGCCGTTGATAAGACAGCGTGTTGTAACGTCATCAAAGGGACGAGGGTTACGTAATGTCCAACAGTCCTGTAATAATCTAAAAACCTCATTTCTTACCCCAATTACCGACTCCGTCACTTGTGGAAACGTTTTGTTTAATAGTTGTAGCCCGATGTTCTTGCTCTCACTTTGGTGAGAAGTGAACATTACTAATCCGTAAGCATAACATGCTTCTTTATGTTGCATGTTAGCCGCTTTTTCTAAATCACGAAGTCCAATATTCGGATATATTGAGTCAAAATAATTTCTTAACCCGTTGCGTAAAATAGCATTTGGGTTCCCCGCAATATATGCGTCAAAGTAAACACATCGTAACTTATGGGTTTCCCAATGTGATATCCCCCATCTTTCAAACGAAAGTCTCTTATAAACCAAGACATTCTTGGAACGTTCTTCGAATGTCTTACAAACTGATCTCGCCTTAAATAGTTGTGCCGAGGAATTCTGGCCGACTCTAGACAAGATTTCATCAATCATGTCTCCGGGTAGGTCTCTTAAAATATTGGGTTGTCTATCCATTTTGTGTTTTTAAACTGTAAAATAGACAAGAGTTAGATTCATAAAAAAATACTTATTAATACAAGCAATTTTTACATATATCATAAAGCATAAGAACACTATATTACATATATTACACCACACGAATACAACTATCTTATTCCGACTCGCTCGTTTCTTCTTCTTCGGTTTTGGTTCGTTTTGCCAAGTTTCTAGGGATATATGATGTTCCCCTAATACGAGCCGTCGTTGTCCACATTGGTTTAGAAAAACCTGGTGGTTTAGAGGTTCCCGGGTCATTGTTACAACTTAAGGACTTCGGGCGTTGACGATACATATAAAGTTCATCGGGGTTGGAATTAGATTTCTCTATTTTTATGCCCTTTCCCTTATTATTTTCTTTTGCCTTTTTAAATTCAGTTGGGGTAATTTCTATAACATCATCGGAATTCTCGTCGGAATCCGATTCATCGGAGAATTGGTAATCCTCCCAATATTTTGCTTCCTTGGCGGAAACACCATTGACCATAATTAACCTTGGTCGGTTGGTTGAGGATTTTCTTTTACTTAACCGTTTTATTATTTCCCCCACCGGTTCTATTTCTTCATCCGGTTCCGATTCTTCTTCCGGTTCCGATTCTTCTTCCGGTTCCGACTCTTCTTCCGGTTCCTCTTCGGGAACTTGTGAATCAGTCCACGAATCATTCCAATTTACATTTGACTCTTCATTATTATTAGGTGAGTCAATGGGACTTGTTCTAGAGGTAGACATCTATCACATAATATCAAACGCGTTAAGAGATTAATATATCACATAATATTCACATGTTAAAAATATATAGTTTCCAACAAAATTTGTTAAGCAATCATTTTTCAAGTAAACACGGTCGAAGTCCAGACTCACTAATGCATCCTAACAAACTCGATAAGACACACTAATGAAAAATTCTGGTTCTCTAAGACCAACGCTCGGATACCAACTGAAATGTCCCGTTCTTATTGATTAAAAACGTTCCATATTAATTGATTTCGTTGCGAGGTTTTGACCTCTATATGAGACGTTTTTCAAAGACTGCATTCATTTTTAAAACAAACCATAACCTTTATTTCATAAATAAAGGTTTAAAAAGCTTTACGTAGATTATCAAATAATGATAATCTAAAATATCCTGTTTACACACGACCATTACATAATGGTTTACAATACAAATATGTTACATCGAAATCAGTTTCTTGAATGCAGTTTTTACACAATATCATACAAACATGGACTCCAAATCTTGTCCTTATTTTAGTATGCAACATCGGAAGCTCTTAATATTCACCTGAGAATAAACATGCTTTAAACGTCAACAAAAATGTTGGTGAGTTATAGGTTTAACCTATATATATCAAATCGTAACAATAGACCACAAGATTTCATATTTCAATACACATCCCATACATAGAGATAAAAATCATTCATATGGTGAACACCTGGTAACCGACATTAACAAGATGCATATATAAGAATATCCCCATCATTCCGGGACACCCTTCGGATATGATATAAATTTCGAAGTACTAAAGCATCCGGTACTTTGGATGGGGTTTGTTAGGCCCAATAGATCTATCTTTAGGATTCGCGTCAATTAGGGTGTCTGTTCCCTAATTGTTAGATTACCAGACTTAATAAAAAGGGGCATATTCGATTTCGATAATTCAACCATAGAATGTAGTTTCACGTACTTGTGTCTATTTTGTAAATCATTTATAAAACCTGCATGTATTCTCATCCCAAAAATATTAGATTTTAAAAGTGGGACTATAACTCACTTTCACAGATTTTTACTTCGTCGGGAAGTAAGACTTGGCCACTGGTTGATTCACGAACCTATAACAATATATACATATATATCAAAGTATGTTCAAAATATATTTACAACACTTTTAATATATTTTGATGTTTTAAGTTTATTAAGTCAGCTGTCCTCGTTAGTAACCTACAACTAGTTGTCCACAGTTAGATGTACAGAAATAAATCGATAAATATTATCTTGAATCAATCCACGACCCAGTGTATACGTATCTCAGTATTGATCAAAACTCAAACTATATATATTTTGGAATCAACCTCAACCCTGTATAGCTAACTCCAACATTCACATATAGAGTGTCTATGGTTGTTCCGAAATATATATAGATGTGTCGACATGATAGGTCGAAACATTGTATACGTGTCTATGGTATCTCAAGATTACATAATATACAATACAAGTTGATTAAGTTATGGTTGGAATAGATTTGTTACCAATTTTCACGTAGCTAAAATGAGAAAAATTATCCAATCTTGTTTTACCCATAACTTCTTCATTTTAAATCCGTTTTGAGTGAATCAAATTGCTATGGTTTCATATTGAACTCTATTTTATGAATCTAAACAGAAAAGTATAGGTTTATAGTCGGAAAAATAAGTTACAAGTCGTTTTTGTAAAGGTAGTCATTTCAGTCGAAAGAACGACGTCTAGATGACCATTTTAGAAAACATACTTCCACTTTGAGTTTAATCATAATTTTTGGATATAGTTTCATGTTCATAATAAAAATCATTTTCTCAGAATAACAACTTTAAAATCAAAGTTTATCATAGTTTTTAATTAACTAACCCAAAACAGCCCGCGGTGTTACTACGACGGCGTAAATCCGGTTTTACGGTGTTTTTCGTGTTTCCAGGTTTTAAATCATTAAGTTAGCATATCATATAGATATAGAACATGTGTTTAGTTGATTTTAAAAGTCAAGTTAGAAGGATTAACTTTTGTTTGCGAACAAGTTTAGAATTAACTAAACTATGTTCTAGTGATTACAAGTTTAAACCTTCGAATAAGATAGCTTTATATGTATGAATCGAATGATGTTATGAACATCATTACTACCTTAAGTTCCTTGGATAAACCTACTGGAAAAGAGAAAAGTGGATCTAGCTTCAATGGATCCTTGGATGGCTCGAAGTTCTTGAAGCAGAATCATGACACGAAAACAAGTTCAAGTAAGATCATCACTTGAAATAAGATTGTTATAGTTATAGAAATTGAACCAAAGTTTGAATATGATTATTACCTTGTATTAGAATGATAACCTACTATAAGAAACAAAGATTTCTTGAGGTTGGATGATCACCTTACAAGATTGGAAGTGAGCTAGCAAACTTGAAAGTATTCTTGATTTTATGAAACTAGAACTTTTGGAATTTATGAAGAACACTTAGAACTTGAAGATAGAACTTGAGAGAGATTAATTAGATGAAGAAAATTAAAGAATGAAAGTGTTTGTAGGTGTTTTTGGTCGTTGATGTATGGATTAGATATAAAGGATATGTAATTTTGTTTTCATGTAAATAAGTCATGAATGATTACTCATATTTTTGTAATTTTATGAGATATTTCATGCTAGTTGCCAAATGATGGTTCCCACATGTGTTAGGTGACTCACATGGGCTGCTAAGAGCTGATCATTGGAGTGTATATACCAATAGTACATACATCTAAAAGCTGTGTATTGTACGAGTACGAATACGGGTGCATACGAGTAGAATTGTTGATGAAACTGAACGAGGATGTAATTGTAAGCATTTTTGTTAAGTAGAAGTATTTTGATAAGTTTATTGAAGTCTTTCAAAAGTGTATAAATACATATTAAAACACTACATGTATATACATTTTAACTGAGTCGTTAAGTCATCGTTAGTCGTTACATGTAAGTGTTGTTTTGAAACCTTTAGGTTAACGATCTTGTTAAATGTTGTTAACCCAATGTTTATAATATCAAATGAGATTTTAAATTATTATATTATCATGATATTATCATGTATGAATATCTCTTAATATGATATATATACATTAAATGTCTTTACAACGATAATCGTTACATATATGTCTCGTTTAAAAATCATTAAGTTAGTAGTCTTGTTTTTACATATGTAGTTTATTGTTAATATACTTAATGATATGTTTACTTATCATAGTATCATGTTAACTATATATATATATCCATATATATGTCATCATATAGTTTTTACAAGTTTTAACGTTCGTGAATCACCGGTCAACTTGGGTGGTCAATTGTCTATATGAAACATATTTCAATTAATCAAGTCTTAACAAGTTTGATTGCTTAACATGTTGGAAACATTTAATCATGTAAATATCAATCTCAATTAATATATATAAACATGGAAAAGTTCGGGTCACTACATATATATTATTTGGAATAACCATAGACACTCTATATGCAGTAATGATCGAGTTCTCTATACAGGGTTGAGGTTGATTCTATAATAATATATATACTTTGAGTTGTGATCGAGTCTGAGACATGTACACGGGTCACGATACGTATTAATTAATTCGAATATTATATATTAAACTATATATGAATTATTGGACTGTCAACTGTGGATTATCGACTGTGGACTAATAACACTGGACAATTAAAATGAATTAAAATATTGACTATAATATATGAAACTAAACAATTCTTCAAGTTTGCCACTTGATTTCATCTTAAACCTCATTTGTATCTTGACGATTACAATCTGCGATTCAAACCTTTCATAATTCTTGAAAACACTTCAATCGATAGGATGAACCAACCGCACTCCATCTACGGAAGAAGAAAGATTGATGCATATAGTTATGCACCTGAAAACACTCGGAACCTGAGTAAACGTTTAACACGTATCTGTGCTAACTCCTTGACGTTGTTATTACCGAAAGTAACTTTACAATCTCTCTTCAAATTAGCAAATTTTGTCACAGCTTCAACAAATCAACTTCAACTTCCATTCGAATTAGCCTTATTATAACCTCGATATATAAGTTTGCCTGTCGTCATCGTTACCGGAGAACCGTTTATATTTCACCACATTAGCAGTAAAATTACCAGCAATTTCAATGAATTTGGACTTTCCGAAAAAAATCATTATATTCATTGAAACCCCATCTTGTATTCATCTATACCCTGTAACAATAATTGCCATACCAATTACCGGGAATCAGCAATCAGTATTTCGAATCTCGTAGCATTTTTACATCAATAGTTATATGTATACATATAACAATTATCTCCTAGAATTACGATCTTCAATTCTGAAAATTTTGAAAAGGCACTCAGTTTACGAATCGATACTCTGAATGTTGAAAACGCTTAATGAAGCAGCAGAAACTGTAGACAACCGTAAATGAATTTAGTCGTCGGAAGTTTGATGATAAGGAATAATATGTTGGAAAAGCTCAGAAACGTTGGAACTGGAAAACGGATAGAGTGAACCATGAAGGGACCAAGGACAAATACAAGGACCATACCCTATATTCAAAGAATCCAGATAATTCTGGATCCGTCATGTTAAAAATCTTGCGAAAAATCTTTCTCCATCAACCATCGAACTTAGAAATTCCAAAATATCATCATCAATATCTTCGATATTTCTGAGGATATTTTCATAAATATTCTCGTCCGAAATTTATATACCTCTTCGTGCTTCCTGTGTATCATTATATTGGAAACATTCAATAGAAAATTTCGTACCGAAAAGCAGATTATGCGAAACTATGAAGAAAGTCGTGGACAAATCACAAAGAATAAGTTTGACTTCAAAGAATCTAAATGATTCAATGTCTGCTGAAGTCTTTAGCGAATATCTTGCTCGTTACTCTAAACCCTTGCAGACAATAGTCTCCATCATTCTCTGATCTTAGATATTCAAAGATATTATCGTATCTTTCATTATAAATATCCTCCATATTTCTGAAGATATTTCATAACTATTCTTATCTGAAATCATTAAACTCATTGTGCCATCAGTGTTACATCATATAGAAACTGTTAGTTTCTATATTCTGTAAACTTTCGAGCTTAAAATATGAATGCTATTGAAGTAATGTTGGGAACTGATGCAGAGTTAATATAATATAATGACACTTGATCAACGTGATTATATTACAGTAAGTCATGCTGAGTTTCTAATGGAACATGATGATTCACAGATCATAACGTCATCATGTGCCATGTTACACGACTCTTACGTTCTGTCTAATCTATAAAAATATCAAGAATATATTTTTCTTGATAGTCCTATTTTTCCTTAAATTCTGGTAATTTGACAAGTCAAATTGTGCTATTACCATTTCTTTCTTTGGACATTAACGATGTTCATACTGAAACTTATATCTACAAATTTTGGACCATTACATACGGTACTTAATCGCAAGAAGAGGAAACGAAAGAATGAATCTCCGAAATAGAAATGGGGGTATAAATCGCAGCAAATAGGAGATAGCATTAATTGTGGATGACAATGACTATAGAAGACAGAAGCAGGGACTTTGAAATATAAGGGAAGATATAAAGTCCGATAACAACACATAACTTACAAACCATTATATCAATGTTTATCGCAACATAAAGACACGGGAGAATTAAAAACACTATAACCCCAAGGGCGAAGTAGAAGAAACAGATTCCTCCAGTGGAAGTTGGAAAAAGAGAATGATGGTTGCGATAGTCAGAGTAAGGACAAGGATCAGAACTGGATTAAGCAATTTCACAATCTTTTAAATTTGGAAATTGGGTATAGGAATGGTAAAAGTAATGGAACGGAAGAAGATAATTTATAGTGAAATATCTGATAAAGAAATCAAGGCAAATCTCTGCATTTAATTAGAGAGATCCTAATTTCCTGAATCACTGAAGAATCAAATCTTATAGATTTCGAAGATTTTCTCTAAATCCCTTTAATTCCGAAATTCAACCAAGACAACGTCAAAAGTCAAGACGTACTTTTTTTTCTAAATTCAATCGTGACTACGTCAAAAGTTAAGACGAAACTTCTCACTATTTTGTGATAGGTTCACCCGTACTCTTCGAGTAATCGAATTATCTTATCCATATTACTCAATAGTAATAAAACTCTATTTATCAGTTCATATTCGTCAGGAAAACATTCTAATTGTTAACCCTGACGACCACACTCAAATTTCGGGACGAAATTTCTTTAACGGGTAGGTACTGTGATGACCCGGGAATTTCCGACCAAATTTAAACTTAATCTTTATATGTTTCCGACACGATAAGCAAAGTCTGTAATGTTGAGTCACAAAAATTTTGAACTGTTTCATATATTCATTTGACCTTTGACTATTCCCGATGATTCACGAACCATTAATTGTAAATAGATATGTGTGTATGGATATATAAATAATAATTTGAAATATTAATTGAAATAATATATGAGTTAATTGTTGGAAATAAATATGTAAAATAATATACGATATAATGAAAAATATTATTACCAATGTATATATATATATGTATATAAATATGTATATAAATACTACTTGTAAATATATAAAATAATATTAACTCTATTTGTTTAAAAATATATTTAGAAGCTAATTAATAAATTTCAACACTTTTCATATTTTACCCAGAATCGAGTGGGGCAGTTGATGTATTTTTTATTTAATAGTTAATGACTGAATTTTTATACCATAATGACCGAAATAAATAAAGTTGATTAATATAAAATTTTGAAATTTTTCCGAAGACTTTTATTCGTCACTAAATTATCAACGGTGTACGAAATACTATTCGAATTAAAACTATCGGTATGAAAGTTACAAATATTAGGCTGCTTTTCTATTTGACATAGTATTAAGTAAATTATTTCACTAAGTAAATTATTTCACGCGTTTGAGTTATCAATATTAAATCACTGTGCTTAATTGGGATTTACACTCGATTTCTATTTCAATGATTATCAACTTTGTGTTTAAAATATATTATATATAGATATAGATTGATGATACAGATACATGGAAAATAAGAAGTTCTTTATCTTTATCCATCACCCTCATCTTCCTCATAACCAAACCACAAACCAAACTATCGAACTTGCTGAGGTTTCTTGTTTCGGATCCTGTTCAAACCAGTACACATCACTTTTGTTGCTTTGATAACCCATCGATCACCTTGATAAATTAATAACTACTCGATTGACCACCAACTCAAACTACCATCTTCGTATATTCTCTACTCATTTTCATCGAGCATTAAACAACCATCTAAACCATACACCATCTCGTTTATTGTTATGATATCAACAAACTTGCTCACTTGTTCCTCTCAAAACCCACGACAAAACCAAACACACCTGCACTGTTTTCGCCATTTTCTAGTCGATCCATAACAAACCCAAAAACTTTAACCCCACCACCTAAAAACTTCAAACCCAAGACATCACCATAAATTACCAATATTCATCATCTTTGGCCTTCACCATGGTTAGCTGTTCAAAAACTCGTGTAATATTTTTTTCTTTACTTCTATTATATACTTTGTATAACGTATTACTTGTAACCATGATTTCCATCTGGTAACTACTAAATCCATAAACCATATTCAAACACTTCACATCTACTTCATGTCTGTTGTAACCCGACACCAAGAACACCATTTTGGTCAACTTTTTGTTACTACTTCATCCTGTTTTATAGTCTCAACCACCATCACTATCATCACATATGATCACCCTAACTCACCACCCTCACGTAGTCAATTATCAATCACCATAATAATTCATTGTATTCGATGTGTAACAACCCGAACCATTATCATTTGTTACTGCTTGTGGTCTCGTTCAATCAACTCCAACCACCATAAATAACCAACTTGATTCCACAACCATAACACCACGACACACATATCACCACCTTGAAACCGCCACCTTTCCTCTCTCCGTCTCTCTCAACATAATTCGCGAATCCACCTTCTTCTTTTTCTGTTTCAATTGAAAACAATCGAAGCAACACTACAACCATCAAATTGCTACCGTTTTGAGTTCGTGTCCAGTTTACAACAAATTCGAACCTTTTGTCGTTTATAATAAAGAACAAGAACCCGGATATATATTTGTTACTATACTATCTTTGTTTTCATCAACACCCATTTATATTAATTTATTAACTGAATTTAGCGGTTCCACTTTTGCTTTTTGCCCGACAAATTATTGCCAAGCAAAACCCTACCACTTCCACTTGTTGATTAATAATGGTTTATATGGAAATAAAGGTGAGGGATGTTGAACACGTGAATGGTAAAGATAAACCGAATATTTTTTTCTTTTTTGTCGACTCCTGCTTGTTTACAATAGAACTGAACCCCACTGAATTGCTAACGGGCTAAGCTCTTTTTTTTATTTTTATTTTGATAACGGGTGAGAAAACAAATATATATACTTGGGCCGAATTTTAGATATTTGATGGACTGCCATGCTTTGGTTGGGCTGTGTCCAAATTTTGTTGGGCCGAGAAACGGGTTATATTGATTTACGTGGAGATTAAAACCGAATGATAGCAGATGGAGTGATGGTTAGGGTGTCAAGTTGCTGAGCGAGAGGTTGCGGGTTCGAGCCCCGTCTTGGGCAATTCATTTTAGAAAAGTTTCTTAAGGGGTATACACTCTTATTTTATTGTTATTATTATCATTAATAATTAGTATTATGATTATTATGATAATTGTTAATACTCTAAATATTTAGAAGTATTGTTATCGTAAATCAAATTAAGAATATTATCATTATCATTATTATTAGTACATGTATGATAAATCATAAATAGGATTATTATTATTATTATTATTATTATTATTATTATTATTATTATTATTATTATTATTATTATTATTATTATTATTATTATTATTATTATTATTATTATTATTATTATTATTATTATTATGTATTAAGTATTATTATCAAAAATATTAATTTCTTTAACATTATTAATAAACTTTCCGTTTTACTTAATATTACTATTTTCATATTAACAATATTATTATCATAATAACTATTATTATTTTTATTGTAAAACAAAACAACTTTTAGTTATTATTATTATCAATATTATTTTACCAAATAGTTATTAGTTATGTAAAACTATATTTACTACACCTAACATAACCATATTAATACCTTTTTATAATGAGTATTAATAAATATAATTATTAAAATTATTAAAGAAAAATCCAATTAAAATAACAATTAAATCATTAATGATATATAAATTTGTTCGATTACCATTGTATGTGTTAATATATATATATATATATATATATATATATATATATATATATATATATATATATATATATATATATATATATATATATATATATATATATATAAATGATATAGGTTCGTGAATCCGAGGCCAACCCTACAATTGTTAAATGTCGTCATATGTATTTTTACTACAAAATACATTAGGTGAGTTTCATTTGCTCCCTTTTTAAATGCTTTTGCAATACACATTTTTGGGACTGAGAATACATGCGCTGTTTTTTTATAACTATTTTACGAAATAGATACAAGTAATCGAAACTACATTCTATGGTTGGATTATCTAATCGAATATGCCCTTTTTATTAAGTCTGGTAATCTAAGAATTAGGGAACAGACACCCTAATTGACGCGAACTCTAAAGATAGATCTATCGGGCCCAACAAGCCCCATCCAAAGTACCGGATGCTTTAGTACTTCGAAATTTATATCATGTCCGAAGGAGGATCCCGGAATGATGGGGATATTCTTATATGTATATTGTGAATGTCGGTTACCAGGTGTTCAATCCATATGAATGATATTTTTGTCTCTATGCATGGGACGTATGTTTAGGAGAAATGGAAATATGAAATCTTGTGATCTATTAAAATTATGAAATGATTATTTATGTTAAACTAATGAACTCACCAACCTTTTGGTTGACACTTGAAAGCATGTTTATTCTCAGGTATGAAAGAAATCTTCCGCTGTACATTTGCTCATTCTATAAATATTACTTGGAGTCATTCATGGCATATTTCAAAAGACGTTGCATTCGAGTTGTCGAGATCATCAGGATTATTATTAAGTCAATTTCAGTTGGTTATATTATGAAATGGTATGCATGCCGTCAACTTTCAATGTAATGAAAGATTGTCTTTTCAAAAACGAATGCAATGTTTGTAAAATGTATCATATAGAGGTCAAGTACCTCGCGATGTAATCAACTGTTATGAATCGTTTATAATTGATATGGACTTCGTCCGGATGGATTAGGACGGGTCCTTTCACATTAGTGAGTCTGGACCGACCCGAGTAGGATTCACTAATAGGACTAATCTACAACTTGCTAGTTTACTTGTTTCTGCGGAATTTGTTGCATGCTGCTGCTTACTTTTACTGCTATATGCCATAAGCTACAACATGACTTCACTACTGCATGCTATTATCTGTTTTCGATTGCATGATACTTTCTGTTATTGCCATGCTACTTACTGTTACACATGATCTAGACTGTCATAGTTACTTTGCCTAATACGTGCTTGCTTTATGACTTACTGACATGGAAAAAGTTATTTTTTCTTGTTCAGATGTCGGATATTCCACCTGTCATCATTTTGGACAGCGACTCGGACTCATCGGCCACCTCACCTACCGTTGTTGCTGACTCGATCCCGTCATCTACACCTTCCAGTGACTCCGGCGCTTCATCCTTCGGAGCCAGTAGCCATGCACCCGGCCCAGTGATTACCTCAGACGGAGCCGAGGACCCACCGGAGATTCCAGCTCCACTTGCCCCAAGACCTCCGGAGCCACAGCACCATCCCGGTGGTGCTGTGATTCTCGCGGAACTTGGGGAAGGTCCGGTCCGTAATGAGCATAACCATTGGTGCCGGCGCCTTCCTGATGGACTTCTCGTGCCGATCAGGCCCGGCAGATACAGACAGATGATGACCGCCCGAGGAGAGCCACCCGTGCAGCCACCCCCAGCCAATCTAGACGACCCATCATCTGCCGATTCTTCATTCGATGACTCATCCTCTGACGACTCTAGTGACGAGGATTCAGATGAGGACCCTGATGATACACCTGTACAGCCACCCTCCACCCCGCCTAAGAAGCGGTAACGTTTCGATGGTACCGTCATTCCAGGGATTAATGGAGGTCAACCATTTGTTAACGCTCATGGTCAGCGTCGTAGGGTTACCGCCCGCAAGCGGCTTGTGCCGTACCCTGCTGATCCTTTTGTGCGTAAGCATTACCACTTCGCAGCCTCTACTTCTGGAGCCGGACCATCTGCACCACCAGCTCCACCAGCACCACCTGCACCATCAGCACCACCTGCTTCATCAGCCTCTCCCTCTGTCGAGGAATTGACGAGGGAAGTGGAGATCCTCTGTGCTCGGGTAACTGAGCTCGAGGACCAGATGTCCCATGTATTGGACATCCTACACCCACCATCACCTTAGGGCTTTTTTAGTAGATTTCATTATGTAATCTCATTTGTAGTTTTATGTTCTACTTATGTATTATACGAACCTATGCTGATGTATGCAACTTATTATTAATGAATGGAACTTTATGTTGTTTAATTCTTGTACAGTGTTCTATTTACGTTACTGTATGATGATTCTGTGGTATCTGAATCTATTTGCGTTACTTAATAAACATGTGATGTGTTGATTCCATGTTGGTTACCATATACTGTATTATTACTCTTTGATTACTGAATTTTGACTTGAGTCAAAATTTTTGTTTAGAACATCATGGCCAATGAAAGATCAACACCGACCGCAGCCCAAATCGAGGAAATGATCAATGAATGAGTCGCCGCAGTTTTAGCGGAAATGAACCCCCAAGCTCCACCGCCACCGGTTATCCAGCCAATTCGTAATGGGTGCACATACAAAGAGTTTCAAAGCTGCAAGCCCCACAACTTTAGTGGAACTGAGGGACCGGTTGGTCTCACTAGATGGTTTGAGAAATTAGAGTCTGTGTTTCGAGTTAGTAACTGCTCAGAGGCGAACAAAACCAAGTATGCCTCATGTACGCTGTCTGACGGCGCACTAACTTGGTGGAACACATTGGCTCAAGCAAAGGGTATTGATGAGGCATTTGCTACCCCATGGGATGAATTTAAAGGGGCCCTGATTGAGGAATATTGCCCTAGGACAGAGATCCAGAAAATGGAGATGGAGTTTATGCAGTTGAAGGTTGTAGGAAACGATCTCGATGGTTACAACCGTAGGTATCTGAAATTAGCCCTAATGTGTCCTACCATGGTTACCCCGGAGTTTAAGCATATGGAAAGGTACTTGTGGGGACTTCCTAAGTCCATTAAGAGAAATGTCACCTCGTTTAAGCCGCCTAATGTCCCGGAAGCAATGTGCATGGCGCATACCTTAATGAACCAAATTATCATCGATGAACCGGAGAAGGCTAAGTCTGAAGCGGGTAGTAGTGAAAAGTGCAAGTGGGACAACAACAACAAAGGGGGAGCCTATGATCAAAACCCGACGAAGCGACATGAGGGTTTTAAGGGAAACAACAACGGTGGAAATCCCAGTCTGAATACCAACTCGAACCCCAACTACAAGGGCAGTCTGCCACAGTGTAAGAGGTACTACAAGCACCATACTGGGTACTGTAACGTTGTTTGTGAAAAGTGCAAAAAGACCGGGCATATTGGCAGGGACTGCAAGATCACCACCATGACTGGGAAGCCGAACCCCAATGGACCGAGAAAGTGTTACGAATGAGGACAGACGGGCCACTTCAGAAATGAGTGTCCCAACAAGCGAAAGGACGGCGGACCACCACGTGGCAGAGCATTCAATGTAAACGCAAGGGATGCCCGCGAGAACCCCGACTTGGTGACAGGTATATTCACTATCAACAATTTATTAGCTTCTGTTCTGTTTGATACTGGTGCCGATAGAAGTTATGTATGTAGACACTTTTGCGATAAGATAAATTGGTCGTTAGTTCCTTTAAAAGAGAGTATGCTTGTTGAGGTAGCCAACGGTAAACTTGAGAAAGTGGACCAAATAGGCCGAGGAGCTATTATCAACATAGCCGGTGTGGATTTCGAGATTGACTTAATACTCATTAAGTTGGGAAGTTTTGACGTAATTGTCGGTATGGATTGGTTGACCAAAGTAAGGGCCGAAATTATCTGTGGAAATAAAGCTCTTCGTATACCACATGGATATGGTGAGCCACTGATTATTTACGGAGAGAGATGTAGCTCGAAACTGAATCTCATTAGTTGCATGAAAGCGCAAAAGATCATGAAGAAGGGACGTCTTGCTGTTCTAGCACATGTGAAAACCTTAGAAACTGAGGTGAAGAGCGTGGAGGACGTACGAATTGTGAACGAATTTTCCGATGTATTTTCTGAAGAATTGCCTGGATTACCGCCACCTAGAGTAGTAGAGTTTCAGATCGATTTAGTGCCAGGAGCTGCACCTGTAGCTCGCGCACCCTATCGACTCGCACCTTCCGAAATGCAAGAGTTGCAGAGCCAATTACAAGAACTGCTAGACTGTAGGTTTATCTAACCAAGTTTCTCGCCTTGGGGCACACCTATTTTGTTTGTAAAGAAGAAGGACGGATCTTTCCGCATGTGTATCGACTACCGTGAACTCAACAAATTGACGATCAAGAATCGGTATCCTCTTCCCCGAATTGACGATCTTTTTGACCAGTTGTAAGGATCAAGCGTTTACTCTAAGATCGATTTGTGATCCGGTTATCACCAGTTGAGGGTGAAAGAGAGTGACGTGATGAAGACTGCATTCAGAACTCGATATGGTCATTATGAGTTTCTCGTGATGCCATTCGGTTTAACCAACGCACCTGCCATGTTTATGGACCTCATGAATCGTGTCTGCAAGCCATACCTGGATAAGTTCGTTATCGTCTTCATAGATGATATTCTCATCTACTCCAAAAGCGAAGAAGAACATGAACAACATCTTTGTCTAGTGTTGGAACTCTTGAGACAAGAGCAACTTTATGCCAAATTTTCTAAGTGTGAATTTTGGTTGAAGGAAGTCCAATTTCTGGGTCATGTTGTGAGCGACCAGGGTATCAAAGTTGATCCCTCCAAGATTGAAGCTATCAGAAAGTGGGAGACCCCCACTACTCCGATGCATATTCGCCAATTTTTAGGTCTCGCCAGTTACTACCGAAGATTTATTGAAGGTTTCTCTCTGATTGTGCGTCCTTTAACCGCGATGACTCACAAAGGAAAGAAGTTCATTTGGGAACCTGAACAGGAATCAGCATTTCAAACCTTGAAAAAGAAGTTAACCACCGCACCTATCTTATCACTTCCTGAAGGCAGTGACGATTTCGTCGTTTATTGCGATGCTTCGAAAAGCGGTTTTGGTTGTGTACTGATGCAACGCACAAAGGTTATCGCTTATGCTTCCCGTCAACTGAAGATTCATGAACGAAACTACACTACTCACCATCTTGAACTTGGAGCCATTGTCTTCGCATTAAAACTGTGGAGACACTATCTTTATGGAACTAAGAGCACTATTTTCACCGATCATAAAAGCCTCCAACACATCCTCGATCAGAAGCAACTGAATATGAGACAACGTCGATGGATCAAGACACTGAACGACTATGATTGTGAACTTCGTTATCATCCTGGCAAGGCCAATGTTGTAGCTGATGCTTTGAGCCGAAAGGAGAGGATGGCACCTCTTCGTGTTCGGGCACTGAACATCACCATTCATCCAAATCTCAACAATCAGATCCGAGTAGCCCAAGATGAGGCTCTCAAGGAGGAGAATATATCTCATGAACACCTGAACATTCTCGTCTCTCGATTCTAGGTTAAGGAGACAGGACTTCGGTACTTCGCCAGAAGAATTTGGGTACCTTGTTATGGAGATCTACGAAACCTTATACTTGATGAAGCCCACAAATCTAGATATTCGATTCATCCCGGAGTGGGAAAAATGTACCACGATCTTAAGGAACAGTATTGGTGGCCGAATCTTAAGAAGGACGTTGCAACTTATGTTGGTAAGTGTTTGACTTGCTCGAAAGTTAAGGCCGAACATCAGAGGCCTTCTGGGTTACTTCAATAACCGAAAATCCCGCAATGGAAGTGGGAGAGGATAACGATGGACTTCATCACTAAGCTACCAAAGACGGTGGGCGGATACACTATCATCTAGGTTATCGTTGACCATCTCACTAAATCTGCACACTTCTTAGCCATGAAGGAGACGGATACGATGGAGAGACTTGCTTAACTATACATCAAGGAGGTTGTATCTTGTCATGGTGTACCTTTATCGATCATCTCAGATGACGATCCCCGTTTTGCTTCCGAATTTTGGCGTTCTTTGCAAGAAGCCTTGGGAACCCGTCTCGACATGAGTACTTTGTATCACCCGCAGACCGACGGACAAAGCGAATGCACGATTCAGACTTTAGAGGACATGTTGCGTGCATGTGTTATTGATTTTGGAAAGGCTTGGGAAAGGCATTTGCCACTAGCCGAATTCTCTTACAACAACAGTTATCATTCGAGTATTAATGCCGCACCTTTTGAAGCATTGTATGGCCGCAAATGCCGTTCTCCTATTTGTTGGGCCGATGTCGGCGAAAAGCAAATCACCGGACCCGAGGTAGTCCATGAAACAAAGGAGAAGATTGCTCAAATTCAAGCGAGACTTAAGACTACCCGTGATCGTCAAAAGAGTTATGCAGACCTCAAACGTAAAGACTTCGAATTCAACGTTCGATAACCGTGTTATGTTGAAAGTAGCACCTTGGAAAGGTGTGATCCGTTTTGGAAAACGTGGAAAGTTAAACCCGCGATACATTGGTCCTTTTGAAATCTTGGAACGTGTTGGACCCGTTGCTTACCGTCTGGATCTTCCAATTCAATTGAGCTCAGTTCATCCTACCTTTCATGTATTGAATTTAAAGAAGTGTCTTGCTGAATAGGAACATGTCATACCATTGGAGAAACTTACGATTGACGACAAACTCCATTTCGTGAAAGAGCCTGTTGAAATTATGGACCGTGAGGTCAAAACTTTGAAATACAAAAAGATTCTGATCGTTCGAGTACGATGGAATGCCAAACGAGGACCTGAGTTTACCTGGGAACGAGAGGATCAAATGATGCAGAAGTATCCTCACCTTTTCCTGACTCCTCCATCTACCTCAGCTTAAAATTTTGGGACGAAATTTTCTTTAACAGGTGGGTAATGTAACGACCCTGGTTTTTCCATCTTTTATTAATAAGGTTTATTATTAATGCTTGCACCTTGATGAATGTATTTTATTACATTTACTTGTTACCGTACATGACTTTGCATGTCCCGACTTGCCTTTGTGACACACGTACTTTTCACGAATAATATTTCGGATATTATTTATATTCATGATTAATTTTTATTAATCATTTTTAATTAACTAAGGTTACTAGTTAATTACTTGGGCTTTGTTTATTTAATTGTTACTTACTTACATACTTGGGCTTTATAAATGTACATGGACTTAGAAGCCCACCCTACACACTTAATGGACTAAGTTAGCCCATCTTTTATGCAAGTAATTCATTTTGATGAAACTAGATTAGTTAGTGTATTGTGGAGGCTAGTTACAAGTTTACTTACACCATTTTCTAACACCATTTTACTTTAATACCGCTTCTAGCTATCACCTTCTCCCCATGTTTGAAAGAGCAAATGATTCCTTCCTCTTTTTTTGGCACTTGGCCGTCACTTTCAATGGGAGGAGGGAGGATTAAATTTTTTTTTTTTTGTATACTTATTCACTTGTATACTTCATTCCTTACACACACATACTTACACACTTCTCTTTTTCTCTCTTTTTCTCTCAAAACTTTGTAAGTAATAAACTTATTTTCTTTCTTTTCTTTCTTTTAAATTCAAGTTCCATCATCATCATTTACTAGTTACTTGTTCTTGTTGTTGATTAATTACTTGTTCTTTTGTTATTGTTATTTACTTACTAGTTATTAAGAATCAAACTCTCTAGTTTGTTCTTCATATCATCTTGTTCATACAAGAACATAAAGAACCTAAACTTTCTAGTTATGGTTCTACACTTAATGTTTTAAAGAATGAAAGTTCATGAGTTGTAAAATCATTACTTGTATTCATGTTTGTAAACTTAAGGTTTACTTTCTTAAAGATCAAAGCCTTGGCTTGAATCTTTAAAGTATGAACAACCATGAACTTGTTACTTGTAGATTTAATTTATTTCTTCATTTTATGTACTTTAAAGTTGTGATGTTGTTATTTTGGTCAAGTGTTACTAGTTAATCTTGATCTCATTTTTCTTGAACCAAAGTTAACTTTATAAGTTCAAGAACATGGAAGTATAACTTTCTAGTTATAACTTCATATACTTTTGTTCATTGAAGCATACTTTTGTTGTAAGACATTTGATGTTGGTTAAGACATCACCTTTATTCACGAATGCAAACTTCTTTTAAGACCGCATATAGTATTTGACCTTGTAATGATCCTGTTGTTGATGATTCGTACACGATGGTTTTGTACGGGGCATCACTGTAGAGACCCGTCCTAATCCATCCGGACGAAGTCCATATCGCTTATAAACGATTCACAACAGTTGATTACATCGCGAGGTACTTGACCTCTATATGATACATTTTACAAACATTTGCATTCGTTTTTGAAAAGACAATCTTTCATTACATCGAAAGTTGACGACAGGCATACCATTTCATAATATATCTAACTATAATTGACTTATTAGTAATCTTGATAAACGCAACGACTCGAATGCAATGTCTTTTGAATTATGTCATAAAATATTCCAAGTAATATTCCAACTTCTTCTATTATGCCGGGATGATTGTTGGTTCGGACGAGCGGATGAATGAGGTTTAGAATTTTAGATAGAATATAATCATGGCAAGATATTCGGGAAATGAGGGTGAAAATGGTGTTTCGGAGTAGTTCACTGGTAAGTGCTTCGGGTTCTTCATCAAGAGGTAAATTCGATTGGTGAAAAGGATCGCCTTCTTCGCGTCTCCATTGATTAAGTCGACTACGAACCCATCAGATGAATTGGGGGTGGCTGATTGATGGATTCATTCTGATGACACCGCTTTCGGAGTTCGAGTGGAAATCCATATCGGAATAGTTGTCGGAATAACTATCAGAATAGCTATCGAAATCTGAGGGACTCGAACTGGGTGAGGGATTCATCTCGTACGATCAGATGAAGTATTTTCGATAAAAAATAGATTATAGGATGTAGATTAGTACCCTGCAATACATAATTTACATATGCATATATAATACTAAAATCCCATAAGTTACGGAGGAATCTACGGAAAATGACAGGCAAAGTTTACAATAACAGATACGCTAAGATATGAATTAGCAGATATGCTAAGATATGAATTTTTTTCTATACACTAATCATGCAATCAATGAAATAAGATGTGTCTAGACTAAGGATGATGTAATGACCCAAAAATTTGCGACTAAATTTAAACTTAATCTTTAAAGGATTAATGATTTCGACACGATAAACAAAGTCTGTAAAACTGAATCTCAAAATTTTTGAACTATTCAAGTACCCTTCGATTTTCTCAACGATTCGCGAACAATTATATGTAAATAGATACATATATATACTATAACTTGAAAACGTAACAAAGTTTTAATTGCATAATACCGTACATTAAACTTATTGGTTTATATATCTAATTAAATATATATGATTTCAAGTTATTTAGTAAACGATAGTAACATTCGATTATTGATTTGATTGATATTTAGATAAGTTAACTAAAACGTTTAAGATGAACCAGTAAAACACTAATTTGATAAAGTATTTTCAAATTGCTACAGTACCCAAAATGCTACAGTGTTTTCGAAAATCACTATTTGCTACAGTAAAATTTACTTTGCTACAGTGAATTGATCAACGTGATTATATTACAGTAAGTCATGCTGAGTTTCTAATGGAACTTGATAAAGGTTCACATATCACACCCTCATCATGAACCATGTTACATAACTCTTTTATTCTATTTAAACTCTAAACATATCAAGAAAATATTTTTCTTGATGATTCGGTCTTTTCCGAATATTCTGGTAATTTGACAAATCAAGATCGTGCCATTACGATTACCTTCTTAGAACATTAACTATGTTCATCCAAAACTCCATACCTACGAATTCTGGACCATTATTCGCTTGACTTGAGGTCGGGAAGAGAAAACAAAAACCTGGAACTTCGGAATATGAACAGGAGTATACATCACAGCAAACAAGAAAGATCATAAACCATGTATGTCTATGCGAATAGCAAGATAAAGACACGGGAGAATGATAAATACAACAATCCCTAGAGCATAATAGAAATAAACAGATTCTTCTGGTGGGAGCTGGAAAAGAAGGATGATTGTGGCAAACGTCAATATTAGGTCAAGAACCAGAACTGGATTGAGCATTTTCACAATCTTTTGAATGTATTAATTGGGGAAGAAAGTAGGGATGGTGAAAATAATGAGACGGAAGAGGTCAATTTATAGCGAAATATCAGACATAGCAATCGAGGCAGATTACACATTTAATCAAAGAAAATCCTAATTTCCGCAAATTCCTAAGAATAAAAATCTTATTTAGATTATGAAGATTTTCTATTCCCTAAATTCCGGAAATCAACTCTGACTACGTCAAACGATAAGACGAAGCTTTAATTACCTCATTTCACTATTTTGTGATAACTTCACTCATACTATCCGTGTAATCGAATTGTTTTATCCATATTTACACATAGGTGAAAAACTTGTTATTTATTTAACTCACGCTATTCATAAACGAAACTCGACTAATTTAAGGTATACAAAACATTTCATTCTATTATATCCTTTTGATGAGGATTTTATGAACAAACGAATTCATGATGAGAATTCAAACTATATCATATTCTTTGATACAAGAATATCCTGATCTACGTTATTAAACTTTCATTCACCAAATTTCGGGACGAAATTTCTTTAACGGGTAGGTACTGTAATGACCCGAAAATTTGCGACTAAATTTAAACTTAATCTTTAAAGGATTAATGATTTCGACACGATAAACAAAGTCTGTAAAACTGAATCTCAAAATTTTTGAACTATTCAAGTACCCTTCGATTTTCTCAACGATTCGCGAACAATTATATGTAAATAGATACATATATATACTATAACTTGAAAACGTAACAAAGTTTTAATTGCATAATACCGTACATTAAACTTATTGGTTTATATATCTAATTAAATATATATGATTTCAAGTTATTTAGTAAACGATAGTAACATTCGATTATTGATTTGATTGATATTTAGATAAGTTAACTAAAACGTTTAAGATGAACCAGTAAAACACTAATTTGATAAAGTATTTTCAAATTGCTACAGTACTCAAAATGCTACAGTGTTTTCGAAAATCACTATTTGCTACAGTAAAATTTACTTTGCTACAGTGAATTGATCAACGTGATTATATTACAGTAAGTCATGCTGAGTTTCTAATGGAACTTGATAAAGGTTCACATATCACACCCTCATCATGAACCATGTTACATAACTCTTTTATTCTATTTAAACTCTAAACATATCAAGAAAATATTTTTCTTGATGATTCGGTCTTTTCCGAATATTCTGGTAATTTGACAAATCAAGATCGTGCCATTACGATTACCTTCTTAGAACATTAACTATGTTCATCCAAAACTCCATACCTACGAATTCTGGACC
The DNA here is from genome assembly GCF_046630445.1 of Rutidosis leptorrhynchoides. Lineage (NCBI taxonomy): Eukaryota > Viridiplantae > Streptophyta > Magnoliopsida > Asterales > Asteraceae > Rutidosis > Rutidosis leptorrhynchoides. The sequence continues at coordinate 240,920,197 of NC_092341.1, forward strand.
ATTATTCGCTTGACTTGAGGTCGGGAAGAGAAAACAAAAACCTGGAACTTCGGAATATGAACAGGAGTATACATCACAGCAAACAAGAAAGATCATAAACCATGTATGTCTATGCGAATAGCAAGATAAAGACACGGGAGAATGATAAATACAACAATCCCTAGAGCATAATAGAAATAAACAGATTCTTCTGGTGGGAGCTGGAAAAGAAGGATGATTGTGGCAAACGTCAATATTAGGTCAAGAACCAGAACTGGATTGAGCATTTTCACAATCTTTTGAATGTATTAATTGGGGAAGAAAGTAGGGATGGTGAAAATAATGAGACGGAAGAGGTCAATTTATAGCGAAATATCAGACATAGCAATCGAGGCAGATTACACATTTAATCAAAGAAAATCCTAATTTCCGCAAATTCCGAAGAATAAAAATCTTATTTAGATTATGAAGATTTTCTATTCCCTAAATTCCGGAAATCAACTCTGACTACGTCAAACGATAAGACGAAGCTTTAATTACCTCATTTCACTATTTTGTGATAACTTCACTCATACTATCCGTGTAATCGAATTGTTTTATCCATATTTACACATAGGTGAAAAACTTGTTATTTATTTAACTCACGCTATTCATAAACGAAACTCGACTAATTTAAGGTATACAAAACATTTCATTCTATTATATCCTTTTGATGAGGATTTTATGAACAAACGAATTCATGATGAGAATTCAAACTATATCATATTCTTTGATACAAGAATATCCTGATCTACATTATTAAACTTTCATTCACCAAATTTCGGGACGAAATTTCTTTAACGGGTAGGTACTGTAATGACCCGAAAATTTGCGACTAAATTTAAACTTAATCTTTAAAGGATTAATGATTTCGACACGATAAACAAAGTCTGTAAAACTGAATCTCAAAATTTTTGAACTATTCAAGTACCCTTCGATTTTCTCAACGATTCGCGAACAATTATATGTAAATAGATACATATATATACTATAACTTGAAAACGTAACAAAGTTTTAATTGCATAATACCGTACATTAAACTTATTGGTTTATATATCTAATTAAATATATATGATTTCAAGTTATTTAGTAAACGATAGTAACATTCGATTATTGATTTGATTGATATTTAGATAAGTTAACTGAAACGTTTAAGATGAACCAGTAAAACACTAATTTGATAAAGTATTTTCAAATTGCTACAGTACCCAAAATGCTACAGTGTTTTCGAAAATCACTATTTGCTACAGTAAAATTTACTTTGCTACAGTGAATTGCTACAGTAAAAATTGCTACAGTAAAACACTATTTTAAAAATGTATTTTAACAAATAGTGAGACGATGATTTATAGAAGTAAATGACCAAAATACTCGAAAGTTTAAGATATACTTTGAGTGGTATAGTTTAGGAATAATTTAAGGCTATATTTTAACAAAGGTACGAGTCACGAAATGTAAAATGCAAGTTTTCTCAGCGTACGAAAGGACATTCGAGAAACCGGAACCGGGACATAAGTCAAGTAACAACGTACGACTTATCGGAACAAAAGTTACAAGTCAACTATGCATGTGAATTTAATATAATATATAATTAATTATTTAAATTATATATATTATATATTTATTTATTCATGTCGACAAACAAAAAACAAAATAAATGTGAGTTGTAATTGGAGGCCATGCGATCGCATGACCATATAGAAGAAACCCCATGCGATCGCATGGGGATAGATTTCAGCTCTGATTGCTATAAATTGCTCGTTTTGCTCGATGATAATCACACACAAACACACACACACAGATATTTATTTTTACTCCGTATTTATTTATTTTATTATTATTATTATTATTATTATTATTATTATTATTATTATTATTATTATTATTATTATTATTAATAAGATTATTATTAATCTTATTATTTTTATTATTAGTATTATTATTTTTGCGATACAAAAATAAAAAATGTACCTAAAATATTACGACGGAGTGCTGTCCAAGTAACTTTCAAAATGGTTTCCAAGCGAGCTAGAGCTAAGGAAATTATGGGTTATTGCCAAGGAAATTATGGGTAATGTTCGGGGGTATTTTTGTGAATCAAACCTCGTGTTTATCATCTCCGATGCGTCTACGTGCTTTCCTACAATATTGTATATCAATATTAAACAGTGAGTTTCATAAGATCCCTTTTACTCTCTACATTTTTGGGCTGAGAATACATGCAAATGCTTTATTAACCGATATACAATATTTATATGTGTGAGTTTCATTGATCCCTTTTTAATTGCTTTTACAATATATATTTTTGGGCTGAGAATACATGCACTTTATTTTAAACTCAATGGATACAAGTACATACTAAATTCTACACTGAGTTTGAACCGAAAATGCCTTAGCTTTGGTAACTGTTAACTGCCAGTTATAAGAACTGGTGGGCGCGAGTAGTAGTATATGGATCCATAGGGCTTGATATCCCCGTCCGAGCTAGAGCACTAGCCTTTTAACGGACGTATGCTATTTGAGAAGCGTACACGTTGGTTTGCGTGTATTATTAAGATGATTATACAAAGGGTACAAATTATATAAGCATTAAAGTTTAGTTACCAGGGTGCTCAATTTTGTAGAACCGATTGATAAACGTTTCGGATGAAACAACTGAAATCTTGTGATCCACATTTTATGTAAAACCTATTGATAAACGTTTTGAATAAAACAACTGAACTTTTGTAATCCACATTGATATACGGATTATGTGTAATATTAAAACTATGAACTCACCAACCTTTGTGTTGACACTTGTTAGCATGTTTATTCTCAGGATTCTAGAAGTCTTCCGCTGTTTGCTTATACGTGATACAAGATATGTGCTTGGAGTCATACATGCTATATACAAGAAACTTGCATTCACCAAACCATTACCATGTATCTTATTTTGACTGTATTGTCAACAGATGTATTATTGTAAACCATTTAAATGGTGATTGTCTATACGTAGAAATCATCAGATGTTAAAAACCTGGAATTTAAATATTCATTTATGAAATACCTTTTCAAACGAATACAATGTTACAAAATGTATCACATAGAGGTCAAATACCTCGCAATGAAATCAATGAATGACGTGTTCGTCCATATGGATTTGGAGCGATCGTCACAGATGATAAGAAAGTGATTCTCTAAGAATGATAAGCAGGTAATTTTCGACACGAAATGATAAGCAAAACTTTTGACATGCAGACACGGTCGAAGTCCAGACTCACTAATGCATCCTAACGACTTCTCAGTCAGACACACTAATGCAGACCTAGTTCGCTAAGACCACCGCTCTGATACCAACTGTAGAGACCCGTCCTAATCCATCCGGACGAAGTCCATATCGCTTATAAACGATTCACAATAGTTGATTACATCGCGAGGTACTTGACCTCTATATGATACATCTTACAAACATTTGCATTCGTTTTTGAAAAGACAATCTTTCATTAAATCAAAAGTTGACGACATGCATACCATTTCATAATATATCTAACTATAATTGACTTATTAGTAATCTTTATGAACGCAACGACTCGAATGCAACGTCTTTTTAATTATGTCATAAAATATTCCAAGTAATATCTTTAAAATGAGCAAATGCACAGCGGAAGATTTCTTTCGTACCTGAGAATAAACATGCTTTCAAGTGTTAACCAAAAGGTTGGTGAGTTCATTAGTTTAACATAAATAATCATTTCCATCATTTTAATAGACCACAAGATATTCATTTTAAGTTCTCATAAATGTACGTCCCATGCATAGAGACAAAAATATCATTCATATGGATTGAACACCTGGTAATCGACATACACAATATGCATATAAGAATATCCCCATCATTCCGGGATCCTCCTTCGGACATGATATAAATTTTGAAGTACTAAAGCATTCGGTACTTTGGATGGGGCTTGTTGGGCCCGATAGATCTATCTTTAGGATTCGCGTCAATTAGGGTGCCTGTTCCCTAATTCTTAGATTACCAGACTAAAAAGGGGCATATTCGATTTCGATAATCCAACCATAGAATGTAGTCTCGATTACTTGTGTCTATTTCGTAAAACATTTATAAAAGCAGCGCATGTATTCTCAGTCCCAAAAATATATATTGCAAAAGCATTTAAAAAGGGAGCAAATGAAACTCACAATACTGTATTTTGTAGTAAAAATACATATGACGACATTGAACAATGCAGGGTTGGCCTTTGATTCATGAACCTATATTGTTCATATATATATTAGAACACATACACATAGTCGAACAATTTCATATATTGTAATTTTATATATATTATATATTTAATTTATATATATATATATATTTGAAAATGATTATAATTTGTATAGTTTTATATCTGTATATTCTTAAAATACTTAATTGAATTCGTTTAACTAAAAGCTGTGAAGGGTAATTGTAACTGTTAATTGATAATTTAAGTCGACTAGTATCACGTTCACTGAATGTGATTGAGTTTGATAACAATTATTGGTCGATAGAATTCAAAGCAGGTACATAATATAAATAAAAAAAAATACAAAAGGGGAAGTTGATTGATAACAGATTGCACGATCGTTTGGCATTTGTGAGACAGATACAAAAATCGTTTATAGTATGATAAGGATGTGAAATAGATTTTGGGTTTATTCAGTTGTATATATATACTTTATATTTTATTTATTTGATATTTATTATTAATAATAATACATAAAATTTCTATTATAATTATCTTTGTAATAACATTTATAATATAAATACTGGTTTTTAATGTATATCTGCATATATATATTCGTATATATATATATATATATATATATATATATATATATATATATATATATATATATATATATATACATATATACATATATATATATCTAATTATAATTTGTATCTTTATTTGTATATTATTTATATTTATAATTATAATTAATCATATTAATTATTACTAATGATAATAATATTAATAGGAATGAATGAGTAATAATAATAATAATAATAATAACAATGATAATGTTTTTAATAAGTTTTGTAATAACTAATGATACTAATAATAACAAAAGTGATAATATCAATATTATTAGTGATAATAATAAATGGTATTATTTTCTAACTATAATTGTAATGATTTTAAAATAATAACATTAATATCATAAATTACATGTATTTGATTTTATATCTATAATAATTAATAATAATATTCATAATTATGATGTTAATATTAATACTAATATTTATTTTAATGAAAGTAATAGTAACATTATTAATAAAATGACTATATTTTAATCTTGTAATTACTTTTAATATATTAATATTATAATTTATAAATTATGTAATACTTATCTTATATAATAACATATTTGAATATATATCACTTATATATTATATATATATATATATATATTTCAATATAGTAATTTATTAATAGATATCATATATACAAATTCATTTTAAATTGTAGTTATTTATTTTGTATCTTATTTTTCATACTCATCTCTAATGTTTATATTATATTTTATGAATTTTAAATTATTATACATACTTACATTTATATATATACATATATATACATATTTAATTACAATTAATTGTTCGTGAATCGTCAGAAATTGTCAAGGTCAAATGCATTCATGAAATACAGTTCAAACATTTTGAGACTCAACTTAACAGACTTTGCTTATCGTGTTGCAATCATATAAAGATCAAGTTTAAATTTGGTCAAAAATTCCCGGGTCGTCACAGTACCTACCCGTTAAAGAAATTTCATCCCGAAATTTGTGTGGGGTGGTCATGGTTAACAATAAATATGTTTTCATGACGAATATGAGTTGGTAAATTGAGTTTTATCATCATTGAGTAATATGGATAAAAATAATTCGATTATTCGAAGAGTACGAATAAAGCTATCACCAAAGATTGAAATAGGAAAGTAAAGATTCATCTTAACTTTTGACAGAGTCAGGGTTGAATTCCGGAATTCAAGTGATTTAAAGAAAATCTTCGAAATCTAAAAGATTTGATTCTTTGGCGAGTAAGGAAATTAAGATCTCTATAATTAAATATGGTGATCTGCCTCGATTACTCTGTCTGATATTTCCATTATAAATTAAACTCCCCCGTTCCAATATTCTCACCATTCCTATACTTTCCTTCTTAGTTCATACATCCAAAAGATTGTGAAAATGCTTAGTCCAGTTCTAATCCCTAATATTTTCCTAATTATCATTTCTGTCATCCTTCTTTTCAATCTTCCACCAGAAAAATCTGTTTACTTCTACTATTACCTTGGGGTGATACTATTCTTAATTATACCGTGTCATTATATTGCTATTCGTATTAATATCCGCGGTTTGTAAACTCCGGGTTGTTATTGGGCTTAATATTTTCTCTTAAATTTGGAGCTCTTTGCCTTTTTATTATCCTCCTGACCTCTAGTAAAGCGAATAACGGTCCAGAATTCATAAGTATGGAATTTCAGATAAACATCATGTTTTAAATAAGAAAGAATGTATTAGCACGATTTGATTTGTTAAATTACCAAAATCACCGAGAATAGAACTATCAAGAATATACTTTCTTGGTATGTTCAGAAGTTAAACAAAATGAAAGAGTTATGTAACATGGCACATGATGACGTTATGATCTGTGAATCATCATGTTCCATTAGAAACTCAGCATGACTTACTATAATATAATCACGTTGATCAAGTGTCATTATATTATACTAACTCATGCATCAATTTCCCAACATTACTTCAATAACATTCATATTTTAAGCTCGAAAGTTTACAGAATATAGAAACTAACAGTTTCTATATGATGTAACACTGATAGCACGAAGAGATTAATGATTTCTGATAAGAATAGTTATAAAAATATATTCAGAAACATCGAGGATATTTATAATGAAAGATACGATAATATCTCGGAATATCTAAGATCAGAGGATGATAGAAACTATTGTCCGCAAGGGTTTAGAGTAAAGAGCAAGATATTCGCTAAAGAATTTAGCAGGCATGAAATCATTTGGATTCTTTGAAGTCAAACTTATTCTTTGTGATTTGTCCACGGCTTCCTTCATAGTTTTGCATAGTCCGCTTTTCGGTACTAAATTTGTCTATTGAATGTTTCCAATATTCCATTCTTTATCATCAAACTTTTGGTTGTTAAGGTCGTTTACAGTTGTCTACGGCTTCTGCTGCTGCATTAAGCTTTTCCAACATTCAGAGTATTGATTTGTAGACTGAGTGCTTTTCAGAATTTCAGAAGGAAAGACCATAATTCTAAGAGATAAATGTTATATGTATACATATAACTATTGCTGTAAACATGCTGCGAGATTTCAAAATACAGATTGCTGATTCCTGAAAATTGGTATGGCAGTACTCGTTACAAGATGCGGATGAGTACATGATAGGGTTTCATTGGATAAATATAGTGATTTATCGGAGAGATTTAAGCCACGGAGTGACGAGGTTACTGATACGTCTGTGGTTATAAACGTGGATTATAAAAGGTTCCCCGGTAATAATAAAAGAGTTCGCATATATATCAAAGTTATAATAAAGTTGTTTCGAATGAAAAGTCGAAGTTGTCTTGCTGGAGCAGTGACAAAATTGGCTATTTTGAAAAAGAACTGCAGAATTATTTTGGGTAATAATAACACCAAAGGAATTAGCACAGGTACCTGTTAAACGTTTACTCAATTTTCGAGAGTTTTTCAGGTGTATAACTATATGCATAAATCTTTCCTTCTGTAGATGAAGTGTCGTTGGTTCATCCTCTCGATTAAGGTGTTTTCAAGAATCATGAAAGGTTTGAACGCAGAATGTAATCGTGAAGATACAAATGAGGTTTAAGACGAAATCAAGTGGCAAACTTGAAGAATTGTTTAGTTTCATATGTTATAATCAATATTTTAATTCATTTAATTATCTAATGTTATTAGTCCACAGTCAATAGTCCACAGTTGACAGTCCAATAATTCATATATAGTTTAATATATAATATTCGAATCAATTAATACGTGTCGTAACCCGTACACGTCTCAGACTCGATCACAACTCAAACTATATATATTATTGTAGAATCAACCTCAACCCTGTATAGAGAACTCGATCATTACTGCATATAGAGTGTCTATTGTTATTCCAAATAATATATATAGATGCGTCGATATGATATGTCAAAACCTTGTATACGTGTCCCGATATTTAAAATGCGTAAAATAAATAACAGAAATTAAATGACGATAAATAAAGTGCGTAAAGTAAATAACAGAAATTAATTGACGATAAATAAAATTGCGATAATTAAATTGCTATAAATAAACTGCGATAAATAAAATGTAATAAGGAATTAACAGTTAGCTAGGAACAGTTAGCTAGGATTTTGTTAGCGTGGTTTCTTAACAAAATTTCTCATAGTTAATTTGTTTGTTTCTAACAAATTTTATTTTGTCCAATGTTTTTCTTCATTATGCCACTTGTTGGATTCTGATAGATCAAAATCCAAATATGAAATTGAATGAAAATGGTTATTCTGCGGTGAACGGATACGTATATCGGTGGTTGTAAATAGAATAGTAAATGACTGTTGAATCAGATTCGAAGAATGTACAATGTAACTTATTAATATGAAATCTAAATATTCCTCGGGTATTACCTACCCGTTAAAATATTTTCACCATTAACAGTTTGTACGAAAGAATTTTTAATTACAACCTTTATGAAAATATACTTACATATATATTTTCTTCAGATGTAATCATGGATTTAATGAGTCAATGTGATATTAAACTCATATGGTTTACCGTTAGAACTAGAATACATAATCTCTAAAATATTAAAGATTACATAATTGCTATGTAGAACGAAAATAAATGATGTGTAACGATACGTAGAACGAAGATAATCGATGTAAAACGATATGTAGAACGAAGATCATGCTTGGGGTATAGATTGCGATATTGAGGCATGTGATGTTTAAACTTGGGTTGTTGGTGGTACTGGTGTTGATATTGGTGATACTGTTGGTGTCGGTGATGTTGCTGAAGCTGGTACATTTTGCACCATATTTTCCAAAGCCACTACTCGAGCGCAAAGCTCATTGACTTCTTCTATTATGCCGGGATGATTGTCGGTTCGGACGAGCGGATGAATGAGGTTTAGAATTTTAGATAGAATATAATCATGGCGAGATATTCAGGAAATGAGGGTGAAAATGGTGTTTCGAACTAGTTCACTGGTAAGTGCTTCGGGTTCTTCGTCAAGAGGGAAATTCGATTGGTGAAAAGGATCGCCTTCTTCGCGTCTCCATTGATTAAGTCGACTACGAACCCATCAGATGAATTCGGGGTGGCTGATTGATAGATTCATTCTGGTGACACCGCTTTCGGAGCTCGAGTGGAAATCCATATCGGAATAGTTGTCGGAATAACTATCGGAATAGCTATCGAAATCTGAGGGACTCGAACTGGGTGAGGGATTCATCTCGTACGATCAGATGAAGTATTTTCGATAAAAAAAAATAGATTATAGGATGTAGATTAGTACCCTGGAATACATAATTTACATATGCATATATAATACTAAAATCCCATAAGTTACGGAGGAATCTACGGAAAATGACAGGCAAAGTTTACAATAACATATACGCTATGATATGAATTAGCAAATATGCTAAGATATGAATTTTTTCTATACACTAATCATGCAATCAATGCAATAAGATGTGTCTAGACTAAGGATGATAAGCAAGTGATTCTCTAAGAATGATAAGCAGGTAATTTTCGACACGAAATGATAAGCAAAACTTTTGACATGCAGACACGGTCGAAGTCCAGACTCACTAATGCATCCTAACGACTTCTCAGTCAGACACACTAATGCAGAACTAGTTCGCTAAGACCACCGCTATGATACCAACTATAGAGACACGTCCTAATCCATCCGGACGAAGTCCATATCGCTTATAAACGATTCACAACAGTTGATTACATAGCGAGGTACTTGACCTCTATATGATACATTTTACAAAAATTTGCATTCATTTTTGAAAAGACAATCTTTCATTACATCGAAAGTTGACGACAGGCATACCATTTCATAATATATCTAACTATAATTGACTTATTAGTAATCTTGATGAACGCAACGACTCGAATGCAACGTCTTTTGAATTATGTCATAAAATATTCCAAGTAATATCTTTAAAATGAGCAAATGCACAGCGGAAGATTTCTTTCGTACCTGAGAATAAACATGCTTTCAAGTGTCAACCAAAAGGTTGGTGAGTTCATTAGTTTAACATAAATAATCATTTCCATCATTTTAATAGACCACAAGATATTCATTTTAAGTTCTCATAAATGTACGTCGCCTGCATAGAGACAAAAATATCATTCATATGGATTGAACACCTGGTAACCGACATACACAATATGCATATAAGAATATCCCCATCATTCCAGGATCCTCCTTCGGACATGATATAAATTTCGAAGTACTAAAGCATCCAGTACTTTGGATGGGGCTTGTTGTGCCCGATAGATCTATCTTTAGGATTCGCGTCAATTAGGGTGTCTGTTCCATAATTCTTAGATTACCAGACTAAAAAGGGGCATATTCGATTTCGATAATCCAACCATAGAATGTAGTTTCGATTACTTGTGTCTATTTCGTAAAACATTTATAAAAGCAGTGCATGTATTCTCAGTCCCAAAAATATATATTGCAAAAGCATTTAAAAAGGGAGCAAATGAAACTCACAATACTGTATTTTGTAGTAAAAATACATATGATGACATTGAACAATGCAGGGTGGGCCTTTGATTCACGAACCTATATTGTTCATATATATATATATATATATATATATATATATATATATATATATATATATATATATATATATATATATATATATATATATATATATATATATATATATATATATATATATATTAGAACACATACACGTAGTCGAACAATTTCATATAATGTAATTTTATATATATTATATATTTAATTTGTATATATATATATTTGAAAATGATTATAATTTGTATAGTTTTATATCTGTAAATTCTTAAAATACTTAATTGAATTTGTTTAACTAAAAGCTGTGAAGGGTAATTGTAACTGTTAATTGATAATTTAAGTCGACTAGTATCACGTTCACTGAATGTGATTGAGTTTTATAACAATTAAAGGTCGATAGAATTCAAAGCAGGTACATAATATAAATAAAAAAAATACAAAAGGGGAAGTTGATTGATAACAGATTATACGATCGTTTGGCATTTGTGAGACAGATACAAAAATCGTTTATAGTATGATAAGGATGTGAAACAGATTTTGGGTTTATTCAGCTGTATATATATACTTTATATTTTATTTATTTGATATTTATTATTAATAATAATACATAAAATTTCTATTATAATTATCTTTGTAATAACATTTATAATATAAATACTGGTTTTTAATGTATATCTACATATATATATTCGTATATATATATATATATATATATATATATATATATATATATATATATATATATATATATATATATATAGTTATAATTTATATCTTTATTTGTATATTTTTTATATTTATAATTATAATTAATCATATTAATTATTACTAATGATAATAATATTAATAGGAATGAATGAGTAATAATAATAATAATAATAACAATGATAATGTTTTTAATAAGTTTTGTATTAACTAATGATACTAATAATAACAAAAGTGATAATATCAATATTATTAGTTATAATAATAAATGGTATTATTTTCTAACTATAATTGTAATGATTTTAAAATAATAACATTAATATCATAAATTACATGTATTAGATTTTATATCTATAATAATTAATAATAATATTCATAATTATGATGTTAATATTAATACTAATATTTATTTTAATGAAAGTAATAGTAACATTATTAATAAAATGACTATATTTTAATCTTGTAATTACTTTTAATATATTAATATTATAATTTATAAATTATGTAATACTTATCTTATATAATAACATATTTGAATATATATCATTTATATATATATATATATATATATATATATATATATATATATATTTCAATATAGTAATTTATTAATATATATCATATATACAAATTCATTTTAAATTATACTTATTTACTTTGTATCTTATTTTTCATACTCATCTCTAATGTTTATATTATATTTTATAAATTTTAAATTAATATACATACTTACATTTATATATATACATATATATACATATTTAATTATAATTAATTGTTCGTGAATCGTCGAAAATAGTCAAGGTCAAATGCATTCATGAAATACAGTTCAAACATTTTGAGACTCAACTTAACAGACTTTGCGTATCGTGTTCCAATCATATAAAGATCAAGTTTAAATTTGGTCAAAAATTCTCGAGTCGTCACAGTACCTACCCGTTAAAGAAATTTCGTCCTGAAATTTGTGTGGGGTAGTCATGGTTAACAATAAATATGTTTTCATGACGAATATGAGTTGGTAAATTGAGTTTTATCATCATTGAGTAATATGGATAAAAATAATTCGATTATTCGAAGAGTACGAATAAAGCTATCACCAAAGATTGAAATAGGAAAGTAAAGATTCATCTTAACTTTTGACAGAGTCAGGGTTGAATTTCGGAATTCAAGGGAATTAAAGAAAATCTTCAAAATCTAAAAGATTTGATTCTTTGGCGAGTAAGGAAATTAAGATCTCTATAATTAAATACGGTGATCTGCCTCGATTACTCTGTCTGATATTTCCATTATAAATTAAACTCCTCCGTTCCAATATTCTCACCATTCCTATACTTTCCTTCTTAGTTCATACATCCAAAAGATTGTGAAAATGCTTAGTCCAGTTCTAATCCCTAATATTTTCCTAATTATCATTTCTGTCATCCTTCTTTTCAATCTTCCACCAGAAAAATCTGTTTACTTCTACTATTACCTTGGGGTGATACTATTCTTAATTATACCGTGTCTTTATATTGCTATTCGTATTAATATCCGCGGTTTGTAAACTCCGGGTTGTTATTGGGATTAATATTTTCTCTTAAATTTGGAGCTCTTTGGCTTTTTATTATCCTCCCGACCTCTAGTAAAGCGAATAACGGTCCAGAATTCATAAGTATGGAATTTTGGATAAACATCATGTTCTAAATAAGAAAGAATGTATTAGCAAGATTTGATTTGTCAAATTACCAAAATCACTGAGAATAGAACTATCAAGAATATACTTTCTTGGTATGTTCAGAAGTTAAACAGAATGAAAGAGTTATGTAACATGGCACATGATGACGTTATGATCTGTGAATCATCATGTTCCATTAGAAACTCAGCATGACTTACTGTAATATAATCACGTTGATCAAGTGTCATTATATTATACTAACTCATGCATCAATTTCCCAACATTACTTCAATAACATTCATATTTTAAGCTCGAAAGTTTACAGAATATAGAAACTAACAGTTTCTATATGATGTAACACTGATAGCATGAAAAGATTAATGATTTCTGATAAGAATAGTTATAAAAATATATTCAGAAATATCGAGGGTATTTATATTGAAAGATACGATAATATCTCGGAATATCTAAGATCAGAGGATGATAGAAACTATTGTCCGCAAGGGTTTAGAGTAAAGAGCAAGATATTCTCTAAAGACTTTAGCAGGCATGGAATCATTTGGATTCTTTGAAGTTAAACTTATTCTTTGTGATTTGTCCACAGCTTCCTTCATAGTTTTGCATAGTCCGCTTTTCGGTTCTAAATTTGTCTATTGAATGTTTCCAATATTCCATTCTTTATCATCAAACTTTTGGTTGTTAAGGTCATTTACAGTTGTCTACGGCTTCTGCTGCTGCATTCAGCTTTTCCAACATTCAGAGTATTGATTTATAGACTGAGTGCTTTTCAGAATTTCAGAAGGAAAGACCATAATTATAAGAGATAAATGTTATATGTATACATATAACTATTCCTGTATACATGCTGCGAGATTTCAAAATACAGATTGCTGATTCCCAATAATTGGTATGGCAGTACTCGTTACAAGATGAAGATGAGTACATGATAGGGTTTCATTGGATAAATATAGTGATTTATCGGAGAGATTTAAGCCACGGAGTGACGAGGTTACTGATACGTCTGTGGTTATAAAGGTGTATTATAAAAGGTTCCCCGGTAATAATAAAAGAGTTCGCATATATATCAAAGTTATAATAAAGTTGTTTCGAATGAAAAGTCGAAGTTGTCTTGCTGGAGCAGTGACAAAATTGGCTATTTTGAAAAAAAACTGCAGAATTATTTTGGGTAATAATAACACCAAAGGAATTAGCACAGGTACCTGTTAAACGTTTACTCAGTTTTCGAGAGTTTTTCAGGTGTATAACTATATGCATAAATCTTTCCTTCTGTAGATGAAGTGTCGTTGGTTCATCCTCTCGATTGAGGTGTTTTCAAGAATCATGAAAGGTTTGAACGCAGAATGTAATCGTGAAGATACAAATGAGGTTTAAGACGAAATCAAGTGGCAAACTTGAAGAATTGTTTAGTTTCATATGTTATAATCAATATTTTAATTCATTTAATTGTCTAATGTTATTAGTCCACAGTCGATAGTCCACAGTTGACAGTCCAATAATTCATATATAGTTTAATATATAATATTCGAATTAATTAATACGTGTCGTGACCCGTATACGTCTCAGACTCGATCACAACTCAAACTATATATATTATTGTAGAATTAACCTCAACCCTGTATAGAGAACTTGATCATTACTGCATATAGAGTGTCTATGGTTATTTCAAATAATATATATAGATGCGTCGATATGATATGTCAAAACCTTGTATACGTGTCCCGATATTTAAAATGCGTAAAATAAATAACAGAAATTAAATGACGATAAATAAAGTGCGTAAAGTAAATAACAGAAATTAATTGACGATAAATAAAATTGCGATAATTAAATTGCTATAAATAAACTGCGATAAATAAAATGTAATAAGGAATTAACAGTTAGCTAGGAACAGTTAGCTAGGATTTTGTTAGCGTGGTTTCTTAACAAAATTTCTCATAGTTAATTTGTTTGTTTCTAACAAATTTTATTTTGTCCAATGTTTTTCTTCATTATGCCACTTGTTGGATTCTGATAGATCAAAATCCAAATATGAAATTGAATGAAAATGGTTATTCTGCGGTGAACGGATACGTATATCGGTGGTTGTAAATAGAATAGTAAATGACTGTTGAATCAGATTCGAAGAATGTACAATGTAACTTATTAATATGAAATCTAAATATTCCTCGGGTATTACCTACCCGTTAAAATATTTTCACCATTAACAGTTTGTACGAAAGAATTTTTAATTACAACATTTATGAAAATATACTTACATATATATTTTCTTCAGATGTAATCATGGATTTAATGAGTCAATGTGATATTAAACTCATATGGTTTACCGTTAGAACTAGAATACATAATCTCTAAAATATTAAAGATTACATAATTGCTATGTAGAACGAAAATAAATGATGTGTAATGATACGTAGAACGAAGATAATCGATGTAAAACGATATGTAGAACGAAGATCATGCTTGGGGTATAGATTGCGATGTTGAGGCATGTGATGTTGAAACTTGGGTTGTTGGTGGTACTGGTGTTGATATTGGTGATACTTTTGGTGTCGGTGATGTTGCTGAAGCTGGTACATTTTGCACCATATTTTCCAAAGCCACTACTCGAGCGCAAAGCTCATTGACTTCTTCTATTATGCCGGGATGATTGTCGGTTCGGACGAGCGGATGAATGAGGTTTAGAATTTTAGATAGAATATAATCATGGCGAGATATTCGGGAAATGAGGGTGAAAATGGTGTTTTGGACTAGTTCACTGGTAAGTGCTTCGGGTTCTTCGTCAAGAGGTAAATTCGATTGGTGAAAAGGATCGCCTTCTTCGCGTCTCCATTGATTAAGTCGACTACGAACCCATCAGATGAATTGGGGGTGGCTGATTGATGGATTCATTCTGATGACACCGCTTTCGGAGCTCGAGTGGAAATCCATATAGGAATAGTTGTCGGAATAACTATCGGAATAGCTATCGAAATCTGAGGGACTCGAACTGGGTGAGGGATTCATCTCGTACGATCAGATGAAGTATTTTCGATAAAAAATAGATTATAGGATGTAGATTAGTACCCTGCAATACATAATTTACATATGCATATATAATACTAAAATCCCATAAGTTACGGAGGAATCTACGGAAAATGACAGGCAAAGTTTACAATAACAGATACGCTAAGATATGAATTAGCAGATATGCTAAGATATGAATTTTTTCTATACACTAATCATGCAATCAATGCAATAAGATGTGTCTAGACTAAGGATGATAAGCAAGTGATTCTCTAAGAATGATAAGCAGGTAATTTTCGACACGAAATGATAAGCAAAACTTTTGACATGCAGACACGGTCGAAGTCCAGACTCACTAATGCATCCTAACGACTTCTCAGTCAGACACACTAATGCAGACCTAGTTCACTAAGACCACCGCTCTGATACCAACTGTAGAGACCCGTCCTAATCCGTCCGGACGAAGTCCATATCGCTTATAAACGATTCACAACAGTTGATTACATCGCGAGGTACTTGACCTCAATATGATACATTTTACAAACATTTGCATTCGTTTTTGAAAATACAATCTTTCATTACATCGAAAGTTGACGACATGCATACCATTTCATAATATATCTAACTATAATTGACTTATTAGTAATCTTGATGAACGCAACGACTCGAATGTAACGTCTTTTGAATTATGTCATAAAATATTCCAAGTAATATCTTTAAAATGAGCAAATGCACAGCGGAAGATTTCTTTCGTACCTAAGAATAAACATGCTTTCAAGTGTCAACCAAAAGGTTGGTGAGTTCATTAGTTTAACATAAATAATCATTTCCATCATTTTAATAGACCACAAGATATTCATTTTAAGTTCTCATAAATGTACGTCCCATGCATAGAGACAAAAATATCATTCATATGGATTGAACACCTGGTAACCGACATACACAATATGCATATAAGAATATCCCCATCATTCCGAGATCCTCCTTCGGACATGATATAAATTTTGAAGTACTAAAGCATCCGGTACTTTGGATGGGGCTTGTTGGGCCAGATAGATCTATCTTTAGGATTCGCGTCAATTAGGGTGTCTGTTCCCTAATTCTTAGATTACCAGACTAAAAAGGGGCATATTCAATTTCGATAATCCAACCATAGAATGTAGTTTCGATTACTTATGTCTATTTCGTAAAACATTTATAAAAGCAGCGCATGTATTCTCAGTCCCAAAAATATATATTGCAAAAGCATTTAAAAAGGGAGCAAATGAAACTCACAATATTGTATTTTGTAGTAAAAATACATATGACGACATTGAACAATGCAGGGTTGGCCTTTGATTCACGAACCTATATTGTTCATATATATATTAGAACACATACACGTAGTCGAACAATTTCATATATTGTAATTGTAACTGTTAATTGACAATTTAAGTAGACTGGTATCACGTTCACTGAATGTGATTGAGTTTTATAACAATTAAAGGTCGATAGAATTCAAAGCAGGTACATAATATAAAAAAAAAATACAAAAGGGGAAGTTGATTGATAACAGATTGTACGATCGTTTGGCATTTGTGAGACAGATACAAAAATCGTTTATAGTATGATAAGGATGTGAAACAGATTTTGGGTTTATTCAGCTGTATATATATACTTTATATTTTATTTATTTGATATTTATTATTAATAATAATACATAAAATTTCTATTATAATTATCTTTGTAAAAACATTTATAATATAAATACTGGTTTTTAATGTATATCTGCATATATATATTCGTATATATATATATCTAGTTATAATTTGTATCTTTATTTGTATATTATTTATATTTATAATTATAATTAATCATATTAATTATTACTAATGATAATAATATTAATGGGAATGAATGAGTAATAATAATAATAATAACAATGATAACGTTTTTAATAAGTTTTGTAATAACTAATGATACTAATAATAACAAAAGTGATAATATCAATATTATTAGTGATAATAATAAATGGTATTATTTTCTAACTATAATTGTAATGATTTTAAAATAATAACATTAATATCATAAATTACATGTATTAGATTTTATATCTATAATAATTAATAATAATATTCATAATTATGATGTTAATATTAATACTAATATTTATTTTAATGAAAGTAATAGTAACATTATTAATAAAATGACTATATTTTAATCTTGTAATTACTTTTAATATATTAATATTATAATTTATAAATTATGTAATACTTATCTTATATAATAACATATTTGAATATATATCATTTATATATTATATATATATATAAATATATATATATATATATATAAAATATATAAATGATATATATTTCCATTAGCAAAGCAACTCAGTTTTGCATCAAATATCTCGTTCTTACAAGGGTGAAAGTAAATTGCAAGCAGAAATCAATGACTGCACGATCCAAAAATATATAAATGATATATATTCAAATATGTTATATTTATATATATATATATATATATATATATATATATATATATATATATATATATATATATATATATATATATATATATTTCAATATAGTAATTTATTAATAGATATCATATATACAAATTCATTTTAAATTATACTTATTTATTTTTTATCTTATTTTTCATACTCATCTCTAATGTTTATATTATATTTTATAAATTTTAAATTATTATACATACTTACATTTATATATATATACATATATATACATATTTAATTACAATTAATTGTTCGTGAATCGTCGAAAATAGTCAAGGTCAAATGCATTCATGAAATACAGTTCAAACATTTTGAGACTCAACTTAACAGACTTTGCTTATCGTGTTGCAATCATATAAAGATCAAGTTTAAATTTGGTCAAAAATTCCCGGGTCGTCACAATCACACATAGGGCTTGACATCCCCGTCCGAGCTAGAGCGCTAGCCTTTTAACGGACGTATGTTATTTGAGTTTATGACACGTTAGTTTGCGTGTATTAAAATGAATAGGGTAATTATCATTATAGCGTTAAGTTTAGCTACCAGGGTGCTCTGTTACGTTGAATCTATTGATAAACTTATGATGAAATCTAGTGGTATATCTTTATATATATTTATGACTCGAGCAATTAAACCTATAACTCACCAACATTCGTGTTGACTTTTTAGCATGTTTTATTCTCAGGTCCTTAGACTGCTTCCGCTGTGATGTGCTTGTTGCCTGCATGGAGTCTCTCATGCTTTGTATAAAGTTTATTGCATTCGAAACAAAACCACGTTGTGTAATAAATGAATAGACTGTGATGTCAACCTGTAAAATAAAGACTTATGTATATTGGGAATTTGCTTATACCTAAGCACTTGCCCACATGCTTATAACTTTCTATGTTTAGAAAGTCACTTATTTTAATGAATGCAATATTTTATCAAAACGTATCATATAGAGGTCAAAACCTCACTGTGGAATCAATGATTAACGTGCCGTGTCAATAGCGATTTTGACGGGTCATTACAGTTGGTATCCGAGCTTGAGGTTATAGGGAACCAGAATTTGCATTAATGTGTTTAACTGGTAATTGTTAGGATGCATTAGTGAGTCTGGACTATGACCATATCTGTTTTTACAGATTTTTGCTTATCGTCTTGTCAAAAACACTATATATGATATATTTATATGCTAATGTAATTGTCGTTTCAATTATGTGATCGAATACTTCTTCTAATCCTATCATTTTGTACGACTCGGAATCGGACACTGAATCTATTCTCTCCACAACTAAAAAGGTATCACCCTTGAGTAATAAGGATAAAACAATTTGATTATGTGAAGAGTACGAGTGAAGCTATCGCAAAAGAGTGAAATGAATAAATGCATATTCGTCTTGTCTGGTGACGTAGTCATGGTTGATTTCCGAAAATCAAGGAATTTAAAGAAAATCTTCGAAATCTAAAAGATTTGATTTTTCGGCGAGTAAGGAGATTAAGATCTCTATAATTAAATATTGTGATCTGCCTCGATTACTCTCTCTGATATTTCCATTATAAATTCACTCCCTTCGTTTCCTTTACATTTTGGAGTTCCATCCTTTTGTTTTATCTTCCCGACTTTAAGTCAAGCGAATAATGGTACGGAATTCGTAGGTATGAATTTTTGAATAAACATGACTGATGTTCTAAGATAGAAATTGTATTAGCACGATCTTGATTGGTTAAATTACCAGAATTTAAGAGAAAAGATAGAACTTATCAAGAAATTATGTTCTTGATATGTTTGGAGATTAGTTAGAATGTAAGAGTCGTGTAATATGGCACATGATGACGGTAGGGTCTGTGAATCATCACGTTCTATTAGAAACTCAGCATGACTTACTGTAATATAATCACGTTGATCAAGTGTCATTATATTATACTAACTCATGCATCAATTTCCAACACTACTTCAAAATCATTCATAATTCAAATTCGAATCTTTCAGAATTTAGAAACTAAAACAGTTTCCTTTCTGATGTAACACTGATATCGCGAAGAGATGAATGATTTCAAATAAGAATAGTTATGAAAATATCTTCAGAAATATCGAGGATATTTATAATGAAAGATACGATGGTATCTTAGAATTTCTAGTATCGATGGATGGTGATGAAGATTTTTCCGTAACGGTTTAGAGTTAGGAGCAAGGTATTCGTTAATGACTTCAATAGGTACTGAATCATTTGGATTCTTTGAGGGCAAGTTTAGTCTTTGTGATTTATCCACAGCCTCCTTCATGGTTTGCTTAATCTGTTTTTAGTATCAAAACTTTTGAGCTTTTTCAGTATGTCACTCTTTATTATCAAACTCTTGATTGTTTAAACAGTCTTCAGTTTTCGCTGCTTCACCAACTTTCTCAGAACTCAGAGATCTGATTCGTAAGCTAGAGTGATTTTCAGGAATTCAGAGATTCCGCATTGAAATTCATCAATCCAGAAGATATGCGTTATATATAGATATATAACTGTTGACGTAGGAACGCTGTGAAATTCGAGAATTAATGATTAATGCTTCCCGGTATTTGATATGGCAACTATCGTTACAAGATGTCGATAAGTACATGATCGGGTTTCAATGAACGGATATAATGGTTTTTTTTCGGAGAAACTTATGCAAATGAGTAATGAAGTTGCTGGTAAGTTCACTGCTAATGTGGTGGAAAATAAACGGTTCTCCGGTAACGATGACGAAATGACATCGTATATATCGAGGTTATAATAAGGCTAATCTGAATGAAAGTTGAAGTTGATTTGTTGGAGCCGTGACAAAATTGGCTAATTTGGAAAGGAATTTTAAAGTTATTTTCGATAATAATAATGTTAAAGGAGCTAGCATAGATACGTGTTAAACGCTTACTCAGGTTCCGAGAGTTTTTCAGGTGCATAACTATATGCATCAATCTTTCCTTCCATATATGAAGTGCGGTTGATTCATTATCTCGATTGAGGTGTTTTCAAGAATCATGAAAAGTTTGAACACAGATTGTAATCGTCAAGTTACAAATGAGGTTTAAGATGAAATCAAGTGGAAAACTTGAAGAATTATTTAGTTTTATTTGTTATAATCAATATTTTAATTCATTTTAATTGTCCAATGTTGGCAGTCCACAATTGATAGTCCACAGTTAGCAGTTCAATAATTCATATATATAATATTCAAATTAATTAATACGTCTCGTGACCCGTGTACATGTCTCAGACTCGATTACAACTCCAAGTATATATATTATTATAGAATCAACCTCAACCCTGTATAGCTAACTCTGTCATTACTGCATATAGAGTGTCTATGGTTATTCCAAATAATATATATAGATGCGTCGATATGATATGTCAAAACCTTGTATATGTGTCCCGATATTTAAAGTGCGTAAAATAAATAACAGAAATTAAATGACAATAAATAAAATTGCGATAAATAAAATGTAATCAGTTAGCTAGGAACAGTTAGCGTGGATTCTTAACAAAATTTCTCATAGTTAATTTATTTATTTCTAACAAATTTTATTTTTGTTCAAATGTTTTCTTCATTATGCCACTTGTTGGATTCTGATAGATCAAGATTCAAATATGAAATTGAATGAAAATGGTTATTTTGCGGTGAACTAATACGTATATCGGTGGATGTAAGTAGGATAATAAATGACTGTTGAATCGGATTGGAAGAATGTACAGTGTAACTTATTAATGTGAAATCTAAATATTCCTCGGGTATTGCCTACCCGTTAAAATATTTTCACCATTAACAGTTTGTACAAAAGACTTTTAATTACAATCTTTATGAAAACATATATACATATATATTTACTTCAGATGTAATCATGGATTTAATGAGTCAATATGATATTAATCTCATTTGATTTACCGTTAGAATATAATCTCTAAAACATTAGAAATTACATAATCGTCATGTAGAACGAAGATAAATGATATAGAACGATATGTAGAACGATGATTATGCTCGAGGTACAAAATGAGATGTTGAGGCGTGTGATGTGGAAACTTGGGTTGTTGGTGGTACTGGTGTTGCCGGTGCTGTTGTTGAAGCTGGTAGGTTTTACACCACGTTTTCCAAATTGATTACTCGAGCGCGAAGCTCGTTGACTTCTTCTATTATTCCGGGATGATTGTCGGTTGGAACGAGTGGATAAATAAGGTTTAGAATTGTGGATAGAATATAATCGTGTCGAGATACCCTAGAAATGAGAGAGAAAATGGTGTTTCGGACAAGTTCGCCGGTAAGTGCTTCAGGTTCTTCGCCAAGAGGGCAATGTGGTGGATGGAAGGGATCACCTTGTTCTTGTCTCCAATGACTAAGTATACTACGAACCCATCTTCAATTCATCCAGAATAGATGATGGCTAATTGGTTGATCCATCCCGGTCACACTGCTTTCGGAGTTCGAGTGAGAATCCATATCGGAATAGCTGTCGGAATCCGAGGAATTCGAACTGGTTGATGGATTCATCTCGTACGATCAGATGAAGGATTTTTGATAAGAAATAGATTATAGGATGTAGATTAGTACCCTGCAATAAATAATTTACATATGCATATATAATACTAAAATCCCATAAGTTACGGAGGAATCTACGGAAGCTGTCAGGCAAAGGTAACAATAACATATACGGTAAGATATGAATTTATGAATTTATCTATACACTGTCTATGCAATAGAGGCAGTAAGACGTTTCTAGACTTTAAGGATGATAAGCAAATAATTTTCGACACTAAATGATAAGCAAAACTTTTGACATGCAGACACGGTCGAAGTCCAGACCCACTAATGCATCTAAACAACTATCAGTTAGACACACTAATGCAAGACCTAGTTCGCTAAGACCACCGCTCTGATACCAACTGAAATACAGTGGGGACAACCACCGTCCCACCCAATGCCTTCCCAGCTAACCGCCTGGTGACCACTGAGTGTACCTCAGATACTGATTTAAACTTAATCTCTATATGATTTTGACAAGATAAGCAAAGTCTGTAATGTTGAGTCTCGAAAGTTTTGAAACTATATTTATGTAAATAAATACCATTTGGCTATTATCGATGATTCACGAACCTTATAGTTGTAAACATTTAATATTATAAAATTAATAGTTTATAAAATAAATATATGTAATTACAAGTTAAAATATAATTATGTATTAAAATTCTTATTATTACTTTTCTTATTATTATTAACATAAATAAATATCAATAACAGTATTATTAATATTATCATATAATATCTAGATGTAAAAATCGCTACATTTGATTTGTTACATTATTATTAATAATATTATTTTTAACAATATACATTGTTAAGAAAATTGTTATATATTATTAACACTATTATTATTATTATTAATATCAATATAATAAGTATTATTATTATTATAAATGACTTAATATTATTATTACTCTTATTATTATTAATAATAATTATTAATATTATTAATAATAATAATATTATTATTATTATTAGTATTTTGATTATTAGCAATATAATTATAATTATTAATTATTAAAATTATTTATATAAACCAAAATTAGAATTAGGATCATTCAGTTGCATGTTTCTTTCACACTTTATTTAAATTTGGATTCTTATATAAAGCCGATTACAATCAAACACAGTTAAAGGGTATGAATTCGTTAGTAATCCCTTTCTCATATATTTTTTTTTATTTTTATTTTAGGACTGCCTGTCGAATTGTTTATGCATGTATATATAAACGAAATCAAGCAAATGATGTTTATTATAAACCAGTCGATATCCCAAATCATAACCAATCACACAATATAATTAAATTACAGTTATTTAAAGAAATTAATCAAAGAAGTCTGAAAAATAATTTTCAGTCCCCTGTTCGAGTTCATATTAATCAACCCTTTGAATTCGTAACAAGTTTCAAAATCTCTAAATACATTTTTGTCAGAAATCATTTAAAAGAACTTCCTGTAAATTTTCTGTTTCCAATTCTTCAAATCAAATACGAATTTTATAGTCAAAGATTTTATTTAAAAAGTCAAACTTATTGTTCTTCATGAAATTCAAAGTCTAGTCGATGTTTCAGATTCAATTAAAAGTTCAAATAGTTTCCGAGAAGGATTGTGAACATCTTTCATGTAGAAATCGTGGGCTATAATACTCTCAAAATCGAAATCACCAATCGAGTTCAAAAAGAAAAAACACGGGTTTTATTCTCTGTGTTTATAAAATTGTTTTACTCTGATCCATTTCAATCATTTAAATTCATAAGTCTATTTTGTTTACAAAGGTTAAAACAAATTCATTTATTAAATGATTGTTATAATTGGTTCACTAATGGTCGACTAATTCAACGAAGAGGATGAAGAAGGGAATAGGAACATAAACTGGTTAAATACAATTGGGTTTGATATATAATCAAGAAAACAGAATTGGACGAGTGGTAAGGGTGTTTTGTGTGTGAGCGTAAGGTCGCGGGTTCGAGCCCCGTACAGGACATTCTTTTTAAAACAACCTTTTAAGGTAGTTTTTTTTTTCATTTATTATCATTATTATTATTATATTATTGTTATTATTATTAATTTTAAAATTTTTATTATTGTCATTTATTGATTATTATTATTATTACAAGTATAGTAATTATAAGAAGTATTAATGTTGTTGTTACTACTATTATTATCACTATCAAGTATCATTACTAGTATTATTATTAAGTAGCATTATTTTAACATTATCAGTAGCATTATTATAAATATTATTAATAATATTATTATTATTAAATTTATCATGTTAAGTATTATTATCATTATTATGATTATGATTATTATTATTTTCATTTTATAGATATTAGAACTCTTATTATTAACATAAGTATATTATTAGTATTAATATCATTTTAGAGTTATTATTATTATTATTATTTAGATTGTCATTAGTAATAAGATTGTCATAATTACTATTATTAAGTAGTAAGTATTAGTATCAAAAATTATTATTTTCATTATGATTATTATTAAATTATTCACTTAAGTAAAAATTATAGATATTATCATCATTATAAGATTATTATTAAAAACTATCATTAATATTATTATTATTAAAAGAATTATAATTAATAGTATCATTTTTATTAATATTAGTATTATCACCATTATTACTACAAATATTATCTGAGTATTATTATTATTATACTGTTTTAACAAACAAATGATTCATATAGATATATTTATTACATATAACATAACCAAAAATTGATATTTTTATATATAAAATGAATATATGAAACATATATATACTATTAATATAAAAAGGATATAATTAATAAATTTATATATATATTTGTTCGATTTCAATTATGTATATTAATAAATATATAAATGGTATAAGTTCGTGAATCCAAGGCTAACCCTGCATTGTTCAGTATCGTCGTGTGAATATTTTTACTACAAAATATTGTATTGTGAGTTTTATTTGCTCCCTTTTTAATTGCTTTTGCAATATATATTTTTGGGCTGAGAATACATGCGCTGCTTTTATAAATGCTTTACGAAATAGAGACAAGTGATCAAAAATGATAATTCTACGGATTGATGTGCTAGGTAATTTAGTTGCATGTTATAAGAGCATGTGAGCGCGAATCCTAAAGATAGATCTATCGGGCTTAACACCCCCATCCTGTAGGCTGCACTAGACATAAGAGCTAGTGGGCGGATGTTTAGTACTTCGAGAATTATTTATACACTTGCGAGTGTACGTATCCATCTTTGCGAAGATGACTTATTATAGTATTGTTAAGGTTAGTTACTGAGGCCTCAACATAAGCAGAACGGTTTTATACACTTGCGAGTGTACATATATTTATAAATGAAAATCTTGTGGTCTATTAAAATAATAGAAATGATTATTTATGATAAACTAATGAACTCACCAACCTATTGGTTGACACTTGAAAGCATGTTTATTCTCAGGTATGAAAGAAATCTTCCGCTGTGCATTTGCTCGTATTAGAGATATTACTTGGAGTTTTCATGACATATTTCAATAGACATTGCATTCGAGTCATCGAGTTCATCAAGATTATTATTAAGTCAATTATAGTTGGAGGTATTATGAAATAGTATGCTTGCCGTCAACTTTCGATGTAAAGAAAGTTTGTCTTTTAAAAACGAATGCAATGTTTGTAAAATATATCATATAGAGATCAATTACCTCGTAATGTAATCAACTATTGTGAATCGTTTATATTGTATATGAACGACGTTCCAATACCTATTAAAGAAGAAATTGTGTTAGCCGGAGAATCTCAACTCCAGGTAAACCCGGAGGAGGTCCCACCTCCACCCATCCCTGGTTTTTCGGAGCCATAGTATCATTTTGATGGTACCGTGATCCCTGAAATAAACGAGGATCGTCCATTTCTAAACGAACATGGACATTGGGCCAGATACACTGCCGACGGGCGGGTTGTGCCGATTGCGTGTAACGATCCTGGTTTTTCCAATCTATAAATGTATTTTTATAGATTTACTTGTTACCGTAATTGACTTTACATGTCCCTGCTTGTCTTTGTGACACACGTACTTTACACGAATATTATTTCGAATATTATTTACATTCATAATTAATTATTATTAATTATTTTTAATTAACTAATGCAAGTAGTTAATTACTTGGGCTTTTATTTAATTTGTTGCTTACTTGGACTTGGGCTTGTATTAATGGACTTGGAAGCCCACCCTACTTCTCTTAATGGATTAATTAGGATCCTACTTTTATGCTAGTAACTTATTAATGATAAACAAGATTAATTAGTAATATGAGGAGAATTGTCACGAGCATGCTTACACCTCTTTCCCATGCAATTTAACTTTAATCCATTTCTAGCTTTTATCATTCTCCCACACTTGAAAGTAGCATTTGACCCTTTCCCCTTTTGGCCTTAAAACCGTCGGCCTAGACATGGGTAGGAGAGAGTTCAAGTTTTATTTTTTGGTTACTTATTTACTTGTAATACTTCATTCCATAAATACACCTTTCTTACACTACTCTCACTCTAAGACTTTTCTCTCAAATTGTAAGCATTACATCTTTTCTTTCTTCTCTTTTTCCTTTGAAAAACCGCCACTAGTATCATCATTCTTACTTGTTTTTGTTACTTGTTGTTTGTTGTTGTTAAAGATCAAGTTTTCTAACTTGTATCTTCATGTAATCTTGGTTACTTCCATCTTTTGTTTGATGAAGAACCAAGAACAAGAATCTAAACTTGTTAGTTTATGGTTCTACACTTAAATGTTATAAGATTTAAAGCTCATCAACTTTATAATCATACTTTTGTTCATGTTTTGTAGACTTGAAGTTTATTTCCTTAAGATCCAAACTTTGATTTGAATCTTCTCAAGTATGAAACAAACATGAACATAATACTTGTAACTTTAGTTTATTTCTTTCTTTTGTAAGTACTTTAAAGTTGTAATATTGTTAATTTGGTCAAGTATTACTAGTTAAACTTGATCTCATATTTCTTGAAACTAAAGTTAACTTTATAAGTTCAAGAACATGGAACTATAACTTTCTAGTTATAACTTCACACACTTATGTTGGATCTAAGTTTTTATAGCTTATGGTCTTCTAATTTGGTTGTAAATAAGAGCTTATAAGCTTACATACATTCTACAAGACTAAAACCTAAGTTTTATGACTTATGGTTTCATTAAAGTTAAGATCCAAGTTCTATAACTTAGGATCTAACTTAAGAACACTAGATCTAGACTTTCTAGTCTAGGATCTTTAAGATCTAGCTAAGATCTAAGTTCTACAACTTAATATCTTGATTATTTAGTTTACTTTCAAGTTTATAGCTCAATATTACTATTAGAACTCATGTATGTGTCGGATCTAAGATCTTGATGTAACTTTGGTTCATCAAACTACTTACAACCCTTAATTGAGTTGTGCTATATATCTTAGACTTACACTAGTGTTATGATGGTCAAAACTTGGTTAAGATGATGCAAACACATCAACGAGTTGTACACTTGAAGCTATAAGCATCAAGGATGAGAACTGTGATGAGCATCAAGCACCAAGAACCCACCGGAGCACCTTACCTACTGTTTTCTGGGTCTGATCTATAACCTGGGCTACTGGAAAATTTGATTTCCAGCTAGTTCGGTTCGAGTAGAAGATTTTCCATTTAGGCCTCGTCTTAATCCGAGTTACGGTTTAGGGTTTATGGCCTTCCGAAAGTCACTACACCCTTTTAACGTTGTGCTGAAATTTCTGACATACTAGCACTTAAACCATTGCCACGGTCAAATGATGAAGAGTTTGGTTCTGGAAATTGGTCAACCTCTAGGGAACTCATATATGGAGCCATGACCACTGGTCTCACCTCATTTCAGTTTGTATAGAGGTCGTGGCGACTGAACAAAGTCAGCCTTTATTTCAAACTATATTCTTGATTGAAACTTACTTTACACTTTTTGATTAATGATGAATGATGATGATACTTAAGACCTAATTTACAAACTTTTAAACCTTTGGGAACAATTTACTGACTTAGTAACTTTTGACTTAGGTTGAGGACCTTTTGGACAAACCACTTGCTTACTATTCCCACGTATCGACTTTTACTACTTTTCATTGTGAGTTATAGCATCCCTTTTTACTTTAACTATTTTGGGACTGAGAATACATGCACATTTTACGTTTTACATACTAGGCACGAGTACTTAAACTTATTATATGTGTGGGTTATACAACGGCATAAACTTTCCCCTTAGCTCGGTAACATTTAGTCATTGGTCTTTGAACCGGTGAACGCGAATCTTAGATATGGATCCATAGGGTTTGACATCCCTACTCAGGCTAGTAGCGCTAGCATTTAATGGGTGTTTAATACTTCGTAAACATACGCACTCGCCAAGTGTACTTTTAGGGGGTGTTATTTACGTTAAGTTAGTTACCAAGTGCCCACGGTTATACATATACTTTTCATGCTGTTTTGAAACACTGAAATCTCGTGGCCTACCTTACATTACTGTTATACTTAAACTATAGCTCACCAACCTTTGTGTTGACATTTTTAAGCATGTTTTTCTCAGGTGCTTAAGGTTTGTTTGCTTCCGCTGTTGTAGTCTTGCTGTAGACATCCGCTGCTTGTGTTAGAGATGTCTTCGCATGAAACATTTATCTTGCATTCACAAACTTTATTATTTTTGAACAATGTATTCGTAACAACGATTGGGTCACGTACTATTATTAATTGCTTCTATTCATAGAAGCATATTTTTGTTGTAAAACATTTGATGTTGGTTAAGACATCACCTTTTCTTATGAATGCAAACTTTTTTTAAAATAGCATATAGTGTTTGACCTTATAATGATCCTGTTGTTGATGATCCGTACACGTTAATTTTGTACGGGGCGTCACATTTGGTATCAGAGCATTGGTTGTAGGGAATTAGGTTGCATTAGTGAGTCTAGACCGGACCTAGTAGGATTCACTAATAGGACTAATCTACAACTTGCTAGTTTACTTGTTTCTGCAGAACTTGCTGCATGCTGCTGCTTACTTTTACTACTATATACCGTATGCTACTACATGATTTCACTACTGCATGCTACCATCTGCTTTTGATTGCATGATACTTCTGTAAGATTCGCTATTATTGCCATGTTATTTACTGTTATAGATGATCTAGACTATCGTAGTTACTTTGCCTAATACGTGCTTGCTATATGACTTACTGACATGGAAAAAGTTATTTTTCCTTGTTCAGATGTCGGATGTCCCGCCCGTTATCATTTTGGATAGCGACTCAGACTCATCCACCACCTCACCTGCTACTGCTGCCGACACACAGATCCCGTCCTCTTTACCCTCCAGCGACTCTGGCGCTTCGTCCTCTGGGGACAGTATCCATGTACCCGACCCAGTGATCATCTCAGACGGACACGAGGATCCACCGGAGATTCCAGCTCCACTTATCCCAGGGCCTTCGGAGCCACATCACCTTTCCTGTGGTGCTGTGATTCCTAGGGATCATGGGGAGGGTCCGTTCAGTAATGAGCGTAACCATTGGGTCAGACGCCTTCCTGATGGACGTGTCGTGCCAATCCCACCTTGCAGATACCGACTGATGATCACCGGTCGAGCAGAGCCACCCTCAGATAGTTCAGACGACTCATCTTCCGATGACTTCAGGGAGGATGATTCCGACGAGGATTCCGACGAGGACCCTGAGGAGACGCCTGTGCAGCCGCCCTCTACCCCACCAAAGAAGCGGTATCGTTTCGATGGTACTGTTATTCCAGGGGTTAACAGAGGTAGATCGTTCGTTAACGCACATGGACTGAAGGTTAGGGTCACCGCCCGCAAGAGGGTTGTGCCTTACCCTGCAGATCCGTTCGTGCGTAAGGCTTCCCGTTATGCAGCATCTACTTCTAGTGCAGGACCGTCTGCACCACCAGCTCCACCAGCATCGTCTGCACCACCATCTCCACCTGTACCATCAGCACCGCCTACTCCACCAGCCTCTCCCTCTGTTGAGGAACTGACGAGGGAGGTGGATACCCTCCGTGCTCGGGTAACCGAGCTCGAGGACCACATGTCCCACATAATGGACATCCTTTACCCACCGTCACCATAGGGCTTTTGTATTAGGTTTCTTTATGTAATCACGTTTGTAGTTGTATGTTTCACTCATGTATTGTATGAACCTTATACGAATGTATGCAACTTTTTATTAATGATTGGAACTTAGTGTTGTTTAATCTTTGTACGGTGCTCTATTTACGTTACTGTATGATGATTTTGTGGTATCTTTATCTAGTTGCATTACTTAATTAACATGTGTTGTGTTGATTCCGTATTGGTTACCATATACTGTATTATTATTATTTGAATGTTGGATTTCGACTCAAGTCAAAATTTTTGTTTAGAAGATCAATGGCCAACGGAAGATCAACGCCCACAGCAGCACAGATTGAAGAAATGATAGCCGAACGGGTGGCCGAAACTATAGCGGAAATGAACCCCCAAGCTCCACAGGTTATCCAGCACAATCATAACGGGTGCACATACAAGGAATTCCAAAGCTGCAAGCCCTACAATTTTAGTGGTACTGAGGGGCCAGTTGGACTTACAAGGTGGTTTGAGAAATTGGAAATTGTGTTCCGTGTGAGCAACTGTGCAAAAATGAACAAGACTAAGTATGCCTCCTGTACACTATCGGACGGTGCCTTAACCTGGTGGAACACACTTGCTCACGCTAAGGGTATTGATGAGGCGTATGCTACCCCGTGGGAGGAATTTAAGGGGGCCATGATTGAAGAGTATTGCCCCAGGACAGAGATACAGAAAATGGAGGCTGAGTTCTGGGATTTGAAGGTTGTAGGAACCGATCTTGATAGTTATAACTGTAGGTACCTGGAATTAGCTCTGATGTGTCCCATGATGGTTACCCCGGAATTTAAGCGAATGGAGCGGTACTTATGGGGACTTCCCAAGTCCATTCAAGGAAATGTCACCTCTTCAAAACCAGCTGATGTCCCGGAAGCTATGCGCATGGCGCATACCCTGATGAACCAAATCACCAGCAAAGAACCAGAAAAGGCTAAATCCGAATCGGGTAGTAGTGAGAAGCGGAAGTGGGACAACAACAAAAGGAGAGTCTTTGCACAAAATCCTTCTAAGAGGCACAACGACGGTTGGAACCCCAACCCGAACCCTAGCTCGAACTCTAACTACAAGGGTAGTCTGCCACAGTGTAAGAGATGCTACAAGCATCATACCGGGTACTGCAACGTGGTCTGCGAAAAATGTAAAAGGACTGGGCATATTAGCAAAGACTGCAAGATCACCACCCTGAATGTGAAGACAAACCCTACTAGATCGAGAGAGTGCTATGAGTGTGGACAACCGGGCCACTTCAAAAATGAGTGTCCCAACAAGCGAAAGGATGGCGGACCACCGCGTGGAAGAGCCTTCAATGTAAACACAAGGGATGCCCGTGAGAACCCCGACTTGGTCACAGGTATATTCACAATCAACAATCTATTAGCTTCTGTCCTATTTGATACTGGTGCCGATAGGAGTTATGTATGTAGACACTTTTGCTCTAAGATAAATTGGTCGTTAGTTCCTTTAAAGGAGAGTATGCTTGTCGAGGTAGCCAATGGAAAACTTGAGAAAGTTGACCAAATTAGCCGAGAAGCTATTATCAACATAGCTGGTGTGGATTTCGAGATTGACTTGATACCCATTAAATTGGGAAGCTTTGATGTAATTATCGGTATAGACTGGTTGACCAAGATAAGGGTCGACATTATGTGTGGAGATAAATCTCTTCGTATGCCACACAGAGATAGTGAGCTATTGATCATTTACGGAGAGAGATGTAGCTTGAAACTGAATCTCATTAGTTGCATGAAAGCGCAAAAGATCATGAAGAAAGGACGTCTTGCTGTTCTAGCACATGTGAAAACATTAGAAACCGAAGTGAAGAGCGTGGATGATGTAAGAATTGTGAACGAATTTCCTGATGTCTTTCCAGAAGAATTGCCTGGATTACCGCCATCAAGAGCAGTGGAGTTTCAGATCGATTTAGTGTCAGGAGCTGCACCTGTAGCTCGCGCACCTTATCGACTCGCACCTTCAGAAATGCAAGAGTTGCAGAGTCAACTACAAGAACTGTTAGATCGTGGATTTATCCAACCAAGTTTCTTGCTTGGGGCGCACCTGTTTTATTTGTGAAAAAGAAGGACGGATCCTTCCGCATGTGTATCGACTACCGTGAACTCAACAAATTGACGATCAAGAATCGGTATCCTCTTCCCCAAATTGACGATCTTTTTGATCAACTACAAGGATCGAGCGTTTACTCTAAGATCGATCTGCGATTCGGTTATCACCAGTTGAGGGTGAAAGAGAACGATGTGATGAAGACTGCATTCAGAACCCGTTATGGTCATTATGAGTTTCTCGTGATGCCATTCGGTTTAACC
This sequence comes from Rutidosis leptorrhynchoides, assembly GCF_046630445.1. Classification (NCBI taxonomy): domain Eukaryota; kingdom Viridiplantae; phylum Streptophyta; class Magnoliopsida; order Asterales; family Asteraceae; genus Rutidosis; species Rutidosis leptorrhynchoides. The sequence continues at coordinate 240,953,967 of NC_092341.1, forward strand.
AATGCACCTTCCATGTTTATGGATCTCATGAATCGTGTATGCAAGCCATACCTGGATAAGTTTGTTATCGTCTTCATAGATGATATCCTCATCTACTCCAAATGCGAAGAAGAACATGAACAACATCTTCGTCTAATGTTGGAACTCTTGAGACAAGAGCAACTTTATGCAAAATTCTCCAAGTGTGAGTTTTGGTTGAAGGAAGTCCAATTTCTGGGTCACGTTGTGAGTGATCAAGGTATCTAAGTTGATCCCGCAAAGATCGAAGCTATCAGCAAGTGGGAAACCCCCACTACTCCGACTCACATTCGCCAATTTTTAGGCCTCGCCGGTTGCTACCGAAGATTTATTGAAGGTTTCTCTCTGATTGCGCGTCCTTTGACCGCGCTGACTCACAAAGGGAAGAAGTTCATTTGGGAACCCGAACAGGAATCATCATTTCAAACCTTGAAAAAGAAGTTAACCACCGCACCTATCTTATCACTTCCTGAAGGCAGTGACGATTTCATCATTTATTGCGAGGCTTCGAAAAGTGGTTTTGGTTGTGTACTGATGCAACGAACAAAGGTTATCGCTTACGCCTCTCGTCAACTGAAGATTCACGAGCGAAATTACACAACGCATGATCTCGATCTTGGAGCCGTTGTCTTTGCATTAAAGCTATGGAGACACTACCTTTATGGAACAAAGAGCACTATTTTCACCGATCATAAAAGCCTCCAACACATCTTTGATCAGAAGCAACTAAACATGAGACAGCGTCGATGGATCGAGTCGTTGAACGACTATGATTGTGAACTTCGTTATCACCTTGGCAAGGCAAATGTTGTAGCCGACACCTTGAGCCGAAAGGAGAGGATGGCACATCTTCGTGTCCGAGCCTTAAACATCACCATTCATTCGAACCTCAATAGCCATATCCGAGCAGCTCAAGATGAGGCTCTCAAAGAGGAGAATATATCTCATGAATACTTGAACATTCTCGTCTCTCGATTCGAGGTTAAGGAAACTGGACTCCGATGCTATGCCGGGAGAATTTGGGTACCTCGTTATAGAGACCTACGGAGCCTTATATTAGATGAAGCCCACAAGTCAAGATATTCGATTCACCCAGGAGCCGGTAAAATGTACCACGATCTTAAGGAACAGTATTGGTGGCCTAATCTTAAGAAGGACGTTGCAACATATGTTGGGAAGTGTTTGACTTGTTCAAAAGTTAAGGCCGAACATCAGAGGCCCTCTGGATTACTTCAACAACTGGAAATCCCGCAATGGAAGTGGGAAAGGATAACAATGGATTTCATTACGAAATTACCAAAGACGGTGGGCGGATACGATACCATCTGGGTTATCGTTGATCGTCTTACCAAATCTACACACTTCTTAGCCATGAAGGAAATTGATACGATGGAAAGACTCGCTCAACTATACATAAAAGAGGTTGTATCTCGTCATGGTGTGCCCTTATCGATCATCTCAGATCGCGATCCCCGTTTTGCTTCTAGATTTTGGCGTTCTTTGCAAGAAGCCTTGGGGACTCGTCTCGACATGAGCACTGCGTATCACCTGCAGACCGACGGACAAAGCAAACGCATGATTCAGACTTTGGAGGACATGTTGCGTGCTTGTGTTACTGATTTTGGAAAGGCTTGGGAAAGGCATTTGCCGCTAGCCGAATTCTCTTACAACAACAGTTATCATTCGAGTATTAATGCCGCACCTTTTGAAGCGTTGAATGGCCGCAAGTGCCGATCTCCTATTTGTTGGGCCGAAGCAGGCGAAAAACAAATCACCGGACCCGAGGTCGTCCATGAAACCACTGAAAAGATTGTCCAAATTCAATTGAGACTTAAGACGGCCCGTGATCGCCATAAGAGTTATGCCGAGCTTAAACGTAAAGACTTTGAATTCAACGTGGGTGACCGTGTAATGTTGAAAGTCGCACCTTGGAAAGGTGTAATTCATTTTGGAAAACGTGGGAAGCTCAACCCGCGATACATTGGCCCTTTTGAAATCTTGGAGCGTGTTGGACCCGTTGCTTACCGTTTGGATCTTCCAACTCAATTGAGCTCAGTTCATCCTACCTTTCATGTATCAAATTTGAAGAAGTGTCTTGCTGAACCAGAACATGTCATACCATTGGAGGAACTTACAATTGATGACAAACTCCACTTCATGGAAGAACCTGTCGAAATTATGGACCGTGAGGTCAAAACTTTGAAACACAACAGGATTTCGATCGTCCGAGTCCGAGGGAATGCCAAACGATGACCTGAGTTTAACTGGGAACGAGAGGATCAAATGATGCAGAAGTATCCTCACCTTTTCCCACCTCCTCCATCTCACTCAGCTTAAAATTTCGGGCGGAATTTTCTTTAACAGGTTGGTAATGTAACGACCCTGGTTTTTCCAACGTATAATTATTAATATTTATTATTAATACTTGCGCTTTAATAAATGTATTTTTATACATTTACTTGTTATCGTAATTGACTTTACATGTCCCGGCTTGTCTTTGTGACACGCGTACTTTACACGAATAATATTTCGAATATTATTTACATTCATAATTAATTATTATTAATTATTTTTAATTAACTAATGCAAGTATTTAATTACTTGGGCTTTTATTTAATTTGTTGCTTACTTGGACTTGGGCTTGTATTAATGGACTTGGAAGCCCTACTTCTCTTAATGGATTAATTAGGAGCCCACTTTTAATAATAAACAAGATTAATTAGTGATATGAGGAGACTTGTCACAAGCATGCTTACACCTCTTTCCCATGCAATTTAACTTTAATCCATTTCTAGCTTTCACCATTCTCCCACACTTGAAAGTAGCATTTGACCCTTTCCCCTTTTGGCCTTAAAACTTTCGGCCTATACATGGGTGGGAGGGAGTTCAAGTTTTATTTTTTGGTTACTTATTTACTTGTAATACTTCATTCCATACACACACCTTTCTTACACTACTCTCACTCTAAGACTTTTCTCTCAAATTGTAAGCATTACATCTTTTTTTCTTCTCTTTTTCCTTTGAAAAACCGCCACTAGTATCATCATTCTTACTTGTTTTTGTTACTTGTTGTTTGTTGTTGTTAAAGATCAAGTTTTCTAACTTGTATCTTCATGTAATCTTGGTTACTTCCATCTTTTATTTGATGAAGAACCAAGAACAAGAATCTAAACTTGTTAGTTTATGGTTCTACACTTAAATGTTATAAGATTTAAAGCTCATAAACTTTATAATCATACTTTTGTTCGTGCTTTGTAGACTTGAAGTTTATTTCCTTAAGATCCATACTTTGATTTGAATCTTCTCAAGTATGAAACAAACATGAACATAATACTTGTAACTTTAGTTTATTTCTTTCTTTTGTAAGTACTTTAAAGTTGTAATATTGTTAATTTGGTCAAGTATTAATAGTTAAACTTGATCTCATATTTCTTGAAACTAAAGTTAACTTTATAAGTTCAAGAACATGGAAGTATAACTTTCTAGTTATAACTTCACACACTTATGTTGGATCTAAGTTTTTATAGCTTATGGTCTTCTAATTTTGTTGTAAATAAGAGCTTATAAGCTTACATACATTCTACAAGACTAAAACCTAAGTTTCATGACTTATGGTTTCATTAAAGTTAAGATCCAAGTTCTATAACTTAGGATCTAACTTAAGAGCACTAGATCTAGACTTTCTAGTCTAGGATCTTTAAGATCTAGCTAAGATCTAAGTTCTACAACTTAAGATCTTGTTTATTTAGTTTACTTTCAAGTTTACAGCTTAATATTACTATTAGAACTCATGTATGTGTCGGATCTAAGATCTTGATGTAACTTTGGTTCACCAAACTACTTACAACCCTTAATTGAGTTGTGCTACATATCTTAGACTTATACTAGTGTTATGATGGTCAAAACTTGGTTAAGATGATGCAAACACATCAACGAGTTGTACACTTGAAGCTATAAGCATCAAGGATGAGAACCGTGATGAGCATCAAGCACCAAGAACCCACCGGAGCACCTTACCTACTATTTTCTGGGTCTGATCATTAACCTGGGCTACTGGAAAAGTTGATTTCTAGCTATTTCAGTTCGATTATATGATTTTCCATTTAGGCCTCGTCTTAATCCAAGTTACGGTTTAGGATTTATGGCCTTCCGAAAGTCACTACACCCTTTTAACGTTGTGCTGAAATTTCTGACCTACTCGCACTTAATCCATCGCGACAGTTAAAGGAAGACGATTTTGGTTCTGGAAATTGGTCAGCCTCTAGGGGACTCATATACAGATCCATGGCCACTGGTCTCACCTCATTTCAGTTTGTATAGAGGTCGTGACGACTGAACGAAGTCAGCCTTTATTTCAAACTCTATTCTTGATTGAAACTTACTTTACACTTTTTGATTAATGATGAATGATGATGATACTTAAGACCTAATTTACATACTTTTAAACTTTTGGGAACGATTTACTGACTTAGTAACTTTTGACTTAGTTTGAGGACCTTTTGGACAAACCACTTGCTTACTATTCCCGCGTATCAACTTTTACTACTTTTCACTGTGAGTTATAGCATCCCTTTTTACTTTAACTATTTTGGGACTGAGAATACATGCGCATTTTATGTTTTACATACTAAGCACGAGTACTTAAACTTATTATATGTGTGGGTTATACAACGGCATAAACTTTTCCCTTAGCTCAGTAACGTTTAGTCATTGGTCTTTGAACCGGTGAACGCGAATCTTAGATATGGATCCATAGGGTTTGACATCCCCACTCGGGCTAGTAGCGCTAGAATTTAACGGGTGTTTAATACTTCATAAATTTACGCACTCGCCAAGTGTACTTTTAGGGGGTTTTATTTACGTTAAGTTAGTTACCAAGTGCCCACGGTTATACATATACTTTTCATACTGTTTTGAAACACTGAAATCTCGTGGCCTACCTTACATTACTGTTATACTTAAACTATAGCTCACCAACCTTTGTGTTGACATTTTTAAGCATGTTTTTCTCAGGTGCTTAAGTTTTGTTTGCTTCCGCGGTTGTAGTCTTGCTGTAGACACCCGCTGCTTGTGTTAGAGATGTCTTCGTATGAAACGTTTATCTTGCATTCACAAACTTTATTATTTTTGAACAATGTATTCGTAACGACCATTGGGTCACGTACTATTATTAATTGCTTCTATTCATAGAAGCATACTTTCATTGTAAAACATTTGATGTTGGTTAAGACATCACCTTTTCTTATGAATGCAAACTTCTTTTGAAATAGCATATAGTGTTTGACCTTGTAATGATCCTGTTGTTGATGATCCGTACACGTTAATTTTGTACGGGGCGTCACATTACGCCCGGCAGATATCGGTTCATGACCACCAGTACATATTCTCCTATACATGACTCAGACAGTTCATTAGGTGAGATCAGTGAGGAGGAGGAGGAAGTAAAGGAGATTACAGAAAAAGAAGTTAACAAAGAAAAGGAACCTGTAGTCACCAACCCAGAATTGCCAAATCCAAAAATTAATAAAGCAATTGTTACTCCTAATATTGCTACCCCTAGTCACCCTTCTCTTACCAACTCTATTGAGGTATCAAGTACCTCAGAACCCCGACTAAAATATAAACTTACCGCTCGAATAAGCGATATTCCAGTACCTGATAACAAGAAACCTCGCCGCTTTTAAAAACCATTTCCTCTACGACATAACTTCACGCATTGTATAATATTAATTAATTCGCTTTACTTTATCTTACATATGTTTTTATGTAAAATAAACATATGTGAATAAGTGGTATTGTATTGTTGTACGATAATGCATTGAAGATTAAAGCGTGAAATGATAATGTATTAGTTTTTCATAATAGAATATTATTTGAACGGTAGTAGTTAATTATTGTATTAAGCTATTAAGTATGAACTTTAATGGGTAGGTAATACCCTAAGAAATAATTATAAAACGCTAATAAGAAGAAAAGGCTTTTATAATAATTGGTTCATATTATTAATATGCCACGATGTACCATTAATTACTCGCTACATTTATAATATTTGATGTAATTAAATTATCTTATATGTTTATTGAAGAAACATGTCTCAAATGTCGGATGCTGAGTTTGAGGAACTAGCCGAGAAACGTGTGAATGAAAGAATTTCTGTAGCCAAGGCAGCAAAAGCAGCAACTGAAGCAGCAACTGTGAACACAAACTCACGAAACGGATGCTCATACAAAACTTTTCAAGGATGCAAACCACAGACGTTTAGTGGGACCGAGGGACCAGTCGGTCTAACCCGATGGTTTGAAAAGATGGAGTCCATTTTCAAAATTAGTAATTGTGCAGACGGAGAAAAGTCAAAGTATGCTTCGTGCACATTGCAAGACGGTGCACTTACTTGGTGGAACAATTATGCTAAAGCAGAAGGAGTAGATACGGCATATGATATCTCTTGGGAAGAACTGAAAAAGATGCTAATCGAGGAGTACTGTCCTCGAAACGAGATCAGAAAAATGGAATCTGAGTTACGTAATCTGAAGGTTTTCAGCGCGAATCTCAATAACTATGAAAAGTGTTTCATGGAACTAGCCTTGTTGTGTCCCGAATTGGTGCCAAACGAGAAACGAAAGATAGAAATGTATATTGACAGTTTATCGATCAATATTAAAGGAAATGTTACATCGTCCAAATCGAATACGATGCAGGAAGCCATGACAATGGCACACCAACTCATGGACCAGATCACAGAGAGTTCGATTAAGGCACCAATTACCGAAGTCAAGACAACCGAAGGAAAGAGGAAATGGGAAGACTATAAGGGCAAAAGTACTCACCTGAAGAAGCGAGAAACTTTTAAAGGTAAACAAGATGGGGCAACTGCTAGTCCAAACTATAAGGGACCCCATCCATTCTGCAAAAGATGTTACACACATCATGCAGGTTATTGTCAAGTGGTCTGTGATAAGTGCAACAAGAAAGGACATGTGGCGAAAGATTGTTATGCCACCGTTTCTGAAGTAAAGACAAAACTGACCAATGTCAAGAAATGTTTTGGATGCGGGAAGCCTGGTCACTTTATAAATCAATGCCCTGATAAGGAGAAGAACAACGAACCCGCACGTGGGAAGGCATTTAATATTAGTGCCAGTGAAGCACGTGAGGATCCTGATCTTGTCACGGGTACGTTTACCATTAATAATCAACTAGCTTCTATTATGTTTAATACGGGTGCTGATAGAAGTTATATATGTAAAGTGAGACGACCCGTCCTAATCCATAAGGACGAATACAATAACATATGATTACATCGCGAGCTATTTGACCTCTATATGATACATTTTACAAACATTGCATTCGTTTTTAAAAGACAAACTTCCATTTCATCGAAAGTTGACATATATGCATATCCTTTCATAATATATCCAAACTATGAATGACTTAATATTATTCTTAATGAACTCAACGACTCGAATGCAACGTCTTTTGAAATATGTCATGAAGGACTCCAAGTAATATCTCTAAAATGAGCAAATGCATAGCAGAAGATTTCTTTAATACCTGAGAATAAACATGCTTTCAAGTGTCAACCAAAAGGTTGGTGAGTTCATTAGTTTATCATAATCATTCATTTTCATCATTTTAATAGACCACAAGATTTTCATTTTTCCATAAATATACATCTCATATCAGGCATTTCGCAAACTCCATAGAGATAAAAATCATTCATATGGATTGAACACCTGGTAACCGACATTAACAAGATGCATATAGAATATCCCCATCATTCCGGGACACCCATCGAACATGATAAAATCGAAGTACTAAAGCATTCCAAATTCCAGAATGGGGCTTGTTGGGCCCGATAGATCTATCTTTAGGATTCGCGTCAATTTGGGGGTCTGTTCCCAAATTCTTAGGCTACCAAGCTAAAAGGGACATATTCGGCTTCGATCATTCAACCATATAATGTAGTTTCAATTACTTGTGTCTATTTCATAAAACATTTATAAAAGCGCATGTATTCTCAGTCCCAAAAATATATATTGCAAAAGCATTTAAAAAGGGAGTAATGAAACTCACGATACTGTATTTATTATTATTATTATTATTATTATTATTATTATTATTATTATTATTATTATTATTATTATTAATATTATTATTATTATTATTATTATTATTACTACTACTACTACTACTACAAATCAACCAAATAATTTTCACTTTATTATTATCTAACTTTTTCCCCTTATATATATATATATATATATATATATATATATATATATATATATATATATATATATATATATATATATATATATATATATATATAGTTTAGTTAATATCATTTTAATAAAAATAATCTAGTGATATGTAATATTAATATTATTGTAGTGTATCTTTATATAAAGATATTTACTTGTAATAATACTAAAAATGATAAGAGTGATAGTCATAATATTGATAGTAATATTATTAATAATAATATTAATTTTTAATAATGATAATCTTAATAAAAATATTAACTTTAATAGTAATGTTAATTTTAGTAAGAATAATAGTTTTAATAAAAGCGATATATTCCCTTAATAATATAACGATGATAATAATAATAATAATAATAATAATAATAATAATAATAATAATAATAATAATAATAATAATAATAATAATAATAGCAGTGTTAATAATAATAATCAGATTTTTCATAAACTTCATGTTTAGTTTCTAAACCTGTATCTATAGTTCCTATAACTTATAATTATAATCCTATTCGTAATTCTTGCCAAATCAACTTTTATTATAAATTTTCTAATATAAATGTTATTAATGTATTCATAATCCTGTTAATAATAATAACAATAATAATACTGATAATGATATTATTAGTAATGATAATACTAAAAATTCCTAAATGATAATACGAATAATAATGATAATAACGTAAATTATATTAATGATATTGATAATCATTTTAATTATATTAACGTCATAATACTTATATTAATATTATTAAAAATAATAATAATAACACTAAATGATAATACTTAATCATATATCAACATTAATTAATAATATTAATTTTAATATTTATGCTAATAATAATGGTAATAACAATAATAATAATAATACTCTTAATTGTAATCATAATTCTTATAATAATTAATAATAAATGATAATAATAATAATAATAATAATAATAAAAGTAATAATGAAATCAAGTAACTACCTTAAAATAGATATTTTTTTTAAAAAAAATGACCCAGCTGGGACTCGAACCCGCGACCTCCCGCTCACCCACAAACGCCCTTAACCACTTCTCTGATCCTTCCATTTCTGATTTATATCACACTTTATTATTTTTTAACACCAATTTATCTGTTTGCTAATTCCTCTTCTTCCTCTCTATAACGCCAATCGATCAAAGATAACCCACAATCTTACCAGTGAGTTTTACAGTTTGAATTTGAAGGTGTAATTGGTATAGAAACAATAAGTGGTTGATTGTATAAAAAAAATGAAAAAAAAATGAAGCACTAGCAGCCTGTTCGAAAAAAATAAATAAATGAATAAATAAATAAACTAAAAATCCAACTTCGAATTCTAGTTCTTATTAGGTAAAAATTATAACATGACATAGATTGTAAAACGTCCTTAAAAACTTTTTGTGTACTCAATTTTATCAAAAACATAATAACAAATCCAAATTTCGCTAATAACAAAACGTTTGACTTTTGAATTCTTAACTTTGACCTCAAAATTAAAGCTCGATAGATGGAATTGGAATTTGAAACTTTACCAGAAGTTCGTTTATATGATTCCAAACAACTCTGTATTTTTATATTTTTGAAATTGGTTCGAAATCAAGTTATGATGATTTGTTAAAGGACAGAGGAAACGGGTTTCGTTTAGTTGAATTTTGGTTTAATGTTTTTGGTTACAGCAAAACGATAACAAATATCAGTGATTGAAGGATGAATGTAATATATATAATTTGTTAAATGTTGTTTTGTTGTGATGATTTACTTGACCAGTTTACACGAGATGAACAGAAAGAAAAAAAAATATAAAAATAAACATGACAGGAATAGAATTACGCGTATAATCTGTGTTTATATAACCTAATTAGTCTTTAATATTATATATATATATATATATATATATATATATATATATATATATATATATATATATATATATATATATATATATATATATATATATATATATATATATATATATATATATATATGTGTGTGTGTGTGTGTGTGTGTGTGTATTTATATATAATAACTAATCTTATTAATTAATGCATAGAATAATAATAATACTCCTAATACTATAAATAATAATAATATAATTTATGATAATATAATGGTAATAATAATATTATTATTATTAATAATAATGATAATAATAACTATATAATTTATAACAATAATATTATTAATAATAATAATATTAATTATAATAATACTAATATTATTAATGATAATAATAATATTAGTAATAATAATACTATAACAATTTATATATCAAATCTTCATATCTATACGTTATGTATTGAAAATAATACTATTAATATTACTGATTTTAATATTAATATCAATAATTGATAATACTAATGAAAGTAATAATAATATCCTTAGTATATCAATTATATTTTTAATTTTTAATTAAATTTAATATATTAATTTAATATATTATTAATCATGTAATATTTAATGATTATATATAATAACTTATTTTGAGTATTAAATTTATATATATATACTATATTATACATATAATAATATTTATGTATAGAAATCATATATGTATAGATTCTTTTTACTAACACCCTTTTATCTTGAATATAAATTGTTACATAATTAACTCTGGTGATTAAATTTGTACTCAATTATTATATAAATTTGTATTTATATATATATATATATATATATATATATATATATATATATATATATATATATATATATATATATATATATATATATATATATATTCATGTACAACACTTGTTCGTGAATCGTCGGGAATGGTCGAAGATCAAATAATCCATATAAACAGTTCAAAACTTTCTAAGACTCAATATTACAGACTTTAATCAATAAATAGACTTATTTCACAAGGCAATTATTGTAATGCATGTATTGAAAATTAAGCAGGAATCTTTACTAACTTTTGTCCAGTTACTGTTAATTGATACTTTTGTTCTTACTTGTAAATCACTTTTATTATTTATTCCGAATACCGTTAAAAAGAAAAGATTTCTCAAAACAATGTAGACCTCGTAACAGAGACCCGTAATCATAATACAATGTATCTGATAATTCAATCATTTGGTATTATAATCTAATTCCATCGATAATCATTTTTGAAACAAATACATTCATATAAAGTATTATACATTTAATACTTTGTTAATATTTTCAAGTTGATATATATATATATATATATATATATATATATATATATATATATATATATATATATATATATATATATATATATATATATATATATATATATATATATATAATCATATCCGTTCATATAATCGTTCGTGAATCATTGGAATTTGGTTGAGGTTAAATAAATGTATGAACACATTTTAAAATTCTTGAGATTCAACTTAACAAGCTTTGCTTATCGTATCGGAATAATATAAGGATAAACTTTAAATTTGATCGGAAATTTTCGGGTTGTCACAGTACCTACCCGTTAAAGAAATTTCGTCCCAAAATTTGATTAGGATGGTCATGACTGACAATAAGTATGTTTTCATGACGCATACGAGCTAGAAATTAGAGTTTTTATCATTAGTGAATAATATGGATAAGATAATTCGTTTACGCGAAGAATATGAGTGAAGTTATCACAAAAGAGTGAATTGAAGAAATAAAGTTTCGTCTTAACTTTTGACGTAGTCACGTTTGAATTTAGGGTGCGTCTTAATTTTTGACGTTGTCTTGGTTGAATTCTTGAATTCAAGGGATTAAAGAAAATCTTCAAAATCTATAAGATCGGATTCTTCGAGATTTAAGGGAATTAGGATCTCTTTAATTAAATGCGGTCATTTGTCTCGATTGTTACGTCTGATTTTCCTTTATAAATTAAACTCTTCCGTTCCATTATTCTCACCATCCCTATACTTTCTTTCTTAGTTCATACATCCAAAAAATTATGAAAATGCTTAATTCCGTTCTAATCATTGATATTTTCCTAATTATCATTTCTGTCATCCTTCTTTTGAATCTTCCACCAGAAAAATCTGTTTACTTCTACTATTACCTAGGAGTGATACTATTCTTAATTATACCGTCTCTTTATATTGCTATTCGTATTAATATCCATGGTTTGTAACCTCTGTGTTGTTATTGAGTTTTATATCTTTCCTTATATTTTGAAATCCCTGCTTCTGTCTTCTATAATCATTGTCATCCACAGTTAATGCTCTCTACTATTTGCTGCAATTTATACTCCCATTTCTATTTCTGAGCTTCATTCTTTTGCTTTCTCTTCGCAAGTAATGGTCCAGAATTCATATGTATGAAGTTTCAAATGAACGTGATTAATGTTCTAAGAGAGAATTTGTAATAGCACGATCTTGATTGGTTAGATTACCAGAAGTCATGGGAAAAGATAGGACTTTTAAGAAGATATGTTCTTGATATGTTTATAGATTAGATGGAATGTAAGAGTCGTGTAACATGGCGCATGATGACGTTAATATCTGTGAATCATCACGTTCCATTAGAAACTCAGCATGACTTACTGTAATATAATCACGTTGATCAAGTGTCATTATATTATATTAACTCATGCTTCAGTTCCTAACACTACTTCAAAAACATTCATAGTTTTAACTCGAAAGTTTACAGAATATAAAAACTAACAGTTTCTTATATGATGTAACTCTGATATCACAAAGAGATAAATGATTTCAGATAAGAATAGTTATGAAAATATCTTCAGAAATATCGAGGATATTTATAATGAAAGATACAATGATATCTTAGAATTTCTAATATCAAAGAATGATGAAGAAGATTTGTCCATAAAGGTTTAGAGTTAGGAGCAAGGTATTCGCTAAAGATTTCAGTAAATACTGAATCATTTGGATTCTTTGAAGGCAGATTTAGTCCTTATGATTTGTTCACAGCCTCCTTCATAGTTTCGCATAATTCGCTTTTCGGTACTAACTTTTCTATTGAGCGTTTCCAACACTCCATTCTTTATCATCATATTTTTGACTGTTAAGGTCGTTTACAGTTTTTGTTGCTTCATTCAACTTTTCAAAATTCAGAGTATTGATTCGCAGACTGGGTGCTTTTTAGAATTTCAGAATAGAAGGTCATTATTCTAAGAGATAAAGGTTATATGTATACATATAACTGTTGATGTAGACATGCTGCGAGATTTCTAAATACTGATTGTTAATACCCGGTAATTGATGTGGTAATTCTCGTTATAAGATGTGGATGAGTATATGAATAGATTTTAACGAATAAATATAATGGTTCTTCGGAGAGACTTAAGCCAATAAGTAATGAAGTTGCTGGTAAGTTTACTGCTAATGTGATGGGGTATAAAAGGTTCTCCGGTAACGTTGACGAAAGGCAAACGTATATATCACGGTTATAATAAAGCTAATTCAAATGAAAGTTCGATGTTGATTTGCTGAAGCTGTGACAAAATTGGCTAAATTGAAATGAGATTGCAAAGTTATTTTTGGTAATAACAACGCCAAAGGAGCTAGCACAGATACGTGTTAAACGTTTACTCAGGTTCCGAGTGTTTTCAGGTGCATAACTATATGCATCAATCTTTTCTTCCGTAGATGAAGTGCGGTTGGTTTATCCTCTCGATTGAGGTGTTTTCAAGAATTATGAAAAGTTTTAACGCAGATTGTAATCGTCAAGATACAAATGAGGTTTAAGATGAAATCAAGTGGCAAACTTGAAGAATTGTTTAGTTTCATATGTTATAATCAATATTTTAATTCATTTTAATTGTCCAATATTGGTAGTCCACACTTAGCAGTCCACAGTTACAAATTCAATAATTCATATATAGTTTATAATATTCGAATTAATTAATACGTATCGTGACCCGTGTACATGTCTCAGACTCGATTACAACTCAAAGTATATATATTATTGTAGAATTAACCTCAATCCTGTATAGCTAACTCGATCATTACTGCATATAGAGTGTCTATGGTTATTCCAAATAATATATATAGATGCGTCGATATGATATGTCAAAACCTTGTATACGTGTCCCGATATTTAAAGTGCGTAAAATAAATAACAGAATTTAAATGACGATAAATAAAATGCGTAAAGTATATAACATAAATTAAATGATGATAAATAAAATTACGATAATTAAATTGCCATAAATAAACTGCGATAAATAAAATGTAATCAGTTAGCTAGGATCAGTTAGCTAGGAACAGTTAGCGTGGATTCTTAACAAAATTTCTCATAGTTAATTTGTCTGTTTCTAACAAATTTTATTTTGTCCAAATGTTTTCGTCATTATGCCACTTGTTGGATTCTGATAGGTCAAAATCTAAATATGAAATTGAATGAAAATGGTTATTCTGTGGTGAACGAATACGTATATCGGTGGTTGTAAGTAGGATAGTAAATTACTGTTGAATCAGATTCGAAGAATATATAGTGTAACTTATTAATGTGAAATCTAAATATTCCTCGGGTATTACCTACCCGTTAAAATATTTTCATCATTAACAGTTTGTACATAAGAATTTTCAATTACAATCTTTATGAAAACATATATACATATATATTTTCTTCAGATGTAATCATGAATTTAATGAGTTAATATGATATTAAACTCATTTGATTTATCATTAGAACAAGAATATATAATCTCTAAAACACTAGAGATTACATAATCATCATGTCGAACGAAGATCAAGGATGTAGAACGATACGTAGAACGAAGATTATACTCGAGGTACAGAATGAGATGTTGAGGCATGGATTGTTGATGGTACTGGTGCTGTTTTGATGGTACTGTTGGTGCTGGTGATGTTGCTGAAGCTGGTACGTTTTGCACCATATTCTCCAAATTGATTACTCGAGCGTGAAATTCGTTGACTTCTTGTATTACTCCGGGGTGATTGTCGGTCGGAACGATCGGATGAATGAGATCTAAAATTTGATATAGTATATAATCATGACGAGATACTCTGGAAATGAGAGAGAAAATGGTGTTTTGGACAGGTTCGCCGGTAAGTGCTTCAAGTTCTTCGCCAAGAGGGCAATGTGGTGGATGAAAAGGATCACCTTCTTCTTGTCTCCAATGATTGAGGAGGCTACGAACCCAGCCCCAATTCATCCAGAATAGATGATGGCTAATCGGTTGATCCATTCCAGTTACACTGCTTTCGGAGCTCGAGTGAAAATCCATATCGGAATAGTTATCGGCATCCGACGAACTTGAACTGGTTGCAGAATTCATCTTGCACGGTTAGGTAAAGGATTTTATGAAATGATTTTCTGATATCGGATGATATTCTAATTACATAGAATATCTATGTATAGTACAGAAGATCCCGTAGATTAAGGAGGAAATTAAGGAAACGTGTCAGACAAAGTCTACAGTAACAGATACGCTAAGATCTGAATTTTGTCTCTACACTATTCATGCAATTAATGCAATAAGAAGTGTCTAGACTAAGAATGATAAGCATGTAATTTTCGACACTAAATGATAAGCAAAACTTTTGACATGCAGACACGGTCGAAGTCCAGACGCACTAATGCATCTAAACAACTATCAGTTAGACACACTAATGCAAGACCTGGTTAGCTAAGACCACAACTCTGATACCACATGAGACGACCCGTCCTAATCCATAAGGACGAATACAATAACATATGATTACATCGCGAGGTATTTGACCTCTATATGATACATTTTACAAACATTGCATTCGTTTTTAAAAGACAAACTTCCATTCCATCGAAAGTTGACAGATATGCATATCCTTTCATAATATATCCAAACTATGAATAACTTAATATTATTCTTGATGAACTCAATGACTCGAATGCAACGTCTTTTGATATATGTCATGAATGACACCAAGTAATATCTCTAAAATGAGAAAATACACAGCGGAATATTTCTTTAATACCTGAGAATAAACATGCTTTCAAGTGTCAACCAAAAGGTTAGTGAGTTCATTAGTTTATCATAATCATTCATTTTCATCATTTTAATAGACCACAAGATTTTCATTTTTCCATAAATATACATCTTATATCAGGCATTTCGCAAACTGCATAGAGATAAAAATCATTCATATGGATTGAACACCTGGTAACCGACATTAACAAGATGCATACAGAATATCCCCATCATTCCGGGACACCCATCGGACATGATAAAATCGAAGTACTAAAGCATTCCAAATTCCAGAATGGGGCTTGTTGGGCCCGATAGATCTATCTTTAGGATTCGCGTCAATTTGGGGGTCTGTTCCCAAATTCTTAGGCTACCAAGCTAAATGGGGCATATTCGGCTTCGATCATTTAACCATATAATGTAGTTTCGATTACTTGTGTCTATTTCTTAAAACATTTATAAAAGCGCATGTATTCTCAGTCCCAAAAATATATATTGCAAAAGCATTTAAAAAGGGAGTAATGAAACTCACGATACTGTATTTTGTAGTAAAAATACATATAATGAAACTGAACAATGCAGGGTTGACCTCGGATTCACGAACCTATATCAATTGTATATTTATTAATACATGTAATCTAAATCGAGCAAGTTTATATATATTATTATTATTAATATACTTGTTATATTATATGTTATATAGATATAGATAGTTTAATATATTTAATTTATATATCTTATATAACTATTATTTATCATTCTTTAATATTTTAATAATAAAAATCTATATTAGGGTTTATATAAGATATCAATATATATTTATGTATTAATTGGTACATTTATATATATATATATATATATATATATATATATATATATATATATATATATATATATATATATATATATATACATACATATATATATACATATATATATATATACATATATATATACATATATATATACATATATATATATATATATATATATATATATATATATATATATATATATTTATATATATGTATAGTTTAGTTAATATCATTTTAATTTTAATAATAATAATATAGTGATATGTAATATTAATATTATTGCAGTGTATCTTTATATAAAGATATTTACTTGTAATAATACTAAAAATGATAAGAGTGATAGTCATAATATTGATAGTAATATTATTAATAATAATATTAATTTTTAATAATGATAATCTTAATAAAAATATTAACTTTAATAGTAATGTTAATTTTAGTAAGAATAATAGTTTTAATAAAAGCGATATATTCCCTTAATAACATAACGATAATAATAATAATAATAATAATAATAATAATAATAATAATAATAATAATAATAATAATAATAATAATAATAATAATAATAATAATAATAATAATAATAATAATAATAATAATAATAATAATAATAATAATAATAATAATAATAATAATAGCAGTGTTAATAATAATAATCAGATTTTTCATAAACTTCATGTTTAGTTTCTAAACCTGTATATATAGTTCCTATAACTTATAATTATAATCCTATTTGTAATTCTTGCCAAATCAACTTTTATTATAAATTTTCTAATATAAATGTTATTAATATATTCATAATCCTGTTAATAATAATAACAATAATAATACTAATAATGATATTATTAGTAATGATAATACTAAAAATTCCTAAATGATAATACGAATAATAATGATAATAATGTAAATTATATTAATGATATTGATAATCATTTTAATTATATTAACGTCATAATACTTATATTAATATTATTAAAAATAATAATAATAACACTAAATGATAATACTTAATCATATATCAACATTAATTAATAATATTAATTTTAATATTTATGCTAATAATAATGGTAATAACAATAATAATAATAATAATACTCTTAATTGTAATCATAATCATAATAATAATTCATAATAAATGATAATAATAATAATAATAATAATAGTAATAAAAGTAATAATGAAATCAAGTAACTACCTTAAAATAGATCTTTTTTTTTAAAAAAAACGGCCCAGCTGGGACTCGAACCCGCGACCTCCCGCTCACCCACAAACGCCCTTAACCACTTCTCCGATCCTTCCATTTCTGATTTATATCACTTTATTATTTTTTTAACCCAATTTATCTGTTTGCTAATTCCTCTTCTTCCTCTCTATAACGCCAATCGATCAAAGATAACCCACAATCTTACCAACGAGTTTTACAGTTTGAATTTGAAGGTGTAATTGGTACAGAAACAATAAGTGGTTGATTGTATAAAAAAAATGAAAAAAAATGAAGCAGTAGCAGCCTGTTCGAAAAAAATAAATAAATGAATAAATAAATAAACTAAAAATCCAACTTTGAATTCTAGTTCTTATTAGGTAAAAATTATAACATGACATAGATTGTAAAACGTCCTTAAAAACTTTCTGTGTACTCAATTTTATCAAAAACATAATAACAAATCCAAATTTCGCTAATAACAAAACGTTTGACTTTTGAATTCTTAACTTTGACCTCAAAATTAAAGCTCGATAGATGGAATTGGAATTTGAAACTTTACCAGAAGTTCGTTTATATGATTCCAAACAACTCTGTATTTTTATATTTTTGAAATTGGTTCGAAATCAAGTTATGATGATTTGTTAAAGGACAGAGGAAACGGGTTTCGTTTAGTTGAATTTTGGTTTAATGTTTTTGGTTACAGCAAAACGATAACAAATATCAGTGATTGAAGGATGAATGTAATATATATAATTTGTTAAATGTTGTTTTGTTGTGATGATTTACTTGACTAGTTTACACGAGATGCACAGAAAGAAAAAAAAAATATAAAAATAAACATGACAGGAATAGAATTACGCGTATAATCTGTGTTTATATAACCTAATTAGTCTTTAATATTATATATATATATATATATATATATATATATATATATATATATATATATATATATATATATATATATATATATATATATATATATATATATATATATATATATATATATATATATATATATATAATATTAAAGACTATATACTATATTTATATATCTGTATTTATATATAATAACTAATCTTATTATTTAATACATATAATAATAATAATACTCCTAACACTATAAATAATAATAATAAAATTTATGATAATATAATGGTAATAATAATTTATTATTAATAATAATGATAATAATAACTATATAATTTATAACAATAATATTATTAATAATAATAATAATAATATTAATTATAATAATACTAATATTATTAAGGATAATAATAATATTAGTAATAATAATACTATAACAATTTATATATCAAATCTTCATATCTATACGTTATGTATTGAAAATAATAATATTAATATTACTGATTTTAATATTAATATCAATAATTGATAATACTAATGAAAGTAATAATAATATCCTTAGTATATCAATTATATTTTTAATTTTTAATTAAATTTAATATATTAATTTTATATATTATTAATCATGTAATATTTAATGATTATATATAATAACTTATTTTGAGTATTAAATTTTTATATATATACTATATTATACATATAATAATATTTATGTATAGAAATCATATATGTATAGATTCTTTTTACTAACACCCTTTTATCTTGAATATAAATTGTTACATAATTAACTCTGATGATTAAATTTGTACTCAATTATTATATAAATTTATATTTATATATATATATTCATGTACAACACTTGTTCGTGAATCGTCGGGATTGGTCGAAGATCAAATGAATCCATTTAAACAGTTCAAAATTTTCTAAGACTCAATATTACAGACTTTAATCAATAAATAGACTTATTTCACAAGGCAATTATTGTAATGCATGTATTGAAAATTAAGCAGGAATCTTTACTAACTTTTGTCCAGTTACCGTTAATTGACACTTTTGTTCTTACTTGTAAATCACTTTTACCATTTATTCTGAATACCGTTAAAAAGAAAAGATTTCTCAAAACAATGTGGACCTCGTAACAGAGACCCGTAATCATAATACAATGTATCTAATAATTCAATCATTTGGTATTATAATCTAATTCCATCGATAATCATTTTTGAAACAAATACGTTCATATAAAGTATTATACGTTTAATACTTTGTTAATATTTTCAAGTTGTAATATATATATATATATATATATATATATATATATATATATATATATATATATATATATATATATATATGTATATATATATATATATATCTGCATATATAATCATATCCGTTCATATAATGGTTCGTGAATCATTGGAATTTGGTCGAGGTTAAATGAATGTATGAATACAGTTTAAAATTCTTGAGATTCAACTTAAAAAGCTTTGCTTATCGTATCGGAATAATATAAGGATAAAGTTTAAATTTGATCGGAAATTTCTGGGTTGTCACATAAAGACTTTAGTTCTAAACTGAAATGTGAATCATTGCCTCTAGACGATAAATATACTATTGAATTAGCTAATGGTAAACTGATAAAAGCCGATAAAATTTGCCATGATTGCGAAATAAATCTCGCTGGTGAAACCTTCAAAATCGATTTGATACCCGTAGAATTAGAAAGTTTTGACGTAATCGTTGGCATGGACTGGATGTCCAAAACAAGAGCGGATGTTGTTTGCGCTGAGAAAGCGATCCGCATCCCTTGTAAGGATGAAACGTCATTAATGATTTATGGGGAGAAGAGAAACTCGAAGCTGAACCTTATCAGCTGTATGAAGGCTCAGAAACTTATAAGAAAAGGTTGTTATGCTATTCTGGCATACGTGAAGAAGATGAATACCGAAGAAAGAAGCATTGATGACGTGCCGGTTGTAAGAGAATATCCCGAAGTATTTTCAGAAGAATTACCAAGGCTACCTCCACACAGATGTGTAGAATTCTAGATTGATCTCATACCAGGAGCTGCACCTGTAGCCCGATCTCCATATAGACTTGCACCTTCAGAAATGCAAGAATTACAAAATCAGTTGCAAGAATTATCGGACCGTGGATTTATTCGTCCCAGCATTTCACCTTGGGGTGCTCCTATTCTGTTTGTCAAGAAGAAGGATGGATCTATGAGAATGTGCATAGATTACCGAGAATTAAATAAATTAACGATTAAGAATCGGTACCCATTACCGAGGATTGATGATTTGTTTTATCAATTGCAAGGATCAAGTGTTTATTCTAAGATTGATCTACGCTCCGGATATCATCAGCTGAGAGTGAAGGAAGAAGATGTTCCTAAAACCGCGTTCAGAACCCGTTACAGTCACTATGAGTTTCTAGTCATGCCTTTTGGATTCACTAATGCTCCAGCATTATTCATGGATCTAATGAATTGCATCTGTAGACCGTATTTAGACAAATTTGTTATTGTTTTTATCGACGACATATTGATTTACTCGAAGAACAAGGAAGAACATGAGCAACACTTAAGACTGGTACCTGAGGTACTCAAGAAAGAAGAACTGTACGCAAAATTTTCGAAGTGTAATTTCTGGTTACAAGAAGTACAGTTTTTGGGTCATGTTGTCAGTAAACATGGTATTAAAGTTGACCCTGCCAAGATCGAAGCCATTAGTAAATGGGAAACACCGAAGACTCCAACACAAATCCGCCAATTCTTAGGTCTTGCTGGTTACTACCGAAGATTCATTCAAGATTTTTCTAAACTCGCCAAACCCTTAACTGCATTGACTCAAAAGGGAAAAAAGTATGATTGGTCCACGGAACAGGAATCCGCATTCCAGTTATTAAAGAAGAAGTTAACGTCTGCACCCATTCTGTCATTACCGGAAGGAAATAATGATTTTGTGATCTATTGTGACGCTTCGCGCCAAGGTTTAGGATATGTATTAATGCAACGCACAAAAGTTATCGCATACGCTTCACGACAACTAAAAATTCACGAAAGGAACTATACGACGCACGATTTGGAACTTGGAGCAGTAGTTTTTGCACTCAAAATATGGAGACACTATCTATATGGAACCAAGTGTACAGTGTACACCGACCATAAGAGTCTTCAGCATATTTTTGATAAAAAAACAACTCAATATGAGGCAACGTCGATGGGTAGAGTTATTGAACGATTACGATTGTGAAATCCGTTACCACCCCGGAAAGGCTAATGTTGTAGCTGATGCCCAAGTCAAAAAGAAATAGTAAAACCTCTTAGGGTCCGAGCTTTGAATATTACAATTTGTACTGATCTCACAAAGCAAATTCAAGCAGCACGGTTAGAAGCTTTAAAAGAAGAAAACGAAAAAGGCGAAATGAGCAAAGGATTGGAAAAACAACTTGAAGTAAAAGCCGATGGAACCCTGTATTTTGCAGGTAAGATATGGGTACCAAGACATGGTAACCTAAGGCAACTAGTACTAGATAAAGCACAAAAAACGAGGTACTCAATTCACCCAGGGAATGGGAAAATGTACTACGATCTCAAGAAGTTCTATTGGTGGCATAATATGAAGACAGAAATTGCTACTTATGTAAGCAAATGTTTGATGTGTGCAAAGGTCAAAGTTGAGCACCAAAAGCCGTCAGGATTACTACAACAACCAGAAATTCCGCAGTGGAAATGGGAAAGAATAACCATGGATTTCATTACGAAATTGCCAAGGACTGCAAGTAGTCATGATACTATTTGGGTGATAGTTGTTCGTCTAACTAAATCAGCTCACTTTCTACCAATAAAGGAGACAGACAGTATGGAGAAATTAGCACGCCTATATTTGAAGGAAGTAGTTTCCAGGCATGGTGTACCTATCTCTATCATATCTGATCGCGACACCCGATTCACATCACGTTTTTGGTAGTCATTACAAAAAATATTGGGAACTCGATTAGATATGTGCACCGCTTATCACCTACAGACAGATGGTCAAAGTGAAAGAATAATAAAAACATTGAAAGACATGTTACGGGCATGCGTGATTGACTTTGGAACCAGTTGGGATCGACACTTACTGTTGGCAGAATTTTCATACAATAACAGCTATCATACGAGCATCAACGCAGCGCCATTTGAAGCACTTTACAGGTAGAAAGTGCAGATCTCCTATTTGTTGGAGTGAAGTAGGAGAAAGACAACTTACTGGACCAGAAATTATTCATGAAACCACCGAAAAGATCATTCAAATACAAACAGCGATTGAAAACAGCCATGAGTCGCCAAAAGAGTTATGCTGATGTAAGAAGAAAATCGCTAGAATTTCAAGTGGGCGACAAAGTCATGTTGAAAGTGTCACCCTGGAATGGCGTTGTACGATTCGGTAAACGAGGAAAGCTAAGTCCTAGGTACGTAGGACCCTTTGAAATCACCGAAAGAATTGGAGCAGTTGCTTATCGATTAAAGCTACCGCAAGAACTTAGTAGTGTTCATGACACATTTCACGTGTCAAATTTGAAGAAATGTTTAGCCGAAGAGGATGTCGTAATTCCTCTTGACGAAATACGAATCAATGATAAACTCCATTTTATAGAAGAACCTGTTGAAATCATGGACCGTGAAGTCAAACAATTAAAACAAAGCAAAATACCAATAGTTAGAGTTCGTTAGAATGCTAGACGAGGACCCGAGTTTACTTAGGAACGTGAAGATCAGATGAAGCAAAATTATCCACATTTGTTCACTGATATCGCTTATAAAACAGGTACTACTCAAAATTTCGGGACGAAATTTTATTTAACGGGGAGGTACTGTGATGACCCGAAAAATTTCGACTTATTTAAACCAACTCTCTATACGATTTATTATTTTGACACGTTAAACAAAGTCTGTTAGATTGAGTCTCAAAATTTTTGAACTGTCTCATATATTCAATTACCTTTGACTGCTCTCGACGATTCACGAACAATTATATGTATATATATATATATATATATATATATATATATATATATATATATATATTATAAGATGTACAAGTAAAAACGACTTTCCTACAGTAAAACACTATTTGCTACAGCAAAACCGACTTTGCTATAGTAAAACACTATTTACTACAGTGAAAACGACTTTGCTACAGTAAAACACTATTTGCTACAGTAAACACTATTTGCTACAGTAAACACTATTTGCTACAGTGAATAATATGTTGACAAACTAACAAACAAAAGGCTAGACTAGCCATGCGATCGCATGGGGACCAAAAACACTATTTGCTACAGTAATATATTATGTCGACGAACTAGCAAACAAAGCAGAAATGAGATGTCCAGCCTAGCCATGCGATCGCATGGCAAAAGAACTAAAAACCCATGCGATCGCATGGGCCTCAAAATCAGAAAATGTGCCTATAAAAGGCCAGTTGCTCGACGAAGTTATATACACATTCTTCTTTTCTTTTTATGTGTTCTATGTTTATATTTGTTAACACCTATTTCCTTATGAGGTAAGGCTTAGTATGTCAACACTATACTAGAAGTAATCTAGCTTTAAGTGGGCGAGTGTTGCCGATTGATGTTTGCTCTTGGGAAATAATCCCTGCAGACCCGGTTCACTAGTGTAGAAACTTGTGGGGTGGCTTAATCAATCTGTCGTCCGTAGAGCGTAAAGTGCTAGTCGGATGACTTCTAGTGAGAGAAAGTGCTAGAGATAGAGAAATGACGTCTCAGCTCTCAAATTTGTCAGAATGTCTGAACCCTGTAAAATGACGACCCAAGGGGTCTATTTATAGTGTCAGATCCACCAGATTGTTCGGGAACACGTGTCAGATGATGATACGTTCTGTTACTTGTGTTCTGAAATTTACGCTGAAAGTGGCGTTCTTCGGCCAGGGCGTACGCGCTAGGCAGCCTTCAGGGCTTACGCGTGACGGAGCAGCCTGTACAGCGGAGAATGCTGGACGGACGGTCTCATAAGACCATTATTCTCAGTGCTTCTGATGGTAATTTTATGCGATCATTATGCCTTTTATGCATGTATACAATAGGATACACCATTAAGTCCCCCCAGTTTAATGACTTACACGTTTGAAAAATGATTAAGTTGTTAAACTTTTGATAACTCTTCCGAAACAAGCCTTCACGTTTCCCTTTTTGCATCGGGAAGCACATTACAGGCATTAAATGATAGGCAAAATTTACTGACATTGTGATGATTGCTTTTTGCATGGCTACAATACCCCACGCGCCTCTAGCTGTAAAAAGGCATTTCGATGTACTCGCTTTTTAATCGTGTCCATACACGTGTGTGGTTGAAATTAAAACCCCCAAAATCTCCACCAAACACAGCTGTTACAACTTTTTCCCTTTTTAACCATCATAAACCCTAATCAAGCATTCACTTTCACAGCTTCCCTCTATAGTGTTCATCTCTTACCTCAATACCTTCTTTACTTCCTGTTTCATTAAAACTTTAATGGCAGCCTTAAAGGATGTTACAACTATTCATAGCAGAGTAAATGAGAAGTATTTGGGCGAGCTACTGCAACGCTTTTCTAGATTAGCTGGTGTTGAACCAACAATTGCTGCATTCAATGCCAGGGCCTGCTCACCACCTCCTGGCAAGGTTACTATTTATTGCCATTCAATTTTCAACTTTTGTCTGCGACTGCCATTTACGCCGTTCTTTTTAGAAGTTTGCAAGTTCTACGGTGTTGCCGTTGAGCAATTCGAACCAGCATCAATTTGAAAGATTCTTATATTTGAAATGTATTGTCACGCAAGGAATATAGAGCCATCTATTCGTATATTTTGCCATTTGGTGCGTATAGCATCCCACGAAAAAGGTTGGTTCACATTCAACAAAGTTCATGGTTTTCTGAGACCTGCACTCGATCATCCCAGCCATGATTGGCACACTTCATTTATCTTTATAAATGAAGATGCAATTGATGATAAATACTCAGCTGCTCAAGTTTGGCCTAAATAATTGCATACCGTATCAGTTACCTTTCCAAAACAAAAGAACAAGGAAAACATTTTGTTTAAGAGAATTAAGGCTGAACAGATCAACGACGTTAAATATGGGAAACACATGCTTTCGTTGACATCTGTAAGTCAGGATTGGGATATCACACAAGGTTATACCTGTGTTCTTGCAGGGAGAAAGAGTAAGTGCTTACTTTTGCTATATATGCTTAATAAGATGCTTCCCTTTATTTATCCAATTAACCACTGTGACTTTTAAACTTCTACAGAAATTACTCCGCTTACCGCCATGCAATCGTTGTCTTACTCGTAACTTACCTTTACCACTCAAAAAATTATTGACGATACTTCCGTTCCTGAAGAAGATGCTGTAAGGGAGGAGGAAGATGAAGAAGAAGAAGTAGAAGACATAGGTATGAACCGAGTTGCTTCTAGGGAAGGTCGTGCCTCGGGTAATGAGAATGATAACACTGAATTTAGTAAAATATCAGACCACAACTTGTATTTGTTTTCTTTTAGGCCCAATACTGATGGATTTTATAATCCAGACCCTTCTTTATACATTATGCCACCTTTGAAATCTTGTGAAGCATATTAGAACTCTTTTATAAGTAACAATTTCCCTTTATCTCCAACAGCTAGTGCATCACACCAAGACACTACATTAGTGACTCTTCCGCCCTCCGCCAAGAGAAGAAGAACTAGTCAAAATCCTCCGTCATCCGCTCAACAAGGAGCCGGCACTAGTTCTTCTCAGCAACAAATTACGCTTCCCAATCTTGATACAAATATACTTTCCTCCTTTTTAAAGGGACCACCACACTCTTACCAGGATTTCATGAATTTTTTTAACGCCATGGTGTGTCCTTCATTAGCCCAATTTTTTAGCAGCCTATCTGATGCATATGCGAAAAAGGTTAAGGCACAAAGTATCATTCTTAACATTGCTTCTGGGTTAAATGACCTTCAATGCCTATCTGAGTTGCAAAGCAATGAAATTACCACAACTAATGAATTATCTGCTGAAAAAGAGAAAGTAGCCAAGATTGAACAAGTAGCTACATCCTTAAAGAGGGAATATGAGATGATGAAGAGGCTTTATGATAATAGCAATAAACAGAGGGCTGAATATAAGGAACAAGTCAAAGAAGTATCCTTCAGAGAAAAGCAACACTTGAGCAAAATTGATGAACTAGTGAAGGAGAATGAAAAAATACTTGAGCAGAATAATGCACTGAAAGAACAGCTTAAAGCTAAAGAGGAGAATGAAAAATGTATGATAGCTGGAATCCCTGCTCTTGTAGAGCGTATCTTTAATTGCCAAGCTCTGTCTCACAAGATACGTGAGTTTGTCCGTCTTGTGAAGTCTGCTGAACGACTGAACTTTTTTAACTTTATGAAAAGAAAACTGCCAGAATTACCAAACCCAATGCCTGTTGTTATTACATCGAAGATTAATGAAAATGCCATGATAGAAGCTGATGCTGCTGGTGCACTGATAGAAAATATGAAGTTTACTGATCTTGAAAATCTTTGTAAAAAACCAAATGTAACGATAGACGATGTACTGAATTATACTCCTCAAGATGAATGAAATTCTACGTTTATATACATATGCTTTGCACAACGTTTAATATTGCACTTGGTTGTAATTATTAGAAAGATGCTGTAAGTTAGTAAGATTTTTGGAGTGAACAATGCACAGGATATTTATATTGTATTTTGCAATTGTTATGGTTGTAAATATTGAAATTATATTCTCCGTTATACGCTTTCCGTCATGAAACTTGTGAGGAAAAGTTATGAATTATTTTCTCCTTTAAATGTTTTGCTGGACGCCATGGTCCGTTATCCTTTTTGCTCTGCATTTTGTGTATATAAGTTGTGTCATGACATTTTTTGTAGATTCGTTTCATCGCTTCGATGCTTTAGTGAGTTCTACATGTCTCACTATCGATACAACTATTTTGAGTATGATTGTACTTCTACCATCGAAAGGATAACTTTCTTTCTGCAGGTAGGGATGACACACAGCTATGTGACACCTGGGCTAAAAAATCCTTGGCCGGATAAAATTTATGAAAAATATTGCCATAAGAATAATTGCTATTATTCATATTCTTAAAGAAATTTTTACATTTATGACTATATCTCATGCATTTGACAGTTGATCAAGCTGTCCTTGCATATAGTGCTACGCGTAAAATTTCTTTAAATTCATTGCATTCCAAGCTCTTTTGTATTGCTCGCCGGAAGGTGCAGCAAGCATGTATGATCCATTCTGATTTACTTTTGTGACCTTATAAGGTCCTTCCCATTTTGGGGCTAGCTTTCCAAATTTGATTTGCCTGCTTGCCTCATTATCACGCAGCACCAGATCACCTACTTCAAACTGCACATGATGCACTTTCTTGTTGTAATATTTTTCCATTTTATGCTTGTGATCCGCTTGCCGGATGACGGCCATCAACCTTCTCTCTTCCAACAAGTTGAGATTCTCCCTTAATGCTTCGGAATTAGCCTCAACATCAAATGCCATAATGCGTTGTGTTGGTACACATATTTCAGCCGGTATTACTGCCTCTGTACCGTATAGTAGACTGAAAGGTGTTTCTCTCGTGCTCCGCTTTGGCGTTGTCCGGTGTGCCCACAATACATTTGGCAGCTCGTCCACCCATCTAGTTTGACTCAATCCCAACTGTGCCTTAATACCAGCAATGATTTCTTTGTTGGTAACCTCCACTTGTCCGTTCGCTTGAGGATGAGCAACAGATGTAAAGTTTTGCTTTATGCCCAGCTCTTCACACCAACTCCGAAATGGATTTTCTGCAAATTGCTTGTCGTTATCACTTACTATTTCATTTGGCACCCCATAACGGCACACAATATTATGCCAGACAAACTTCTTAATATTTTCTCCTGTGATTTTTGCTAAAGCCTTTGCTTTAACCCATTTCATGAAAAAATCGATTGCTACCACCAAGAACTTAGCATTACCAGTGCTTCTATTGAATGGCCCCACAATATCGATAGCCCACTTGCAGAACGGCCAGGCGGATGACACCGGTATCAAGTCATACTTTGGAAGACGCTGAATTGTACCATGCCTCTGACAATTCTCACATGTTTTTATGATTTCTGCTACATCTCGATAAAGGGAAGGCCAAAAATACCCGTGTCGCATGATCTGTGACGCCACAGTACGGAAGTCGGAGTGTTGAGAACAAACTCCTTCGTGCATTTCTTTGACCACCTTTAATGCTTCATCTTCGATTAAACACCTTAACAACGGACCATTGCAAGATTTTCGATAAAGGACACCATTAACAATTTCATACATTGGTGCTGTCACTCTTATTCTTCTTACTTCCGCCTTATCAACAGGTAACCATCCGTCATGCAAATATCTCAAATATGGAGTCATCCAAGTTTCCTTAGCACCTTCAACTATTGCCATAATTGGTTTTTCATGTATTGATTTCTCCTTAAGCTCTTCAACCAATACTCGTTTGTGCAAATGATCAAAGGTTAAAGTAGCTAGCTTGCTCAAGACGTTAGCCTTTTTGTTCTTATTTCGAGGGATTTGCACGACCTCCAGGTTATCAAAATTCTTTGAAATTGTCTCCACCAACTTTATATATTGCCTTATGGATGTATCCCTTACATCGAACGTTCCATTAACCTGCTGGGCGACGATTTGAGAATCAACATATGCTCGTAAATTTGTTATGCCCATTTCTACCGCTATGCGGAGGCCGGAGAGTAATGCCTCATATTATGCTTCATTGTTTGAAGCATAAAAACAAAATTTCAATGCGTAGGTATACTCTTCTCCATCTGGACTTGTTAAAACCAGCCCTGCACCTGTTCCCTCTTCACTGGATGCTCCATCAGTGTATAATTCCCACACATGCTGTTGTGGTGCCGTATTGTTGTCATACTCTACTTTTTCATTTGTTTCCAAGAGGAAATCTGCCAAAATTTGTCCTTTAACTGTATTCCGAGGAGCAAAATTGATTTCATACTCCCCCAACTCGATGGCCCATTTTGCTAAACGACCAGATGATTCCGGACGCCGGAGTATTTGCTTCAACGGCTGATCTGTTAATACTAAGATTGGATGACCTTGAAAATATCTTCGTAAACGCCGTGCAGTATGCACAAGGGCATAAACCATTCGGTGAAGTGGTGGATAATTTATTTCACTAAGCTGCAACACTTTGCTAACAAAATATATGGGCATTTGCACGCTGTTCTGTTCTGCGATTAAGACAGAACTTATCGCTTCTTTTGAGACAGCTAAGTACAAAATTAAGGTTTCCCCTTCTTTTGGTGCTGTTAATGTAGGTAACATTTTTAGCAACTGCTTGACCTCTTGGAATGCATTTTCGCCTTCCGCCGTCCACACAAAATCTTTTTTATTTAAACAGCCTTTTAACACTTTCATGAATGGAAGCGACTTTTCAGCTGCTCTGGACAAGAATCTTGTTAATGCTGCTAGACATCCATGCAACCGTTGAACATCTTTCTTGCTAGTTGGTGACTTCATGTCTTCAATTGCTTGAATTTTCTTAGGATTAGCTTTTGATAATGCTAAAAACGAACATATATTTCATAGCATTATTCCTCAAGAAAGACAAGCTTTTAGTTGCAATTGTTCTATTTACAAGTGATATTCGTTTAAATAATAAAAGGTGAAGACAAAAGACAGATTTGACGAATTGAAGACGCAAACGACCAAAAAGCTCAAAAGTACAAAAGACAATCAAAGAGGTTCCAATTATTGATAAGAAACGTCTCGAAATTACAAGAGTACAAGATTCAAAACGCAAAGTACAAAATATAAAATTGTACGCAAGGACGTTCGAAAATCCGGAACCGGGACCGGAGTCAACTCTCAATGCTCGACGCAACGGACTAAAAATTATAAGTCAACTATGCACATAAATATAATATAATATTTAAATAATTCTTATAATTATTTAATATATTATATTATTTATAAAACGTCGGCACAAGAAAACAAGCAACATGTGAGCTCTCCCAGCTGGCCATGCGATCGCATGGCCAGGAAGAAGAAAGTCCATGCGATCGCATGGCATGAAAAGTCAGGCCACATCTCCTATAAAATCGAGCTTTGGTGAACCAAAAATATATCCATCAATCTCTCTTCTCTCATATATACATAAAATATATATATATAATTTATATTTTAATTTTAATTTTAATTATAATTCTAATAATAAGGGTATGTTAGCGAATGTTGTAAGGGTGTAAGTCGAAATTCTGTCCGTGTAACGCTACGCTATTTTTAATCATTGTAAGTTATGTTCAACCTTTTTATATTAATGTCTCGTAGCTAAGTTATTATTATGCTTATTTAAAACGAAGTAATCATGATGTTGGGCTAATTACTAAAATTAGGTAATTGGGCTTTGTACCATAATTGGGGTTTGGACAAAAGAACGACACTTGTGGAAATTAGACTATGGGCTATTAATGGGCTTTATATTTGTTTAACTAAATGAAAGTTTGTTAATGTTAATATAAAGATTTACAATTGGGCGTCCCTATAAATTACCATATACACTCAATCGGACACGATGGGCGGGGTATTTATATGTACGAATAATCGTTCATTTAACCGAACACGGGAATGGATTAATAGCCACTAGAATAATTAAAACAGGGGTGAAATTACATTCAAGGGTAATTGGTGTAATTGTTAACAAAGTAGTAAAACCTTGGTTTACACGCAGTCGATAACCTGGTGTATTCATTAAACAAAGTATTAAAACCTTTTTACAATTCGAATCCCCAATTAGTTGGAATATTTAACTTCGGGTATAATAATAATTTGACGAGGACACTCGCACTTTATATTTATGACTGATGGACTGTTATGGACAAAAACCAGACGGACAGATTAAATAATCCAGGACAAAGGACAATTAACCCATGGGCATAAAACTAAAATCAACATGTCAAACATCATGATTGCGGAAGTTTAAATAAGCATAATTCTTTTATTTCATATTAAATTTCCTTTATTTTATATTTAATTGCACTTCTAATTATCGCACTTTTATTTATTGTTGTTTAATCGCACTTTTAATTATCGTACTTTTTAATTATCGCAAGTTTATTTTATCACACTTTTATTATTCGCAATTTCATTATCGTTATTTACTTTAAGTTTTAATTTAAGTCTTTTATTTATTTAATATTTTACATTAGGTTTTAACTGCGACTAAAGTTTTAAAATCGACAAACCGGTCATTAAACTGTAAAAACCCCCCTTTATAATAATAATATTACTTATATATATATGTTTGTATTTTTATAAAAGTAAACTAATATAGCGTTGAGCTTTGTTTAAAAAAGATTCCCTGTGGAACGAACCGGACTTACTAAAAACTACACTACTGTACGATTAGGTACACTGCCTATAAGTGTTGTAGCAAGGTTTAAGTATATCCATTCTCTAAATAAATAAATATCTTGTGTAAAATTGTATCGTATTTAATAGTTTTTCCTAGTAAAATATAAGCTATTTTATATACACCTCGCATAACATCAAGTATTTTTGGCGCCGCTGCCGGGGAAACGCCGAAGCGAAACGCCACACACATAAAAAAAAAAATTTTATTTTTAGTACGTTTTGTAGAAATACGTTTTAAATATTCGAAAATATAAAAATAAAAACAAAAATATAAATATTTTTTAAGAGTTTGTAAGTTATATAAAAGTTTCTTTATCTTTATTTTATAAAAATATAAGTTTTATTTAATTTATATAAATATATTACATAATTTTATTAAAACAGAAAAAAAAAAAAAAAATATTTTCGGCCTGTACTGTAGCAGCCCACTCTATGGCCCGAAACCCTAGCCCATGCGATCGCATGGCTGGGCAACTGAGGACTCATGCGATCGCATGAGCCCATCTGACACGCCAGATTTGACTTCCTGCTGCAATAATTACGAAATTATTATTATTATTATATAATTAAAACCCTAATTAGGGTATTATTGTTTTTATTATTAGTTTAGTTTTTTTTATTATTAATTTATTATATTTAGTTTTATTTTCGTTTTCATTAAATTATAAAATTAATAGTTTTATAAAATAAATAATATAAAAATAATATTTTTATAAAAATTGTACTTTTTACAACTTTTTATATATTTTTATATTTTGTCCCTTTTTAATCGTTGTAGCATAACTTTTGTATTTTTAGCTCATATTTAGTTTTAAACTTAGTTTTTGCTATAGTCATTTTTACTCCTAGATTTTTAGGCTTTGCCGTAGAATTCCTTAAGTGCTTTTTCTTTAGACTAAGATTTAGGTACTTTAAAATTTTGCGACGCCTTTTTAAGTTTTAGTTTCTTTTATTTGGGATTTAGTTTTTCTTGTAAGCTTTAATATTTTTAGACGACCTTTTACTATGTATCAATTATCATTCCAATTAGTAATCTCAATTTGCGATTATAATTTTAAGTTAGTTGTAGTAATAAGGTTAGGTTAGTATTTTTAAGTTTTATAAGTTTCTTTTATTTTTTTTTCGTCACCTTTTATTTTTCAACCATTTTTCTTTTTCGACCTTTTTCGACGAACTCTTTTTCTTTCTTATTTCTCGCTATTCTAGTTTTAGGACATAGATTTTTATTCTACTTCTTATCTAAACTTTCTTAAAATTACGAAAATTTATTTTAAGTGGTTAAATTAATAGACATCAAAATTTTCTGGTTCGTAGTAATAGTTGGATTTGTACGTGGACCGGGTTATTGGAGCCAAACAGTCCTCAATTATATTGAGACCAAACGAATCCTGCCCCTCTGCTGCATCTTTTGGCTATTCGAAACGTGGGCAAAATCAGAAAAGTCTATTGATTGGATAACTTATTATAATTTTTCTTTCCTTTTAAAAACTAATAGGATATTCAGTGAATGCACCGAGCAAGACGTTCACCACCTTTTGTACGTTCACCACCTGTAACTAGATCAAGACATTTAGCAAATATAACCGCCGTTGATTTTTCTTTAGAATCGTCATCTAGTAGACCAAGTACTTCAGTTCAAATTTCCGATAATCCATTTTTTGAACCCGACCTCACAATTGAGAATCCGGAGAATATTCAGGAACGGTTCGTAGATCCTGAACCATTAAACTTTCCTCCGGAACCACCAATCATTCAAACAGAGATTGTTGAGGAACGAACCATTAAATCAGAATCATCTAGTAATACCGATTCAACAAATTCAATTATGGAGAATCTGGAACCTTTAAGTATGGAAGACCGAATGAGAGCTAAACGCACTGGCCAAGGTCACGCAATTACTCATCCAGACATTAATGCGCCAGATTATGAAATCAAAGGACAAATTCTACACATGGTGACTAATCAATGCCAATTTAGTGGTGCGCCGAAGGAAGATCCAAATGAACATCTACGTACCTTTAATAGGATCTGCACACTATTTAAAATCCGAGAAGTGGAAGATGAACAGATATATCTCATGTTATTTCCCTGGACTTTAAAGGGATAAGCCAAAGATTGGTTGGAATCGTTACCTGAAGGGGCGATTGATACATGGGACGTTTTAGTTGACAAATTTCTTAAACAATTCTTTCCTGCATCTAAAGCCGTAAGACTTCAAGCAGAAATTGTTACGTTCACACAGAAACCAAATGAAACTCTATATGAGGCGTGGACAAGATATGGAAAGTTATTAAGAGGATATCCGCAACATGGTTTAGACACCTGTCAAATAGTACAAATATTCTACCAAGGATGCGACATCACTACAAGAAAAGACATAGATATAGCAGCTGGTGGTTCTATTATGAAGAAAACCGAAACTGATGCTTACAAAATTATTGATAACACTGCTTCCCACTCACATGAGTGGCACCAAGAAAAAGATATCATTAGATCATCTAAAGCAGCTAGAGCCGATTCTAGCCATGACTTAGATTCCATTTCCGCAAAGATAGATGCTGTGGAGAGACGAATGGAAAAGATGACTAAAGATATTCACTCAATACGAATTAGTTGTGAGCAGTGTGGAGGACCACATTTGACAAAAGATTGTCTCAGTATTGAATTAACAATGGAACAAAGAGAGAATATTTCATACATAAACCAAAGGCCTGGAAATAATTATCAGAATAATTATCAACCGCCAAGACCGATTTACAATCAAAACCAGAATTATAACCGAAATATTCCATACAACAACCAACAAGGTCCTAGCAATCAACAAGTATCCAATAATACTTACAACCAGCAAAGACCGAATTTTCAAAACAAACCACCACAACAAACCGATGATAAAAAGCCGAATTTAGAAGATATGATGACGAAGCTAGTTGAAACTCAAACACAGTTTTTCACATCTCATAAACAAACCAATGAACAAAATGCTCAAGCATTTAGAAATCAACAAGCTTCTATTCAAAATCTGGAACAAGAAGTAAGTAACCTAGCAAGGTTAATAGGTGAAAGAAAACCGGGAAGTCTACCTAGTGATACAAACGCTAACCCCCGAAATGAAACAGTTAAAGCCATTACCACAAGAAGTGGTACAACACTTAAACCACCTGAAATACCTGTAACTTCTGATGAAACTATTCCTACTCCACAAGAGCCACAACCTGACCAAGATAAGGAAAAAGAACCGGTAGTTGAAAAGGTTAATGAAGATAACACAGTTAAGGATAAACCTTATGTTAAACCATATCAACCACCACTTCCTTACCCGAGTAAAATGAAGAAAGAGAAACTTGAAGCCGAGCAATCCAAATTCTTGGATATGTTTAAACAGATAAATGTAAATCTTCCTTTCATTGATGTGATTTCAGGAATGCCTAGATATGCTAAATTCTTGAAAGATCTAATCTCAAATAGAAAGAAAATGGAAGAACTCTCGGCTGTTACTATGAATGCTAATTGTTCAGCAGTGCTGTTGAATAAGATACCAGAAAAACTATCTGATCCAGGAAGTTTCACAATTCCATGTTTTTTGGGTATTCTTAGTTCAATAGAAGCATTGGCAGACTTAGGTGCTAGTATAAATCTAATGCCGTATTCACTATACGCTAAACTAGACCTTGGAGAATTGAAACCAACTAGAATAAGCATACAACTAGCCGATAGATCAATAAAATATCCTAGAGGGATAATGGAGAACATGCTAGTTAAAGTTGGTACTTTAGTATTTCCAGTAGATTTTGTTGTTTTAGACATGGAAGAAGATTCTCAAGTTCCTCTCATATTAGGAAGACCATTCTTAAACACGGCTAAAGCAATGATAGACGTGTTCGGTAAGAAACTGACCCTAAGTATAGAGGATGAGAGTGTTACCTTTTCAGTTGATAGAGCAATGCAACAACCACAATCTGCAGATGATACATGTTATTATATTCAAACTATAGATGCACATGCAGAATTATTAGAAGAATTTCCAGAATTACAAGGAACAGGAGAATGTTCTTTAGGAGAAGGTAATGAACCAATTGATGAAGCTGAAATGTTAGCTACACTTATAGCTAATGGATATGAACCAACAACAGTAGAAATTCAAATGCTAAAAGAAGAAGACAGATATCGATATAAATCATCGATAGAAGAACCTCCGAAATTAGAGTTAAAGCCACTTCCAAACCATTTGGAATATGCTTATTTACATGGTGAATCTGAATTACCTGTAATAATATCGTCTTCTCTTACTGAAAATGAGAAATCACAACTCATTTCTGTGTTGAAAGCTCATAAACCAGCCATTGCATGGAAGATTCATGATATTAAAGGAATAAGTCCTTCGTATTGCACACATAAAATCCTTATGGAAGAAGGTCATAAAACGTATGTGCAACGCCAACGAAGACTAAATCCTAATATGCAAGATGTAGTTAAGAAAGAGATTATTAAACTGCTAGATGCAGGTTTGATATATCCAATTTCTGATAGTCCATGGGTAAGCCCAGTTCAATGCGTACCTAAGAAGGGTGGCATGACTGTCATTACAAATGAGAAAAATGAGCTTATTCCTACTAGGACTGTAACAGGATGGCGTGTATGTATTGATTATAGAAAATAAAATGACGCCACCAGAAAAGATCACTTTCCCTTACCTTTCATTGATCAAATGTTGGAAAGATTAGCCGGAAATAGTTACTATTGTTTTCTAGATGGATTTTCCGGATATTTTCAAATTCCAATAGCACCCGAGGACCAAGAGAAAACCACATTCACGTGCCCTTATGGTACTTTTGCTTACAAACGCATGCCATTTGGACTTTGCAACGCCCCTGCAACCTTTCAAAGGTGTATGATGGCGATTTTTCACGACATGATAGAAGAATGCATGGAAGTATTCATGGATAACTTTTCAGTCTTCGGTGATACATTTAAATCATGTCTAGTTAATCTGGAACAAATGCTAATTAGATGCGAAAAATCAAATCTAGTACTTAATTGGGAGAAATGCCATTTCATGGTTAAAGAAGGCATCGTTCTTGGACATAAAATTTCAAAAGAAGGAATTGAAGTGGATAGAGCTAAAGTAGATGTAATTGCTAAACTTCCACATCCCACCAATGTTAGAGGAGTTAGGAGTTTTCTAGGGCATGCCGGTTTTTACCGACGTTTCATAAAAGATTTTTCTAAAATTGCCACTCCTATGAATAAACTCCTAGAAAAGGATGCGCCATTCATCTTTTCAGATGAGTGTATCAAATCTTTTAATATTCTTAAAGAGAAACTCACTAATGCACCGATCATGATAACACCAAATTGGAATCTACCATTTGAACTAATGTGCGATGCAAGTGATTTTGCAATGGGAGCCGTTTTAGGACAAAGGATTGAAAAACGATTTCAACCTATATATTATGCTAGTAAGACATTACAAGGAGCACAAACGAACTATACAACTACTGAAAAAGAACTCCTTGCTATTGTCTTTGCTTTTGACAAATTTCGATCATATCTCGTTCTAGCAAAAACGGTGGTCTATACCGACCATTCTGCTCTTAGATACCTATTTTCAAAACAAGATGCTAAACCAAGATTAATCCGTTGGATCTTACTCTTACAAGAGTTTGATATTGAAATCCGAGATAAAAGAGGAGCAGAAAATCTCGCCGCTGATCATCTTTCTCGTCTTGAAAATCCCGAATTAGAAGTTCTAAATGAATCAGCCATACAAGACAACTTTCCTGATGAATATCTATTGAAGATAGATTATAAAGAAATCCCATGGTTTGCAGACTATGCAAACTACTTAGTTTGTGGATTCCTTGAAAAAGGATTATCGTACCAAAGACGAAAGAAATTCTTCAGTGATATAAAACACTATTTCTGGGAAGATCCACATTTGTTTAAAAGTTGTCCCGATGGAATAATACGCCGATGTGTATTTGGAGATGAAGCTAGTAAAATATTAAACCATTGTCACACAGGACCAACAGGAGGGCATTATGGGCCTCAACTAACA
This sequence comes from Rutidosis leptorrhynchoides, assembly GCF_046630445.1. Classification (NCBI taxonomy): domain Eukaryota; kingdom Viridiplantae; phylum Streptophyta; class Magnoliopsida; order Asterales; family Asteraceae; genus Rutidosis; species Rutidosis leptorrhynchoides. Next base: position 240,992,570 of record NC_092341.1, read on the forward strand.
GCAAGAAAAGTTTATGAAGCTGGATTCTATTGGCCTACAATTTACAAAGACGCACACCTTCTTTGCAAATCCTGTGATGCATGTCAAAGGGCCGGAAAAATAAGTCAACGTGATGAAATGCCACAAAATGTCATCCAAGTATGTGAAGTATTTGACATTTGGGGCATTGACTTTATGGGTCCATTTCCAAAATCTCATAATAATCTATATATACTCGTAGCCATTGATTATGTATCTAAATGGGCGGAAGCACAAGCTCTCCCAACTAACGATGCACGAGTTGTAGTCAACTTTTTAAAACGTCTTTTTGCAAGGTTTGGAACACCGAAAGCTTTAATAAGTGATCGGGGTACTCATTTCTGTAATAATCAACTTGAGAAAGTTCTTAAAAGATATGGAGTAACTCATAAAATCTCCACCGCATATCATCCACAAACAAGTGGACAAGTTGAAAATACCAACCGAGCTTTAAAACGTATTCTAGAGAAAACCGTAGGATCAAATCCGAAGGAATGGTCCATTAAATTGGAGGATGCACTCTGGGCTTTTAGAACAGCCTACAAAACTCCAATTGGAACCACACTTTTTAGACTTGTTTATGGAAAAGCATGTCATCTTCCAGTAGAAATTGAACACAAAGCATTTTGGGCTTTGAAAACATGTAATCTTGATTTACATGAAGCCGGACGTCTACGATTAAGTCAACTAAACGAATTAGAAGAATTAAGACATGAAGCATACGAAAATTCGTTAATCTATAAAGAAAGAACGAAGAAATGGCATGATAAAAGAATCAGAAGTTCAAAAGAATTTAAAGAAGGAGACAGAGTTCTTCTTTTCAATTCACGATTCAAGCTATTTCCTGGAAAATTGAAATCAAGATGGTCTGGACCATTCATAGTCAAAAGAGTTTTCCCATACGGAACGATAGAATTAATAAATTCAAATGGGATTGAATTTAAAGTTAATGGTCACAGAGTTAAACATTACATACATGGTCCGATGGAAGTCGACAACGAAGTTAATCACAATTTCGACACCACAGCTAACTAAGTGTGGGGAGAATCAAGTCTTTAAAGGATAATATGTATTTCTGTTAGAGTTAGATTGTCTGTTTTCGTGTAGTTCTCGAAAATGGAACCCGAATGGTCTTTCCCTAGCAGACCCTAAAGAACTAGTCTTCTCCCCCCATTCTGAATTTTTATTTTTTTAGGTTTTTACAAAATGAAGACTGCATGTGAACTAAACCATGGTCTAATGCTACACGCTTTGATCACTAAAAGAAATAATGACATACTACCGAGTGAAATAGTATCAGTAATCAGAGAAAGAATGGACGGAGTTAGAAAAGAATCCAGATGCGAAGATAATAAGTTACAATTTGGTAAAGGAAAATCAAAATCCGCAGCGAAAAGAAGAGCACGACACCTAGAACGATGTCACAAATGCGGAAAATGGTCACATGGAGGTAAATTTTCAAATAATCAAACCTATTCAAATACCGAATTTGTTACTTTATGCAGAGACGGACCGTTCATATGTTTAGAAGAAAAGACATTGAATGCTCGAGGTTACGCCTATGTAGCCATGGAAAACCAATTAAACCGACTATCTTATGAATGGGATAGATCATATAACTAAGAAATCTATTTCACAGGTATGTCTGTACAGTTTTTATTTTTTTATTTTTTTTTAACCTTTTGATAATAAACGCTAATTTGTTCGCTAAAAAGTATTAAATTGGTATTAAATAAAATTAGGTTTGGCGACCGAAATTATTGATATCATTCAAAAATTTATTACATCACTGCGAAATTTAACGTTTATTCTTAAGGTATAAATATCTTTAATCAATCAACCCAAAATATTTCAAAAATTCGTCATGAGTTAAATTAGGTCTTGGAACCGAAATTACTTTACCGAAAAGAGGGGCGCATATTTTTGATAATATTTGATTGATTAAAGTGGAAAAAAAAAAAGCCAAAAAGATTTTTAATTTTATTTTTACCACGTCTTTAAAATAAATATTTAAATCTTAAATTAATATTGTAAACTTTGTAAAAACAATATTTTTAAAATTGTAAATATTTGAATTTTTAAATTAAGTCTGGTGTGAATTTTTAATTTTTAAAATATGAATTTTTAATTTTATGCATTTCAAATTTTAAGTTTGGTGTGATTTTTTTTTAATATTAATTTTGAATTTTATATTTATGTTGTGTGAATTTAAAAACAAAAATTTACTTTATCTCATTAAGTTAAAAATATGATTTTTAAAATTCGTTGTAAGTTGAAGACTAGGTCTTTGAACCGAAATTGCTTTACCCAAGGGAGGGACGAGAACTTTTATTATCATTATTTTTAATCTTATTGAATTAAAGTATGCCAAAAACATTAAAAAAACCCAAAAATCTTTACTTTTAAAAAACAGCGCTTTGATTTGACAAATTTTTAAATTTTGTCAAGGGACAGACTAGGACAACGATCCGAAACGCCCTCGCTCCTAAAGGAAAACAAATTTTTAAAATTTAAATAATTATAAGTTTTATAAAGTATAAGGTTTTATAAATAAAAAAAAAAAGGCTGAAAACACTGTAGCCGGCACCCCATGCGATCGCATGGGGTTTGCACTTGGAACCCATGCGATCGCATGGGGACCAAATGCTGGTCAGGAACAAAAACAGCAGAGAGTCTGCTTCTACACCACAACACACACACATACCCGAAAATACTCCCAAATATTCACCAAATTTCACCAAAATTCACCGTAATTCGTCATTTTTCTTGCTCTAATCATGCCTAGATTCTCATTCCTCAGCAAATTGGTAAAAATTACACCCCTAAACTCTATAAATTCCTAGTTTTTGTGATAATTACCAATTTTTTTACCTAATGTAATTTTGTTAATTTCTAGTGTAATTAGTGATAAATTGTTAGTATTTTATGCATGTATAACCTAGATTGATGCTATTTAACATGATTTGAAGCCAAAAACTTCAAAAATTTTAGAAATCTAGGGTTTGTGTTCTTGAGCAATTTGGGGCTTTTTGATATAAACAGGTTATGGCCGATTTTTGTCATGAATTATTGCCAAATTGAGTAGTGTAACATGTTTAGATAGTTAAATGATCAAAACAATGATCCTAAACATGATTTTTAGAGATTAAAGTGGACTTTTTAAGTCCAAAATTCATGAACTTGATTAATTTGATATATTTGCCATTTGAGACTTGTTAAATTATTAGTAATGAATATTTTGACATGTTATTTGAGTTAAATGCTTATGAATTTTGTATACATTTTCATATGTGCTTATTTGAAAAGTGTAGAATTGTGAAAAATTGTGAAAATGTGTATAAGTTTAATTTTGATTTAACATGTTATAGTGATTGTTTTAAGTTGTTATTTTGCTAACACTAATGCATATTTGGATGCACAATTTTTGTGTTTAATGTGTTTTACAGAGAGCCGATACTGGAGGTTCAGGAGCATCATCATCTAGACGACCAGCACCAGCACCAGAACCAGAACCAGAAATGCAACACGAACAAGAACCACAACAGAAACAACAACAGCCTGATCAGCACATACCTTATTATGATCCAGTACAGTTTGTTGATGAATTCATAGTATTCCCAATGAGGCCGCCAGTAGAATTCTCAACGATTCCTGAGCACACTCTACATCCTAATCTGAGATTTGATAGAAGATGGAGAGATTACGAGACATATCAAAGGAACAAATTCAAATTGGTAACAAAAAATGTAGAGGTGCCAAGGGTAATTGATTGGGCCCCTTTGGAAACGGTCCATCTAGCTGACCGTGTTAGACAGCTTTTAGTTCAAAGGTATGGCAGTTCTTCTTTTACAGATTGGGAACGTCTTTTCACCATTCGTAGACCTGTATATAAGGAATGGTGTGTTGAGTTGATGAGTACTGTATCACTTGATACAAATATAGTTAGGATAGATGATAGAAGATTTCTTAGGTTTATCCTTGGCGGTAGGATGTACAGAATGTCCATGCTGGACATGGCCAGGGCCTTACAGATTTATACTCCTGGTGAGTTGCTATTACCCGATTGTACAAACTTGATTCATTATGGTGAACGGGTAGATAGTAACTTTGACGCTGACGCCATTTGGAGGCGTATGTCACATTTTGATGTTTTTACACGAGCAGGAGGACACTCCTATACACATATTGACAGGGCCGAGCTTCGTATTATTCATAGATTTTTGGCCAACTCGATTACACAAAGAGGTCATAATAAAGAAAAAATTACCTTATATGATTTATTCTACCTAAAGTGTATTCGGGATCCTAGAAGCTTTGTCAATATCCCTTACTGTGTTGCTTTTTATTTATCTAAAATGGTAGAGGGAATGCAGGACGGGAGTATAATAGGAGGAGGTATTTTTGTTACTCTCATTGGAGAGTATTTAGGTGTTGATAGGAACCAAGGGGGTCCATTACAGATTTGTAGAGAACAGGTTGAGCCCTTAGGATTGAAAGTTTATGTGGGTGCTAAAGTATTGAAAAGTAGACGTAACCAGGCAGTACCCTATGAGGGATCTCATCCTCAGGTAGAGAGAGGCTCAGACGAGGAAATGGAGGAGGCGGAAGACATTAGGGATGTCTTTCGAGATGCTATTCTTGACGTCCACGTTCGTATAGATGAGGAAGCAATGACGAACGCGGCAAGACATAGTATGTATGAGCAGTGGAACTCCGAGCGAGTATACGAGGATTATAGGCGACGCCAACACGATAGCTGGTTAGTTCATCACCACCAAATCATGAGCCAGCTATCATATCAGGTACCAAATAACTATGTACCTACTCGACCTGCTCATTTTCCGCCACATAGCCCCGATATCCGACCACCCTTTAACCGGTATGACTATAACCAAGCCTATCAGAACACCTATAACTAACAATGGAACCCACCCGATGAGATGAACTGGAACCCCTATCCAGACTGATTTAGTTCCAATTGGTTATTTTTATGATTTTTATGTTTTTATCTTTTGACTTTTTCATGTTTAAACTTATGTTATTGGATAAATTTGTGTAATTTTTATTATTTTATTATTATTGTGTACTAATATTTCATATTTAGAATTTGAAAGTGGGATATTAAGTCCCATTTCAAATTGCCATGCATGATTATACTTGTATGTATGTATATTGTCGATTGTTCAAAACAGGGTAAAACAGCGCATTTTCAAAGACTGGCATTAAGTTCAGCAAAAGCTACTAATTTTGACGACAAGATGACAAATAAATATGATGTCACAACAGACGGAATGAACAAATGATGTGCACCATTTATCATTCAGCAAACAAACGCCAATATATTTGGAAATTTTGGTAAAATTTAATCATTTTCACACAAATCACCCTCAATAATTTAAATTGTTACTGATTTCTTGCAAATGAGGGCATTGCAAGATCTTAAGTTTGGGAAGGGGTTAAATTCTTTCGGATTTTAAAAATTTTTACTTTATACACTTGGTAACCATTAAAAATACTAGTAACATAGTAGTTGTATTAGAATCTAGTGCTCTCTGATAAAAAAGAACAGCCCTAGTCTTATATACTGACTACCCAATTCTAGTAAAAATTTTCAAAATTTTCAATTAAATGAACTCAAAATCATGTTTATACATATTTATGAACGATAAAACTAGGTGTTAACACCGAAATTATTGTTACCTCGGAAAGGACATAAATTGAGAAACAAACCAAAATGTTGAAATTCATTTAAAATGGAATAGAGGACGATAAAAAAGGAAAATAAAAGCCAAGTGTGGGAAAATTTACCAAGTTATCTTAAACATATGTCACATATATCTGTAACAAATAACTGAAAATACTTTTGCTTTGGACTAAACTAAACTGTTTTACCCAATGAAAGAAAAGAAGAGATGGATCTACACGATGAATCAATTCCATCATTAAAAGGAAGTAAAGTCTTCCGAAAAAGAAACGCGCTTCTTGATCTAGGTCATGAAGTTGTCGTCCAGACCAGCTGTAGGTTGACGAAAAATCTAGAAAAGTCATCACTAAAATCAGCAGGAAATCCACGGACCTCAGCATTAAACAGGGTCGCCAAGTGGTCAGATTTATCCTAACCATGAGAAGGATTTATCTCGTACAATGGGGGGGCACCATGCAAATTAGCTGGATAAGACTAATGAATCAGATCCCCAGAAAGGATAATCTCCTTAAAGATTAAAAATCAGCTTTTAAGACTGATATCACTCAATCCTTGAGATTTACCTTAAAGATTGAGAATTACAAACTCATGGAATTCAATGATATCTAAACTCGAGCTTGAACGAGAAAATATTTTGATCAAAATTACAAACCGATTTGTTTTCTGAAAACCCTACTTTTAATGCTTTCATTACCATTGAACGTAAAATCCTAGGAATTCACCTGGAATTCATTAGGTCACCTGAATCAAATCGGGTGTCAACCGTAAGAACGGTGGTTGCGTAGTGGTCAAAGACAGGACCTCGTGCCATACCGAAAAATCATAAGGATGAACTTTACTATTGCTCCTACCAAGGATAGTAATTGCGTCCGACACGTTATAGACCATAATTAAAAGCATGTCAGAGGACATTGCCTTAACAGTTGCTTGTTCAACGCTTTCCTTTACAACTGTACGGTAGTTTACCGAAAGGTAATATACGGGACAAGTGAACTGGACGTGTTGCTTTCCAAATACAAGGTTAGCAAGTGGGTGACACAAAATCATAAGTTTTGAGCTAAAATTTTCAAATCTAAAACCTACCAAACCCACAAAAATATTTTGCAAACACCGGTAAAGGGTTATTCCGGAAAACTTATCTAGGGTAAAAACTAGATTTAATTTTCAAAAGATCAAATGTTTTCATAAAGATCCAATTTCCTTAATGGATCTAAATTTTTATAGTCATGTGGGACTGTAAACCATATCGTTACTACCATTGTTTATACCGCCGTATAGAAATCACTGATGTACAAAGTGTGAAGAATAAAGAAGTGATTCTAGTATTTCAAGACGATATTGCTTGAGGACAAGCAACGCTCAAGTGTGGGAATATTTGATAATGCTAAAAACGAACATATATTTCATAGCATTATTCCTCAAGAAAGATAAGCTTTTAGTTGCAATTGTTCTATTTACAAGTGATATTCGTTTAAATAATAAAAGGTGAAGACAAAAGACAGATTCGACGAATTGAAGACGCAAACGACCAAAAAGCTCAAAAGTACAAAAGACAATCAAAGAGGTTCCAATTATTGATAAGAAATGTCTCGAAATTACAAGAGTACAAGATTCAAAACGCAAAGTACAAAATATAAAATTGTACGCAAGGACGTTCGAAAATCCGGAACCGGGACCGGAGTCAACTCTCAATGCTCGACGCAACGGACTAAAAATTTGTAACAACCCAAACCAAACCACGACAATTCCCGTTAAATTTCACAACATAAAAAAAAATTTTCTGGTGCAGTTCATTTGCGCGGCGCGCCAGGTGGGTGCGCGGCGCGCCAAACCACCTGGACAGCCCGCTGTCCCCGGAAGTCAATTTAACGAAAATGTTTGACTAGTTCCCGACATTTTTAGCCAAAACACTTTTAACCATAAATTCATATATATAAAACTAGCACGTTTAATTAATAAAATTGAGTTTACGAAGCGGGTCCCACAACGACCCATTTTACCACCTTAAGTACCGAAATACAATATTTGACCAAAAGACTTTTAATACAACAAAGCCGAGCATGGCGATTGGGAATACGCTACCCAATCCTAAATGATCCAAAAGTAAGTCACTAAAGCAACTATGCACGTCTTCTAGTCCTCGCGCTTACCCGAGCCACCAATCCACATGCGATCTATAAAAAGAGTCAACAACGAGAGGGTAAGCTAACGCTTAGTGAATGATAATATACTACATACATATATATGCATAAAATGGACACGCCACATAAATAAACAAATACCGCATACCGGAGCGTCCAAGCCTAAAGGCAAGCTAATCTAAGTATACCGTACGATCACTAAGCAACAAGCTAATAATACCATCAATAAGGTAAGTTCACCAACGTCAATGTGAACAACGCCAATAACTACCCCCGGAGGGTTAACTACATCACGACAACACAACATTAATCACGAATTAGCAATTCGACAATCATGCAACATATCGTGCATATACCAATAACCGCAAATCCACATTAGCTAGCAATACCAATAGCATATAGTTCATAATTAAATATGCCAATACATAATTCATACAACCATGGTTAACCAATTCGAACAAGGGAAACGGTACATACAAGACCGTTGGAGTTCATAACATCCGTTAGTGCTACTTAATCAACGCGTAGTCACTAATCCCCCGGGTGATGTCTTAAACAACGCGACTCACTCACCCTTTACAATGTGGCGTCTTAAACAACGCGACGATTCCACATGCCATTCAATACGATGGATGGTGTCTTAAACAACGCGACATCCCCTCCATTACATTGTGGTGTCTTAAACAACGCGACATCCACTTCTTTACCATGTGGTGTCTTAAACAACGCGACATCCACTTCTTTACCATGTGGTGTCTTAAGCAACGCGACAATGCCACATTCATACGACACAAATAAATACATTATATACACATACGCATAATTATTCCACTCACAACCACGTGTGATAACGTACACCCAAAATGTGTACTTTGCCAAAGGTAGTCAACCAAGACGCACAACCGTGCCAATTGGACCTATGCACAAGCCCATCAAATCCACCTATATGTGAAGTGAGCTCTATAGCCGAGAATCACTTCACCCGACCCGCACCCATCCTACACATACATATGCATATAGGATATTAACACTCACCTTGAAGTCTTGAAGAAAGCTTCCAAGTAAACCGCAACTCGCCAATGGAAAATACCTATTCCATTATCACAATTACAACAATACACTTAGAGTGGATTCACAAGTCAACCAAATTCGACACTTAGTGCAATTTGACCCAAATGCACTACCAAGTACAAACCGCGCCCAAACTAACCAATAATCACTAACACAAGTGAGAATGGTCTTAATACGCCAATTAAACCCGATCATAGGTGTTAAACACCTATCTTGCCCAAAATGACACTCAAACCCTAATTTTGACCCATAAAGGTCAAAATCTCATTCTTTACAAGTTTTGACACCAAAACACATTTAACTCGGTTTTATACTTCAACTTAATCCATTTTAAGTTTATAAACTTCATTAAATCGCCAATTGGGTCATAATCACCACCAAACCCTAATTTGACCCAAAGTCAAAGTTAGTCAACCAAATAACCCTAAATAGGTTTCAATACTTCCACAATCACTAAACCTAGTGATTAAACCCAATTTCAAGTTCTAAACATAACCAATTTGTTCACCAAACCGAAATCCACCAACAATAACAATAAACCCGATTACTAGCATCACTAAAGTCACTTCATCACCTAAAAGGGTTTTACAACAAATTAACTCAAACCCTAACTTGAATATCAAATCAAATAATTGAAATTCGGAGTTTGAGCTTACCAATACTATCACCGCGTAGCCAAGAACGAAAGGAACAACTTTAGAACCCGAGCTTTGGTGAGAAATCGACTCCTTCTTCCCCAAATCAAGCCCTCTCTCTCTAAACCCTTGCTCTCTCTCTAAAAATGGTTGAGAGTGTTTTTGGTTGGTGAGAATTTGATCCAAACTGATCAAAGGATCAGTTTTGATGAACCTAAACCGACCCCAAGTGAAAAGACCAAAGTACCCTTCATTTAAAGCCTTTAAAAAGGCTGAAAATTGCTTCTGACCCATTCGGCGCGCCGCGCCACATTGTGGAGCGCCGCTCCACTCTGCAGGTCAGATTTCAGAAACTTGTTTTGGCCATAACTTTTTGACCGTAGCTCCGTTTTCGATGAATCAAATATCGTTGGAAACGTAATAAGATTTTCTTTCCAATGGTAAGGCTTTGAAACATTAACACCAACTTTATTTGGGGTTGAAAAGATACGTACACTCCTCGTCACTTCAGACAATGTCCAGTTTCCTCCAACGTTCGAGCAAGCAACACGTACATGCTTCGTACACTTCATACATGCATAGTACACCATAAATACATTATCTACAATAAATATTTGGGTCTTACAACTCTCCCCCACTTAAACTCGATCACGTCCTCGTGATCTTCTCCACTTAAACAATCCGGACCTGCTTAACGATCCTCACTCAAGTCCCAATACGAACTTTCCTAGACCATTCTTCCCAATGGATCACTTTCAACAACTAAAGTCGTCAACCGTGATTTATCAAAACCACAATCCGAGCACTGAAACCTGCTTAATTTCCCATATCGGGAAAAACTCGACCCATCTCGTACCGAGATATCAATTCCTTAGCGTACCTTTACCAAGGACAACGCTAAAAGCAACCAAGTCTCAACTTATAGTCAACAATCCGAAACGATGAAGACCGAACCAAACAAATCCTTACGGATAACATTAATCACTAACATCCCTTGTAGTGCGCAATACGACCTATACGCAACTACCATAGCATCAAAATCCAACGGCTAAAACCAAAAGCGCCCAAAACGACTATGGCAACGCTAAACCTAAGGTGTACAAAATCGACTATTGTCACACCCGTAACAACATGTGAGCGAAACACGGCTATCGCATCCCTAATCACACAACATGGTCCTCACGATCCCACCATCGGCGTATAAACAACCGATAGTTCACTCAACACCGGATGAAGTCAGCGGACCCTGTCAACGGTCATGCTTCATCAATATATCACTACTCTCATGATGAAGTCAGCGGACTCCGAAAGTCATTCTTCACCACTATAACAAATCCTAACGGATACCACTAACCATCCACACTATCGAGCAAGAACCACCTATATCAAACATAGGCACAAAACAATATTTCTCTAGAAGAGAATCCGACACGCACATCCCTTAACCGAGGGATTTCACCTTGCTCGCCAAACACGCCCATTATCTCTCAACGAGATTTACCACGTTACCACCTCGGTGATAATTTAAATCCAAACCATAAGTACAACTTAACCGTAATTGTATTCTACCACAAATCGACCAAGACTAGGTCCCAACACAAGTTTTGGACCTACCAAAAACGTCATCCGAAATCTCACCCTAAGGTCTCCTCGTGCGGGAGTGTAACTTCCCTACTTGGAACTACGTTCCATAACCATGTCATGTACAACCGTACAATGCTACCAAAGGTAGACTTTACCAACAATTGGGTTCACACGACCCATTACCATACCCTGCTCCAAACCTTGAGCATACTAAGGATCTTAACCTATCCTTAAACACTTTGAACGAAAAGTGTACCACAGATTACACGAACTATACACTCGCAATTATCCAATTGCTTTAGTTTGTCGAATTTCAACCTAGTCACTCATGTACTTAAGGGTTTCTCCCGGTACCCTACGTACAATGTAACTACAACACCATCGGAGTCGACATCACGCTAGTAGGTATAAAAGAGGCACCTAATGTCGCGTTATGAAGACTCCATTACCAACATACATCGAGATTTTAAACACTCGGTCTCAAGGGTTCCAATCACCCGACGAACCTCATGGTTCATCACTTCACATAAAAGCGAACACGCGCTTAACAACTGAAAACCAAAACCCATTTCCATGGCTTGGTAGAAACATTTTCCAAATACTAAGGAATGCTTGGTTGCACCAAGTCTTACGCCCTTCGCCCGACAATCAACGTCACCATAGGGTACTTCCATTAGGAACGTCACCCATAACAACAATATGCACAACACAAGGCATTAACAACTCAAACTCAAACGGCATCGAACATTCCCAAGACTTGTGACTCCTCATGCCACCATTGTAACATCTAGACGCGCTAGAATTCGATATACTCGTCCGTGTACCACCCGTGCTCACGCTCGGACCCTTAGTCCTCTTACTCGGAGCACCATAAGAAACAACCCTTATCTCCCTTGAAGGTTCACCCTTCTTCGATCGTGTATGCGACTCGAAACCCCTAGCCAAGTCGAATAATTCCGAAAACGATTTCGCTTGACCACGACTAATTTTACTTTTCAAGTCGTCATTCAAAGTCCGATAGAAATCCCCCATTAACAAACGATCATTCCCCAAATATTCCGGACAAAAACGAGCCTTCGCCATAAAGGTCGTCTTGAGAGTACTCAAATCCATAGATCCTTGTCGCAAGTTTCGCAACTCATTACGCAATTCCCACAAATCGGCCGAAGTCCGGAACTCCTCGAAGAATTCCTCCTTAAACTCGTCCCACGATAAGACCATAAACGTTTCACCACCAACAAGATCAATCTTACCATCCAACCAATCCCTTGCCCTACCCCGCAACAAACTAGTTGCGAGCCTCGTCTTCTTCTCGGGAGGGCAATCAATCGTGCGAAAACGCCCTTCGACATCCGAAATCCAAGTTGTGCTTACCAATGGATCCGGTTTCCCGTCGTACATCGGTGGTTTAGTCCTCATGAAGCTCTTAAGATAACGCTTCATTTCGCCACTACTTTGAAGTTTGGAATACTTCCTATCCATTTCTTCTCGAAACGCCCTCATTTGCTCGGCAACGGCGGCCGCAACTCTAGCGTTAAACTCCACGTTATTCGCCTCGATCTCGTTTCGCGTCGTCAATCTCAAAATGCAAAACGATTAGATCACGAACGTATAAAATCGCACGAACAACTCCGTCCCATCTTGCTAAACACTCGTCGTACATCACTCGTTAGACACGATTTGCACCCGTAATAAGGTTTGCAAGTTCTTATTACGCACACACGCCGTATCGACTCGTTAGTACAACGACCATCTCGCTCGATGATAATAACCAACACAACAAAATTCCTACACATATAAACATACGCAAGGAATAACATCACAACACAACACAATATCCTAGTTAGTTCACCTACACGCTAAGGCACTAACCAAATTTTCGTCCGTCCCGTTCTCCTACAAACCCCGCAGCAAATACGCACACACAAAAGTCTAAGTCTAGGCACCTATCTCAAGTCGCCTAAATCCCTTAGACCATGCTCTGATACCACTTGTAACAACCCAAACCAAACCACGACAATTCCCGTTAAATTTCACAACATAAAAAAAAATTTTCTGGTGCAGTTCATTTGCGCGGCGCGCCAGGTGGGTGCGCGGCGCGCCAAACCACCTGGACAGCCCGCTGTCCCCGGAAGTCAATTTAACGAAAATGTTTGACTAGTTCCCGACATTTTTAGCCAAAACGCTTTTAACCATAAATTCATATATATAAAACTAGCACGTTTAATTAATAAAATTGAGTTTACGAAGCGGGTCCCACAACGACCCATTTTACCACCTTAAGTACCGAAATACAATATTTGACCAAAAGACTTTTAATACAACAAAGCCGAGCATGGCGATTGGGAATACGCTACCCAATCCTAAATGATCCAAAAGTAAGTCACTAAAGCAACTATGCACGTCTTCTAGTCCTCGCGCTTACCCGAGCCACCAATCCACATGCGATCTATAAAAAGAGTCAACAACGAGAGGGTAAGCTAACGCTTAGTGAATGATAATATACTACATACATATATATGCATAAAATGGACACGCCACATAAATAAACAAATACCGCATACCGGAGCGTCCAAGCCTAAAGGCAAGCTAATCTAAGTATACCGTACGATCACTAAGCAACAAGCTAATAATACCATCAATAAGGTAAGTTCACCAACGTCAATGTGAACAACGCCAATAACTACCCCCGGAGGGTTAACTACATCACGACAACACAACATTAATCACGAATTAGCAATTCGACAATCATGCAACATATCGTGCATATACCAATAACCGCAAATCCACATTAGCTAGCAATACCAATAGCATATAGTTCATAATTAAATATGCCAATACATAATTCATACAACCATGGTTAACCAATTCGAACAAGGGAAACGGTACATACAAGACCGTTGGAGTTCATAACATCCGTTAGTGCTACTTAATCAACGCGTAGTCACTAATCCCCCGGGTGATGTCTTAAACAACGCGACTCACTCACCCTTTACAATGTGGCGTCTTAAACAACGCGACGATTCCACATGCCATTCAATACGATGGATGGTGTCTTAAACAACGCGACATCCCCTCCATTACATTGTGGTGTCTTAAACAACGCGACATCCACTTCTTTACCATGTGGTGTCTTAAACAACGCGACATCCACTTCTTTACCATGTGGTGTCTTAAGCAACGCGACAATGCCACATTCATACGACACAAATAAATACATTATATACACATACGCATAATTATTCCACTCACAACCACGTGTGATAACGTACACCCAAAATGTGTACTTTGCCAAAGGTAGTCAACCAAGACGCACAACCGTGCCAATTGGACCTATGCACAAGCCCATCAAATCCACCTATATGTGAAGTGAGCTCTATAGCCGAGAATCACTTCACCCGACCCGCACCCATCCTACACATACATATGCATATAGGATATTAACACTCACCTTGAAGTCTTGAAGAAAGCTTCCAAGTAAACCGCAACTCGCCAATGGAAAATACCTATTCCATTATCACAATTACAACAATACACTTAGAGTGGATTCACAAGTCAACCAAATTCGACACTTAGTGCAATTTGACCCAAATGCACTACCAAGTACAAACCGCGCCCAAACTAACCAATAATCACTAACACAAGTGAGAATGGTCTTAATACGCCAATTAAACCCGATCATAGGTGTTAAACACCTATCTTGCCCAAAATGACACTCAAACCCTAATTTTGACCCATAAAGGTCAAAATCTCATTCTTTACAAGTTTTGACACCAAAACACATTTAACTCGGTTTTATACTTCAACTTAATCCATTTTAAGTTTATAAACTTCATTAAATCGCCAATTGGGTCATAATCACCACCAAACCCTAATTTGACCCAAAGTCAAAGTTAGTCAACCAAATAACCCTAAATAGGTTTCAATACTTCCACAATCACTAAACCTAGTGATTAAACCCAATTTCAAGTTCTAAACATAACCAATTTGTTCACCAAACCGAAATCCACCAACAATAACAATAAACCCGATTACTAGCATCACTAAAGTCACTTCATCACCTAAAAGGGTTTTACAACAAATTAACTCAAACCCTAACTTGAATATCAAATCAAATAATTGAAATTCGGAGTTTGAGCTTACCAATACTATCACCGCGTAGCCAAGAACGAAAGGAACAACTTTAGAACCCGAGCTTTGGTGAGAAATCGACTCCTTCTTCCCCAAATCAAGCCCTCTCTCTCTAAACCCTTGCTCTCTCTCTAAAAATGGTTGAGAGTGTTTTTGGTTGGTGAGAATTTGATCCAAACTGATCAAAGGATCAGTTTTGATGAACCTAAACCGACCCCAAGTGAAAAGACCAAAGTACCCTTCATTTAAAGCCTTTAAAAAGGCTGAAAATTGCTTCTGACCCATTCGGCGCGCCGCGCCACATTGTGGAGCGCCGCTCCACTCTGCAGGTCAGATTTCAGAAACTTGTTTTGGCCATAACTTTTTGACCGTAACTCCGTTTTCGATGAATCAAATATCGTTGGAAACGTAATAAGATTTTCTTTCCAATGGTAAGGCTTTGAAACATTAACACCAACTTTATTTGGGGTTGAAAAGATACGTACACTCCTCGTCACTTCAGACAATGTCCAGTTTCCTCCAACGTTCGAGCAAGCAACACGTACATGCTTCGTACACTTCATACATGCATAGTACACCATAAATACATTATCTACAATAAATATTTGGGTCTTACAAAATTACAAGTCAACTATGCACATAAATATAATATAATATTTAAATAATTCTTATAATTATTTAATATATTATATTATTTATAAAATGTCGGCACAAGGAAACAAGCAACATGTGAGCTCTCCCAGCTGGCCATGCGATCGCATGGCCAGGAAGAAGAAAGTCCATGCGATCGCATGGCATGAAAAGTCAGGCCACATCTCCTATAAAATCGAGCTTTGGTGAACCAAAAATATATCCATCAATCTCTCTTCTCTCATATATACGTAAAATATATATATATAATTTATATTTTAATTTTAATTTTAATTATAATTCTAATAATAAGGGTATGTTAGCGAATGTTGTAAGGGTGTAAGTCGAAATTCTGTCCGTGTAACGCTACGCTATTTTTAATCATTGTAAGTTATGTTCAACCTTTTTATATTAATGTCTCGTAGCTAAGTTATTATTATGCTTATTTAAAACGAAGTAATCATGATGTTGGGCTAATTACTAAAATTGGGTAATTGGGCTTTGTACCATAATTGGGGTTTGGACAAAAGAACGACACTTGTGGAAATTAGACTATGGGCTATTAATGGGCTTTATATTTGTTTAACTAAATGAAAGTTTGTTAATATTAATATAAAGATTTACAATTGGGCGTCCCTATAAATTACCATATACACTCAATCGGACACGATGGGCGGGGTATTTATATGTACGAATAATCGTTCATTTAACCGGACACGGGAATGGATTAATAGCCACTAGAATAATTAAAATAGGGGTGAAATTACATTCAAGGGTAATTGGTGTAATTGTTAACAAAGTAGTAAAACCTTGGTTTACACGCAGTCGATAACCTGGTGTATTCATTAAACAAAGTATTAAAACCTTGTTACAATTCGAATCCCCAATTAGTTGGAATATTTAACTTCGGGTATAATAATAATTTGACGAGGACACTCGCACTTTATATTTATGACTGATGGACTGTTATGGACAAAAACCAGACGGACAGATTAAATAATCCAGGACAAAGGACAATTAACCCATGGGCATAAAACTAAAATCAACACGTCAAACATCATGATTACGGAAGTTTAAATAAGCATAATTCTTTTATTTCATATTTAATTTCCTTTATTTTATATTTAATTGCACTTCTAATTATCGCACTTTTATTTATTGTTGTTTAATCGCACTTTTAATTATCGTACTTTTTAATTATCGCAAGTTTATTTTATCGCACTTTTATTATTCGCAATTTCATTATCGTTATTTACTTTAAGTTTTAATTTAAGTCTTTTATTTATTTAATATTTTACATTAGGTTTTAACTGCGACTAAAGTTTTAAAATCGACAAACCGGTCATTAAACGGTAAAAACCCCCCTTTATAATAATAATATTACTTATATATATATATGTTTGTATTTTTATAAAAGTAAACTAATATAGCGTTGAGCTTTGTTTAAAAAAGATTCCCTGTGGAACGAACCGGACTTACTAAAAACTACACTACTGTACGATTAGGTACACTGCCTATAAGTGTTGTAGCAAGGTTTAAGTATATCCATTCTCTAAATAAATAAATATCTTGTGTAAAATTGTATCGTATTTAATAGTTTTTCCTAGTAAAATATAAGCTATTTTATATACACCTCGCATAACATCAGCTTTAATACCACGTTCTGTGACAATATGACCTAAGAATTTTCCCTCTTCCACACCAAACGTGCACTTCTTGGGATTTAATTTCATATTGATTTTTCGTAGAGATGCAAAAGTCTCTTGTATATCTCGCAACATCTTCTCTTCAGTATGACTTTTGATGACAATGTCATTAACATAAGCTTCCAAATTACGTCCAATTTGATCCTTAAACGCCATATAAATAAGTCGTTGATATGTTGCTCCTGCATTCTTCAAACCAAAAGGCATTTTCATGTAACAGAATATGCCTTCCGTCGTGTGAAAAACCGTTTTGTCTTCATATTTTAAGGCCATAGGTATTTGATGATACCCCTTGGCTGCATCTAAGAAACATTTGAATCGATATCCTACCAATGATTCAACCTTCCAGTCAATTTCAGGTAAAGGATAATTATCCTTTGGACATGCTTTATTGATATCCGTGAAATCCACACACATCCGCCATGAGTTGTCCGGTTTCCTAACCATGATTGGATTGGCCACCCATGTCTGATATTTGACCTCTCGCAAGATCCCAGCATCCACCAAACTTCGTACCTCATCACAGAGGAATTTGCTTCTTTCTGGAGCCATGCCTCGCTTCTTCTGACAAACAGGATGTATGTTGGGATTCACGTTTAGCCTATGCTCTGCAACTTCCCTTGGAACATCGGTCATATCAGACGGTTGCCATGCAAAAATGTCTAAATTTGTTGTCAAAATGTTGTATAATTTTTCTTTACATTCTGCGGATAACGTGTGCCCAATTATGATTTTCTGATCTGGAAATTTAAGATTCGGTGAAATTGACCCATCATCATGTATGATTGGCTTAATTATTGCCTTTGTTACTTGAGAACACTTAATTGACTTCTGCCATTCTGCATATAACTTTGCTACTCCGCCTGGCGTTGAAACTTCATCATGCCATGTACAGTTGATGTTACAGCTACAAACGTCATTAAAGCAGTTCTTCCTAAAATTATGTTGTACTGTGAATTTGCTTTAACCACCAGGAACTCAATGTTGGCTGTGCATCTTAGGGGTGGCTTGCCCAAAGTTACTTCAAGCAGAATACTTCCTTCAGGCCAAGATGGTTCACTTGTAAAACTTGCTAACGGCACATATGTTTCCTTCATTTTTTCTTGTACATCTTTGGGAAGCTGTATGAAGCAATGTTCATACATAATGTCTGCTCCAGCTCCTGTGTCCGTATAAATGTTGCGTATTAAGCAATTAGTAATTCGTGCTTCTATAACCACCAGACCATCGGATGGATTTGTTTTGAACATAGAAGGAAATGATATTAATTTCTCTTCCCAATCTTCCAGCACTTCTGCCTTCCTCCGTTGTCCAGCTTTCCATGGATGTATCATTCCTACGTTTATGGGTACCAATTCGTTACCCTTGCCTTCTTTGTCAGTGTTGGTGAGATGATTCGTCTTAATAATGGATGGCGCCATTGTTAACACCTATTTCCTTATGAGGTAAGGCTTAGTATGTCAACACTATACTAGAAGTAATCTAGCTTTAAGTGGGCGAGTGTTGCCGATTGATGTTTGCTCTTGGGAAATAATCCCTGCAGACCCGGTTCACTAGTGTAGAAACTTGTAGGGTGGCTTAATCAATCTGTCGTGCGTAGAGAGTAAAGTGCTAGCCGGATGACTTCTAGTGAGAGAAAGTGCTAGAGAGAGAGAAATGAAGTCTCTGCTCTCAAATTTTTCAGAATGTCTGAACCCTGTAAAATGACGACCCAAGGGCTCTATTTATAGTGTCAGATCCACCAGATTGTTCGGGAACACGTGTCAGATGATGATACGTTCTGTTACTTGTGTTCCAAAATTTACGCTAAAAGTTGCGTTCTCCGGCCAGGGCTTACACGCTAGGCGGCCTTCAGGGCTTACGCATGATGGAGCAGCCTGTACAGCGGAGAACGCTGGATGGACGGTCTCATAAAACCGTTATTCTCATTGCTTCTGATGGTAATTTTATGCGATCATTATGCCTTTTATGCGTGTATATAATAGGATACACCATTAATATTTATAATTTTAATTTTAATTTTAATTTAAGTTTAATAATAATAAAGTATATACGAGGGTGTTTTAATTCGGGTTTCAAACTGTTTTAAACTAAGGAAATATTGGGTATTGTTCGGGGTATTATGCTTGAATCCAAGGCCAACCATACAGTCGTCTACCATCATTACGTCTACGCAATTTGCCTACAATATTGAATCTCAATATTGAACCGTGAGTTTATAGATCCCTTTTTAAATGCTTTAAATATTTTTGGGCTGAGAATACATGCAATTTATTTTAAACACAATAAGACACAAGTACATACTAAATTCTACACTGAGTTAAACCGAAAATCCCTTAGCTTTGGTAACTAGTAGCTGCCAGTACATAGGATATGGACTGGTGGGCGCGAATAATTGTATATGGATCCATAGGGCTTGACATCCCCGTCCGAGCTAGAGCGCTAGCCTTTTAACGGACGTATGTTATTTGAATTTATGACACGTTGGTTTGTGTGTATTAAAATGAATAGGGTAATTATCATTATAGCGTTAAGTTTAGTTACCAGGATGCTCTGTTACGTAGAATCTATTGATAAACTTTTGATGAAATCTTGTGGTCTATCTTTATATATATTTATGACTCGAGCAATTAAAACTATAACTCACCAACATTCGTGTTGACTTTTTAGCATGTTTTATTCTCAGGTCCTTAGACTGCTTCCGCTATGATGTGCTTGTTGCCTGCATGGAGTCTCTCATGCTTTGTATAAAGTTTATTGCATTCGAAACAAAACTACGTTTTGTAATAAATAAATGGACTGTGATGTCATCCTGTAAAATAAAGACTTATGTATATTGGGGATTTGCTTATACCTAAGCACTCGCACATATGCTTATAACTTTCTATGTTTAGAAAGTCACTTATTTTAATGAATGCAATATTTTATCAAAACGTATCATATAGAGGTCAAAATCACACTGTGGAATCAATGATTAACGTGCCGCGTCAATAGCGATTTTGACGGGTCGTTACACCCCAAGTAGTGAAATTGGTACCAAATCGAATAGGATGAAGAGAGGATCACGAATATGTAATTTGTTTTGAGGTTTGCTTCCTTGAAATGATTTAGATGATGATTCTTTGAAGATGTTAAAAAGCGTGTTCTTGAGCTAGAGAGGAAAAAGAGATGAGGGAGGTGAAAATGGAATGAATGGTGGAAAGAGTGGGTTGACTAGTTGACCTAGTCAACTAGTTTGCCCACTTGGCAACTTCGGTCTCTCAAGTTTAAAGCGGGTGCGTGAATTAACCAAACGAATTATTTTAAAAATGCTATAGAAAACGAGTGATGTTATAATTAAATAACGGGTATATTAAGAACGTTAGTCAACGGAAGATACAAATTTAGATAACGAAAGATATTATCTAAAAAAAAGACGATGTTAAAATAAATTTAACGGAAAAAGGCGGGATGTTACACGCTTTTCATCATATGCGCTTTTCGTCATATGCGCTTTTCATCATATGCGCTTTTCGTCATATGCGCTTTTCGTCATATGCGTTTTTCGTTGCTACATAGATATTTCTCATTTTCTGTTATCATTGACTGATAATCATATCTATTATGATATATATCAGAGAAACTTAACAAACTTCCTTTTGATTTGAGAGAAAACAAGACATTATTTATCAGAAAATTCGTACCATTTGGTAACATGAATTTTTCCTTTTTCGTTCCTTATATCAAGTTTGCAAGACCTGATATAGTATTTATAATTTCTTCATTTGATTTAAATCAATGAAATGTTTCTTAGATTTGATCATAATGTGTATGTTACCATTATCTACAATACATAGGTCTTTACTCTTTACCATTTAATTGATGTTGTATTTCAGCAACATTCATACTAAAACTTCAAATTAGATAAGAAAATAATGAGTTATATTTCAGCAAGATAATTAAATTATATTACCTGCAAACAAGTTACAATCTGAAGTACATAAAAGATAATATTTAATATATATATATATATATATATATATATATATATATATATGTATGTATGTATGTATATATTATGGTCTAAAATCATTTATTTAGGGTGACACATAACAAGCTATGCATCTTAGAAAATTCAGGTAATTTAAGTCTCAAGGTAGCTCCGAGTTTACTTAATCAAGGTTTTTTTTTATTTAAAAGATTCACACTCGTTTCATTTTCTTTTGTGAATTCTTTGTATGACTAAATAAGATGTTGAGATATTCAATAAATACTAGAGTGATATAATTGGAAATAATATTGTATTACAAAAAAAAAATATAGAAGAATAATGTAGAAGCTATGTAAAATATCCTTTGTTTGTTTAATTGTTGGAAAGACTTACAAGAGACTCATTATTTAAACTCATGCATAGTGGAAGAGTAAAAGTTAAAATAGCGTTTCGAAAATCGTTTTCACTACTATGACTTTTTGATTTAATCACAATAAGTTTAATTGTACTACATATTATTCTCTAGCACTCCACGTCATCTTTTATATAAGGCTCCCATTTTTTTATTTAGTTAAAGAGACTTGGCGTAATAAAACTGTAAAATAATGGAGTATTATATTATATTGTATATTATTATACTATTATAACATTATATTATTGTTTTATTACTAGAATAGAAAGAATATAGTAAAGTGACTTAATGATCACACAGAAAGTTACTGTTCACTTATGGACAGAATTATCCTTACTTTTTTTTCTCTTTTAAATCTCAAGCACAAACGTATTCATTTTTATTTAATATCAAATATAAACCTGAATATAAATAAGTATATAAATATAAATCTTTTTATAGTAAGAACATTGGAGCTTGTAACTTTCACATTCTCACCGAACCCACATACGAGTCAGCCAACAACTTTACGTGTGCCTCGTTGGCTTATGCAAGTGGAATAAAATGCAACTCATAGTCAAACAAAAATGTTGAAAAGTAGCACCATTTAGTTAGTGTCATTTAGTTAGTGCAAGTGTGCAACATGATTATTGTCGGCCATTATATCTTACTAGAGAAAGCAGTCACCAAATAGAACTCGGGCACCGGTACATATATCCTGAATAGCCAAATCAAAACAACTCAAACAATTGTCGTATGAGTTTTGTTCTGGTTCTCACAGCGGATGCAGCTGATGGCTGTCCTAGTTGCGTTACTTGTGTTATTATTGACTGTAACGACCCGGATTTTTTCGCTAATATATTGAAGATTAATATTTACATAATTAAATGTTTCCAACATGTTAAGCAATCAAACTTGTCAAAATATATATATTTGGAATGGATTTTATGCAAATGTTTGACCACCCAATCTGTCTGACGATTCACGAACATCATAATTTGAAATAATTATATAATGATGTATATATATATATATATATATATATACTTATGATTTGTTAAAATGATATTTAAGTATCTCATTATATATAATAGCAATTGGTTATATACATAAAATGAGATTACTAACTTAAAGACTTCAAGACTATATACATATATATAACGATTAACGCTGTAATAACTTCTAAATTAAAATGTATGTATATGTATTGTATTAATATGTATTAATACACTTTTGAAAGACTTAATAATATATATCAATATATTTATACTCAATAAAGATAGCTATACTCATTTTCTCATTCAATTTTATCAAGAATCCTATTCGTATTCATACGGTATTTATACCCGTATAATACTCAGCTTCTATACGTATTTACTATGGGTATATACATACTAAATCATTGATCTTAGCAGCCCTCAATCAGTTGTGAGACGTGTATAAACATGATGTAGACTTGTGGAAACCATGGCTTGGAAACTAGTATGACTAAATGCATAAAATTACAAACCATGGAGCCATGTTGTTGTCCCCATTTTGATGCCAACATGTAGGATAAATAACCATCCATTTCATTCCAATTAACTAAATCATTTTACTCTCTAAACACATACTCAAACACTCTCTCAAACCTCCATTCAATTCAGCAAGTATTGGTCTCATAATCCAAGTTATAATCATCATAACAAAGCTTGATCAAGAACACTTCAAGAATTCAAAGCCATCAAGGGTATCTTTGAACTCAAGATATTCTCCTTATTTCTCCAGAAACTTTACTCATTTGATTTGAGGTAGTAACCTTATTCATAATCTTATTCGATTCGTATTCATATAGCTATCTTATTTTGAGTTATAACTAATAACAACAAGAACATAGTTTAGATTATTTCTAAACTTGTTTGCAAATAAACTTAATCCTTCTAACTTGACTTTTAAAACACTTCAACACATGTATTATGACAGTATGTCAAGCTAACCTAAGGATATAAAACTTGTAAACACGAAGAACACCTTAAAATCGAATATACGCCGTCTTAGTCGAACGGGGGCTGTTTTGGGTTTAATTTTAAAAACCTATCTTAAACTTTGAATTAAAAGATTTCCTTTGGTGAAAAATCTTATTTTATATGGATATGAAATATATCCAAAATCCATGGTTAAACTCAAAGTGGAAGTATGTTTTTCAAAAGGGTCATCAAGATGTCATTCTTACGACGGATATGACTATCTTCTCTTATTTGACACCTAAGCTGTATTTTCGACTATAAACCTATACATTTTCTGTTAAGATTAATAATTTTGAGTTCGATACGAAACCATGGCAACTTGAATCACTCAAAACGGATTTGTAACGAAGAAATTATGGGTAAAACAAAATTGGATATTTTTCTTAATTTTTAGCTACGGACATGATTTATAAAAATGGATGTTAACCTTATCCTAGCTAACTTACCTTGTAACCTACATGTATTTATACATGTCTTGTTCCCAAACTTATGGAAATACAATTTATAATAGTCGTGATTAAGTTCTACGACAATATATTATAGTCTTAATAAAGATCGTAAGGCACCATATATATATATATGACTTGATCACCGTGGACTCATATACAAAGTTTTGACATATCATTTTGACTTATTCTATATATATTATTGGAACAAACTATTAGACACCATTGGCAGTAATCTCGAGTTAGCTGTGGGTCAAAGTGGATTCCAAAATATTATATACTTTGAGTTGTGATCGAGCCTGAGACATGTATACAATGGGTCGCGGATTGCTTCAGACAATATACGTATTATGTGTCTTATTATATTAAGACAATATATTATAGTGTTAGTGAATTCTAACACAATATACGCATTTATATTTATATATATATTTATACTGTTGAATTATTGGACTATTGGACTATTAGACTACGAACGTTGGACTACTAATAATGGACAATTAAAATTATCACAAGCATCATAAGTAAGGAATATTAATTATATATATATATATATATATATATATATATATATATATATATATATATATATATATATATATATATATATATATATATATATATATATCTTGACACAAGAATATTATTATTAGGTTCGTGAATTTGTCAAAAGGCCAAGTCTTATCACCATCTATTCGGAAATCACCACAAGTGAGTTATAGTCACATTTTTACTATTTAAATTATTTTGGGATGAGAATACATGCAAAATTTATAAATGTTTTACAAAATAAGCACAAGTTCATGGAACTACATTCTACGATTGATTTGTTATACCGGATATCTGTACTTATTATTATTATGCTTGGTAACCTAAGAATTAGTTAAAAACACTAATTGACTCGAATCCTAAAGGTAGCTCTACGGGCACCAACCACCCCCATTTTCGAATAGTGGAAATGCTTTAGTACTTCGAAGGGTTCTTGTCATACATTTGAATAGTGGAATATATGATGCCAGATATCTTAAGCGCTCTATGTTAAGGTCGGTTACCAGGCGGCTCATCGTATGAATGATTTTTTGCAGTTGTAATGATCCTGCGCATTTAATTAAATGAAATCTTGTGGCTTATTAAATGTTATGATTATTATGTAGAAATTAAACCTATGACTCACCAATATTTTTGTTGACGTTTTAAGCATGTTTATTCTCAGGTGAATATTAAAAATGCTTCCGCTGTCGTATGCCAACCCAAGGTCAAGATTTGGAGTCGGCATAATTGTTTATATTGTTTAAACTTGCATTCGGAGTATTTGTTGTAATATATTTGATCATATTGTAATGGGTTGTGTAAAAACTTATTTATTTGAGGAGATTGTCTTTGATAGACAATCCAAATTATGTCATTAAGACCTTTATTCAATAATAAAGGTTATGGTTATTTTTAAAAACGAATGCAAGATTTGAAAAATGTCTCATATAGAGGTCAAAACCTCGCAAAGAAACCAATTAATATGAAACATTTATGATAATGCTAAAAACGAACATATATTTCATAGCATTATCCCTTAAGAAAGACAAGCTTTTAGTTGCAATTGTTCTATTTACAAGTAATATTTGTTTAAATAATAAAAGGTGAAGATAAAAGACAGATTCGACGAATTGAAGACGCAAACGACCAAAAAGCTCAAAAGTACAAAGTACAATCAAAGTGGTTCAAATTATTGATGAGAAACGTCTCAAAATTACAAGAGTACAAGATGCTAAACGTAAAATACAAGATATTAAATTGTACGAAAGGACGCTCGAAAATTCGGAACCGGGACCAAAGTCAACTCTCAACGCTCGACGCAACGGACTAAAAATTACAAGTCAACTATGCACATAAATATAATATAATATTTAAATAATTCTTAAAATTATTTATATATTATATATTATATTTAAAAACCGTCGGCAGAAGAAACAAGCTCATGTGAGCTGAAAAAGCAGGCCATGCGATCGCATGGCCTGGCAGTTATAAAGCCATGCGATCGCATGGTGAATAGTACCAGGCCACATTCCTATAAAAGCATGCTCTGGTCGACTGATATATCCATCCATCTCTCTATCTATCACTCGTATATATATATATATATTTATATTATAATTTTAATTTTAATTTTAAATTCTAATAATAAGGGTATGTTAGCGAATGTTGTAAGGGTGTAAGTCAAAATTCTGTCCGTGTAACGCTACGCTATTTTTAATCACTGTAAGTTATGGTTAATGTTATTTTTAAATTAATGTCTCGTAGCTAAGTTATTATTATGCTTATTTAAGCCGAAGTAATCGTGATGTTGGGCTAAATACTAAAATTGGGTAATTGGGCTTTGTACCATAATTGGGGTTTGGACAAAAGAACGACACTTGTGGAAATTAGACTATGGGCTATTGATAATGCTAAAAACGAACATATATTTCATAGCATTATTCCTCAAGAAAGACAACCTTTTAGTTGCAATTGTCCTATTTACAAGTGATATTCGTTTAAATAATAAAAGGTGAAGACAAAAGGCAGATTCGACGAATTGAAGACGCAAACGACCAAAAAGCTCATAAGTACAAAAGACAATCAAAGAGGTTCCAATTATTGATAAGAAACGTCTCAAAATTACAAGAGTACAAGATTCAAAACGCAAAGTACAAGATATTAAATTGTACGCAAGGACGTTCGAAAATCTGGAACCGAGACCAGAGTCAACTCTCAACGCTCGACGCAACGGACTAAAAATTACAAGTCAACTATGCACATGAATATAATATAATATATAATTAATTCTTAAAATTAATATATATATTATATTATATTTAAAAACCGTCGGCATAAAAAAACAAAGACTTTTGAGTCTCCCCAGCTGGCCATGCGATCGCATGGCCTGGAGGAAGAAACTCCATGCGATCGCATGGTGCACAGTTCCAGCCCACATGCCTATAAAAATCGAGCTTTGGTGTAACACAAAAACATATCTTTTTCTTCTCCTCATTCAACGTATAATATTTATATTTATATTATAATTTTAATTTTAATTTTAATTTATAATAATAAGGGTGTGTTAGCGAATGTTGTAAGGGTGTAAGTCGAAATTCTGTCCGTGTAATGCTACACTATTTTTAATCATTGTAAGTTATGTTCAACCTTTTTACATTAATGTCTCGTAGCTAAGTTATTATTATGCTTATTTAATCCGAAGTGATCATGATGTTGGGCTAAAAATATTAAAATTGGGTAATTGGGCTTTGTACTATAATTGGGGTTTAGACAAAAGAGCGACACTTGTGGAAATTAGACTATGGGCTATTAATGGGCTTTATATTTGTTTAAATAAATGATAGTTTGTTAATTTTAATATAAAGATTTACAATTGAAAGTCCCTATATATAACCATATACACTCGATCGGATATGATGGACAGGGTATTTATATGTACGAATAATCGCTCATTTAACCGGACACGGGAATGGATTAATAGTCACTAGAATTATCAAAACAGGGGTGAAACTATATACAAGGACACTTGGCATAATTGATAACAAAGTATTAAAACCTTGGGTTACACTCAGTCGACATCCTGGTATAATTATTAAACAAAGTAATAAAACCTTGTTACAGTTTAAGTCCCCAATTAGTTGAAATATTTGACTTCGGGTATAAGGATAATTTGACAAGGACACTCGCACTTTATATTTATGACTGATGGACTGTTATGGACAAAAACCATACGGACATATTAAATAATCCAGGACAAAGGACAATTAGCCCAAGGGTATAAAACTAAAATCAACACGTCAAACATCATGATTACGGAAGTTTAAATAAGCATAATTCTTTTATTTCATATTTAATTTCCTTTATTTTATATTTAATTGCACTTCTAATTATCGCATTTTTATTTATTGTTATTGTATTTAATTGCACTTTTAATTATCGTACTTTTTAATTATCGCAAGTTTATTTTATCGCACTTTTATTATTCGCAATTTCATTATCGTTATTTACTTTACGCTTTAAATTAAGTCTTTTATTTATTTAATATTTTACATTTGGTTTTAACTGCGACTAAAGTTTTAAAATCGACAAACCGGTCATTAAACGGTAAAACCCCCCTTTATAATAATAATATTACGTATATATATATTTGTATTTTTATAAATTAAACTAATATAGCGTTAAGCTTTGATTAAAAGATTTTCCCTGTGGAACGAACCGAACTTACTAAAAACTACACTACTGTACGATTATGTACACTGCCTATAAGTGTTGTAGCAAGGTTTAAGTATATCCATTCTCTAAATAAATAAATATCTTGTGTAAAATTGTATCATATTTAATAGTATTTCCTTGTAAAATTTAATAGTATTTTATACCCCTTAGCTTTGACATCAAGTATTTTTGGCGCCGCTGCCGGGGAGAAATCTAGCTTAAAAGCCGGAAGCGCAACACTAATATATAAAAAAAAAAAATTCTTTTTAGTTTACTTTTATATAAAAAAATACGCTTTTGTAAAAATACGTTTTATATATTCGAAAATATAAAAAGAAAATATAAATATAAATATTTTTAAGAGTTTGGTAAATATTTAAGTTTTATAAAGTTTCTTTATTTCTATTTTTTAGTTTGTAAAAATATAAGTTTTATTTAATTTATAAATATATTTTATAAATATATTTTACAGCAAAAACAGAAAAAAAAAAATATATTAAAACTCGAGTCCGGTACTGTAGCAGCCCACTCTGTGGCCCGAAACCCTAGCCCATGCGATCGCATGGCCGGGTTGCTTAGGACTCATGCGATCGAATGAGCCCGTCTGACACGCCACAGTTGACTGCAACCTGCATTAATTACGAATTATAATAATTATTATTATATTTAAACCCTAATTAGGGTTATATATTATATAATTTAATTTAGTGTTATTTATTTAATTTGTATTTTTAGTTTAATTAGTTTATTTAAATTGTAAAATTAATAGTTTTATTAAATAAATAATATAAAAATAATATTTTTATAAAAATTGTACTTTTTACAACTTTTAGTATATTTTTATATTTTATTTTTTTTAATTGTTTTTAGCGTAATATTTGTATTTTTCGCTCGTATTTAGTTTTAATTCATAGTTTTTGCCATAGTTATTTTTATTTCAAGATTTTTAGGCTTTGCCGTAAAATCCCTTAAGTGCTTTTTCTTTAGACTAAGATATAGGTGCTTTAGAATTTTGCGACGCCTTTTTAAGTTTTAGTTCCTTTTTAAGATATTGCCATTTGGGATACAGTTTTACTTGTAAGCTTTAATATTTTTAGACGCCTTTTACCTATGTATCAATTATCATTCCAATTAGTAATCTCAATTTGCGATTATAATTTTAAGTTAGTGATAGTAATAAGGTTGGGTTAGTCAAGTATTTTTAAGTTTTATAAGTCACTCTTTTTCTTTCTTATTTTTTTCGATCTTTTCTTTTTCGACCTTTTTCGACGCGCTCTTTTTCTTTCTTATTTCTCGCCATTCTAGTTTTAGGACATAGATTTTTATTCTACTTCTTATCTAAATTTCTTAAAATTACGAAAATTTATTTTAAGTGGTTAAATTGATAGACATCAAAATTTTCTGGTTCGTAGTAATAGTTGGATTTGTACGTGGACCGGGTTATTGGAGCCAAACAGTCCTCAATTATATTGAGACCAAACGAATCCTGCCTCTCTGCTGTATCTTTTGGCTATTCAAAACGTGGGCAAAATCAGAAAAGTCTATTAATTGGATAACTTATATAATTTTTTCTTTCCTTTTAAAAACTAATAGGATATTCAGTGAATGCACCGAGCAAGACGTTCACCACCTTTTGTACGTTCACCACCTGTAACTAGATCAAGACATCTAGCAAATATTACCGCCGTTGATTTTTCTTTAGAATCGTCATCCAGTCGACCAAGTACTCCAATTCAAATTTCCGATAATCCATTTTTTGAACCCGACCTCACAATTGAGAATCCGGAGAATATTCAGAGACGATTCATAGATCCTGAACCATTAAATTTTCCTCCGGAACCACCAATCATTCAAACAGAGATTGTTGAGGAACGAACCATTAAATCAGAATCCTCTAGTGATTCTGATTCAACAAATTCAATTATGGAAAATCTAGAATCTTTAAGTATGGAAGACCGAATGAGAGCTAAACGTACTGGCCAAGGTCACGCAATTACTCATCCAGACATTAATGCGCCAGATTATGAAATCAAAGGACAAATTCTACACATGGTGACTAATCAATGCCAATTTAGTGGTGCGCCGAAGGAAGATGCAAATGAACATCTTCGTACCTTTAATAGGATCTGCACTCTATTTAAAATCCGAGAAGTGGAGGATGAACAGATATATCTCATGTTATTTCCCCGGACTTTAAAGGGAGAAGCCAAAGATTGGTTGGAATCGTTACCTGAAGGGGCGATTGATACATGGGACGTTTTAGTTGAAAAATTTCTTAAACAATTCTTTCCGGCATCTAAAGCCGTAAGACTTCAAGGAGAAATTGTTACGTTCACACAGAAACCGAATGAAACTCTATATGTGTAACACCGGCCATTTTTTTTTTTTTAAAACACAGCGGAAGACTTTATTAGCAAACACACTATAAGTCACGTCATTACGTTTAAGTTTACACAACGGTGTTACGTTATTACAAAACATGATTTATACAAAAGTCCACATCAGAGTTGGGTTGTCGAACATGTCTCCTGCAACAACACCCTTCCCAACTAACCGTACCTAAACCTGCAAGGGGAGAATATGTGGGGGATTAGCGCATCGCTAAGTGAATGGAATCTATCTAACAGATATAGCTTAAGCCACACACAAGCTATATACTAACAACAATACTTGCTAACTACCAACTAGCAAACAATAAGGCAATACGAGGATCGGCGGCTTGTACGAGCACACGACTCCCAGCTGATCGGGCCTGAGTCTACCGATAGTCCCTGCTACTCAATCACAGTATAGATATCCAGATGCAGGGGGTGCATCGTTCACACTATACTCACAATCAGTAGCCTATGGACCCAACCTCACCTAAGCACGGTTGACCTCATACGAACTCTGACCTCACCTAAGCACAGTCAAGAGTCCCCAGTCTCCCCTAAGCACGACTGGTGCCATTCACACAGTGTACACACAATTCACAAACAGCAATAGGCATACAATATAATCTAACATGGCAACTTTACACTATGCATGGTAAAAGAGTAAAACACGGTAGCATGATATGCTACTTAAACTCTATCCGGAGATAGACCCACTCACCGATTACCAGCTACAGCTCAGTTATCTTACTTCTGAGCTTCTTCCTTGTTCTTATCACCTGAGAACAACACAACGAAGTCAATATACATATCTCAATCAATAGTATAATCAAATCATACTATAAACTAGGTCATAACACCATATATTCATAATTTTATGAATCTACATCATGACTCCATTCAATAATGGCATACAGGTGCGTGCAAAACACGACATACACACTAAAACTCCTTTTCCGACCCAAAAATAGTTTGATTTAGTTTCTTAAAAGTTCATCATTGAAAAGTACTCTTCAATACGATTCCAACGATATTTGATTCATCAAAAACGGAGTTACGGTTTGAAAGTTACGCCCGTTTCAATTTCATAAAAGTACTGTAGCAAATAGTGACACTGTAGCAAATAGTAACACTGTAGCAACTCGGTACTGTAGCAACTCGGGTACTGTAGCAACTCGGATACTGTTGCAACTCGGTACTGTAGCAAATAGTGGCACTGTAGCGAATAGTGGCACTGTAGCGAATAGTGACACTGTAGCAACTCGGGTACTGTAGCAACTCGGGTACTGTAGCAACTCGGGTACTGTAGCAAACTGGGTTTCGAACCAATTTCGCTGATTTTGATGATTTTTTGCCCAAAACTCAATTTTTAAGCGATTTTGAACAAATTTTAAGCATATGGAAGCTACCAAACATATATATAAGCTATTTCTAACATCAATTAAGCATAACAAACACCAAATATGAAGATTCAAGCTTAAAATCACACTTTTATTCAAGAACACAAAAAAACCCATTTATTCAAGAATCAAAGCAAGGATTCAAGTAAACAAACCTGATTAGATGATCACAAGGATGATATGAATCAATCCTTAAAGCCTTACAATCAAATTTCTAGCTTGGAATAATTTAGGATTTGAGAGGAAATAAGTTAGGTACGTACTAGTTTTTTTTGGGAAATAATGTGAAATGGATGGAACTATCTAGATATTACACTTTTATGTGTTAAACAAATAATACCCCATCACACACGGGTATTTACCAGTTATCTAAAATCTTTCGCACAAGATTAGGTAGCCCAAACGAGGTCCAAATAAAATAAACAAACCTGTTCTGGGACCCTTGTCACAAACTGGTCACAACACAATTATAATAAAACACTAATAAAATAATTAAAATAAAAGCACTTAAGACTAAGCACAAACTCTAATGGCAAAATAGGCAACTTACAACTAGCCCGGGTTTCAGTCTGTTACAAATCCACCCCCCTTAAGAAGATTCCGTCCTCGGAATCTGGTCTTGCTCAAACAGATGAGGGTAACGGGTCTTCATCAACTCTTCTGTCTCCCACGTCAAGTTAGACCCTAAGCTGTGTTTCCATTCTACTAAAACCATCGGGATCTTTTTCTTTCTTAACTCAGTAACCTTTCTGTCGACCACTCGAATAGGTTCCTCAACCAACTTGTTACTCAAATCAACTTTCAAATCTACCAGCGGTACGATTTGTGTCTCGTCATCGACTTTACACTTACGCAAATAACACACGTTGAATGTATTATGAATACCGGCTAATTCTGGCGGAAGATCTAACACCACAGTCTGATCATTCAACACTTCACTGATCGGAAACGGACCAATAAATCTCGGTGCTAACTTACCACGTTTACCGAATCTGATAACCCCTTTCCACGGCGAAACCTTCAGATACACTCGTTCACCCACATTAAAGGTTACCGGACGTCTACGCCGATCAGCATACATCTTCTGCCTGTCTCTAGCGGCTTTCAATTTTTCTCGCGCGATTGCAACTTTTTCGGCTGTCATTTGAACAATTTCGGGACCTGCAAACTGTTTCTCCCCGGCTTCTAACCAACAAGTCGGAGTTCTGCAACGACGACCGTATAACATTTCATAGGGCGGCATCCCTATACTCGAATGATATGAATTATTATACGCGAATTCGACCAACGGCAAATGTGTATCCCACGAACCACCGTATTCTAACACACAAGCCCTTAACATATCCTCCAAAGTCTGTATCGTTCTTTCACTCTGTCCGTCTGTCTGAGGATGATAAGCTGTACTTAAATTCACATGTGTACCCAGATTCTGTTGAAGACTATTCCAAAAATTTGACACAAATCTGGAATCTCTGTCTGAAACGATCGATAACGGCACACCATGACGACTAACTATTTCTTTCACATACAATTCGGCTAACTCACTTAACGAAGCTGTCTCACGAGTAGCAAGAAAATGAGCACTTTTAGTTAGACGATCCACTATTACCCAAATCATATCATGTCTTTTCTGAGTTCGAGGTAATTTGGTCACAAAATCCATCGTTATATGTTCCCATTTCCACTCTGGAATCTGTAACTGACGTAACGAACCATAAGGTTTCTGATGTTCGGCCTTCACTTGAGCACATATATGACACTTTTCGACATAACGGGCGATATCTGATTTCATTGTTGGCCACCAATACACTGTTTTCAAATCATGATACATCTTATTACTACCCGGATGTACTGTCAATCTGGATTTGTGAGCTTCCGTCATGATTAAATCCCTCAAATCTCCAAGCTTAGGCACCCAAACACGATTGTTTAAGGTCTTTAGTCCACGTGAGTCATCAATTAAGTCCACTTTTCGTTTGGTCATTTGTTCAGATTTAATATGTTCGTCCTCTAAAGCACAGGCCTGAATGGTTTTTAAGCTGTTAATCAAATCTGAAGTTATATTCAAACGAAGAAATTTCACATTTTCACTTGACTTTTTACGACTTAACGCATCTGCAACCACATTTGCCTTACCCGGATGGTATTTAATTTCACAATCGTAATCTTTGATCAACTCTTGCCATCGTCTCTGACGCATATTCAATTCTTTCTGTGAGAATATATACTGCAAACTCTTGTGATCTGTACATATAACACAATGAGTTCCATACAAATAATGTCTCCACAGTTTCAAAGCAAACACTACTGCAGCCATTTCAAGATCATGCACTGGATAATTCTTCTCATGAACTTTCAACTGTCGTGAGGCGTAGGCGATTACTTTATCTCTTTGCATTAATACACAACCCAATCCAGCGTATGACGCATCACAGTATACTACGAAGTCGTCTGAACCTTCTGGTAAAGCTAACACTGGTGCCTGACACAGTAACTGTTTCAAAGTCTGAAAAGCCTTTTCCTGTTCATCAGTCCATCGAAAGGCTACATCTTTACGAGTCAACTTAGTCAACGGACCTGCTATTTTCGAGAAATCTTTGATAAATCTGCGATAATAACCAGCTAAACCCAGAAAACTCTTAATCTCAGTCGGAGTCTTCGGAGAATTCCAATTCATTACCGCTTCTATCTTTGTCGGATCAACTTTTATACCCTCGGCACAAATCACATGACCTAAAAACTGCACTTCACGTAACCAAAATTCACACTTTGAAAATTTTGCAAATAGTTGTTCACGTTTCAACAAGTTCAAAACCTGTCTCAGATGTTCAGCATGTTCACTTTCGGTCTTTGAATACACTAGTATATCGTCTATAAACACAATCACAAACTTATCTAAGAACGGACGACACACTCTATTCATTAGATCCATGAAGATTGCTGGCGCATTCGTCAACCCAAACGGCATGACAAGAAATTCATAATGACCATACCTTGTTCTGAACGCTGTTTTCGGTATATCTGATTCAGCAACACGAACCTGATGATATCCGGATCGTAAGTCTATCTTAGAAAAGAATGAAGCACCCTGTAACTGATCGAACAAATCGTCTATTCGAGGTAACGGATACTTATTCT
Source organism: Rutidosis leptorrhynchoides (assembly GCF_046630445.1). Taxonomy (NCBI): domain Eukaryota; kingdom Viridiplantae; phylum Streptophyta; class Magnoliopsida; order Asterales; family Asteraceae; genus Rutidosis; species Rutidosis leptorrhynchoides. Next base: position 241,028,155 of record NC_092341.1, read on the forward strand.
TCACTGTTCTTTTGTTCAATTCACGATAATCAATACACATACGCATTGTCCCATCTTTCTTTTTAACAAACAATACCGGAGCACCCCACGGTGAAGAACTCGGTCGGATAAACCCACGATCTAATAACTCTTGAATTTGTGACATCATTTCACGGACTTCAGATGGCGCTAATCGGTATGGAGCTTTTGCAACTGGAGTTGTTCCAGGAACCAACTCAATCTTATATTCGACTTCCCTTACCGGCGGCAGACCTGGTAACTCATCTGGGAACACTTCGGGAAATTCTGATACTATCGGAATATCGGCCACTGTTTTCTTTTCTTTCTTCGCATCAATCACATATGCAAGAAATGATTCACAACCCTTTGTCATCGACTTTTTCGCTTTCATCATGGTTATCAACGGAAAATTATACCCTCCCCGCTCCCCTCGGGCCACAACACGGGTTCCATCGGTCGAACGAAAGGTAATCATTTTCCTATCACACTTAATATTAGCCCTAAGCGAGCTCAACCAATCCATTCCTAATACTACATCAAAGCTAGGAATAGGCAACACTAAGCAAGTCACCGGGAAAGACTTCCCTTCAATCTCTATACAAACCCCAGACACATATGTTGTGACGGGTGTGATCTTACCATCGGCTACTTCTACACTAACCGGCTTGGGTAATACAGTAGCTGGTAAATTCAACTTAGCACAGAAATCTAAGGACATAAAACACCTATTGGCACCACAATCAAACAATACGCGAGCAGGTATTGAGTTGATTAGAAACATACCGGTGATCACTTCTTCGGTTGCCACAGCATTCTCAACCGACATCTGAAAAGCTCTGGCCTCTGTTGTTGGAGGGTTCTTCCTCTTCTGCCCACTTGAGGCAGTTGACCCTACAGCTGATGCTGAACGCGCTCCTGACCCTGCCCCGGAACTACCACTCTTGGATGGACAACTAACAGCACGATGCCCTGGTTTGTGACAACTCCAACACACACTATTCGGGAACTGACATGCTGAAGACTCATGCCCAACAACACCACACTTTAAACATCTTCTTGTAGCCTCAGAACACTGACCACTGTGAGAAGCTCGGCACGAGTGACACCAATTGCCTTTACCTGTTCCAGACCCAGAACCACTCTGGCCACTTTTACTTTTCGATTTAAACCCACTAAACTTCTTGGATTTGGATCCTGATTGACCAGATACTTGCCCACCTTGTTGTTGCACATTACCAAACATTCTGTTTCTGGCGGCTTGAACATCACTTTCTACCATTTTAGCCATCACAACAGCTTGAGACAACGATGTAGCTGTTCTAACAAAAGTTCGGTACTCTGGCAGAATGACATTAACAAAATGCTGGATACGAGATGCTTCATCCGGCACCCACTGTTGCACAAACCTCAGTTTATCCATATACTTCTCTACCACTTCATCGATAGTCATTTGAGGTGTCATCTTCATTTCAAGAAACTCAGTCTTGATTCGATTCATATCAAATTGATTACAATACTGTTCACACACCTTCCCATAAAACTGCTCCCACGTGATCATACTCACTTGCTCCTTTGGTATAGTGGAAATCAAAGAATCCCACCAAATCATAGCCCTACCTTTCAACATTCGACTAGCATACGTCACTTTCAACTCGGGTTCACACTGACACGCTTCAAACACCCTTTCAATTTCTCGTAACCAATTGAGAGTTACAGTCGGATCAGTACTTCCAGAAAACTCGGAGGGTTTGCAATCACGGAAGTTCTTATAGGTACATCTTTTGGGTGGTTGCAAGTAAGGTTGATGGAACATTTGCATTTGGTATGGATTCATCATCATGGGATTTTGGTAAGTAAAGGTGTTTTGTGGTGGCGTATAATATTGGTTAGGTATTTGATTCTGAAGCTGGTTCTGGGGCACATTAGGTATCGTTTGGGATTGCACAGTTGGAAATCCAGGTGGTGTATCATCATTTCCAGAATGTCTCGCCAATTCAAGCTCATTAATTTTGTCTTCAGCCTCCTTTAGTTTGCTCTCTAACTGAAGAATGTAACTATTCTGATCATCATCAGACTCAATACCCTCTTCTGGTGCTCTGAATGTTCCGGGGTTGGATGGGCCAGTTGCGTTTCTATCAGCCATACCTGTGCTACAAAACAGCTCACACAAAAGCTTAGTGGATAACAGTTAGTTCAATCACAACTAACACACGTATATCCTATTTTCACTTAGCCCCCACTCCCACAGACATGTTTGACTTGCCTCAGAGTTTGGGAACAAAATACGCGCACGTATTTGCTGCCAAACCATGCTCTGATACCAACTTGTAACACCGGCCATTTTTTTTTTTTTAAAACACAGCGGAAGACTTTATTAGCAAACACACTATAAGTCACGTCATTACGTTTAAGTTTACACAACGGTGTTACGTTATTACAAAACATGATTTATACAAAAGTCCACATCAGAGTTGGGTTGTCGAACATGTCTCCTGCAACAACACCCTTCCCAACTAACCGTACCTAAACCTGCAAGGGGAGAATATGTGGGGGATTAGCGCATCGCTAAGTGAATGGAATCTATCTAACAGATATAGCTTAAGCCACACACAAGCTATATACTAACAACAATACTTGCTAACTACCAACTAGCAAACAATAAGGCAATACGAGGATCGGCGGCTTGTACGAGCACACGACTCCCAGCTGATCGGGCCTGAGTCTACCGATAGTCCCTGCTACTCAATCACAGTATAGATATCCAGATGCAGGGGGTGCATCGTTCACACTATACTCACAATCAGTAGCCTATGGACCCAACCTCACCTAAGCACGGTTGACCTCATACGAACTCTGACCTCACCTAAGCACAGTCAAGAGTCCCCAGTCTCCCCTAAGCACGACTGGTGCCATTCACACAGTGTACACACAATTCACAAACAGCAATAGGCATACAATATAATCTAACATGGCAACTTTACACTATGCATGGTAAAAGAGTAAAACACGGTAGCATTATATGCTACTTAAACTCTATCCGGAGATAGACCCACTCACCGATTACCAGCTACAGCTCAGTTATCTTACTTCTGAGCTTCTTCCTTGTTCTTATCACCTGAGAACAACACAACGAAGTCAATATACATATCTCAATCAATAGTATAATCAAATCATACTATAAACTAGGTCATAACACCATATATTCATAATTTTATGAATCTACATCATGACTCCATTCAATAATGGCATACAGGTGCGTGCAAAACACGACATACACACTAAAACTCCTTTTCCGACCCAAAAATAGTTTGATTTAGTTTCTTAAAAGTTCATCATTGAAAAGTACTCTTCAATACGATTCCAACGATATTTGATTCATCAAAAACGGAGTTACGGTTTGAAAGTTACGCCCGTTTCAATTTCATAAAAGTACTGTAGCAAATAGTGACACTGTAGCAAATAGTAACACTGTAGCAACTCGGTACTGTAGCAACTCGGGTACTGTAGCAACTCGGATACTGTTGCAACTCGGTACTGTAGCAAATAGTGGCACTGTAGCGAATAGTGGCACTGTAGCGAATAGTGACACTGTAGCAACTCGGGTACTGTAGCAACTCGGGTACTGTAGCAACTCGGGTACTGTAGCAAACTGGGTTTCGAACCAATTTCGCTGATTTTGATGATTTTTTGCCCAAAACTCAATTTTTAAGCGATTTTGAACAAATTTTAAGCATATGGAAGCTACCAAACATATATATAAGCTATTTCTAACATCAATTAAGCATAACAAACACCAAATATGAAGATTCAAGCTTAAAATCACACTTTTATTCAAGAACACAAAAAAACCCATTTATTCAAGAATCAAAGCAAGGATTCAAGTAAACAAACCTGATTAGATGATCACAAGGATGATATGAATCAATCCTTAAAGCCTTACAATCAAATTTCTAGCTTGGAATAATTTAGGATTTGAGAGGAAATAAGTTAGGTACGTACTAGTTTTTTTTGGGAAATAATGTGAAATGGATGGAACTATCTAGATATTACACTTTTATGTGTTAAACAAATAATACCCCATCACACACGGGTATTTACCAGTTATCTAAAATCTTTCGCACAAGATTAGGTAGCCCAAACGAGGTCCAAATAAAATAAACAAACCTGTTCTGGGACCCTTGTCACAAACTGGTCACAACACAATTATAATAAAACACTAATAAAATAATTAAAATAAAAGCACTTAAGACTAAGCACAAACTCTAATGGCAAAATAGGCAACTTACAACTAGCCCGGGTTTCAGTCTGTTACAATATGAGGCGTGGACAAGATTTGGAAAGTTATTAAGAGGATGTCCGCAACATGGTTTAGACACCTGTCAAATAGTACAAATATTCTACCAAGGATGCGACATCACTACAAGAAAAGATATCGATATAGCAGCTGGTGGTTCCATTATGAAGAAAACCGAAACTGATGCTTACAAAATTATTGATAACACTGCTTCCCACTCACATGAGTGGCACCAAGAAAAAGATATCGTTAGATCATCTAAAGCAGCTAGAGCCGATTCTAGCCATGACTTACATTCCATTTCCACAAAAATAGATGCTGTGGAGAGACGAATGGAAAAGATGACTAAAGATATCCACTCAATACGAATTAGTTGTGAGCAGTGTGGAGGACCACATTTGACAAAAGATTGTCTCAGTATTGAATTAACAATGGAACAAAGAGAGAATGTTTCATATCTAAACCAAAGGCCTGGAAATAATTATCAGAATAATTATCAACCGCCAAGACCGATCTATAATCAAAATCAGAATTATAACCGAAATATTCCATACAACAACCAACAAGGTCCTAGCAATCAACAAGTATCTAACAATACTTACAACCAGCAAAGACCTAATTTTCAAAACAAACCACCACAAACCGATGATAAAAAGCCGAATTTAGAAGATATGATGACGAAGCTAGTTGAAACTCAAACGCAGTTTTTCACATCTCAAAAATAAACTAATGAACAAAATACTCAAGCATTTAGAAATCAACAAGCTTCTATTCAAAACTTGGAACAAGAAGTAAGTAACCTAGCAAGGTTAATAGGTGAAAGAAAACCGAGAAGTTTACCTAGTGATACAAATGCAAACCCCCGGAATGAAACACCTAAAGTCATTACCACAAGAAGTGGTACAACACTTAAACCACCTGAAATACCTGTAACTTCTGATGAAGCTATTCCTACTCCACAAGAACTACAACCTGATCAAGATAAGGAAAAAGAACCGGTAGTTGAAAAGGTTAATGAAGATAACACAGTTAAGGCTAAACCTTATGTTAAACCATACCAACCACCACTTCCTTACCCGAGTAAAATGAAAAAAGAGAAACTTGAAGCCGAGCAATCCAAATTCTTGGATATGTTTAAACAGATAAATGTAAATCTTCCTTTCATTGATGTGATTTCAGGAATGCCTAGATATGCTAAATTCTTGAAAGATCTGATCACGAATAGAAAGAAAAGGGAAGAACTCTCGGCTGTTACTATGAATGCTAATTGTTCAGCAGTGATGTTGAATAAGATACCAAAAAAACTATCTAATCCAGGAAGTTTCACAATTCCATGTTTTCTGGGTAGTCTTACTTCAATAGAAGCAATTGGCAGACTTAGGTGCTAGTATAAATTTAATGCCGTATTCACTATACACTAAACTAGACCTTGGAGAATTGAAACCAACCAGAATAAGTATACAACTAGCCGGTCGATCAATAAAATATCCTAGAGGGATAATGGAGAACATGCTAGTTAAAGTTGGTACTTTAGTATTTCCAGTAGATTTTGTTGTTCTGGACATGGAAGAAGATTCTCAAGTTCCTCTCATATTAGGAAGACCATTCTTAAACACGGCTAAAGCAATGATAGACGTGTTCGGTAAGAAATTGACCCTAAGTATAGAGGACGAGAGTGTCACCTTTTCAGTTGATAGAGCAATGCAACAACCGCAATCTGCAGATGATACATGTTATTATATTCAAACTATAGATTCACATGCAGAATTGTTAGAAGAATTTCCAGAATTACAAGGAACAGGAGAATGTTCTTTAGGAGAAGGTAATGAACCAATTGATGAAGCTGAAATGTTAGCTACACTAATAGCTAATGGATATGAACCAACAATAGATGAAATTCAATTGCTAAAAGAAGAAGACAGATATCGATACAAATCATCGATAGAAGAACCTCCGACATTAGAGTTAAAGCCACTTCCAAACCATTTAGAATATGCTTATTTACTTGGTGAATCTGAATTAATTACCTGTAATAATATCATCTTCTCTTACTGAAAATGAGAAATCACAACTCATTTTTGTGTTAAAAGCTCATAAACCAGCCATTGCATGGAAGATTCATGATATTAAAGGAATAAGTCATTCGTATTGCACACATAAAATCCTTATGGAAGAAGGTCATAAAACGTATGTGCAACGCCAACGAAGACTAAATCCTAATATGCAAGATGTAGTTAAAAAAGAAATTATTAAACTGCTAGATGCAGGTTTAATTTATCCAATCTCTGATAGTCCATGGGTAAGCCCAGTTCAATGCGTGCCTAAGAAGGGTGGCATGACTGTCATTACAAATGAAAAAAATGAGCTTATTCCTACTAGGACTGTAACAGGATGGCGTGTATGTATTGATTATAGAAAATTAAATGACGCCACCAGAAAAGATCACTTTCCCTTACCTTTTATTGATCAAATGTTGGAAAGATTAGCCGAAAACAGTTACTATTGTTTTCTTGATGGATTTTCCGGATATTTTTAAATTCCAATAGCACCCGAAGATCAAGAGAAAACCACATTCACGTGCCCTTATGGTACTTTCGCTTACAAACGCATGCCATTTGGACTTTGTAACGCCCCTGCAACCTTTCAAAGGTGTATGATGGCGATTTTTCACGACATGATAGAAGAATGCATGAAAGTTTTCATGGATGACTTTTCAGTCTTCGGTGATACATTTGAATCATGTCTAGCTAATCTTGAACGAATGCTGATTAGATGCGAACAATCAAATCTAGTACTTAATTGGGAGAAATGCCATTTCATGGTTAAAGAAGGCATCGTTCTTGGACATAAGATTTCAAAAGAAGGAATTGAAGTGGATAGAGCTAAAGTAGATGTAATTGCTAAACTTCCACATCCCACCAATGTTAGAGGAGTTAGGAGTTTTCTAGGGCATGCCGGTTTTTACCGACGTTTCATAAAAGATTTTTCTAAAATTGCCACTCCTATGAATAAACTCCTAGAAAAGGATGCTCCATTCATCTTTTCAGATGAATGTATCAAATCTTTTAATATTCTTAAAGAGAAACTCACTAATGCGCCGATCATGATAACACCAAATTGGAATCTATCGGTTGAACTAATGTGCGATGCAAGTGATTTTGCAATGGGAGCCGTTTTAGGACAAAGGATTGAAAAACGATTTCAACCTATATATTATGCTAGTAAGACGTTACAAGGAGCACAAACGAACTATACAACTACTGAAAAAGAACTCCTTGCTATTGTCTTTGCTTTTGACAAATTTCGTTCATATCTCGTTCTAGCAAAAACGGTGGTCTATACCGACCATTCTGCTCTTAGATACCTATTTTCGAAACAAGATGCCAAACCAAGATTAATCCGTTGGATCTTACTCTTACAAGAGTTTGATATTGAAATCCGAGATAAAAGAGGAGCAGAAAATCTCGCCGCTGATCATCTTTCTCGTCTTGAAAATCCCGAATTAGAAGTTCTAAATGAATCGGCCATACAAGACAAATTTCCTGATGAATATCTATTGAAGATAGATTATACTGAAATTCCATGGTTTGCAGACTATGTAAACTACTTAGTATGTGGATTCCTTGAAAAAGGATTATCGTACCAAAAACGAAAGAAATTCTTCAGTGATATAAAACACTATTTCTGGGAAGATCCACATTTGTTTAAAAGTTATCCCGATGGAATAATACGCCGATGTGTATTCGGAGATGAAGCTAGTAAAATTTTAAACCATTGTCACACAGGACCAACAGGAGGGCATTATGGGCCTCAACTAACAGCAAGAAAAGTTTATGATGCTGGATTCTATTGGCCTACAATTTACAAAGACGCACACCTTCTTTGCAAATCCTGTGATGCTTGTCAAAGGGCTGGAAAAATAAGTCAACGTGATGAAATGCCACAAAATATCATTCAAGTATGCGAAGTATTTGACATTTGGGGTATTAACTTTATGGGTCCATTTCCAAAATCTCATAATAATCTCTTTATTCTTGTCGCCATTGATTATGTATCTAAATGGGCGGAAGCACAAGCTCTCCCAACTAACGATGCACGAGTTGTATTCAACTTTTTAAAACGTCTTTTTGCAAGGTTTGGAACACCGAAAGCATTAATAAGTGATCGGGGAACTCGTTTCTGTAATAATCAACTTGAGAACATTCTTAAAAGATATGGAGTAACTCATAAAATCTCCACCGCATATCATCCACAAACAAGTGGACAAGTTGAAAATACCAACCGAGCTTTAAAATGTATTCTAGAGAAAACCGTAGGATCAAATCCGAAGGAATGGTCCATTAAATTGGAGGATGCACTCTGAGCTTTTAGAACAACCTACAAAACTCCAATTGGAACCACACCTTTTAAACTCGTCTACGGAAAAGCATGTCATCTTCCAGTAGACATTGAACACAAAGCATTTTGGACTTTGAAGACATGTAATCTTGATTTACATGAAGCTGGATGTCTACGATTAAGTCAACTAAACGAATTAGAAGAATTAATACATGAAGCATACGAAAATTTGTTAATCTATAAAGAAAGAACGAAGAAATGGCATGATAAAAGAATCAGAAGTTCAAAAGAATTTAAAGAAGGAGACAGAGTTCTTCTTTTCAATTCACGATTCAAGCTATTTCCTGGAAAATTGAAATCAAGATGGTCTGGACCATTCATAGTCAAAAGAGTTTTCCCATACGGAACGATAGAATTAATAAATTCAAATGGAATTGAATTTAAAGTTAATGGTCACAGAGTTAAACATTATATAGATAATCCGATGGAAGTCGACAACGAAGTTAATCACAATTTCGATACCACAGCTAACTAAGTGTGGGGAGAATCAAGTCTTTAAAGGATAATATGTATTTCTATTAGAGTTAGATTGCCTGTTTTCGTGTAGTTCTTGAAAATGGAACCCGAATGGTCTTTCCCTAGCAGACCCTAAAGAACTAGTCTTCTCCCCCCATTCTGAATTTTTATTTTTTTTAGGTTTTTACGAAATGAAGACTGCCTGTGAACTAAACCATGGTCTAATGCTACACGCTTTGATCACTAAACGTAATAATGACACACTTCCGAGTGAAATAGTATCAGTAATCAGAGAAAGATTGGACGGAGTAAGAAAAGAATCCAGATGCGAAGATAATAAGTTACAATTTGGTAAAGGAAAATCAAAATCCTCAGCGAAAAAAAGAGCACGACACCTTGAAAGATGTCACAAATGCGGAAAATGGTCACATGGAGGTAAATGTTCAAATAATCAAACCTATTCAAACACCGAATTTGTTACTTTATGCAGAGATGGACCGTTCATATGTTTAGAAGAAAAAACACTGAATGCTCGAGGTTACGCCTATGTAGCCATGGAAAACCAATTAAACCGACTATCTTATGAATGGGATAGATCATATAACTAAGAATACTATCTCACAGGTAAGTCTGTACAGTTTTTATTTTTTTATTTTTATTTTTAACCTTTTGATAATAAACGCTAATTTGTTCGCTATAAAGTATTAAATTGGTATTGAATAAAATTAGGTTTGGCGACCAAAATTACTGATATCATTCAAAAATTTATTACATCACTGCGAAATTTAACGTTTATTCTTAAGGTATAAATATCTTTAATCAATCAACCCAAAATATTTCAAAAATTCGTCATGAGTTAAATTAGGTCATGGAACCGAAATTACTTTACCGAAAAGAGTGGCGCATATTTTTGATAATATTTGATTGATTAAAGTGGGATAAAAGACCAAAAAGATTTTTAATTTTATTTTTACCATGTTTTTAAAATTAATATATAAATATTAAATTAATATTTTGAACTATGTAAAATCAATATATTTAAGTTTGTAAATATTTGAAAAATTAATCTTTTTAATATAAGTTTGTATGTATAAAAACAAAAATATAATATAAGTTTGGTGTAAATTTATAATATGAATTTTTAATTAAGTTTAATATGAATTTTTAATTTTATGCATTTTAAATTTAAGTTTGGTGTGAATTTAAAAACAAAAATTTACTTTATTTCGCTAAGTTAAAAATATGATTTTTAAAATTCGTCGTGAGTTGAAGACTAGGTCGTTGAACCGAAATTGCTTTACCCGAGGGAGGGACGAGAACTTTTATTATCATTATTTTTAATCTTATTGAATTAAAGTATGCCAAAAACATTAAAAAAAAAAAAAAAAAAAAAAAAAAAACCTCAAAAATCTTTACTTTTAAAACCGCGCTTTGATTTGACAAATTTTAAAATTTTTGTCAAGGGACAGACTAGGACAACGATCCGAAACGCCCTCGCTCCTAAAGGAAAACAAAATTTTTAGAATTTTATTAATTATATGTTTTAGAAGTTGTAAGGTTTTGTAAGAAAAGAAAAAAAACCTGAAAGTACTGTACCCGGAACCCCATGCGATCGCATGGGGTTTACTCTTCAACCTCATGCGATCGCATGAGGCTAGATTCCAGGCCAGTTTGATAAAAATAACAGCTCGCTGTTCTGCACAAAAAACATACACAACACATACGAAAATACTCTCAAATCTTCATCAAAATTCACCAAAATCCACCGTAATTCATCATTTTTCTTGCTCTAATCATGCCTAGATTCTCATTCTTCAGCAAAATGGTAAACATTACACCCCTAAACTCTATAAATTCCTAGTTTTTGTGATAATTCCAATGTTTTACCTAATGCAATTTTGTTAATTTCTAGTGTAATTAGTGTTAAATTGTTAGTATTTTATGCATGTATAACCTATATTGATGCTATTTAACATGATTTGAAGCCAAAAACTTCAAAATTTTTAGAAATCTAGGGTTTGTGTTCTTGAGCAATTTGGGGCTTTTTGATATAAACAGGTTATGGCCGATTTTCGTCATGAGTTATTGCCAAATTGAGTAGTGTAACATGTTTAAGTAGTTAAATGATCCAAACATTGACCCTAAACATGATTTTTGGGGATTAAAGTAGACTTTTTAAGTTCAAAATTCATGAACTTGATTAATTTGATGTAATTGCCATTTGAGACTTGTTTAATTATTAGTAATGACTATTTTGACATGTTATTTGAGTTAAATGCTTATGAATTTTGTATACATTTTCATATGTGCTTATTTGAAAAGTGTAGAATTGTGAAAAATTGTGAAAATGTGTATAAGTTTAATTTTGATTTAACATGTTATAGTGATTGTTTTAAGTTGTTATTTTGCTAACACTAATGCATATTTGGATGCACAAATTTTGTGTTTAATGTGTTTTGCAGAAAGCCGATACTGGAGGTTCAGGAGCATCATCATCTAGACGACCAGCACCAGCACCAGAACCAGAACCAGAACCAGAAATGCAACACGAACAAGAACCACAACAACAGCCTGATCAGCACATACCTTATTATGATCCGGTACAGTTTGTTGATGAATTCATAGTATTCCCAATGAGGCCGCCAGTAGAATTCCCAACAATTCCTGAGCACACTCTGCATCCTAATCTAAGATTTGATAGGAGATGGAGAGATTACGAGACATATCAAAGGAACAAATTCAAATTGGTAACAAAAAATGTAGAGGTGCCAAGGGTAATCGATTGGGCCCCTTTGGAAATGGTCCATCTAGCTGACCGTGTTAGACAGCTTTTAGTTCAAAGGTATGGCAGTTCTTCTTTTACAGATTGGGAATGTCTTTTTACCATTCGTAGACCTGTATATAAGGAATGGTGTGTTGAGTTGATGAGTACTGTATCACTTGATACAAATATAGTTAGAATAGATGATAGAAGATTTCTTAGGTTTATCCTTGGTGGTAGGATGTACAGAATGTCCATGCTGGACATGGCCAGGGCCTTACAGATATATACTCCTGGTGAGTTGCTATTACCCGATTGTACAAATTTGATTCATTATGGTGAAACGGTAGATAGCAACTTTGACGCTGACGCCATTTGGAGGCGTATGTCACATTTTGATGTTTTTACACGAGCAGGAGGACACTCCTATACACATATTGACAGAGCCGAGCTTCGTATTATTCATAGATTTTTGGCTAACTCGATTACACAGAGAGGTCACAATAAAGAAAAATTACCTTACATGATTTATTCTACCTAAAGTGTATTCGGGATCCTAGAAGCTTTGTCAATATCCCTTACTGTGTTGCTTTTTATTTATCTAAAATGGTAGAGGGAATGCAGGACGGGAGTATAATAGGAGGAGGTATTTTTGTTACTCTCATTGGAGAGTATTTAGGTGTTGATAGGAACCAAAGGGGTCCATTACAGCTTTGTAGAGAACAGGTTGAGCCCTTAGGATTGAAAGTTTATGTGGGTGCTAAGGTATTGAAAAGTAGACGTAACCAGGCAGTACCCTATGAGGGATCTCATCCTCAGGTAGAGAGAGGCTCAGACGAGGAAATGGAGGAGGCGGAAGACATTAGAGATGTCTTTAGAGATGCTATTCTTGACGTCCACGTTCGTATAGATGAGGAAGCAATGACGAACGCGGCCAGACATAGTATGTATAAGTGTGGAACTCCGAGCGAGTATACGAGGATTATAGGCGACGCTAACACGATAGCTGGTTAGTTCATCAGCACCAAATCATGAGCCAGCTATCATATCAGGTACCAAATAACTATGTACCTACTCGACCTGCTCATTTTCCGCCACACAGCCCCGATATCCGACCACCCTTTAACCGGTATGACTATAACCAAGCCTATCAAAATACCTATAACCAACAATGGAACCCACCTGACGAGATGAACTGGAACCCATATCCAGACTGATTTAGTTCCATTTGGTTATTTATATGATTTTTATGTTTTTATCTTTTTACTTATTCATGTTTAAACTTATGTTATTGAATATACTTATGTAATCTTTATCATTTTTATTATTATTGTGTACTAATATTTCACATTTAGGATTTGAAAGTGGGATATTAAGTCCCATTTCAAATTGCCATGCATGTTTATATTTGTATGTATGTATATTGTAGATTGTACAAAACAGGGTAAAACAGCGCATTTTCAAAGACTGGCATTAAGTTCAGCAAAAGCTACTAATTTTGACGACAAGATGACAAATAAATGTGATGTAACAACAGATGGAATGAACAAATGATATGCACCATTTATCATTCAGCAAACAAACGCCAATATGTTTGGAAACTTTGGTAAAATTTAATCATTTCTACGCTAATCACCCTCAATAATTTAGATTGTTACCGATTTCTTGCAAATGAGGGCATTGCAAGATCTTAAGTGTGGGAAGGGGTTAAATTCTTTCGGATTTTTAAAATTTTTATCTTAAACACTTGGTTACCATTAAAAATACTAGTAAAGTAGTAGTTGTATTAGAATCTAGTGCTCTCTGATAATAAAGAACAGCCCTAGTCTTATATACTGACTACCCAATTCTAGTAAAATTTTTCAAAATTTTCAATTAAATGAACTCAAAATCATGTTTATACATATTTATGAACGATAAAACTAGGTGTTAACACCGAAATTATTGTTACCTCGGAAAGGACATAAATTGAGAAACAAACCAAAATGTTAAAATTCATTTACAATGGAATAGAGGACAATAAAAAGGAAAATAAAAGCCAAGTGTGGGAAAAATTACCAAGTTATCTTAAACATATGTCACATATTTCTGTAACAAATAATTGAAGATACTTTTGCTTTGGACTAAACTAAACTGTTTTACCCGATGAAAGAAAAGAAGAGATGGATCTACACGATGAATCAATTCCATCGTTAAAAGGAAGTAAAGTCTTTCGAAAAAGAAACGCGCTTCTTGATTTAGGTCATGAAGTTGTCGTCCAGACCAGCTGTAGGTTGATGAAAAATCTAGAAAAGTCATCTCTAAAATCAGCAGGAAATCCACGGACCTCAGCATAAAACAGGGTCGCCAAGTGGTCAGATTTATCCTAACCATGAGAAGGATTTATCTCGTACAATTGGGGGCACCGTGCAAATTAGCTTGATAAGACTAATGAATCAGATCCCCAGAAAGGATAATCTCCTTTAAAGATCAAAAATCAGCTTTTAAGACTGATATTACTCAATCCTAGAGATTGACCTTAAAGATTGAGAATTACAAACTCATGGAATTCAATGATATCTAAACTCGATCTTGAACGAGAAAATATTTTGATCAAATTATAAACCGATTTTTTTTCTGAAAACCCATTTTCAATGCGTTCATTACCATTGAACGTAAAATCCTAGGAATTCACCTAGAATTCATTAGGTCATCTGAACCAAATCGGGTGTCAACCGTAAGAACGATGGTTGCATAGCATGGTCAAAGACAGGACCTTGTGCCAGACCGAAAAATTATAAGGGTGAGCTTTACTATTGCTCCTACAAAGGATAGTAATTACGTCCGACACGTTATAGACCATAATTAAAAGCATGTCAAGGGACATTGCCTTAACAGTTGCTTGTTCAACGCTTTCCTTTACAACCGGACGGTAGTTTACCGAAAGGTAATATACGGAGCAAGTATACTGGACGTGTTGCTTTCCTAATACAAGTTTAGCAAGTGGGTGACACAAAACCACAAGTTTTGAGCTAAAATTTTCAAATCTGAAACCCACCAAACCCACAAAAATATTTTGCAAACACCGGTGAAGGGTTATTCCGGAATACTTATCTAGGGTAAAAGCTAGATTTAAATTTCAAAAAAAAAAATCAAATGTTTTCATAAAGATCCAATTTCCTAAAGGATCTAAATTTTCAAAAGTCATATGGGACTGTAAACCACATCGTTACTACCATTGTTTATACCGCCGTAAAGAAATCACTGATGTACAAAGTGTGAAGAATAAAGAAGTGATTCTAGTATTTCAAGACTATATTGCTTGAGGACAAGCAACACTCAAGTGTGGGAATTATTGATAATGCTAAAAACGAACATATATTTCATAGCATTATTCCTCAAGAAAGACAAACTTTTAGTTGCAATTGTCCTATTTACAAGTGATATTCGTTTAAATAATAAAAGGTGAAGACAAAAGGCAGATTCGACGAATTGAAGACGCAAACGACCAAAAAGCTCAAAAGTACAAAAGACAATCAAAGAGGTTCCAATTATTGATAAGAAACGTCTCAAAATTACAAGAGTACAAGATTCAAAACGCAAAGTACAAGATATTAAATTGTACGCAAGGACGTTCGAAAATCCGGAACCGGGACCAGAGTCAACTCTCAACGCTCGACGCAACGGACTAAAAATTACAAGTCAACTATGCACATGAATATAATATAATATATAATTAATTCTTAAAATTAA
Organism: Rutidosis leptorrhynchoides; assembly: GCF_046630445.1. NCBI lineage: Eukaryota > Viridiplantae > Streptophyta > Magnoliopsida > Asterales > Asteraceae > Rutidosis > Rutidosis leptorrhynchoides. The sequence continues at coordinate 241,043,796 of NC_092341.1, forward strand.
TATATATATTATATTATATTTAAAAACTGCCGGCATAAAAAAACAAAGACTTTTGAGTCTCCCCAGCTGGCCATGCGACCGCATGGCCTGGAGGAAGAAACTCCATGCGATCGCATGGTGCACAGTTCCAGCCCACATGCCTATAAAAATCGAGCTTTGGTGTAACACAAAAACATATCTTTTTCTTCTCATTCAACGTATAATATTTATATTTATATTATAATTTTAATTTTAATTTTAATTTATAATAATAAGGGTGTGTTAGCGAATGTTGTAAGGGTGTAAGTCGAAATTCTGTTCGTGTAACGCTACGCTATTTTTAATCATTGTAAGTTATGTTCAACCTTTTTACATTAATGTCTCGTAGCTAAGTTATTATTATGCTTATTTAATCCGAAGTGATCATGATGTTGGGCTAAAAATATTAAAATTGGGTAATTGGGCTTTGTACCATAATTGGGGTTTGGACAAACGAACGACACTTGTGGAAATTAGACTATGGGCTATTAATGGTGAAAGGACCCGTTCATATACATTATAAACGATTCACAATAGTTGATTACATCGCGAGGTATTTGACCTCTATATGATACATTTTACAAACATTGCATTCGTTTTTAAAAGATAAACTTTCTTTACAACGAAAGTTGACGGCATGCACACCATTTCATAATACATCCAACTATAATTGGCTTAATAATAATCTTGATGAACTCAATGACTCGAATGCAACGTCTTTCAAAATATGCCATGAATGACTCCAAGTAATATCCTTAAAATGAGCTAATGCACAGCGGAAGATTTCTTTAATACCTGAGAATAAACATGCTTTAAAGTGTCAACCAAAAGGTTGGTGAGTTCATAGGTTTATCATAACAATCATTTCAATATATTAATAGACCACAAGATTTCCGTTTATAAATATATGTACACTCGCAAGTGTATAAGAGTATTCTATAAATTGTAGGCACCCGGTAACAAGCCTTAACGTTCATGTTTTACCCTCTGAAGTACACCAGACCAGGTGTTTAATATAACTTCGAAGTACTAAAGCATCCCATAGTCAGGATGGGGTTTGTCAGGCCCAATAGATCTATCTTTAGGATTCGCGCCTACCGTACATAGATAAGTAGTTTAATGTTACCAAGCTAAGGGTATATTTCTGGTTTAAACCCACATAGAATTAGTTTTAGTACTTGTGCCTATTTCGTAAAACATTTATAAAACAGCGCATGTATTCTCAGCCCAAAAATATATATTGCAAAAGCAATTAAAAAGGGAGCAAATGAAACTCACCATACTGTATTTCGTAGTAAAAATACATATAACGTCATTTAACAAGTGCAAGGTTGGCCTCGAATTCACGAACCTATATTAATTATATATATTTATATGTTGGTCAATATTTGTCTAACAATTTTTGGTCAAGTCATAGTGTACCACAATCCTAATGCTCGAGACTAATATGCAAAAGTCAACAAAAGTCAACTTGACCCAAAATGACTTCTAAAATTTATACGTGTTTATTATATAACTTAACTATAGTCATTTTATATATTTAAATATATTTATTAGATTTTATAATAATAAAAGTCATTTATTAATAAAAATTTATATTAACGTTTATATATGATAAAATATACTTTTATATATCTTAAGTAGTAAAATTTATAAAGTTCACTTAATATCTTAAAACTATAGTGGTAAGTATTATTAATGTAATTATATTACGCGTGGTGAAAAATATCTTTGTATCCCCTATTTATTTGATAAAATAATATTGATCATAATAATAATAAGTAAAAGTTGTATTATTTTGTAATAATAATTATTATTATTCTATAACAATATTTATATTTACTAAAAATGTTATTATGATAAAATGATAATACTAACATAATAGTAATAATGATATTTTATAATAACAATGATATTTCTATTAAAATAATAACGACGATAGTAATAATAATCATTTTAACAATAATACTAAAATTCAGTTGACTATAACTTCAAATCCGTTCATCGAAACCATTCGATATCTAAATGAAAAGTTCTTAATTTTTTCGCTAGCTTTCCAATGACATGCATATCATATACCCTATCTCAGTAGCATAGGTATCTAATTCAGGATTCAACAAACCTATCTAAGGACAATATCGAATGTACAAGCATGCATAATCCTATATACTCGAGCACTAGTCAGGGATACACTATTGATATATAAAAGTTAAGTTATGAGTGCTCACGTATCAATATTGAGATTCAATATTGCAGGAAAGTACGTAGACGAAGCGGAGATGATAAACACTAGATTGACCTCACGAGCATACCCATGAACCATACCCATCACCTCCATAGCTATAACCCATAATTTCCTTAGCTTCGACTCATTCAAAAAACTATTTTGAAATCACTCGGACATCACTCCGTCGTAATATTTTATGTATACTAATAATATCTTGAAATAATACAGAGCAAATATATATATATATATATATATGTAAATCGATTGAGAGAGTTTAGAGAAATATATTTTTAAGTTTCTATGAAATAATGAAACCTATTGAATTCTATTTATAATAGATTTTTGAATTATTAAAGTGAATTATTAAAGTATGAATTATTAAAGTGAATTATTAAAGTATGAATTATTAAAGTGAATTATTAAAGTTAAAGTAAAGTAAAAGTAAAGTAAAGGTAAAGTTAAAGTATAGTAAAAGTATAAAAACTATGTATGTATAATACGCGTATAAATATATATAATATTAATTTAAATCGTTATATATATTTAATGAAATAAAATATAAATATCGTTATATTTATTATACTGGTTAAGTAATGAGTTGTCAAAAGTGATTATAGATATTTATAAAAGTTATATACGTTTTAATAATAAAGTTCTTTTTAAACTGAAAACGTTTTTGTACGTTTGAAAATAGATTAATAGAATATTATGGAAACCAATTCTCCACTAACTTTTGTCTAACTTTCGCAAATGACACTTTTTATTTTTATTTATAAATAGCTTTACAAATTATTTCGAATATCGTTAAGAGGAATATATTTTTCAAATCATAGTGGACCTCTCAACAGAGACTTGTAATCATAATTCAATGTTTCTGATAATTCTATCATTTAATATATTTTTTTTTTTAATTTCGTCGATAATCATATTGAAACAAATACGTTCATATAAAGCATTATACTTTTAAATACTTTGTTGACATTTTCAATTTATAACATATACACATATACATACATATTCATATATGTTCATTTAATGGTTCGTGAATCATTGGAATTTGGTCGAGGTTTAAATGAATGTATAAACATAGTTTAAAATCCTTGAGATTTAACTTAACAAACATTGCTTATCGTGTCAGAATAATATAAAGATAAAGTTTAAATTTAGTCGGAAATTTCCGGGTCGTCACAGTACCTACCCGTTAAAGAAATTTCGTCCCCGAAATTTGATAGAGGTCGTTATGGCTAACAATGAGAATGTTATTAAGACGATTATGAAGTTTTATCATGTTCAAGAAGAATGGATAAAATAATTCGATTACTCGAAACGTGTGAGTGAAGTTATCGTAAATGAATGAAATAAGATCATAGTGATTCGTCGTATCTTTTGACGTCATCACGATTGATCTCCGAAAAGAAAATCTTTGTAATCTATATTGAATTTGATTATTCGGCGATTAAGAAAATTATGCTCCTCTTCGAATTAATGCGATAATCCATTTTGATTTCTCTGTCGGATATTTCACTATAAATCCACCTCATTTGTTTTCTTACAACTCACACCTTCTCAACTCATATTTTAAAGTATTTATCAATATGCTTCATCCAGTGCTGATTCTTGATATACTCCTCACTTTCATATATGTCGCTCTTCTTTTTCATCTGCCTCCGGAAGAATCTATTTACTTCTACTATACTCTTGGTTTTATAGTGTTTTTAGTTCTTCCGTGTCTTTATATTGCTATATGCATTGATATATACGGTTTGTGATTTCTGGGTTGTTGTTGGGTTTTATATCTTCCCTTATATTTCAAAGTCCTTGCTTCTTCTATAATCATTGTCATCCACAGTTAATGCTCTCTTCTATTTGCTATGATTTATACTCCCATTTCTAGTTCGGAGCTTTGTCCTTTCGTTTCTTCTTCTTGCGATTAAGCACCACTTGTAATGGTCCAGAATTCACAGATATAAATTTCGGAATGAACATTGTTAATGTTCTAGGAAGGAAATTGTAATGACACGATCTTGACTTGTCAAATTACCAGAATACCTCGGAAAAGGCCGAATCATCAAGAAATATTTTCTTGATATTTAGAGATCAAAGAGAATACAAGAGTCGTGTAACATAGCACATGATGACGTTATGATCTGTGAATCATCATGTTCCATTTAGAAACTCAGCATGAATTACTGTAATATAATCACGTTGATCAAGTGTCATTATATTATACTAACTCATGCTTCAGCTCCCAACACTTCTTCAAGAATATTCTTATTTTAAACTCGAATGTTTCAGAATTTAGAAACTAAAATAGTTTCTTTTATGATATAATACAGATAGCGCGAAGAGGTAAATGATTTCAGATAAGAATAATTATAAAAATATCTTCAGAAGTATGGATGATATTTATAATGAAAGATACGATGATATCTTAGAATGTCTAATATCAGAGGATGATGAAGGATATTGTCCGCAGGGGTTTAGAGTCAGGAGCAAGGTATTCGTTAATGACTTCAGCAAGTACTGAATCATTTGGATTCTTTGAAGGCAGGTTCAGCCTTTGTGATTTGTCCGCAGCCTCCTTCATAGTCTGTTCAATCCGTTTTCTAGTTTCAAACCTTCTCTTTTTCTCAGCTTTACCACCTTACTATTCTTTGTCATCAAACTTTTTACTGTTAAGATCGTTTACAGTTTTTGATGCTTCGTCAGCATTTCAAGAACTACTTTGCAGTTCAAAATATTTTTCAGAACTTCACATTCAAAGTATGTAAGTCCAGGAGATAGACGTTTTACGTACACATATAACTGTTGGTGTAGACATGCTGCGAGATTTCAAAATACTGGTTACTGTTTTTCGATGATTCGTATGACAATTCTCGTTACAAGATGCGAATGAGTAAATGATGTGATTTCAATAAATATAATGATTTTTCGAAAAGTCAAAGATAATTGAAGTTGTTGGTAAGTTTATTGCTAAGGTGGAGAGATATGAAAGGTCCCCAGTAATGATGACGAAAGGGCAACGTATCTATCGAGGTTATAATAAGACTTTTTTTTTATTGAGAAGTCGAAGTTGACTTGTTGGAGCTGTGACAAAACTGTCTATTTTTAAACGGAATTGAAAAGTTATGTTAGCTAGTAAATGCCAAAGGGTATAACACGGATACGTGTCGAACTATGACTTGGGTTTTGAGAGTTTTTCAGGTGTATAACTGTGGGTAACATGTGGTTGGATCATCATCTCGATTGTTCCTTAGTTGAAGCGTCTTCAGGAATTTCGAAGGGTTTGAGCACATATTGTAATCGTTAATACATATGATGTTCTAACACAGTTTTGAAGTCAAAGTATAGCTTTTAAAGATATAGGAATCTAAGAGTGATGATACTGGTTATATTTCGAATTGAATTATGCGATTTCAAAATCAGAATATGTAATTGAATTTGAATGAGTATGATTGTTTTGATTTATATGAAAGAATGGATATTGTTGTGAAAGTAGGGAGTATAGTTGATGATTGCTGAATCAGTTTCGAAAATTGTAATATATTAATTGTGAATTTATATATCTCTCGGGTATTACCTACCCGTTAAAAAAAATTTCACAATTAATATTTTGTACAACAGAATTTTATTACAGTCTTTATGAAAATATATATGTGCATATTTTCTTCAGATGTAACATAGATTTAATGAGTTAATATTAAATTAAACTCATTTGATTTACGGTTGAAACTAGAACTGAATAATCCCTAAAGACTTTAGAAATTACATAACTTTTACGGAGTATTTATTCAATAAAATTGAAATTATGAATTAATACGTCGTTATTTGTTGGTGTTTGTAACCCTTGCACCATATTCTCTAAAGCCACTACTCGAGCGCGAAGCTCGTTGACTTCTTCTATTACACCGGGGTGATTGTCGGTTCGGACGAGCGGATAAATAAAATCTAGAATTTGATGTAGTATATAATTGTGACGAGATACTCTGAAAATGAGAGAGAAAATGGTGTTTCGGACCGGTTCGTCGGTAAGTGCTTCAGGTTCATTGCCAAGAAGGCAATGTGGTGGATGGAAGGGATCACCTTCTTCTTGTCTCCAATTATTGAGGAGGCTACGAACCTATCCCCAATTCATCCAGAATAGATGATGGCTAATTGGTTGATCCATTCCGGTCACACTGCTTTCGGAGCTTGAGTGGGATTCCATATCGGAATTCGAGGGACTTGAACTAATGACGAATTCCATTTAGTTCGATTGAATAAAGAATTTTTCGATATGAAATGATTTTTCGGCTATCGGGTGGTATTCTAATTACATAGAATATCTATATATATAGCGCAAAAGATTTCGTAGATTACGGAGGAAATTACGGGATATGTCAGGCAAAGTTTACAGTAACAGATACGCTAAGATATGAATTTTTTCTATACACTATTCATGCAATCAATGCAGTAAGACGTGTCTAGACTAAGAATGATAAGCAGGCAATTTCCGACAAAAATGATAAGCAAAACTTTTGACATGTAGACACGGTCGAAGTCCAGGCTCATTAATGTATCCTAACGACTATCAGTTAGACACACTAATACAGACCTGGTTCGCTAAGATCACCACTCTGATACCAACTGAAAGGACCCGTTCATATACATTATAAACGATTCACAATAGTTGATTACATCGCGAGGTATTTGACCTCTATATGATACATTTTACAAACATTGCATTCGTTTTTAAAAGATAAACTTTCTTTACAACGAAAGTTGACGGCATGCACACCATTTCATAATACATCCAACTATAATTGGCTTAATAATAATCTTGATGAACTCAATGACTCGAATGCAACGTCTTTCAAAATATGCCATGAATGACTCCAAGTAATATCCTTAAAATGAGCTAATGCACAGCGGAAGATTTCTTTAATACCTGAGAATAAACATGCTTTAAAGTGTCAACCAAAAGGTTGGTGAGTTCATAGGTTTATCATAACAATCATTTCAATATATTAATAGACCACAAGATTTCCGTTTATAAATATATGTACACTCGCAAGTGTATAAGAGTATTCTAAAAATTGTAGGCACCCGGTAACAAGCCTTAACGTTCATGTTTTACCCTCTGAAGTACACCAGACCAGGTGTGTTTAATATAACTTCGAAGTACTAAAGCATCCCATAGTCAGGATGGGGTTTGTCAGGCCCAATAGATCTATCTTTAGGATTCGCGCCTACCGTACATAGACAAGTAGTTTAATGTTACCAAGCTAAGGGTATATTTCTGATTTAAACCCACATAGAATTAGTTTTAGTACTTGTGCCTATTTCGTAAAACATTTATAAAACAGCGCATGTATTCTCAGCCCAAAAATATATATTGCAAAAGCAATTAAAAAGGGAGCAAATGAAACTCACCATACTGTATTTCGTAGTAAAAATACATATAACGTCATTTAACAAGTGCAAGGTTGGCCTCGGATTCACGAACCTATATTAATTATATATATTTATATGTTGGTCAATATTTGTCTAACAATTTTTGGTCAAGTCATAGTGTACCACAATCCTAATGCTCGAGACTAATATGCAAAAGTCAACAAAAGTCAACTTGACCCAAAATGACTTCTAAAATTTATACGTGTTTATTATATAACTTAACTATAGTCGTTTTATATATTTAAATATATTTATTAGATTTTATAATAATAAAAGTCATTTATTAATAAAAATTTATATTAACGTTTATATATGATAAAATATACTTTTATATATCTTAAGTAGTAAAATTTATAAAGTTCACTTAATATCTTAAAACTATAGTGGTAAGTATTATTAATGTAATTATATTACGCGTGGTGAAAAATATCTTTGTATCCCCTATTTATTTGATAAAATAATATTGATCATAATAATAATAAGTAAAAGTTGTATTATTTTGTAATATAATAATTATTATTATTCTATAACAATATTTATATTTACTAAAAATGTTATTATGATAAAATGATAATACTAACATAATAGTAATAATGATATTTTATAATAACAATGATATTTCTATTAAAATAATAACGACGATAGTAATAATAATCATTTTAACAATAATACTAAAATTCAGTTGACTATAACTTCAAATCCGTTCATCGAAACCATTCGATATCTAAATGAAAAGTTCTTAATTTTTTCGCTAGCTTTCCAATGACATGCATATCATATACCCTATCTCAGTAGCATAGGTATCTAATTCAGGATTCAACAAACCTATCTAAGGACAATATCGAATGTACAAGCATGCATAATCCTATATACTCGAGCACTAGTCAGGGATACACTATTGATATATAAAAGTTAAGTTATGAGTGCTCACGTATCAATATTGAGATTCAATATTGCAGAAAAGTACGTAGACGCAGCGGAGATGATAAACACTAGATTGACCTCACGAGCATACCCATGAACCATACCCATCACCTCCATAGCTATAACCCATAATTTCCTTAGCTTCGACTCATTCAAAAAACTATTTTGAAATCACTCGGACATCACTCCGTCGTAATATTTTATGTATACTAATAATATCTTGAAATAATACAGAGCAAATATATATATATATATATATATATATATATATATATATATATATATATATATATATATATATATATATATATATATATATATATATATATATATATATATATATATATATATATATATATATATATATATATATATATATATATATATATGTAAATCGATTGAGAGAGTTTAGAGAAATATATTTTTAAGTTTCTATGAAATAATGAAACCTATTGAATTCTATTTATAATAGATTTTTAAATTATTAAAGTGAATTATTAAAGTATGAATTATTAAAGTGAATTATTAAAGTATGAATTATTAAAGTATGAATTATTAAAGTGAATTATTAAAGTATGAATTATTAAAGTGAATTATTAAAGTATGAATTATTAAAGTGAATTATTAAAGTTAAAGTAAAGTAAAAGTAAAGTAATGGTAAAGTTAAAGTATAGTAAAAGTATAAAAACTATGTATGTATAATACGCGTATAAATATATATAATATTAATTTAAATCGTTATATATATTTAATGAAATAAAATATAAATATCGTTATATTTATTATACTGGTTAAGTAATGAGTTGTCAAAAGTGATTATAGATATTTATAAAAGTTATATACGTTTTAATAATAAAGTTCTTTTTAAACTGAAAACGTTTTTGTACGTTTGAAAATAGATTAATAGAATATTATGGAAACCAATTCTCCACTAGCTTTTGTCTAACTTTCGCAAATGACACTTTTTATTTTTATTTATAAATAGCTTTACAAATTATTCCGAATATCGTTAAGAGGAATAGATTTTTCAAATCATAGTGGACCTCTCAACAGAGACTTGTAATCATAATTCAATGTTTCTGATAATTCAATTATTTAATATATTTTTTTTTTAATTTCGTCGATAATCATATTGAAACAAATACGTTCATATAAAGCATTATACTTTTAAATACTTTGTTGACATTTTCAATTTATAACATATACACATATACATACATATTCATATATGTTCATTTAATGGTTCGTGAATCATTGGAATTTGGTCGAGGTTTAAATGAATGTATAAACATAGTTTAAAATCCTTGAGATTTAACTTAACAAACATTGCTTATCGTGTCAGAATAATATAAAGATAAAGTTTAAATTTAGTCGGAAATTTCCGGGTCGTCACAAATGGGCTTTATATTTGTTTAACTAAATGATAGTTTGTTAATTTTAATATAAAGATTTACAATTGAACGTCCCTATAAATAACCATATACACTCGATTGGATACGATGGGCAGGGTATTTATATGTACGAATAATCGTTCATTTAACCGGACACGGGAATGGATTAATAGTCACTAGAATTATTAAAACAGGGGTGAAATTATGTACAAGGACACTTGGCATAATTGATAAAAAAGTATTAAAACCTTGGGTTACACTCAGTCGACATCCTGGTATAATTATTAAACAAAGTAACAAAACCTTGTTACAGTTTAAGTCCCCAATTAGTTGGAATATTTGACTTCGGGTATAAGGATAATTTGACGAGGACACTCGCACTTTATATTTATGACTGATGGACTGTTATGGACAAAAACCAGACGGACATATTAAATAATCCAGGACAAAGGACAATTAACCCATGGGCATAAAACTAAAATCAACACATCAAACATCATGATTACGGAAGTTTAAATAAGCATAATTCTTTTATTTCATATTTAATTTCCTTTATTTTATATTTAATTGCACTTCTAATTATCGCATTTTTATTTATTGTTATTGTATTTAATTGCACTTTTAATTATCGTACTTTTTAATTATCGCAAGTTTATTTTATTGCACTTTTATTATTCGCAATTTCATTATCGTTATTTACTTTACGCTTTAAATTAAGTCTTTTATTTATTTAATATTTTACATTTGGTTTTAACTGCGACTAAAGTTTTAAAATCGACAAACCGGTCATTAAACGGTAAAAACCCCCCTTTATAATAATAATATTACTTATATATATATTTGTATTTTTATAAATTAAACTAATATAGCGTTAAGCTTTGATTAAAAGATTTTCCCTGTGGAACGAACCGGACTTACTAAAAACTACACTACTGTACGATTAGGTACACTGCCTATAAGTATTGTAGCAAGGTTTAGGTATATCCATTCTATAAATAAATAAATCACTTGTGTAAAATTGTATCGTATTTAATAGTATTTCCTTGTAAAAATTATACTATTTCATATACCCCTCGCATAACATAAAGTATTTTTGGCGCCGCTGCCGGGGAAAGCTAAAACGCCGAAAGCGCAACGCTATATAAAAAAAGAAAAAAGATTTTTTTTAATTTTTAGTTTAGTTTTATAAAAATACGCTTTTGTAAAAAATACATTTTAAATATACGAAAATATAAAAAGAAAAACAAAATATTTATATATTTTTAATAGTTTGTTATATAGATATAAAATTATAAAGTTTCTTTATTTTTATTTTTATTTTTAAAATACAAGTTTTTATTTATTTATATCATTATTTATTAAAACAGAAAAAAAAAATTACTCGGCCCGTACTGTAGCAGCCCAGACCGTGGCCCGAAACCCTAGCCCATGTGATCGCATGAGCCCGAAGGCAAATTTTCATGCGATCGCATGAGGGTACCTGACACGCCCAGTTTGACCATCAAACAGCAATCATTACGGGTAATTATTATTATTATTATTAATTAAACCCTAATTAGGTTTTATATTTAATATTATTAAGTTTTAGTTTTATTATTTAATTTTTATAATTTAGTTTTATTAATATATAAAATTAATAGTTTTATAAAATAAATAATATAAAAATAATATTTTTATAAAAATTGTACTTTTTATAACTTTAAGTTTATTTTTATATTTTGTATCTTTTTATTTGTTTTTAGCGTAATATTTGTTTTTTTTCGCTCGTATTTAGTTTTAAATCATAGTTTTTGCCATAGTTATTTTTATTTCTAGATTTTTAGACTTTGCCGTAAAATTCCTTAAGTGCTTTTTCTTTAGACTAAGATTTAGGTGCTTTACAAATTTGCGACGCCGTTTTATATATTTTAGTACCTTTTTAAGTTATTGCCATTTGGGATATAGTATTTTTCTGAGCTTTAATATTTTTAGACGTAACTTTTAATTCTTAGTTTTTAGTTTCACTTTTAAGTTTCAATGCGCTACGTTCTTTTTATTAATTTTTCGACCTTTTATTTTTCAACGTTTTTCGACGAGCTCTTTTTCTTTTTTATTTTTCGCCGCTCTAGTTTTTAGGACTTAGAATTTTCTATTTCTTCTCTAAAATTTCTTTAAATTTCAACGAAAATTTATTTTAAGCGGTTAAATTGATAGACATCCAAATTTTCTGCTTCGTAGTAATAGTTGGATTTGTTAGTGACTGAGTTGTGAGCTTCCGATTTAAAGGGTTCTGGCTCCCCGCTGCATCTATTGGCTATTTGAAACGTGGGCAAAAGCAGAAAAGTCTATTAATTTGATAACTTATATAATTTTTATCTTTTATAACTAATAGGATATTCAGTGAATGCACCGAGCAAAACGTTCACCACCTTTTGTACGTTCACCACCTGTAACTCGATCAAGACATCTAGCAAATATTGTCACCGTTGATTTTTCTTTAGAATCGTCATCCAGTCGACCAAGTACTCCAATTCAAATTTTCGATAATCCATTTTTTGAACCCGACCTCACAATTGAGAATCCGAAGAATATTCAGGGATGATTTCGAGATCCTGAACCATTAATCTTTCCTCCGGAACCACCAATCATTCAAACAGAGATTGTTGAGGAACCAACCATTAAATCAGAATCCTCTAGTGATTCAGATTCAACAAATTCAATTATGGAGAATCTGGAACCTCTGAGTATGGAAGACCGAATGAGAGCTAAACGCACTGGCCAAGGTCACGCAATTACTCAACCTGACATTAATGCGCCAGATTATGAAATCAAAGGACAAATTCTACACATGGTGACTAATCAATGCCAATTTAGTGGTGCGCCGAAGGAAGATCCAAACGAACATCTTCGTACATTTAATAGGATCTGTACTTTATTTAAAATAAGAGAAGTGGAGGATGAACAGATATATCTCATGTTATTTCCCTGGACTTTAAAGGGAGAAGCCAAAGATTGGTTAGAATCATTACCTGAAGGGGCGATTGATACATGGGACGTTTTAGTTGAAAATTTTCTTAAACAATTCTTTCCAGCATCTAAAGCCGTGAGACTTCAAGGAGAAATTGTTACGTTCACACAAAAGCCAAATGAAACTTTATATGAGGCTTGGACAAGATTTGGAAAGTTATCAAAAGGATGTCCGCAACATGGTTTAGACACTTGTCAAATAGTACAAATATTCTACCAAGGATGCAACATCACTACAAGGAAAGACATCGATATAGCAGCAGGTGGTTCCATTATGAAGAAAACTGCAACTGACGCTTACAAAATTATTGATAACACTGCTTCCCACTCACATGAGTGGCACCAAGAAAAAGATATCATTAGATCATCTAAAGCAGCTAGAGCCGATTCTAGCCATGACTTTGATTCCATTTCCGCAAAGATAGATGCTGTCGAGAGACGAATGGAAAAGATGACTAAGGATATTCACTCAATAAGAATTAGTTGTGAGCAGTGTGGAGGACCACATTTGACAAAAGATTGTCTCAGTATTGAACTAACAATGGAACAAAGAGAGAATGTTTCATACATAAACCAAAGGCCTGGAAATAATTATCAGAATAATTATCAACCGCCAAGACCAATCTACAATCAAAACCAGAATTATAACCGAAATGTTCCATATAACAACCAACAAGGTCCTAGCAATCAACAAGTATCCAATAATACTTACAATCAGCAAAGACCTATTTTTCAAAACAAACCTCCCATTCCAAGAAACGAAGAAAAATGTGAACAAGAAGTTCAAATAGAAGTGAAAGAACCAAGAAAAGAACACTCGAAAAAGGTTTACAAACCAACTCGACTTACTAAAGCAGGAGACCCGGGTGAATTTATCATTTCTTGCTTGCTTAATGATGGTGTTGTATATAATGGACTCGCAGATTTAGGAGCAAGTGCAAATATTATGCTTCTTTCCTTATACAAAAGATTAGGTATGGGTAAATTAAAACCAACCAAAATAGGTGTTCAATCATTTGACCTAACCATTAAACACCCGGTTGGAATAGCAAATAATTTACTTGTTAACGTGGGAAGTTTGACCTTTATTGCAAACTTCATAGTGATTAATATGGAGGAAAACCTTGATATTCCTCTAATTTTAGGTCGCCCATTTTTAGCAACCACCGAGGCATTCATTGATGTAAGAGAAGGTAGAATGACACTTAGGGATGGTGATAAATCGATCACCTTTGTGAACCGAAAGTTTAGATCTCCACCAACCAAAACTGTTAAACCAATAAAAACGAATAAGTGTGGGGAAGATGAAGAAACACTTAATGATGATCCAATCACAAAGAACCCCGTTGATGATACGAAATTAGATGAACCCGTTTTTAACAGTTCAACGAAGAAACTTTATAAACGGATTCACGATGCTAAGATTAAGGGAAACTTTAAGTTATGTAACCTATTAATATCCAATTTATCACCAAAAGAAAAGGAGATGTTAGTTGAATTTGTGAAAGTTATGGAGGAAATCAACAAATGGATTGAAGTAAAAGTCAAAGATATTCAAGTTGTTGATGATCCAATTGAAAATAACGTTAATCACAATTTCAACTAAGTGTGGGGAGATTCGAATCTTTTTAGGGTAATATGCATTTCTGTTAGAGTTAGATTTTCTGTTTTCGTGTAGTTCTCGAGAATGGAATCCGAATGGTCTTTCCCTAGCAGACCCTAAAGAGCTAGTCTTCTCCCCCATTCTGAATTTTTATTTTTTTTAGGTTTTACGAGATGAAGACTTCCTGTGAACTAAACCATGGTCTAATGCTACACGCTTTGATCACTAAACGTAATAATGACACCCTTCCAAGTGAATTGGTATCATTAATCAGAGGTAAATTGGACGGAGTAAGAAAAGAATCCAGGAACGAAAATAATAAGTTACAGTTTGGTAAAGGAAAATCAAAATCCGTAGCGAAAAGAAGAGCACGACACCTTGAAAGATGTCACAAATGCGGAAAATGGTCACACGAAGGAAAATGCTCGACGAATCAGACATATTCCAATACCGAATTTGTTACTTTATGCAGAGATGGACCGTTCATATGTTTTGAAGAAAAAACGTTGAATGCTCGAGGTTACGCCTATGTAGCCATGGAAAACCAATTAGTCCGACTATCTTATGAGTGGGCTAAAGCAGGTCACTAAGAATTCTATTTCACAGGTAAGTATGTACAGTTTTTATTTTTATTTTATTGCTTTTAACCTTTTAATATTAAACGCTAAATTGTTCGCTATAAAGTATTAAATTGATACTCAATAAAATTAGGTTTTGCGACCGAAATTATTGATATCATACAAAAATTTATTACATCACTGCGAAATTTACCGTTTATTCTTAAGGTATAAATATCTTTAATCAATCAACCCAAAATATTTCAGAAATTCGTCAGGAGTAAAACTAGGTTATGGAACCGAAATTACTTTACCGAAAAGAGGGGTGTATATTTTTGATAATATTTGATTGATTAAAGTGGGATAAAAGACCAAAAAGATTTTTAATTTTATTTTTACCATGTTTTTAAAATTAATATTTAAATATTAAATTATTATTGTAAACTTTTTAAAACCAATATATTTAAATTTGTAAATATTTGAAAAATTAATATTTTTAATATAAGTTTGCATGTATAAAAACAAAAATATAATAAAAGTTTGGTGTGAATTTTCAATTTTATTAATATAAATTTTTTAATTTTATGCATTTTAAATTTAAGTTTGGTGTGAATTTAAAAACAAAAATTTACTTTATTTCGTTAAGTTAAAAATATGATTTTTAAAATTCATCGTAAGTTGAAGACTAGGTCATTGAACCGAAATTGCTTTACCCAAGGGAGGGACGAGAACTTTTATTATCATTATTTTTAATCTTATTGAATTAAAGTATGCCAAAAACATTTAAAAAACCCAAAAATCTTTGCTTTTAAAACTGCGCTTAAAATTGATAAATTTTAAAATTTTGTCGAGGGACGGACTAGGACATCGTTCCGAAACGCCCTCATCCTAAAAAGAAACAAATTTTTAAAATTTAATTTAATTATATGTTTTAAAAAGTGTAAGGTTTTATAATATATATATATATATATATATATATATATATATATATATATATACCAGACCCATGCGATCGCATGGGTTTTGAACTGCAACTCCATGCGATCGCATGGAGCTGGATTCCAGGCCAGGAACAAAAGTCCCAGCGAGCTGAGTTCTTCACCGCAACACACACATACACATACGAAATTCTCTCAAAACCTCACCAAATTTCACCAAATTTTCACCGTAATTCATCAAATTTCTTGCTCTAATCATGCCTAGGTTCGGATTCTTCAACAAAAAGGTAAAAATTACACCCCTAAACTCATAAATTTTTTAGTTTTTGTGATAATTACCAATATTTTACCTAATGCAATTTTGTTAATTTCTAGTGTAATTAGAGTTAAATTGTTAGTATATTATGCATGTATAACCTATATTGATGCTATTTAACATGATTTGAAGCCAAAAACTTCAAAATTTTTAGAAATTTAGGGTTTGTGTTCTTGAGCAATTTGGGGCTTTTTGATATAAACAGGTTATGGCCGATTTTTTTCATGAATTATTGCTAAATTAAGTAGTGTAATATGTTTAGGTAGCTAAATGATCCAAACTTTGATCCTAAACATGATTTTTGAAGATTAAAGTGGACTTTTTAGGTACAAAATTCATGAACTTGATTAATTTGATATAATTGCCATTTGAGACTTGTTTAATTGCTAGTAAAGGTTGTTTTAACATGTTATTTAAGTTAAATGCTTATGAACTTTGTATACATTTTCATATGTGCTTATTTGAAAAAGTGTAGAATTGTAAAAAATGTGAAAATGTGTATAAGTTTAATTTTGATTGAACATGTTATTGTGGTTAATTTAAATTGTTATTTTGCTAACACTAATGCATATTTGGATGCACAAATTTTGTGTTTAATGTGTTTTGCAGAAAACCGATACTGCTGGTGCTTCATCATCATCTATACAACCACAATAGGAACCTGAACCAGAATATGAGCCGCAATACGAGCCAGAACCCGAACAAGAACCACAACAGGAACAACAACATCAGCCTGATCAACATGTACCTTATTATGATCCGCTACAGTTTGTTAATGAATTCATAGTATTTCCGATGCATCCGCCAGTAGAATACCCAATGATTCCTGAACATACATTGCATCCTAATCTGAGATTCGATAGAAGCTGGAGAGATTACCCGGCATATCAAAGTAATAAATTCAAATTAGTAACGAAAGATGTAGAGGTGCCTAGGGTAATTGATTGGGATCCTTTGGAAAGGGTCCAACTAGCTGACCGTGTTAGACTGCTACTGATTCAAAGGTATGGCAGTTCTTCTTTTACTGATTGGGAATGCTTATTCACCATTCGTAGGCCTGTATATAAGGAATGGTGTGTTGAGCTGATGAGTACTATAGCATTAAATGTAGATGTAGATAGATTAGATGATAGAAGTTTTCTTAGATTTATACTTGGCCGTAGGATGTACAGGATGTCCATGCTGGACATGGCCAGGGCTTTGCAGATATATACGCCCGCTGAATTACTACTACCCGATTGTATGAATTTGATTTATCGTGGTGAAAGGGTAGATAGGAATTTTGATGCGAACGCCGTCTGGAGGCGTATGTCAGATTATAATGTTTTTGGGCGGGCATGAACACATACCTACTTACATATTAACAGAGCCGAGCTTCGTATAATTCATAGATTTTTAGCTAACTCGATTACACAGAGAGGTCACAACAAGGAAAAATTGACCTTACATGATTTATTTTACCTAAAGTGTATTCGAGACCCAAGAGGCTTTGTTAATATCCCTTACTGTGTTGGTTTTTATTTGTCTAAGATGGTGGAAGGAATACAGGAAGGGGGGATAATTGGAGGAGGTATTTTTGTTACTCTCATTGGAGAGTATTTAGGTGTAGATAAGGACCAAGGGGGTCCACTTTTGGAATGTAGGGAACAGGTTGAGCCTTTAGGATTGAGGGTTTATGCGGGTGCTAAGGTATTAAAGAGTAGACGCAACCAGGCAGTACTCTATGAAGGTAGTCATCCTCAGGTAAAGAGAGGTTCAGACGAGGAAATAGAGGAAGCAGATGACATTAGGGATGTCATTCGGGAGGCTATGACTGATGTCTACCAGCATATAGATGAGGTAGATATGACAAACGCGGAGAGATTTCGTCGGATGGAGCTGTGGCAAGCCCGGAATGATTACGAGTATTCCAGGCAATGACAGCATGATAGATGGGACTATCATCAGCATCAGATTATGAGCCAGCTGTCACCTCAGGATTACTACGTTCCGACCCGACCCGCTTACTATCCTCCACACCAGCCCGAGATGAGACCGCCATTTACTCTCTACGACCCTAACCAGGCATACCAGTACACCTATCACCAACTATGGAACCCGGACGACGACATGAACTGGAACCCCTATCCAGATTGATTTAGTTCCGGTTGGTAATTTATATGATTTTTAATTTTTATTATTTCTGTTTATTAATGTTTAAACACATTATATTATGATACTTCTATTGTAATGTTTAATATTTTTATTTGTTGCACTAATGTTTCATATTTGATTTGAAAGTGGGATTTTAAGTCCCATTTCAAATTACCATGCATGTTTATATTTGTATTGTATGTATTTTATTTCATGTACACAACAGGGTAAAACAGCGCATTTTTAAAAGACTGGCATTAAGTTCAGCAAAAGCTACTAATTTTGACGACAAAACGAAAAACAAATGTGATATAACAACAAGACGGAATGAACAAATGATGTGCACCATTTATCATTCAGCAAACAAACGCCAATATGTTTGGAAACTTTGGTAAAATTTAATCATTTTTCTACGCTAATCACCCTCAATAATTTAAATTGTTACTGATTTCTTGCAAATGAGGGCATTGCAAGATCTTAAGTGTGGGAAGGGGATAAATTCTTTCGGATTTTTAAAATTTTTAAATTTATACACTTGGTTACCATTAGAAATACTAGTAACGCAGTAGTTGTATTAGAATCTAGTGCTCTCTGATAATAAAGAACAGCCCTAGTCTTATATACTGACTACCCAATTCTAGTAAAATTTTCAAAATTTTCAATTAAATGAATTCAAAATCATGTTTATACATATTTATGAACGATAAAACTAGGTGTTAATACCGAAATTATTGTTACCTCGGAAAGGACATAAATTGAGAAACAAACCAAAATATTAGAATTCATTTAAAATGGAATAGAGGACAATAAAAGGAAAATAAAAGCCAAGTGTGGGAAAAATTTACCAAGTTATTTTGAACATATATCACATATTTTTGTATAAATAACTGAAGATACTTTTGTTTTGGACAAAATTAACCGTTTTACCCAATTTCTTATAATATATTTGAAAGAAAGATGGATCTACACGATGAATCAATTTCATCATTAAAAGGAAGTAAAGTCTTCCGAAAAAGACACGCGCTTCTTGATTTAGGTCAAGAAGTTGTCGTCCAGACCAGCTGTAGTTTGACGAAAAATCTAGAAAAGTCATCACGAAAATCAGCAGGAAATCCACGGACCTCTGCATCAAACAGGGTCGCCAAGTGGTCAGAACCATGAGAGGATCTGTCTCGTAAAATGGGGAGGACGCCGTACAAATTAGCTTGATAAGACTGATGAATCAGATCCCCAGAAAAGGATAATCTTCTTAAAGATTAAAAATCAGCTTTTAAGCCTGATATTACTCAATCCTAGAGATAAACCTTAAAGATTGAGAATTACAAACTCATGGAATTCAATGATATCTAAACTCGAGCTTGAACGAGAAAATATTTTGATCAAAATTACAAACCAATTTGTTTTCTGAAAACCCATTTTTAATACGTTCATTACCATTGAACGTAAAATCCTAGGAATTCACCTAGAATTCATTAGGTCACCTGAACCAAATTGGGTGTCAACCGTAAGAACGATGGTTGCATAGTATGGTCGAAGACAGGACCTTGTGCCAAACCGAAAAATTATAAGGGTGAGCTTTATTATTGCTCCTACCAAGGATAGTAATTGCATCCGACACGTTATAGACCATAATTAAAAGCATGTCAGGGGATATTGCCTTAACAGTTGCTTGTTCAACGCTTTCCTTTACAACCGGACGGTAGTTTATCGAAATGTAATATACGGAGCAAGTATACTGGACGTGTTGCTTTCCCAATACAAGGTTAGCAAGTGGGTGACACAAAACCGCAAGTTTTGAGCTAAAGTTTTCAAATCTGAAACCCACCAAACCCACAAAAATAATTTGCAAACACCGGTGAAGGGTTATTCCGGAAAACTTATCTAGGGTAAAAGCTAGATCGTATTTTCAAAAGATCAAATGTTTTCATAAAGATCCAATTTCCTTAAGGATCTAAATTTTTATAGTCATGTGGGGCTGTAAACCACATCGTTACTACCATTGTTTATACCGCCGTATAGAAATCATTAATGTACAAAGTGTGAAGAATAAAGAAGTGATTCTAGTATTTTTATTTCAAGACTATATTGCTTGAGGACAAGCAATGCTCAAGTGTGGGAATATTTGATAATGCTAAAAACGAACATATATTTCATAGCATTATCCCTCAAGAAATACAAGATTTTAGTGGCAATTGTTCTATTTACAAGTAATATTCGTTTAAATAATAAAAGGTGAAGACAAAAGACAGATTCGATGAATTGAAGACGCAAACAACCAAAAAGATCAAAAGTACAAAGTACAATCAAAGTGGTTCAAATTATTGATGAGAAACATCTCAAAATTACAAGAGTACAAGATGCTAAACGCAAAATACAAGATATTAAATTGTACGAAAGGACGCTCGAAAATCCAGAACCGGGACCAAAGTCAACTCTCAACGCTCGATGCAACGGACTAAAAATTACAAGTCAACTATGCACATAAATATAATATAATATTTAAATAATTCTTAAAATTATTTATATATTATATTTAAAAACCGTCGGCAGAAGAAACAAGCTCATGTGAGCTGAAAAAGCAGGCCATGCGATCGCATGGCCTGGCAGTTATAAAGCCATGCGATCGCATGGTGAATAGTACCAGGCCACATTCCTATAAAAGCATGCTCTGGTCGACTGATATATCCATCCATCTCTCTATCTATCACTCGTATATATATATATATATATATATATATATATATATATATATATATATATATATATATATATATATATTATAATTTTAATTTTAATTTTAAATTCTAATAATAAGGGTATGTTAGCGAATGTTGTAAGGGTGTAAGTCGAAATTCTGTCCGTGTAACGCTACGCTATTTTTAATCACTGTAAGTTATGGTTAATGTTATTTTTAAATTAATGTCTCGTAGCTAAGTTATTATTATGCTTATTTAAGCCGAAGTAATCGTGATGTTGGGCTAAATACTAAAATTGGGTAATTGGGCTTTGTACCATAATTGGGGTTTGGACAAAAGAACGACACTTGTGGAAATTAGACTATGTGCTATTAATGGGTTTTATATTAACTAAATGATACCTCGTTGATTTAATATATAGACTTATAATTTGACGTATTTATATATAACCACATACGCTTGACTGGGTACGGTGGGTGGGATATCTATAAATACCAATAATTGTTCATTTTACCAGACACGGAACTGGATTAATAGTTAATAGACTTGTTGAAATAGGGGTGGATTACATTCAAGGGTAATTGGTGTAATTGTTAACAAAGTAGTAAAACCTTGGTTTACAGCAGTCGATAACCTGGTGTATTCATTAAACAAAGTATTAAGACCTTGTTACAATTCGAATCCCAATTAGTTGGAATATTTGACTTCGAGAATAAGAATAATTTGACGAAGACTTTCGTATTTTATGATTATGACTGATGGACTATTATGGACAAATCCGTATGGACATATTGAATAATCCAGGACAAAGAACAATTAACTCATGGGAATAAACTAAAAATCAACACGTCAAACATCATGATTATGGAAGTTTAAATAAGCATAATTCTTTTATTTCATATTTAATTGCACTTTTAATTATCGCACTTTTATTTATTGTCATTGTATTTAATTGCACTTTTAATTATCATACTCTTTAATTATCGCAATTTTATTTTATCGCAATTTTATTTATCGTTATTTACTTTACGCTTAAAATTAAGTTATATTTATTTTTAATATTTTACATTAGGTTTTAACTGCGACTAAAGTTTTAAAATCGACAAACCGGTCATTAAACGGTAAAAACCCCCATTTATAATAATAATACTACTTATATATATTTTTTGTATTTTTACAATTATAAGTTAAAACTAATATAGCGTTAAGCTTGTTTTAAAGATCCCTGTGGAACGAACTGGACTTACTAAAAACTACACTACTGTATGATTAGGTACACTGCCTATAAGTGTTGTAGTAAGGTTTAGGTATATCCATTCTATAAATAAATAAATCACTTGTGTAAAATTGTATCGTATTTAATAGTATTTCCTTGTAAAAATTATACTATTTCATATACCCCTCGCATAACATCAGTTTATAATTAATATGAACGGGGTATTTCAGTTGGTATCCGAGCGTTGGTCTTAGAGAATCAGAAAATTTTTCATTAATGTGTCTAACTGATTTTTGATGCATTAGTGAGTCTGGACTTCGACCGTAATTATTTTAAAAATGATTGCTTAATATAATTATTGGAAACATAATATTATTAACATATAAACATTATAAGATATATCATTCTCTTAACGTGCCTGCTATTATGTGATAGATGACTTCATCCGATCATATAAGCATCTCTAGTGATTCAGATTTTATTTACTTATCAAGTGATTCGGAGGCTGAGTCAAAGCATACGACTTATGAACCAACGGAAAAGTTAACTTTTGGTGCTACCATTAAAGTGGAAAATTGTTGGGAAAATTGGGAAGATTCACAATTGCCAATAGAGGTTCCAGAAGAGGATTCAGAAGAAGATCCCGAAGAGGAACCCGAAGAAGAGGATCCTGAAGAAGTTGTGAAAATTACCGAACCACAACATGATTTGGGAAAATCTTTGGCTGTTATACCCGATCCCAAACCCGATGAACCTATTATGACCCAAAATATTTGTGATCATCCACCTGAACCACCTAAGAGACCAGTTTATAAAATGACCGCTCGTATAACGACTGTTGGTTTTCCTCCCAAACAATTAGCCGAAAGAACCAATTGGGAGGAATTGGAAAAAGAACTATCCAAACGAAAATCCAAACGTTTGGCCGAGAAAGAAACAACGTCAACATCTAAGAAATCTCGCTGTTCTTGAACCATCGACAGCTATCCTGTATTCCATGCATTGTATAATATGTATTATATTGTGTGTTTAAGTTTGTAAGAAAATCCGCAATGTAATTTTCCTTATGATTGTATAATAATAAGAATAAGCATGGAAGGTTTATTATTATTATTACAACTTATTATTACGTAGTAACGTAATAACTTACCATAGTTTTTCATATTAGAATTTTAGTATTTAATTTGTGTGTTAGCTGCTAAGTATGAACATTATTATAGTTATAAAACGCTAATATGAAGAAAAGGCTTTTATAATAATAAGTTCATATTAAGCTACAAAATACTTTTTGGCTACTTCTAAAATTCTATATGATTAACTCAGTCAGCTATTTTTGAAGGAAATGGCTCCTCCAGCTACTAGACAACAACAATTGAACACAGAAGAACTTCAAGCTTTCACTGCAAATATGGCTGCAGTGGTGAATGCAATGAACAACAATAACCAATCGGGTTCCAGCAGTGGAGGAAACAATGGCAACCGGGTAGGATGTTCCTACAAAGCTTTTATGGCCTGCAAACCCAATGAGTTTGAAGGAACTGAAGGACCCATTGGACTAAAGCGGTGGACAGGGAAGGTTGAAGCCGTGTTCGCAATCAGCAACTGCGCAGAAGAGGATAAAGTTAAGTATGCCACACATACTTTCAGGGGTACTGCTTTGACATGGTGGAATACCTACATGGATTACGTAGGACAGAATACCGCCTACGCACTTCCATGGTCCGTTTTCAAGCACATGATGACGGAAGAGTACCGTCCCAGAACCGAAATCAACAAGCTCAAGGCAGAGCTTAAAGCACTGATAACCCAAGGGTTAGATGTCACTACCTACGAGCGACGTTTCAATGAACTGGCTTTAATGTGTCCTGGAGCATTTGAGGACGAAGAAGCGAAAATTGAAGCATTCATAAAAGGGTTGCCGAAACGAATCCAAGAGCATGTAGGTGCTTACGACCCTGCAACAATGCAGAAAGCGAGCCGTATAACCCACAAATTGATAGGACAAATTACAGGAAGGATAAAGAAAGAAGCGGCCGAGGAGGCCATAATGAAACAGGGAAAAAGAAAGTAGGATGAAAGCAGTGATCAGGGTCACCAGTACAACAACAACAACAATCAAAACAACAACTACAACAACAATCGCAACCACCCCAACAACAACAATAATCGCAACAACAACCGCAACAATAACCGCAACAACCATCCCAATAATAATAACAACAACAACAACAACAACAACAACAACAACAACAACAACAACAATCCCAATCACAACAATAACAACAACAAACGACTCAACAACAATAACCCTAACAACAACAACAACGACAAAAGACAAAGAACTATATGCCCCAGGTGTGATACGTTTCATCCGGAATGGTTTTGTAGAGAATTATGTACCAAGTGTAATAGGAATGGCCATATTGCGGCAAAGCGTGAAGTCTATGGACCAAATAGAAACAAAGGAGTAAATAATGCCGGAACAAATAATAACGGCGCTGTTTGCTATGGATGTGGAAAATCGGGTCATACCATAAACCAGTGCAGGAATGGAAATAGGCAAGGCCGTGGGAGAGCCTTCAATATTAATGGGGAGAAAGCACAGGAAGACCCGGAGCTTGTTACGGGTACGTTTCTTATCAGCAATACACCTGCTTATGTTTTATTTGATTCGGATGCCGATAGAAGTTATATGAGTAGAGAATTTTGTGCCAAATTAAATTGCCCGTTAACGACTTTGGATAAAAAGTGTATAGTTGAAGTAGCAAACGGTAAACTAATTAAGGTTGATAAAATTTGCCGAAATCGAAAAATTAGTTTAGTTAGCGAAACGTTTGCAATTGATTTAATACCGGGGGAATTGGGAAGCTTCGACGTAATTATTGGAATGGACTGGATGTCCAAGGTGAAAGCCGAAGTTGTTTGTCATGAGAAGGCAATTCGCATTCCAAGAGAAAACGGGTTACCCTTAATGGTGTAAGGAGAAAAGGGTAATGCCAAATTAAATCTTATTAGTAGTTTGAAGGCGTGCAAACTAATAAGAAAATGTTGCTATGCCGTACTAGCACACGTCGAGAAGGTTGAAAAAGAAGAAAATAAAATTGATGACGTTCCCGTTGCAAGAGAATTTCCTGTGGTGTTTCCGGACGAATTACCGGGACTACCTCCATACCGATCCGTTGAATTCCAAATAGATCTTGTACCAGGAGCCACACCAATAGCTCGTGCTCCATATAGACTTGCGCCTACCGAAATGAAAGAATTACAAAGTCAGCTACAAGAATTATTAGAACGTGGTTTTATCCGACCGAGTACGTCACCATGGGGAGCTCTAATTTTGTTCGTTAAAAAGAAAGATGGGTCTTTTCGCATGTGTATCGATTACCGTGAGCTGAACAAAGTAATCATCAAAAATCGATACCCTTTACCCCGAATCAACGATCTATTTGATCAACTCCAAGGTTCGAGCGTATAGTCCAAAATCGACTTAAGGTCGGGTTATCATCAACTGAGGGTTAAAGAAGCCGATATACTGAAAATAGCCTTCAGAACTCGTTATGGACACTACGAATTCATGGTTATGCCATTCGGTTTAACCAATGCACCTGCAGTTTTCATGGACCTCATGCACCGAGTATGTAGTCCATATTTAGATAAGTTTGTTATTGTCTTTATTGATGACATCCTTATCTATTCGAAGAATAACCAAGAACACGAACAACACTTGAGACTTGTGTTAGAGCTGTTAAGAAAAGAACAACATTATGCTAAGTTCTCTAAATGTGCTTTTTGGTTAAATGAAGTACAATTTCTTGGCCACGTAGTCAGTAGTAATGGAATCAAAGTTGATCCCGCCAAGATTGAAGCCATAAAAAATTGGGAGACCCCGAAAACTCTAACGCAAATACGTCAATTTTTGGGTTTAGCCGGTTATTATAGGAGATTTATTCAAGATTTCTCCCGAGTAGCCAAACCTTTAACCGCATTGACACATAAGGGGAAGAAGTATGAATGGACTTTCGAACAAGAGGGTGCCTTCCAATTATTGAAAAAGAAGTTGACTACGGCACCTATTTTATCGTTACCTGACGGAATGGAAGATTTTGTTATCTACTGCGACGCATCAAGAATGGGTTTTGGGCGTGTTCTTATACAACGGAAGAAGGTGATTGCATATGCTTCTCGACAACTCAAAATTCATGAACAAAACTACACCACACACGATCTGGAATTGGGTACCGTTTTTTTTGCATTAAAGATGTGGAGACATTATCTATATGGGGTCAAGTTCATCATATACACTGACCACAAAAGTCTCCAACATATTTTAAATCAAAAGCAACTAAATATGAGGCAGCGTATGTGGGTTGAGCTGCTAAATGATTATGATTGTGAAATCCTTTACCACCCGGGGAAAGTAAATGTGGTAGCCGATGCCTTGAGTCGAAAGGAAAGAGAACCTATTCGAGTAAAAGCTATGAACATGATTATTCATACTAATCTTACTACTCGAATAAAAGAGGCACAACAGGAGGTTTTGAAGGAAGGAATTTTTGGAAGGGAAATACCCAAAGGATTATAAAAACAGCTTAATATTCGAGAAGACGGAACCAGGTATTTAGCTGAAAGAATTTGGGTACCAAGGAATGGGGATTTGAGGAAAGTGGTACTAGATGAAGCACATAAAACCAGATATTCAATACATCCCGGAGCGGGGAAAATGTACCAAGACCTCAAGAGAAACTTTTGGTGGCCAGGAATGAAGGCCGATATAGCCATATATGTAGGAGCATGTTTGACTTGTTCTAAAGTCAAATCTGAGCATCAGAAACCATCGGGTCTACTCCAACAACCTGAAATCCCAGAATGGAAATGGGAAAACATTACCATGGATTTCATTACTAAGTTACCGAGAACTGCAGGTGGTTATGATATGATTTGGGTAATAGTCGATCGTCTTACTAAGTCAGCACACTTTCTGCCAATAAAAGAAGAGGATGGTATAGAGAAATTAGCACGATTATATCTAAAAGAAGTTGTTTCTAGACATGGTATACCAATCTCTATTATCTCTGATTGTGATAGCAGATTTACTTCTAGATTCTGGCAGGCATTACACGAAGCGTTGGGAACTCGTCTAGATTTAAGTACTGCCTATCATCCACAAACTGATAGGCAGAGTGAAAGGATGATTCAGACACTCGAAGACATGCTACGAGCATGTGTTATTAATTTTAGAAGCAGTTGGGATCGACATCTACCATTAGCTGAGTTTTCCTACAACAACAGCTATCATTCTAGTATTGAGGCGGCACCATTAGAGGCACTTTATGGGAGGAAGTGCAGGTCTCCGATTTGTTGGAGTGATGTGGGGGAAAAACAGATTACAGGTCCGGAAATTATCTAGGAAACTACCGACAAGGTCATTCAGATTCAGCAACGATTGAAAACAGCCCGGAGTCGGCAAAAGAGCTACGCGGATGTTAGAAGGAAACCTTTAGAGTTTGAGGAGGGTGATATGGTTATGCTTAAGGTTTCACTTTGGAAAGGTGTTATTCGTTTTGGAAAGCGAGGAAAATTGAGCCCAAGATACATTGGGCCATTCAAGATCGAAAAACGCATTGGGCCGGTGGCCTATCGACTTGAACTACCTCCACAATTAGAAAAGATTCACAACACCTTTCATGTTTCGAACCTGAAGAAATGCCTTGCTACTGAAGATCTCATTATCCCTTTAGACAAAATTAAGATTGACGAGAAACTAAATTTCGTCGAAGAACCCGTCGAAATTATGGATCGTGAGGTCAAACGACTGAAACAAAGTAAGATACCAATCGTTAAGGTTCGGTGGAATGCTCGTAGAGGACCTGAATTCACTTGGGAACGAGAAGACCAAATGAAGCTGAAGTACCCACATTTGTTTTCCAATATCGCACATTAACTAGGTACTATTCTAAATTTCGGGACGAAATTTAATTTAACGGGTGTGTAATGTAACGATCCGGATTTTTCCGCTAATATATTGAAGATTAATATTTACATAATTAAATGTTTCCAACATGTTAAGCAATCAAACTTGTCAAGATATATATATTTGGAATGGATTTTATGCAAATGTTTGACCACCCAGTCTGTCTGACGATTCACGAACATCATAATTTGAAATAATTATATAATGATGTATATATGGATATATATATATACTTATGATTTGTTAAAATGATATTTAAGTATCTCATTATATATAATAACAATTGGTTATATACATAAAATGAGATTACTAACTTAAAGACTTCAAGACTATATACATATATATAACGATTAACGTTGTAATAACTTCTAAATTAAAATGTATGTATATGTATTGTATTAATATGTATTAATACACTTTTGAAAGACTTAATAATATATATCAATATATTTATACTCAATAAAGATAGCTATACTCATTTTCTCATTCAATTTTATCAAGAATCCTATTCGTATTCATACGGTATTTATACCTGTATAATATCCAGCTTCTATACGTATTTACTATGGGTATATACATACTAAATCATTGATCTTAGCAGCCCTCAATCAGTTGTGAGACATGTATAAACATGATGTAGACTTGTGGGAACCATGGCTTGGAAACTAGTATGACTAAATGCATAAAATTACAAACCATGGAGCCATGTTGTTGTCCCCATTTTGATGCCAACATGTAGGATAAATAACCATCCATTTCATTCCAATTAACTACATAATTTTACTCTCTAAACACATACTCAAACACTCTCTCAAACTGAAACGACACGTCCTAATCCACCTGGACGAAGTCATCAACATTTGGTCCCATTGCGATGATCGGCTCCAAGTAATATCCTTATATTGAGCAAATGCACAGCGGAAGACTTAATTCGTACCTGAGAATAAACATGCTTTAAAGTGTCAACCAAAAGGTTGGTGAGTTCATAGGTTTATCATAACAATCATTTCAATATGTTAATAGACCACAAGATTTCTTAATCATAAACATAATACACTCGCAAGTGTATGTAAAGCATTCTAAGTGGTTGAGCACTTGGTAACCATACTTAACATTTAATCAACGTCGCATATTCCCTTTATTATGAAATCTCACTACACCGTACCAAGTGTATTCACCAAAACGAAGTACTGTGCAACCGTTGAATACTGGTCGTCCAGTCCGGTTGGGGTTGTCAGGCCCGATAGATCTATCAACAGGATTCGCGTTTACAATACCCATGTAAATAGTAGTTACCAAGCTACAGGGAAATATGCCAGTGGTACAACTCAACGTAGAATATATTTTTAAGTACTTGTGTCTATTTTGTAAACATGTATAAAAGCAGCGCATGTATTCTCAGCCCAAAAATATATATTGCAAAAGCAATTAAAAAGGGAGCAAATGAAACTCACTTTTGCCTTGAAGGTATTTAAATCGACTTGGTCTCCGATAGATATCATGAACCTAACCATATATATAATATATCAACATATTTTCTATTTAAGTAATCGTTACATATATATATATACTTTTAATACTTTTATTATTTTCTTAGTCCGTAGTTAGCAGTCCGATGTTAGTGGTCCACAATTAGTTGCTTAAATAAAATAAATAAAGACCCCATCATATTCGTATTGATCAGAATTAATCTCAACCCATGGTACCATGTTGTCAAATGACGTGTTGCGTACATAAAGTACCGTGTTGTCAAATGACGTGTTGCGTACAATCATGAGGTCTTATGATTAATCTTCTCGTGTTGTTTACGGGTGGTCCTAAAATATATAAAATCAAATCATAAGTAATTATATATAAAATATCATATTAATTAGAAAATATATGATTAATTTACTTTTTCTCCAAATATTTTCGTAGCTAAATTAGCTTCGGATACCCAATCTTGTTTTAGTCGTAGTTTCTTCATTACAACTCCGTTTTTGTTGGTTCAACTTGCCACTTCCTTGGATCGAGTCAAATTTTAAGAATATGAACTGAAAATACTTTAGTTTGTATTCGAAATCATAGGTTATAGGTCAAACTTTGGTAAAACTTATGAAAGTGATCATTTTCCATCATAAAAACAACATTTAATGATCATTTTTCTAAAAATACTTACACTTTGAGTTAAACCATGAAATTTTTATGTGTTAACATATTCATAAGAAATATCATTTTTCCAGAACATGAACTTCCAATTCAAAGTTCAAGATGGTTTTTAATTCTCCAACCCAAAACAGCCCCCGGTTGCACTCCGACGACGTAGATTCAGTTTTTAAGATGTTTTTTGTAAAACCAAGTTATATCTTGTTAGGTTAGCATATCATTATGATATATTACAGGTCTTGAAGTGTTTTAAAAGTCAATTTAGAAGGATCTATTTAGTTTGCGAACAAGTTTGAAATCATTCAAACTATGTTCTTGTTGTTAAAATTTTATACCACAAAATAAGATAGCTGTATGAATATGAATTGAATAAGATTATGAACAAGGTTACTACCTCAAGTTACTTGGACAAAGTTACTACAAAAGATAAGAAATAATCTTGGAATCAAAGAGTGGTGGAGTTAGATCAAAAGGTTGGAAGTAAACTTCTTCAAATGGGTGGTTATTTTGATATGTTCTTGAAAGAGTTTTCTTATGGTGTTTAAGGCTTGTAATTGAAGCTAAATGATGGGGAAAATGCTTGGGGATGATCAAGTATGAAGTTAGGAGTATTTTGAGAGAGAAATGAGGGTGTAGGTATGAGAAAATGGAGTGAAGAAATGGTGTTCATTTATAAAAACGTTTTTAGTTTATAAAGAAAGAAAAGGATTCCTAATTTTGTTTTCTTACTAATAATTCATACTACTTGACAAATTCTAGTTACCTCATATCTAGGGCAGTAATAATGTTGATTAGGATGTTGATTTGATGTGTATATACCAATAGTAAATACGTATAGAAGCTGGGTATGATACAGGTACATATACCCTAGATATACGTATAGAAATCTTAAGGAAACGGAACGAGAATTCAAATATAGCTATCTTTTGTGAATATACTTATATTGTTTTATGTATTTAAGTCCTTAAAAATTGATTAAATACATTATATATACGATACATGTATAAGCATTATAGATTATAAGTATATATATCAAAGAATGTTACGTATAGTTATCATTTTAAAAACTTAAGTTAGTAGTTTCAAAATATACTTATAACTCATTGTCATTAGTACACAATGAGATGTTAAACCATCCTTAGATCATGTTAAATATATATAAATACATATATATACACAAACGTATAATTATCGTATGTTATATAGTTCGTGATATCATCGGTCATATTGGACGGTCAAACGTTGTGTAAAACTCTTTTCAAAAACACAAGTCTCAACAATTTGGATTGCTTATCATGTTGGTATGGTTTAATTTATGTAAATATTAATCTCATAAGTATAATTTGGTCAGAAAATTCCGGGTCATTACAGTACCTACCCGTTAAAGAAATTTCGTCCCCGAAATTTGATAGAGGTTGTTATGGATAACAATAAAAAGGTTTTCATGACAAATATAAGGTGATAATGGAGTTTTATCATCATTGAGTAATGTAGATAAAACGATTCAATTATGCGAAGAATATAAATGAGACTATCGTAAAAGAGTGAGATGAGTAAAATATATTCGTCTTAACCCATGACGTAGTTATGATTGATTTTCGGGATTTAAGGGATTTAAAGAGAATCTTACGTAATAAGATTTGGTTCTTTGGTGATTAAGGAAATCAGGATCTTCTTTGATTATATGCAATAATCTGTTTCGATTGCTCTGTCGGATATTTCACTATAAATTCACCCCTTCGTTTCCTTATTTTCCATGACTCACACCTTCTATTCTTTCTCCCTTGATTCTTACTTTAAAGCATTCATCAATATGCTCCATCCAGTCCTGATTCTTGATATACTCCTAACTTTTATATCTGTCATTCTTCTTTTTCATCTACTACCAGAAGAATCTATTTACTTCTACTATACTCTTGTGTTTATAGTGTTTCTAATTCTCCCGTATCTCTATATTGCTATCTGCATCGATATACACGATTTGTAATTTCGGGGTTATAATCGGAGTTTATATTCTTCATTATTTTTCGGAGCTTCATGCTTTCGTTTTCTCTTCCCGACTTCGAGTCAAGTGAGTAATGGTCCAGAATTCGTAGATATGAAATTCAGAATGAACATAGCTAATGCTCTAAGAAGAAAATGGTAATAGAACGATTTTGATTTGTTAAATTACCAGAATACCCTGGAGAAGACCGAGTCATCCAGAAAAATATTATCTTGATATGTTTAGAGATTAGATAGAATGTAAGAGTCGTGTAAATGGCACATGATGACGGTACTGTGAATCATCATGCTTCATTAGAAACTCAACATGACTTACTGTAATATAATGACGTTGATCAAGTGTCATTATATTATACTAATCCATGCTTCAGTTCCCAACACTACTTCAAAACATTCATATTTTAAACTCGAAGGTTTCAGAATTTAGAAACTAACACAGTTTCTTTTATGTTGCAGATATTACGGAGAGATAAATGATCACAGATAAGAATAGTTGTGAAAATATCGCCAGAAATATGGAGGATATTTATAATAGAACATACGAGAATATCTTAGAATTTCTAATATCAATGGATGATGAAGAAGATTTGTCTGTGAAGGTTTAGAATGAGAAATAAGATGTTTGCTAACGATTTCAGTAGGCACGGAATCATTTGGATTCTTTAAAGGCAAACTTATTCTTTGTGATTTGTCCACGGCTTTCTTCATAGTTTCGCATAATCCGTTTTTCAGTACTAAATTTTCTATCGAGCGTTCCTAACACTCCTTTCTTTATCATCAAACTTTTGGCCATTAAAATCATCTACAACATGCTGCTTCGTCAGCATTTTCAAAGTTAACTGATCTGGATCATCGGTTATCAAACCGAGGTAGTTTCAGGAGAATTGTGTTTTTAGAATGATTAATCGCTGATGGTAATATTGTGGAATATAAAAGGTTCCCCAGTAACAATAAAGAGTACGCATATATATCGCGGTTATAATAAAGTTATTTCGGATGAAAAGTCGGAGTTGACTTGCTGGAGCTGTGACAAAATTAGCTACTTTGGAAAGGGATTACAAAACGATCTTCGGTAATAACAATGTCAAAGGAACTAGAACAGATACGTGTCAAACGTTTACTCAGTTTCCGAGGGTTTTTCAGGTGCATAACTATATGCATCAATCTTTTCTTCCGTAGATGAAGTGCGGTTGGTTTATCCTCTCGATTGAGGTGTTTTTAAGAATCATGATAGATTTGAATGCTGATTGTAATCGTCGAGATACAATGAGGTTTAAGATGAAATCAAGTGGCAATCTTGAAGAAATGTTTAGTTTCATATGTTATAATCAATATTTTAATTCATTTTAATTGTCCAATGCCATTAGTCCACAGTCGATAGTCCATAGTAACAGTCCAATAATTCATATATAGTTTAATATATAATATACGAATTAATTAATACGTGTCGTGACCCGTATACGTCTCAGACTCGATCACAACTCAAACTATATATATTATTGTAGAATCAACCTCAACCCTGTATAGAGAATTCGATCATTAATGCATATAGAATGTCTATGGTGATTCCAAATAATATATATAGATGCGTCGATATGATATGTCAAAACATTGTATACGTGTCCTGATATTTAAAGTGCGTAAAATAATTACAGAAATTAAATGACGATAAATAAAAGTGCGGTAATTAAATTGCGATAAATAAACTGCGATAAATAAAATGTAATTAGTTAGCTAGGAACAGTTAGCTGGAACAGTTAGCGTGAATTCTTAACAAAATTTTTCATAGTTAATTTGTTTATTTCTAACAGATTTTTTTTTTGTCATATGTTTTCTTCATATGCCACTTGTTGGATTCTGGGAAGTCAAAATCCAAATATGAAATTGAATGAAAATGGTTATTCTGCGGTGAACAGATATGTATATCGGTGGTTTTAAGTAGGATAGTAAATGACTATTGAATCAGCTTCGACGAATGTACAATGTAACTTATTAAGATGAAATCTAATTATTACTCGGGTATTACCTACCCGTTAAAAAAAATTTCACCATTAATATTTTGTACAAAAGAACTTTTAATTACAATCTTTATGAAAACATATATACATATATATTTTCTTCAGATGAAATCATGAATTTAATGAGTTAATATGATATTAATCTCATTTGCTTTTCGGTTTGAGCTAGAATAAGAAATTTCTAAAACTTTTTGAAACCACATATTCTTTGCAGAATATCAATGAAGTTATGGATCAATACTTCATCGTTCATTATTGTTGGTACTCCTTGGTATCTATGGTGCGTATGATGTTGATGTTTGTGGGACAGATTATGATGTCGAGACGTGTGATGCGGATGTTGTTTGTTAGTGGTGATGATGGTATTGTTGATGTTATTGATGGTGGTGCTGATTATGCTGCTGGTGCTACTGCTGGTGTTTGCAACCTTCGCACCATGTTCTCCAAAGCCGTCACGCGAGCGCGAAGTTCGTTAACTTCTGCTAGTACACCGGGATGATTGGCGGTGGGAGCGAGTGAATGAACAAGATTTGTAATATGGGATAGTATATAATCGTGACGAGATACTCTAGAAATGAGAGAGAAAATGGTGTTTCGAATAGGTTCGCCGGTAAGTGCTTCAGGTTCATCGCCAAGAGGGCAATTTGGTGGATGGAATGGATCACCTTCTTCTTGTCTCCAGTGATTTAGTATATTACGAACCCATCCCCAATTCATCCAGAATAGATGATGGAAAATTGGTTGATCCATTCCGGTGATGCTGCTTTCGGAGCCCGAATGGAAATCCATATCGGCATAACTGTCAGAATCTGAAGAATTCGAACTAGATGCGGAATCCATCTTGTATAATGGGGAAAATGAATTTTTGGTATGGAATAGATTATAGGAGTTAGATTTGGTAATATTCAATACATAATTTACATATGTATATATAATACCAAAATCCCGTAAATTACGGAGAATCTTTGAAAAGATATCAGTCAAAGTTCGCAATAACATATATGCTAAGATAAGAATTCGTCTATACACTATCAATGCAGTAAATGCAGTAAAACGTGTCTAGACTTATGAATGATAAGCAGGTAATTTCCTAAGGATGATAAGCAGATGATTTCCGACTAGAAATGATAAGCAAAACTTTTGACATGTAGACACGGTCGAAGTCCAGACTCATTAATGCATCCTAACAACTACTAGTTAGACACACTAATACAAGACCTGGTTCTCTACGACCACTGCTCTGATACCAACTGAAATGACACGTCCTAATCCACCTGGACGAAGTCATCAACATTTGGTCCCATTGCGATGATCGGCTCCAAGTAATATCCTTATATTGAGCAAATGCACAGCGGAAGACTTAATTCGTACCTGAGAATAAACATGCTTTAAAGTGTCAACCAAAAGGTTGGTGAGTTCATAGGTTTATCATAACAATCATTTCAATATGTTAATAGACCACAAGATTTCTTAATCATAAACATAATACACTCGCAAGTGTATGTAAAGCATTCTAAGTGGTTGAGCACTTGGTAACCATACTTAACATTTAATCAACGTCGCATATTCCCTTTATTATGAAATCTCACTACACCGTACCAAGTGTAGTCACCAAAACGAAGTACTGTGCAACCGTTGAATACTGGTCGTCCAGTCCGGTTGGGGTTGTCAGGCCCGATAGATCTATCAACAGGATTCGCGTTTACAATACCCATGTAAATAGTAGTTACCAAGCTACAGGGAAATATGCCAGTGGTACAACTCAACGTAGAATATATTTTTAAGTACTTGTGTCTATTTTGTAAACATGTATAAAAGCAGCGCATGTATTCTCAGCCCAAAAATATATATTGCAAAAGCAATTAAAAAGGGAGCAAATGAAACTCACTTTTTCCTTGAAGGTATTTAATTCGACTTGGTCTCCGATAGATATCACGAACCTAACCATATATATAATATATCAACATATTTTCTTTTTAAGTAATCGTTACATATATATATACTTTTAATACTTTTAATATTTTCTTAGTCCGTAGTTAGCAGTCCGATGTCAGTGGTCCACAATTAGTTGCTTAAATAAAATAAATAAAGACCCCATCATATTCGTATTGATCAGAATTAATCTCGACCCATGGTACCATGTTGTCAAATGACGTGTTGCGTACATAAAGTACCGTGTTGTCAAATGACATGTTGCGTACAATCATGAGGTCTTATGATTAATCTTCTCGTTTTGTTTACGGGTGGTCCTGAAATATATAAAATCAAATCATAAGTAATTATATATAAAATATCATATTAATTAGAAAAGATATGATTAATTTACTTTTTCTCCAAATATTTTCGTAGCTAAACTAGCTTCGGATACCCAATTTTGTTTTAGTCGTAGTTTCTTCATTACAACTCCGTTTTTGTTGGTTCAACTTGCCACTTCCTTGGATCGGGTCAAATTTTAAGAATATGAACTGAAAATACCTTAGTTTGTATTCGAAATCATAGGTTATAGGTCAAACTTTGGTAAAACTTATGAAAGTGATCATTTTCCATCATAAAAACAACATTTAATGATCATTTTTCTAAAAATACTTACACTTTGAGTTAAACCATGAAATTTTTATGTGTTAACATGTTCATAAGAAATATCATTTTTCCAGAACATGAACTTCCAATTCAAAGTTCAAGATGGTTTTTAATTCTCCAACCCAAAACAGCCCCCGGTTGCACTCCGACGACGTAGATTCAGTTTTTAAGATGTTTTTTGTAAAACCAAGTTATATCTTGTTAGGTTAGCATATCATTATGATATATTATAGGTCTTGAAGTGTTTTAAAAGTCAATTTAGAAGGATCTATTTAGTTTGCGAACAAGTTTGAAATCATTCAAACTATGTTCTTGTTGTTAAAATTTTATACCACAAAATAAGATAGCTGTATGAATATGAATTGAATAAGATTATGAACAAGGTTACTACCTCAAGTTACTTGGACAAAGTTACTGCAAAAGATAATAAATAATCTTGGAATCAAAGAGTGGTGGAGTTAGATCAAAAGGTTGGAAGTAAACTTCTTCAAATGGGTGGTTATTTTGATATGTTCTTGAAAGAGTTTTCTTATGGTGTTTAAGGCTTGTAATTGAAGCTAAATGATGGGGAAAATGTTTGGGGATGATAAGTATGAAGTTAGGAGTATTTTGAGAGAGAAATGAGGGTGTAGGTATGAGAAAATGGAGTGAAGAAATGGTGTTCATTTATAAAAACGTTTTTAGTTTATAAAGAAAGAAAAGGATTCCTAATTTTGTTTTCTTACTAATAATTCATACTACTTGACAAATTCTAGTTACCTCATATCTAGGGCAGTAATAATGTTGATTAGGATGTTGATTTGATGTGTATATACCAATAGTAAATACGTATAGAAGCTGGGTATGATACAGGTACATATACCCTAGATATACGTATAGAAATCTTGAGGAAACGGAACGAGAATTCAAATATAGCTATCTTTTGTGAATATACTTATATTGTTTTATGTATTTAAGTCCTTAAAAAGTGATTAAATACATTATATATACGATACATGTATAAGCATTATAGATTATAAGTATATATATCAAAGAATGTTACGTATAGTTATCGTTTTAAAAACTTAAGTTAGTAGTTTCAAAATATACTTATAACTCATTGTCATTAGGACACAATGAGATGTTAAACCATCCTTAGATCATGTTAAATATATATAAATACATATATATACACAAACGTATAATTATCGTATGTTATATAGTTCGTGATATCATCGGTCATATTGGACGGTCAAACGTTGTGTAAAACTCTTTTCAAAAACACAAGTCTCAACAATTTGGATTGATTATCATGTTGGTATGGTTTAATTTATGTAAATATTAATCTCATAAGTATAATTTGGTCAGAAAATTTCGGGTCATTACACAAACCTCCATTCAATTCAGCAAGTATTGGTCTCATAATCCAAGTTATAATCATCATAACAAAGCTTGATCAAGAACACTTCAAGAATTCCAAGCCATCAAGGGTATCTTTGAACTCAAGATATTCTCCTTATTTCTCCATCAACTTTACTCATTTGATTTGAGGTAGTAACCTTATTCATAATCTTATTCAATTCGTATTCATATAGCTATCTTATTTTGAGTTATAACTAATAACAACAAGAACATAGTTTAGATTATTTCTAAACTTTTTTGCAAATAAACTTAATCCTTTTAACTTGACTCTTAAAATACTTCAACACATGTATTATGACAGTATGTCAAACTAACATAAGGATATAAAACTTGTAAACACGAAGAACACCTTAAAATCGAATATACACCGTCTTAGTCGAACGGGGGCTGTTTTGGGTTTAATTTTAAAAACATATCTTAACTTTGAATTAAAAGATTTTATTTGGTGAAAAATCGTATTTTATATGGATATGAAATATATCCAAAATCCATGGTTAAACTCAAAGTGAAAGTATGTTTTTCAAAAGGGTCATCAAGATGTCGTTCTTACGACGGATATGACTATCTTCTCTTATTTGACACCTAAGCTGTATTTTCGACTATAAACCTATAATTTTTCTGTTAAGATTAATAATGTTGAGTTCGATACGAAACCATGGCAACTTGAATCACTCAAAACGGATTTGTAACGAAGAAATTATGGGTAAAACAAAATTGGATATTTTTCTTAATTTTTAGCTACGGACATGATTTATAAAAATGGATGTTAACCTTATCCTAGCTAACTTACCTTGTATCCTACATGTATTTATACATGTCTTGTTCCCGAACTTATGGAAATACAATTTATAATAGTCGTGATTAAGTTCTACGACAATATATTATAGTCTTAATAAAGATCGTAAGGCACCATATATATATATGACTTGATCACCGTGGACTCGTATACAAAGTTTTGACATTTCATTTTGACTTCTTCTATATATATTATTGGAACGAACTATTAGACACCATTGGCAATAATCTCGAGTTAGATGTGGGTCAAAGTGGATTCCAAAATATTATATACTTTGAGTTGTGATCGAGCCTGAGACATGTATACAATGGGTCGCGGATTGCTTCAGACAATATACATATTATGTGTCTTATTATATTAAGACAATATATTATAGTGTTAGTGAATTCTAACACAATATACGCATTTATATTTATATATATATTTATATTGTTGGACTATTGGACTATTGGACTACGAACGTTGGACTACTAATAATGGACAACTAAAAATATCACAAGTATCATAAGTATGAAATATTAATATATATATATATATATATATATATATATATATATATATATATATATATATATATATATATATATATATATATATCTTGACACAAGAATATTATTATTAGGTTCGTGAATTTGTCAAAAGGCCAAGCCTTATCACCATCTAT
The DNA here is from genome assembly GCF_046630445.1 of Rutidosis leptorrhynchoides. Classification (NCBI taxonomy): domain Eukaryota; kingdom Viridiplantae; phylum Streptophyta; class Magnoliopsida; order Asterales; family Asteraceae; genus Rutidosis; species Rutidosis leptorrhynchoides. Next base: position 241,083,833 of record NC_092341.1, read on the forward strand.
TCGGAAATCATCACAAGTGAGTTATAGTCCCATTTTTACTATTTAAATTATTTTAGGATGCGAATACATGCAAAATTTATAAATGTTTTACAAAATAAGCACAAGTTCATGGAACTACATTCTACGATTGATTTGTTATACCAGATATCTGTACTTATTATTATTATGCTTGGTAACCTAAGAATTAGTGAAAAACACTAATTGACGCGAATCCTAAAGGTAGATCTACGGGCACCAACCACCCCCATTTTCGAATAGTGGAAATGCTTTAGTACTTCGAAGAGTTCTTGTCATACATTTGAATAGTGGAATGTATGATGCCAGATATCTTAAGCGCTCTATGTTAAGGTCGGTTACCAGGCGACTCATCGTATGAATGATTTTTTGCAGTTGTAATGATCCTGCGCATTTAATTAAATGAAATCTTGTGGCTTATTAAATGTTATGATTATTATGTAGAAATTAAACCTATGACTCACCAACATTTTTGTTGACGTTTTAAGCATGTTTATTCTCAGGTGAATATTAAAAACGCTTCCGCTGTCGTATGCCAACCCAAGATCAAGATTTGGAGTCGGCATAATTGTTTATATTGTTTAAACTTGCATTCGGAGTATTTGTTGTAATATATTTGATCATATTGTAATGGGTTGTGTAAAAACTTATTTATTTGAGGAGATTGTCTTTGATAGACAATCTAAATTATGTCATCAAGACCTTTATTCAATAATAAAGGTTATGGTTGTTTTTAAAAACGAATGCAAGATTTGAAAAACGTCTCATATAGAGGTCAAAACCTCGCAAAGAAACCAATTAATATGAAACGTTTATAATTAATATGAACGGGGCATTTCATTGACCGAGACAGGAAATGCTCAGTCAGTCAACCATGTTAACGATACTAACATTCTTATGCGATCGTTCTGTAGGTAAGACGCTCCTGAAAATCTTTTTTTAAATTTTCATAGAAATCGTAACTCAAGTTTTGATCAACTCAGATCAAAATTATTTCTCTTTTACTCTACAACCATCCTTTTCGCTCTTGATCTAAACAAGATAGCTTGTGATCCTAAATCTTAAAAGGGCAGTCAAGCATAATCTAAACAGAGATTACTCAATTAACAAATAACCTAACCAAAATCTAATATATAATAATCAACACTTCAAAACAAACCAATTCTCAAGTCTAATACCCCTCTCAATGCAGGTTTATTTTATGATCGTTGTAAAATCTTATTTTTATTTTTGATAATTAATTAAGTCAAAAGAATGTAAATTAAATAACGTCAACAACTTTTTGGAATACCTGATGAGTATAACTCAGTGGTGGAAGAATCCAAGCTGATAAATTTTTGATCAGAAGACACATCGGAGGTTTCAAAATCTTCCAGCGGTTTCAGCGGTTGAGGACGATAGCCTGCGTGAATCTTGAGAGGTGGAAATGGTGGTTGGGTAATTAGAAGAATCACCTTAATTATACGAAGCTCTTCGTGCTGATAACGTGTTGTAATTTAGTAGTATATAACTACCTTTAGTGGCATATTTTCAATTTATGTGAAAGAAGAAAGAAGAGAGTAAATTCTTATTGAAAAATGGTGTACATATCCTTACAATTGAGTGAGTATTTATAATACTAAAACTTAACTGTACATTATTCGTTTTCATCTTCAATTATAGAGTAGGTGAAATAGTAATCAATAATTCATAATTTTACTATGCAAATAACTATTCCTTCGCATGTGTATGTAAACAGAATTATCATCCATATTTGACTTTTACTTCATATATCATAATAAATAATAAATAGTGGTCAATTGTCTCTTAAACATTTCATGTGTATATTTTAGAAAAGAAAATATTTGAAGACAAGTTTTTAATTTTTGTGCCTTGAGGTCATTGAAGATAAAAATACCAGAACCAAAACAATCGAAAACTCCGCCGAGCCGGAAAACGAACCATCACAACGTCATAACTTCAATGGCTTCTTCAACATCTCTACCGTTTCCTCCCCTCATTAACCTCTCAAACCGCCACAACAAACCATTTCACTCTCTATACACTCACAACCTCTCTATCCATCCACCACATCCCTATCTATCCATTACCTCCAATAACCTTCCCCGTCTCGCCACCGCTATCAACTGCCGTATCTCCGGTGTCGACAGCGGCGGCGTATCTGACGATTTCATATTCACTAACTCATTTTACCACGAATTCTCTGTCATCGCCAACATGTTGAAGAAAATTGAGCCGTTAGATACTTCCGATATATCTAACGGCGTTTCTGAATCCGTTAAAGATGCAATGACACAAATGATTTCCACTATGTTAGGTTTGCTTCCGTCAGATATATTCTCCGTCAGTATTAAGGTTTCTAAGCGTCCTCTTGTTAGATTATTAGCATCTTCTTTAATCACAGGGTAATCAATTGTAATTGTAAATTATAATTATTATGTTTTTTTCCAGTTATGCGTTTAATTAATTCAATTACTTCTTATGCATGAAATGTGTGCTTTTAGGTATACTTTGTGGAATGCTGAGTATAGAATTATGTTGAAGAGGTTGATTTCAAGCGACTGCGATGATGCTGTAAGGAATCAAGTTGATGTGAATGATGAAGTGTGTGATAACAGTGTTGAGGTCGAATATTATCATGAAGAATTAGATAGATTCAATGTGCAAAACTGTCTAAGTGATTTGTCTCCTGATGCTATGAATTACATTCGAGAGTTGGAAAAAGAGTTATCTGCAGCTAAGAAGGTGAGAATTATAAGCTTTGTGTTACTGTATTTGTTACTTGCAAATTTTGTATGACATAGTCATAAGTTCATAGTGTACACTTGTTGTTCGGTAGCTGTGGCGAATCTAGGTTCAAAACTCAATGGGGTCCTGAATTTTTTTTTCACGACTAATTATATTTGACGGGTACTTTAGTGGTTGTTTACTTCCAAAAAACTATAAATTCTAAACATATATGAGGTCCTCTAGTAAAATTTAGTGGTGTCCTGAACAATTTGAAGAGTACATCGTAAAAAAAATTTCTAGACTAGTGGGGTCACGGGACCCCACTCCTCATCACTTACACTCGCCATTGTTCGGTAGTAAGGTGAAAAGGCTCATTGATTAGATGTTAGAGTTGAATCACGATTGGCTATAGCAGACTACATCTCCCCATACCATAAGTTATGATGATTAATCACCTAACTGTAAGTAAGTGTGCTAGTTGTATTGGAACTCCCTCGGTCCTCACCTTTAGTACTACATTAGAATACAACAACAACAATACCCAATCCCACGAATGTAGGGTTTGATTTAGCGCATCTATGACTCAAAACGCATAGCATTGTGAGTGTTGTTTGATCCGGGATTCATCTTTATGGATAGAAGTAGAAATTGAATCCCTAATTAATTTTGATATGCAAATTGTTGTCTGATGATTTTGTTTATAGTCTGGTGTGGTGTACATCTCAGAAACCTTCTATTTTCCTTTTTTTTAATTAATTTTCATTAAGAAGTATATTTTAGGAGCGTGCATTTGGAGAGTGACTACTAAGGCTCGAAAATGATGTTTCAAACTAGCAAGTAGTAACTAGAAGATAGTTTACATTTTTGATCACGGTCCAATAGCTATAAGCGAGTTCAATTTATTTGTTTTTTAGAATCGAATAAATTCGTGATGATATTGGTACTTAAAAGTGTTGATACATTGTTTCTGGTGCAAGATGAATATGAGATGTTTGATAAAATGTCATAGGTGAATGTTATTTGGTTGGCTTGCATTTTTACTATGACTAATTGTATAACATAAGGATGAAATTGTTATCATTCAGCTATTTAATCAGCACAATAAGTAAACATGAATTTATCCGTACACCCCCTAACTGCAAGTAAGTGTACTAGTTGTTTTGGAACTCCTTCAGTCCTCACCTTAAGTTCTACTCCGTACATTAGAATATCACTTGATGTAAATTTATAGGAAACTATACACTGAATTGACTTATGAGTGGCTGTTATTTAATCTCCAACCTAAGACTATTTCTAGTGGTGCAGTTGACGTGACAATGTGATGGGTATTTTTTAAGGTGATAGCAATGACGTGGCAAATGTCATGTGAAAAATGGAAATAGTGGGGAGGGTGTGATGGAAGGGTGATGGGTGATGCGTTAAATTAGGATTAGGAAGTTGGGAGTAAAAGGTGGTGAAAAAGGTTGATAATATAAAAAAAGGTTGAAGTTTGCGTTAGGGTTGAGCAAATGTACCGAATACCGAAATCGAACTGGAACCATACCGGTCCCGTACCGAACCGGTACCGACCGAATATATACGGTACGATATTCGGTATTATATTTTATGTGAATTTGGTATGCGGTACTAACCGGTACGGTACCGGTATTTACCGGTTTTAATACCGGTCCCGAAATTATATATATGAGTTTCTTTTTGGCCATGATTATATACAAATGAACATAATGATGATTATTAATAATTATAACTTACGGCACTCTATTTTAATTTACGAGTAATAAATTTGATATTTGTCATAATAAAACTTTTGCTGTGAAAAACAGAATGACAATGTTGAACATGAAGCATCTAATATTTGAAAGAAAAGCAAAATAGCAACAAAAAAATCGATCAGTTTCTTTTTCGCATTATATGTTGTAATATTCTATACACATATTAAGATAATAAGTCTTACTGACGTTATGAGTATTAGCTATATGTTAGCTTTTTGTATGATGATACTTTATGCCTTTATGGTTTTTCTAAGATTATTAGATGATGTATACTATTTGCGTCTGTATTGTTCTCAATTCTAAGTAAAAAAATTAGCTTAATTTACTACCGATATTATGTTATTCATTTTTCATTTGAAAGCTTGTTCGATAAAAAGTTTTTCTAATTCCTAAATAAATATCGGTACTAAACGGGTATAGTACCTATTTTTACCGCACCGATACCGGAACCGTACCGGTACCGAACCGATTATATCGGTACGGTATTCGGTACTCATGTTAGGTTAAAAATAAAAAAACGCTACCAATCGGTTCGGTACGTTTCGGTACCGGTATGGTACCATGCTCACCCCTAGTTTGCGTGGTTCACATTTTTGGGCGTGATGGGGAGTGATGGACCAAAATAAACCCTCATAACGTTGCGTAAATTATAGTCTAATATCCCGCTTTGCCCTATAAAAAATGACTAGATGACTTTACTTGACAGTAACTAAATAAACTAAATGACCATTAGCTATAAACATATTAAAGTGCCTTGGCCTGCTTTGCTTCCATAAAATGCTGGAGTAATTAGGATCTCACCGCATCTGACTCCCACGAACATGATAACTAAAACTTATCTTCCGATCTCAGCACATAATCTGGTTATATTAGAATAAGTTGAGAATGATGCATATGTTGTTTAAACGAGCAATGGAAACTGTTCCCAATATCTTGGTGATAATTTGTTACCCGTTTCTATCAGGATCTGCATACTGAAAAGCAAGAAACTATAAGTATCGGATACACAAGAGAAAGTACTAATGATATATTGAAGTACTTGCGATCACTGGATTCATATATGGTATTTACTAAAACTCAAGACATTTTCTTTATTCATTCCATCTAAATCGGGAACCCTTTCATATATGTTTGATTACGCAGGTGAATGAGCTATCAAGACCGTCTACTTCAGAGGTAAAACAAGTTCTGCAACAACTGGTACATAATACATCAAGAAGAATATTTAAAGAAGATATCACATCTAGTTTAATGGGGGATTTAGAAGCTAGACTTCAAGAAAACTACCAAAATGGAAATGAAATCCTCTGTGAAACCCGAGATTATCTCGCAAAGCTGCTTTTTTGGTTAGTCTAGCATCATCTAATTTACCAAGTATTTTATCTTTGTTTCCGCTCTCTATACATATTAGTATTATTATTATTCACCCACTGTTTTTAGTCCGAGCTTCTATGATTATATCCAATAGAAGAATATTCAAATTCAGTTGCTATATTATGCATGTACTAGAAGTTCTAATGTGCTAACATCAGTGTTGCCAAACACGGAGTAAATCGGAATTACTTGGCGAGTACTCGATTTTGCAACTCGGGGAGTACTCGGTCAAAATTTGGTCAAATTCGGTCGGCTAAAACTTGGGATTACTCGAAAATTCAGTCAAAGTTCGGTCAAATTTGGTCAAAGTCAATTTTGGTCAATATTCGAGTACTCCCTAAAAAAATCCCGACTGAGTACTTTTTGGTAGCGATTTTTGCAACGTTATAGTACCACCATTGCAAATGTCATGTGAAATGTATTTGTTAGTTAATGGATAAACATACATGTGGTCTTTTGATTATGTAAGTTGACATTATTTTGTACAGGTGTATGCTATTAGGTCATCAATTGAGAAGTGTGGAGAACAGGCTGTATCTGAGCTGTGCAGTTGGCTTCTTATGATCATTTATTGTAATGTAATTGTAATACATGCATGTATAATATCGGTTATTCTGCATATATTGATAAATAAAAAAAAGAAATTGGATTAATCCTTACAGATAGTCGGTAATTAGCAACTTTTCTTCTTGATTAACAAGTTATTGTTAAAACATCATATAGGACTTCCTACCATTGTGAGATTGGAATTGTTTTGTGCACATATTCAGTTATGCTACTACCATAAAATTGTTATTTCTTTCCTCGTATTCATGTATAGATATACAAAATGAATCTCTTCCAAACAAAATTTCAAGAAAACAATATACAAAAAACGAAAAAATGAATCAAATTACAAATAACCAAGATACAAGTCCATCAGCATCATCATCTTAGTTGTTCTTTAGAGTGTTTATAGAGATCATAAGGCGCCCATAGATCATCAACCGGACACGGATCACCCGCATCTAGTCTCACCCAAGGCTTCCCTTTCCCACTCCAATGCAACAAACTAATCGGACCCGGATGTAAAGACCTACAACTATGAACCCTGTTGTTCCCACCAAGCCCATGTTGGTTCCACCTATGATCGATCGCCGCCACATCACCACCAAACACCAACAAAAACGGCGGTAACGAACCCAACTCATATATCCTCTCCTCCTTTTGAACCTTCATCCATTTCTCAATCCTTCCCCTATAATCTTCCTTTCTCCATTTCACCAAATCCATCACCATCACACCTGTATTGAAATAACAAGGCTTCTTCCCTTCAAACACACTCGACATACTCGAATCATACCAAAACCTATCCGTAAAATACTTTGTAAAATTCGCGTGACAATAAACCGGAGCTCCGACTGCTGTCGACCCGGTTAACGAAACGGACCAAAGCTTCTGTATATCATCAACAACAATAATATCTGAATCCAGATAAATAACCCGGGTCACACTCGAGTCAAGTATATCAGCCAAGTAAGTTCTAGCATAATTTAACGGGTCTTCAAGCGCTTCACGAATCGAATACGAGATCAAATTCTTGACTAGACGATCATCAAAACTATAAACCATAAAACCCAAAGATGGAAATATAGTTTTGACAATCCGGGTCAACTCTTCGGGTTTAGGTGAATTCGATTCGGATGCTATGAAATGAAAGTAAATATTTTCAGGACATGAAGTATGTTTCAATATTGAATGAACAGCAGCTACTGATCCTCTTAAGTAATTGTAATCAAGAGTCATTGCCACATGAATTAAAGAACTTGTACCTAAGGCCCCACATTGAGCACCGTTTATATACTCCGGTGCTTCATTGTATTGTACGTTTGCAGTTTGATCAAGTTCAATCTTTGAAACATAATTATTTGTTTCAGGAACTAAACGGATCGCATTTGTGGATACAAGTAATAAAGAAAAAATGGTACTAATTAACACAAAAGCAAAACCAAGAGCTTGATATCGAAGCATATCATAAAAGCTTTTTCCGTTCAGGTGTTCACCGGAGGTCAAGATTTAGATGAATTTGTTGTTGGGTTGTTTTTGAAAATAAATAAAAATAGAAAGTAGGTAAAGGGGGGATGTAAGTATATATTCAAGACTAGATGACTTTATGATTTATGAGGTGGGAATTGAAGAATACGCGGTTTTGTTTGGAACGCGGGATGGGTGAAATGGGAAATATGGGATAGTTAAAGGGGTAAAATGGAAATTAGAAAAGGAGGAGGAGTGGGGTTTTGAATTGAAAATTCTAAAATGGGAAGGTTCCAGTACAGTGTGACAATATAATTTAATTTAATTAATTTAATTTAATAATTTAATAATTATATTATATCAATATCAATATCAATATCAATAATCAACTAGATTCGTGGTCCGCGCTTCGCGGCGGATTTGTGTCATTTTAACGCTACTATATCGTTAGACAGTTTTCTGCCTGAAAGTCATCAAAACGTTGTCCACTCTTTCCAGACCATTTACGCAATAGCTGACAACTGTTTTGGTAATATTCTACTATATAAATGAAAAATACATAAACAACTGGATATATATTACAGTCTGGGTTGCAATGCTTAAGTTTTGAGGCTTCTAAACAAATTACTTATTTGTCAAAACCTTATGGTCCATATAATTTTAGTACGTTTTTTAAAAGATAAAAAATCAAATAATATGTAGTATATTGAAAAAGGTGATGAAAAATAAAAATATAACCCTTTTTGCCTATATTGTTTTAGGCTTCTATTACGATAGGATTGTATTAGTATACAACTTTCGAATACATCCAATTATTTTTTAAATGTTCAATCAACCGACCGTTAACCTTTTTATAAACATTCAATTAACTTACCGCTAACCATTTTTTAAAAAGTTCAATTAACCGATGCTAACCTTTTTTTTAAAAACGTCCAACTAACCGATGTTAACCATTTTTTAAAAAGTTCAATTAACCGATGCTAACCTTTTTTTTAAAAAACGGCCAACTAACCGATTATTAAGTATTTTTTAAAAAGTTTAATTAACCGACCATTAACCTTTTTTTAAACGCCGGTTTGTTTATTGACATTTGTAGTTGAGTACCATCAAGAGAGGATTGTATCATGGTTCCGGAAATATGTTGCAAATCAAATTTGAGCCTATTTTGCCCAAAAAAAATAAAAAATGTTACAGTACTGCTACAGTATAACAGTGAAATTGATGACGTGACGGGGCGTAATTGGTGGGTGTTTGTCCATAATTAGTATGTAGTATAATTTTTCAGAATAAAATCAGAAGATTAAGTAAATTATTTCCAAAAAAAAAAAAAAAAAAAAATTACTGTAGTTACAGTGTGCTATAGTAGCTACAGTGTTTTTTGGAGTATGTGACGGGTTGTGGTTGGAGGGTAGTGTCCATATTTAGTATATAGTATAATAATAGTAATAACTATAACTATAAGTCTATAATTATAATAATTATTATTAATTATTAGTATTATAATAATATTAATCATAAATAATACTATAATAATCATAATATTCCACTCATTTTAAAATAAATGCTCACATCTCTATTTTAAAGTGTCTCAAATAAGTTTTAATTAAAAGAACAAACTCATTATAAAACTTTATAAAAAAATTAAGAAACAAGAACAGTCTCATATTTGTGACCATTATTCCTCCGTAGTCTTAGCATCACTGGATTTAACATTCTCCATTATATTATATAAGAATAAGAATAAGAATTTATTAAGAACGCAAAACAATATCTCATTACTCGTATACACATTGAAACAAACGAAAAATCCATACAAAGAAAAAAACATGACAACAAAATAAGATAAAGAGAAGTTGAAATGATTACGCAAATGATAGGTAAACAATTATATGTTTCAACTTATTAAGGTCTATGCGATTGTGTTATAGTAAGATGATATCTTGACCAATTGACTTTATATGTTTCAAATCAGAAGCAAAGTCAGAATTGATAAATAAATGTGTCATTTCTTGAAAAGACTTAAAAAAATATTATATTATTCATATTTAATAAAGGCAATAATTTAAGTAAAGGTTGATCATAATAAATTTATAATTTTTGATACACTATAATTAGCTTATATTTATATGAAAATTTGTAGGTGACGAAGTATCCACATGCATCCGTTTATCTACGTCTCCGTTTCAAATTAACTGTGTTAAGTCGTTCAAATTCTATTGTCTAGCATTTCATTTTAAATTTATCAAATTAATTATGATATATAGTTAGCATTTAACCCGTATTCAAAAATATTAGTAGTAAAAAAATTAATTCGCAGATTAAAAAAAAAATTACACTTCAAAACATGAACTCCATCCCAAATAAAAAGGGGATGATTCTAACACACTCTTTTTTTATCCTCACACACCCTTTTACCCTATTATTAGGGGGTAGTTCAAGTAAATTGGTGTGTGAGGATAAAAAAAGGGTGTGTTAGAATCATCCCCCAAAATAAAAGCCACATCAACAATTATTTTTAATAATATAAATAATATTTTATTTGATGAACAGCAGATAAAGACACAATTTATAACATAATGCAACATAAGTTTGAGTGAGATTTAGCATAATTATATATATATATATATATATATATATATATATATATATATATATATATATATATATATATATATATATATATATATATATATTAAAATTATTATTATCTATAGTTTCTATTAAAATGCTAAAATGATGATGTAATAAATAACCTTTTTTCTTCTATAAAAAAAATTAAAAAAGAAAAAGAAAAATTGTGAGGCCCTTTTGCTGATGTCATAAACATAATTATTTTACAATTAAAAAAAGATCTACACAAATACGGAGTATTAAATTAAGTAAAAAGGAAAAAAAGAAAAAAGAAAAAAAACACGCGTGGTTTTAGACCCTAATCCGTAGTATAAACCCACAATTCAAAATTTTGGTGCCTGGAGCTCCTAACCCTAAAGCCTTTTCCTCTGATTAAACTTTATTTACTCGATGTCAAAACCGTTTGTGCAGATGAGAGGTTTTACAAGTGTTCTAAGGATTCACGAAACCACCACTTCCATTTACACCAGCCACCATCTCCACCATCATTACCGGCAAGATCGTGACTGTCTTCAGGTTATATATCAGTTTCGATTTGAAGTTATTATATATTGTTTCTTCATTTTTTAACAATTACCCGAGTCAGAGATTTTTAGGTTTTAAGTCCATGAAATTGTCTACAGTTTAATTTTATCTTCGATTCTATATTATGGTTTTAATCGCATATGTATTCTTTTGATTCTTAATCTTAGGGTTTTATTTGCTTGATTTGATATTTAACAAGCTGAGTAATTGATGAGAGTTTGGATGTTACAAAGGTATTTCTTTTGACGGGTTCTGTTTATTGATCAACACTCCACGAAGCACACTAAGTGTTTGATGAAATGTCCAAGTGAAAATAAATTTCTTTTGTCAAATGTTTGATTTGATAATCATGGAGTTGTTCCTTTTGATTCTCTAAACATTTGTTTTTAACTCATGATTCATGAATTATTTCGTTGAGGTTTAGCCACTTTTGCAGGTTCGGCGTATTTCTCCATTTTTTGAGTTTTAAGGTGTTAGATTATCCACAATATTTAGATTAATATGACTCTGTATTTTAAAGAAACATTTGTGTATTTTCAGGTTGGATCTCTTAATGTTATGTTGCTCGTGGGCTTTCTCTAATAAGGAAGGTTGATTATGTTGCTGTTCCGGAGATGGTTAGTTAATGGAGATTGGCAACCTAACAAAGAATTAATCATCTGATGGGTATGCGGAAATTCTGAGATGTGAAGAACATGCTAAACTTTTGAGAAGGTGTGATGCCCCGTACAAAACCATCGTGTACGAATCATCAACAACAGGATCTTTACAAGGTTAAGTACTATATGCTGTAATAAAAGAAGTTGCATTCACGATAAAAAGATGACGTCATAACCGACGTCAAATGTTTTACACCAACAGTATGCTTCTACGAATAGCAAGCATGAATAAATGTATGTGACCCTTAGGTCGTTACAAAACATAGTTTCAAATGTATTAAAGTTTGAATGCAAGATAAACAGTTCATGCGGTGGTAACACTAGAGCAGCGGGTGTCTACGGCAAGACTAGCACGACAGCGGAAGCAAATAACGTTAAGCACATGAGAAAAACATGCTTAAAAACGTCAACACAAAGGTTGGTGAGCTATAATTTAAGTATAACAGTATGTAAGGTAGGCCACGAGATTTCAGTGCTACAAAGAGCGTTTCAAAACAGTATGATAAAGTATATGTTAACCATGGGCACTTGGTAACTAACTTAACGTTTATACCCCCAGAAAGTACACTTGGAAAGTGCGTATGTCTACAAAGTATTAAACACTCGTTAAATGCTAGCGCGACTAGCCCGAGTGGGGATGTCAAATCCTATGGATCCATATCTAAGATTCGCGTTCACGGTTCAAAAACCAATGATTAAACGTTACCGAGCTAAAGGGAATGTTTATGCCATTGTATAACCCACACATATATAAGTTTAAGTACTCGTACCTAGTATGTAAAACATAAAATCCGCATGTATTCTCAGTTCCCAAAATAAGTTAAAGTAAAAAGGGAATGTTATAACTCACAATGATAATGTAGCGGTAAAGTATGACTTGGAAAGTAAGCAAGTAATGAAGGTTGTCCAAACGGGTCCTCAACCTAAGTCAAATAGTACTAAGTCAGTAAATCGTCTGAAAAGGTTTAAAATTATGTAAATACGGTCTTAAGGGTCATCATCATTCATCATCAAACAAAAGGTGTAAAGTAAGTTTCGTTCATGAAAAGAGTTTAAAACAAAGGCTGAGTTCGGTCAGTCACCACGGCCTCTATACCTACTGAAATAAGGTGAGACTAGTGGCCATGGCTCCGTATATGAGTCCTTTAGTTGTGGTAAAAATTACAGAAGCAAACTCATCTTTGTTTGACTGTGGCGACGGTCTAAGTGCGAGTAGGTCAGAATTTTCAGCACAACGTTAAATGGACATAGTGACGATCGGAGGGCCATAAATCCTAAACCGTAACTCGGATTAAGACGAGTCTTATATGAAAAGTTATCTTCTCGAAAATAGATATCTGAAAATCATAATTACAGTATCCCAGATCGTACGGGTCAGACACAGAAACAGTAAAACAGTAGGGTCAGTAGGTTTCGGTGGTTCTTGGTGCTCGATGCTTATCATGGTTCTCATCCCTGATGCATATAGCTTCAAGTGTACAACTCGTTGATGTGTTTGCATCATTTTCACCAAGGTTTGACCATCATAACCCAAGTGTAAGTCTAAGACATGAAGCACAACTCACTTAAGTGTTTTGATGAACCAAAGTTACATCAAAGTCTTAGATTTAACACATACATGAAATATAAAGTAATATTAACCAAGTTTTTACTATTATGACACAAGTGTAGGTCTAAGACATGTAGCACAACTCACTTAAGAGTTGTATGAAGTTTGATGAACCAAAGTTACATCAAAGTCTTAGATCTAACACATACATGAACTTTAAAACTAATAATAAGTTACAAACTTGAAAGTAAACTTATGAAATCAAGATCTTGAGTTGTAGAACATAGTTCTTAGTTAGATCTTGAAGATCCTAGACTCAAAAGTCTAGATCTAACATAAGTGTACAAAGTTATAATTAAAGAGAGCTTACTTACATGTTCTTGAACTTTTAAAGTTTAACTTTTGTTTAAGATAAATGAGATCAAAGTTAACTAGTAATACTTGACCAATTTTAACCAACAACATGAAATTAAAGTACATAATACAAAGAAATAAATTAAGTAAACAAGTAAAAGGTTCATGGTTGTTCATACTTTAAAGATTCAAGCCTAAGTCTTGATCTTTAGAAAGTAAACTTTAAAGTTTACTTCATGAACTTCAAGTATGGTTTACAACCATGAACTTACATTCTTTGAAACAATAAAGGTAGAATCATAAACTAGTAAGTTTATGTTCTTGAGTGTTCTTGTAATACAAGATAAAAGAAGAATGAAACTAGTAAGTTTGATTCTTGAAACTAGTAAGTAAATATCAACAACATCAAGTAAGTAAATCATAACAAAGAACAAGTAACTAAATAATAATCAAGTAACAAAAGATGATGATGATGATTGTAGCTTAGGCTACGGTTTTAATCAAGGGAGGAAGAGAAGAAAAGAGTCTCAAGTTGCTTACAAGAATTAGAAAGAAAAGAGAGAAAGTTGAGAGAACTTGCAAGTAGTTTTGTGTGCGTGTAAATGAAAGAGTAATGCTAGTAAGTGAGTAATGAAAAAAAAAGTTTGAACTCCCCTTGTATTACTCCAAAACCGTCGGCCAAGAAATGGGGAAGGGAGGAGGGAGTTGTTCCTTGGTCACTAGCATGTAAAGGTCTAAAAAGATGGATACAAGATGTGTTTGCATGGGGATCATGATATAACTAAGTAGTAACAAGATTCCTTACTACATAAATCATCTAGTTTCATATTAAATGATACTTACATGAAAGAGTTGGGCTAGTAAGTCCATATAAGAAGTAGGGTGGGCTTCTAAAGTCCACTAATACTAATAAAAGCCCAAGTTCAATTAATTAGCAAATAAATCCAATTAAAGCCCAAGTAATTAACTAATAACCATAGTTAATCAAAATGATTAATAAACTTAATCATGAATGTAAATAATATTCTAAAAAATATTATTCGTGAAAGTTTCGCGTGTCACAAAGACGTTTCGGGCAATTAAAAGTCATGTACGTTTAATCATGGCAACATGTAAATGTAATAACATACATTCGTTTAACCACAAGTATTAATAATAACAATTATTAATAAATAAACGTTGGAAAAACCGATGTCGTTACATTACCCACCTGTTAAAGAAAATTTCATCCCGAAATTTTAAGCTGAGGTAGATGGAGGAGTCGGGAAGAGGTGAGGATACTTCCGCATCATTTGATCCTCTCGCTCCCAAGTAAACTCAGGGCCTCGTTTGGCATTCCATCGTACTCGTACAATCGGAATCTTGTTGCGTTTCAAAGTCTTGACCTCACGGTCCATAATTTCAACAGGCTCTTCCACAAAGTGGAGTTTGTCGTCAATAGTAAGTTCTTCCAGCGGTATGATAAGTCCGGGTGCAGCAAGGCACTTCTTTAAGTTCGACACGTGGAAGGTAGGATGAACTGAGCTCAATTGTGCTGGTAGATCCAAACGGTAAGCAACGGGTCTAACACGTTCCAAGATTTCAAAAGGACCGATGTACCGCGGGTTTAACTTCCCGCGTTTTCCAAAACAAATCACACCATTCCAAGGTGCAACCTTCAACATTACGCGGTCACCAACGTTGAATTCAAAGTCTTTATGTTTAAGATCGGCATAACTCTTTTGGCGATCACGGGCAGTCTTAAGTCTAGCTTGAATTTGAGCAATCTTCTCCGTTGTTTCATGGACTACCTCGGGTCCGGTGATTTGCTTTTCGCCTACTTCGGCCCAACAAATAGGGGATCAACACTTACGGCCATACAACGCTTCAAAAGGTGCAGCATTAATGCTCGAGTGATAACTGTTGTTGTACGAGAATTCGGCTAACGGCAAATGCCTTTCCCAGGCCTTTCCGAAATCAATGACACATGCACGCAACATGTCCTCCAAGGTCTGAATTGTTCGTTCACTTTGCCCGTCAGTCTGTGGGTGATAAGCAGTAGTCATGTTAAGACGAGTTCCCATGGCTTCTTGCAAAGAACGCCAAAATCTAGAAGCAAAACGGGGATCGCGATCAGAGATGATCGATAAAGGTACACCATGACGAGATACAACCTCCTTGATGTATAGTTGAGCAAGTCTCTCCATTGTATCCGTTTCCTTCATCGCTAGAAAGTGTGCAGATTTGGTAAGACGGTCAACAATAACCCAAATAGTATCGTATCCGCCCACCGTCTTCGGCAGCTTAGTAATGAAATCCATTGTGATCCTTTCCCACTTCCATTGTGGGATTTTCAGCTGTTGAAGTAACCCAGAAGGTCTCTGATGCCCGGCTTTAACTTTTGAGCAGGTTAAACATTTACCAACATAGGTTGCAACGTCTTTCTTAAGATTCGGCCACCAATACTGTTCTTTAAGGTCGTGGTACATCTTGCCCGCTCCGGGGTGAATCGAATATCTCGATTTGTGTGCTTCATCAAGCATAAGGTTCCGTAGATCTCCATAAAGAGGTACCCAAATTCTTCCGGCATAACATCGGAGTCCAGACTCCCTAACCTCGAATCAAGAGAAAAGTATGTTCAAATGTTCATGAGATATATTTTCCTCCTTGAGAGCCTCACCTTGGGCTACTCTGATCTGGCTGTTGAGGTTCGAATGAATGGTGATGTTCAGTGCCTTAAAACGAAGAGGTGTCGTCCTCTCCTTTCGGCTTAAAGCGTCAGCTACAACATTGGCCTTGCCAGGGTGATAACGGAGTTCACAATCGTAGTCGTTGAGTGTCTCGATCTATCGACGCTGTCTCATATTCAGTTGCTTCTGATCGAAGATGTGTTGGAGACTCTTGTGATCAGTGAAGATAGTACTCTTAGTTCCATACAAATAGTGTCTCCACAATTTGAGTGCAAAGACAACGGCTCCAAGTTCAAGATTATGAGTAGTGTAGTTCCGCTCGTGAATCTTCAATTGGCGGGAGGCATAGGCAATAACTTTTGATCGTTGCATCAGTACACAACCACAACCACTCTTCGATGCATCACAATAAACAACAAAGTCGTCACTGCCCTCAGGAAGTGATAGGATGGGTGCGGTGGTTAACTTCTTCTTCAAAGTTTGGAATGCTGATTCGTGTGCGGGTTCCCAAATGAACTTCTTGCCCTTGTGAGTCAGCGCGGTCAAATGACGTGCAATCAGAGAAAATCCTTCAATGAACCTTCGGTAGTAACCGACGAGACCTAAAAATTGGCGAATATGAGTTGGATTAGTGGGGGTCTCCCACTTGCTGATGGCTTCAATCTTGGCGGGGTCAACATTGATACCCTGGTCGCTCACAACATGACCCAGAAATTGGACTTCCTTCAACCAAAATTCACACTTGGAGAATTTGGCGTAAAGTTGCTCTTGCCTCAAGAGTTCAAGTACTAGTTGGAGGTGTTGCTCATGCTCTTCTTCGCTCTTAGAGTAGATGTGGATATCATCTATGAAGACGATAACAAACTTATCCAAGTACGGCTTGCAAACACGATTCATGAGGTCCATGAACACGGCAGGTGCATTTGTCAAACCGAATGGCATCACGAGAAACTCATAATGACCATAACGGGTCCTGAATGCAGTTTTCATCACGTCACTTTCTTTCACCCTCAACTGGTGATAACCGTATCGCAAATCGATCTTTGAGTAAACTCTCGATCCTTGTAGTTGATCAAAAAGATCGTCAATGCGGGGAAGAGGATAGAGATTCTTGATTGTCAATTTGTTGAGCTCACGGTAGTCAATACACATACGGAAGGATCCATCCTTCTTCTTCACAAACAACACAGGTGCGCCCCAAGGCGAGAAACTTGGTTGGATAAATCCACGATCAAGTAGTTCTTGTAGTTGACTCTGTAATTCTTGCATCTCGGAAGGTGCGAGTCTATAAGGTGTGCGAACTACAGGTGCAGCTCCTGGCACTAAGTCGATCTGAAACTCTACTGCTCTCGGTGGCGGTAATCCAGGCAATTCTTCAGGGAAGACATCGAAAAATTCGTTCACAATTCGAACATCGTTCACGCTCTTCACCTCAGTTTCTACCGTTTTCACATGCGCTAGGACAGCAAGACGTCCCTTCTTCATAATCTTTTGCGCTTTCACTCAACTAATGAGGTTCAGCTTCGAGGTACATCTTTATCCGTAAATGATCAGTGGCTCACCATCTCCTTGCGGTATACGAAGATCTTTGTCTCCACAGATAATATCGGCCCTTATCTTGCTCAACCAATCCATACTGACGATCACGTCAAAACTTCCCAATTTGATGGGTATCAAATCAATTTCGAAATCTGCACCAGCTATGTTGATAATATCTCCTCGACTAATATGGTCAACTTTCTCAAGTTTTCCATTGGCGACCTCGACAAGCATACTCTCTTTTAATGGGACTAACGACCAATTAATCTTATCACAAAAATGTCTACATACATAACTTCTATCCGCACCAGTATCAAACAAGACAGAAGCTAAAAGATTGTTGATTGTGAATATACCTGTCACCAAGTTGGGGTTATCGCGTGCATCCCTTGCATTAACATTAAAAGCTCACCCACGGGGTGGTCCGCCATCTTTTCACTTATTTGGACACGCATTTCTGAAATGGCCCGTCTGTCCGCATTCGTAGCACTTTTTCGGTCCATTGGTGTTCGGCTTCCCATTCAAAGTGGTGACCTTGCAGCCCTTTCCGATATGCCCAGACTATTGGCACTTCTCGCAGACAATATTGCAATACCCAGTGTGGTGTTTGTAACACCTCTTGCATTGTGGTAAGGTTCCTTTGTAGTTCGGGTTCGTGTTGGTGTTTAGATTGGGATTTCCACCGTTGTTGTTTCCCCTAAAACCCTCATGTCGTTTCGTCGGGTTTTGCTCATAGTTTCTTCCCCTGTTGTTGTTGTTGTTGTTATGGTTATCCCATTTGCGCTTCTCACTAGTACCCGCTTCAGACTTAGTTTTCTCCGGTTCATCGATGGTTATTTGATTCATTAAAGTATGCGCCATGCGCATCGCTTCGGGAACATTCGGTGGATTGGACGAGGTGACATTTCCCTTGATGCTCTTAGGGAGTCCCAGAAGTACCTTTCCATTCATTTGAATTCCGGGGTGACCATTGTCGGACACATCAGGGCTAGTTCTAAAAATCTCCTGTTGTAACCATCAAGGTCGTTCCCAACGGCCTTTAACTGCATGAACTCCATTTCCATCTTTTGTATCTCGGTTCTCGGACAATATTCCTCAATCATGGCACACTTAAATTCTTCCCATGGCGTAGCATACGGCTCATCAATGCCTTGTGCCTGTGCCATTGTGTTCCACCACGTGAGCGCGCCGTCAGACCGCGTGCAAGAAGCAAATTTGGTTTTGTTGTCCTCCGAACAGTTGCTAACTCGGAATACTGATTCAAGTTTCTCGAACCATCTGGTGAGACCAACCGGCCCCTCAGTGCCGCTGAAGTTATGTGGTTTACAGCTCTGGAATTCCTTATAAGTACACCCATTTCGAATGGGCTGAATAACCGGTGGTGGTGGCGGTGGCGGTGGAGCTTGGGGTTGCATTTCCGCAATGGCTGCGGCTACCCTTTCGGCAATCATCTCTTTGATTTGGGTGGTGGTAGGTGTTGATATTGATCGTCCGTTGGCCATGGTGTTCTAAACAAAAATTTTGACTCAAGTCAAAATCCAGTATTCAAATAGTAATAATACAGTATATAGTAACCAACATGGAATCAAAACATCACATGTTATTAAATAACGCATCTAGGTACAAATACCACAGAATCATCGTACAGTAATGTAAATAGAACATCGTGCAAAGATTAAATAACGCAAAATTCCATTCATTAATAATAATAAGTTTCATACATTTGAATAAGTCCGTACAATACATGAGTAATACAATAAACTACAACTAGATTACATAATGAAATCTATATACAAAAGCCCTACGGTGAAGGTGGGTACAGGATGTCCATAACATGAGCCATCTGGTCCTCTAGCTCAGCAACTCGAGCTCGGAGGATCTCCACCTCCCTTGTCAATACCTTGACAGTGGGAGATGGTGGGGCAGGTGGTGCCGGTGGTGCAGGTGGTACCGGTGGTGCGGGTGGTGCCGGTGGTGCAGACATTACATAACGGGGTGCAGATGTTCCGGCTCCAGAAATAGTCAGTACGTAATGGGGTGCCTTACGCTCGAGTGGGTCGGCAGGGCATGGCACAAGCCGCTTACAAGCAGTAACCCTACGACGCTGACCAAATGCGTCAGTGAAGGCTCGTCCTCCGTTGGTCCCCGGAATGATGGTGCCATCGAAGCGGTACCGCTTCTTCGGCGGGGTGGAGGGTGGATGTACAGGTGCATCCGGGTCCTCCTCGTCGGAGTCATCATCACTCGAGTTGTCTGTGGATGTGTCATCGGATGAAGAATCAGCGGATGATGGGTCGTCCGAATCATGTGGTGGCTGTACGGGTGGCTGAACTGGCCGTCCTTGAGTGGCCATCATCTGTCCGTACCTAGCGGGTCCGATCGGAATGAGACGTCCATCAGGGGCGCGTTGGCACCAATGGCGATACCGGTTACGGAAAGGACCTTCCCCGAACTCCGCGGGAATCACAATCTCATCGGAGCGGGGATGTGATCCTGAGGGTCCGGGGGCAGATGGAGCTGGAATCTCCGAAGGGTCCTGGGCTCCGCTAGAAGTAACCACTGGGGCAGGCGCCTGACTGCTAGTCCCGGAAGATGAAGCGCTGGGGTCACTCGTGGGTAGCAGGATCGGTGTGTCGGCAACAGCAGCAGGTGGGGTGGCTGACGAGTCTGAACTGCCCAAAATGATAGCAGGTGGAGTATCCGACATCTGAACAAGGAAAAATAAATTTTTCCATGTCAGTAAGTCATAAAGCAAGCACGTATTAGGCCAACAGTTTAAATCATGTATAACAATAAGTAGCAAGGCAATAATAACGAATCGTACAGAAGTAGTATGCAATCGAAAGCAAGTAATATCATACAGTAGTGAAATCATGTAGTAGCATATGGCATGTAGCAGTAAAAGTAAGCAGCAGCATGCAGTAAGTTCAGCGGAAACAAGTAAACTAGCAAGTTGTAGATTAGTCCTATTAGTGAATCCTACTCGGGTCGGGTCTTGACTCACTAATGCAACCTAATTCCCTACAACCAATGCTCTGATACCAAATGTGATGCCCCGTACAAAACCATCGTGTACGAATCATCAACAACAGGATCTTTACAAGGTTAAGTACTATATGCTGTAATAAAAGAAGTTGCATTCACGATAAAAAAGATGATGTCATAACCGACGTCAAATGTTTTACACCAACAGTATGCTTCTACGAATAGAAAGCATGAATAAATGTATGTGACCCTTAGGTCATTACAAAACATAGTTTCAAATGTATTAAAGTTTGAATGCAAGATAAACAGTTCATGCGGTGATAACACTAGAGCAGCGGGTGTCTACGGCAAGACTAGCACGACAGCGGAAGCAAATAACGTTAAGCACATGAGAAAAACATGCTTAAAAACGTCAACACAAAGGTTGGTGAGCTATAATTTAAGTATAACAGTATGTAAGGTAGGCCACGAGATTTCAGTGCTACAAAGAGCGTTTCAAAACAGTATGATAAAGTATATGTTAACCATGGGCACTTGGTAACTAACTTAACGTTTATACCCCCTGAAAGTACACTTGGAAAGTGCGTATGTCTACAAAGTATTAAACACTCGTTAAATGCTAGCGCGACTAGCCCGAGTGGGGATGTCAAATCCTATGGATCCATATCTAAGATTCGCGTTCACGGTTCAAAAACCAATGATTAAACGTTACCGAGCTAAAGGGAATGTTTATGCCATTGTATAACCCACACATATATAAGTTTAAGTACTCGTACCTAGTATGTAAAACATAAAATCCGCATGTATTCTTAGTTCCCAAAATAAGTTAAAGTAAAAAGGAAATGTTATAACTCACAATGATAATGTAGCGGTAAAGTATGACTTGGAAAGTAAGCAAGTAATGAAGGTTGTCCAAACGGGTCCTTAACCTAAGTCAAATAGTACTAAGTCAGTAAATCGTCTGAAAAGGTTTAAAATTATGTAAATAAGGTCTTAAGGGTCATCATCATTCATCATCAAACAAAAGGTGTAAAGTAAGTTTCGTTCATGAAAAGAGTTTAAAACAAAGGCTGAGTTCGGTCAGTCACCACGGCCTCTATACCTACTGAAATAAGGTGAGACTAGTGGCCATGGCTCCGTATATGAGTCCTTTAGTTTTGGTAAAAATTACAGAAGCAAACTCATCTTTGTTTGACTGTGGCGACGGTCTAAGTGCGAGTAGGTCAGAATTTTCAGCACAACGTTAAATGGACATAGTGACGATCGGAGGGCCATAAATCCTAAACCGTAACTCGGATTAAGACGAGTCTTATATGAAAAGTTATCTTCTCGAAAAGAGATATCTGAAAATCATAATTACAGTATCCCAGATCGTACGGGTCAGACACAGAAACAGTAAAACAGTAGGGTCAGTAGGTTTCGGTGGTTCTTGGTGCTCGATGCTTATCATGGTTCTCATCCCTGATGCATATAGCTTCAAGTGTACAACTCGTTGATGTGTTTGCATCATTTTCACCAAGGTTTGACCATCATAACCCAAGTGTAAGTCTAAGACATGAAGCACAACTCACTTAAGTGTTTTGATGAACCAAAGTTACATCAAAGTCTTAGATTTAACACATACATGAAATATAAAGTAATATTAACCAAGTTTTTACTATTATGACACAAGTGTAGGTCTAAGACATGTAGCACAACTCACTTAAGAGTTGTATGAAGTTTGATGAACCAAAGTTACATCAAAGTCTTAGATCTAACACATACATGAACTTTAAAACTAATAATAAGTTACAAACTTGAAAGTAAACTTATGAAATCAAGATCTTGAGTTGTAGAACATAGTTCTTAGTTAGATCTTGAAGATCCTAGACTCAAAAGTCTAGATCTAACATAAGTGTACAAAGTTATAATTAAAGAGAGCTTACTTACATGTTCTTGAACTTTTAAAGTTTAACTTTTGTTCAAGATAAATGAGATCAAAGTTAACTAGTAACACTTGACCAATTTTAACCAACAACATGAAATTAAAGTACATAATACAAAGAAATAAATTAAGTAAACAAGTAAAAGGTTCATGGTTGTTCATACTTTAAAGATTCAAGCCTAAGTCTTGATCTTTAGAAAGTAAACTTTAAAGTTTACTTCATGAACTTCAAGTATGGTTTACAACCATGAACTTACATTCTTTGAAACAATAAAGGTAGAATCATAAACTAGTAAGTTTATGTTCTTGAGTGTTCTTGTAATACAAGATAAAAGAAGAATGAAACTAGTAAGTTTGATTCTTGAAACTAGTAAGTAAATATCAACAACATCAAGTAAGTAAATCATAACAAAGAACAAGTAACTAAATAATAATCAAGTAACAAAAGATGATGATGATGATTGTAGCTTAGGCTACGGTTTTAATCAAGGGAGGAAGAGAAGAAAAGAGTCTCAAGTTGCTTACAAGAATTAGAAAGAAAAGAGAGAAAGTTGAGAGAACTTGCAAGTAGTTTTGTGTGCGTGTAAATGAAAGAGTAATGCTAGTAAGTGAGTAATGAAAAAAAAAGTTTGAACTCCCCTTGTATTACTCCAAAACCGTTGGCCAAGAAATGGGGAAGGGAGGAGGGAGTTGTTCCTTGGTCACTAGCATGTAAAGGTCTAAAAAGATGGATACAAGATGTGTTTGCATGGGGATCATGATATAACTAAGTAGTAACAAGATTCCTTACTACATAAATCATCTAGTTTCATATTAAATGATACTTACATGAAAGAGTTGGGCTAGTAAGTCCATATAAGAAGTAGGGTGGGCTTCTAAAGTCCACTAATACTAATAAAAGCCCAAGTTCAATTAATTAGCAAATAAATCCAATTAAAGCCCAAGTAATTAACTAATAACCATAGTTAATCAAAATGATTAATAAACTTAATCATGAATGTAAATAATATTCTAAAAAATATTATTCCTGAAAGTTTCGCGTGTCACAAAGACGTTTCGGGCAATTAAAAGTCATGTACGTTTAATCATGGCAACATGTAAATGTAATAACATACATTCGTTTAACCACAAGTATTAATAATAACAATTATTAATAAATAAACGTTGGAAAAACCGATGTCGTTATATTACCCACCTGTTAAAGAAAATTTCGTCCCAAAATTTTAAGCTGAGGTAGATGGAGGAGTCGGGAAGAGGTGAGGATACTTCCGCATCATTTGATCCTCTCGCTCCCAAGTAAACTCAGGGCCTCGTTTGGCATTCCATCGTACTCGTACAATCAGAATCTTGTTGCGTTTCAAAGTCTTGACCTCACGGTCCATAATTTCAACAGGCTCTTCCACAAAGTGGAGTTTGTCGTCAATAGTAAGTTCTTCCAGCGGTATGATAAGTCCGGGTGCAGCAAGGCACTTCTTTAAGTTCGACACGTGGAAGGTAGGATGAACTGAGCTCAATTGTGCTGGTAGATCCAAACGGTAAGCAACGGGTCTAACCGTGGGCACTTGGTAACTAACTTAACGTTTATACCCCCTGAAAGTACACTTGGCAAGTACGTATGTCTACAAAGTATTAAACACTCGTTAAATGATAGCGCGACTAGCCCGAGTGAGGATGTCAAACCCTATTAAACCATATCTAAGATTCGCGTTCACGATTCAAAAACCAATGATTAAACGTTGTCGAGCTAAAGGGAATGTTTATGCTATTGTATAACCCACACATATATAAGTTTAAGTACTCGTGCCTAGTATGTAAAACATAAAATCCGCATGTATTCTCAGTTCCCAAAATAAGTTAAAGTAAAAAGGGAATGTTATAACTCACAATGATAATGTAGCGGTAAAGTATGACTTGGAAAGTAAGCAAGTAATGAAGGTTGTCCAAACGGGTCCTCAACCTAAGTCAAATAGTACTAAGTCAGTAAATCGTCTAAAAAGGTTTAAAAGTATGTAAATAAGGTCTTAAGGGTCATCATCATTCATCATCAAACAAAAGGTGTAAAGTAAGTTTCGTTCATGAAAAGAGTTTAAAACAAAGGCTGAGTTCGGTCAGTCACCACGGCCTCTATACCTACTTAAATAAGGTGAGAACAGTGGCCATGGCTCCGTATATGAGTCCTTTAGTTGTGGTAAAAATTACAGAAGCAAACTCATCTTTGTTTGACTGTGGCGACGGTCTAAGTGCGAGTAGGTCAGAATTTTCAGCACAACGTTAAATGGACATAGTGACGATCGGAGGGCCATAAATCCAAAACCGTAACTCGGATTAAGACGAGTCTTATATGAAAAGTTATCTTCTCGAAAAGAGCTATCTGAAAATCATAATTACAGTAGCCCAGCTGGTACGGGTCAGACACAGAAACAGTAAAACAGTAGGGTCAGTAGGTTTCGGTGGTTCTTGGTGCTCGATGCTTATCATGGTTCTCATCCCTGATGCATATAGCTTCAAGTGTACAACTCGTTGATGTGTTTGCATCATTTTCACCAAGGTTTGACCATCATAACCCAAGTGTAAGTCTAAGACATGAAGCACAACTCACTTAAGTGTTGCAAGTGTTTTGATGAACCAAAGTTACATCAAAGTCTTAGATTTAACACATACATGAAATATAAAGTAATATTAACCAATTTTTTACTATTATGACACAAGTGTAGGTCTAAGACATGTAGCACAACTCACTTAAGAGTTGTATGAAGTTTGATGAACCAAAGTTACATCAAAGTCTTAGATCTAACACATACATGAACTTTAAAACTAATAATAAGTTACAAACTTGAAAGTAAACTTATGAAATCAAGATCTTGAGTTGTAGAACATAGTTCTTAGTTAGATCTTGAAGATCCTAGACTCAAAAGTCTAGATCTAACATAAGTGTACAAAGTTATAATTAAAGAGAGCTTACTTACATGTTCTTGAACTTTTAAAGTTTAACTTTTGTTCAAGATAAATGAGATCAAAGTTAACTAGTAACACTTGACCAATTTTAACCAACAACATGAAATTAAAGTACATAATACAAAGAAATAAATTAAGTAAACAAGTAAAAGGTTCATGGTTGTTCATACTTTAAAGATTCAAGCCTAAGTCTTGATCTTTAGAAAGTAAACTTTAAAGTTTACTTCATGAACTTCAAGTATGGTTTACAACCATGAACTTACATTCTTTGAAACAATAAAGGTAGAATCATAAACTAGTAAGTTTATGTTCTTGAGTGTTCTTGTAATACAAGATAAAAGAAGAATGAAACTAGTAAGTTTGATTCTTGAAACTAGTAAGTAAATATCAACAACATCAAGTAAGTAAATCATAACAAAGAACAAGTAACTAAACAATAATCAAGTAACAAAAGATGATGATGATGATTGTAGCTTAGGCTACGGTTTTAATCAAGGGAGGAAGAGAAGAAAAGAGTCTCAAGTTGCTTACAAGAATTAGAAAGAAAAGAGAGAAAGTTGAGAGAACTTGCAAGTAGTTTTGTGTGCGTGTAAATGAAAGAGTAATGCTAGTAAGTGAGTAATGAAAAAAAAGTTTGAACTCCCCTTGTATTACTCCAAAACCGTCGGCCAAGAAATGGGGAAGGGAGGAGGGAGTTGTTCCTTGGTCACTAGCATGTAAAGGTCTAAAAAGATGGATACAAGATGTGTTTGCATGGGGATCATGATATAACTAAGTAGTAACAAGATTCCTTACTACATAAATCATCTAGTTTCATATTAAATGATACTTACATGAAAGAGTTGGGCTAGTAAGTCCATATAAGAAGTAGGGTGGGCTTCTAAAGTCCACTAATACTAATAAAAGCCCAAGTTCAATTAATTAACAAATAAATCCAATTAAAGCCCAAGTAATTAACTAATAACCATAGTTAATCAAAATGATTAATAAACTTAATCATAAATGTAAATAATATTCTAAAAAATATTATTCGTGAAAGTTTCGCGTGTCACAAAGACGTTTCGGGCAATTAAAAGTCATGTACGTTTAATCATGGCAACATGTAAATGTAATAACATACATTCGTTTAATCACAAGTATTAATAATAACAATTATTAATAAATAAACATTGGAAAAACCGAGGTCGTTACAGAAGGTATACTCCTAAGATGTGCTCTTTTGTTATTGATGATATCATGGAAAGATAGTCAAAAGACTGGGTCAGGCGGATTGGGGTATCAGATTATTATGGATAGAGGTGGGTTTGGGTTCACCCAAACAATATTTGTCCCTTATATTTGAAATAAGTTTTTTAAATAATGAATATGTAAATGTACACATGATTGCAAAGTAATGTTAATACATTCATTTCAAATAAAACGATGTAGGATGACGTATGCATTTAAGTTATACTCAACAACTTTTCTATGCTTATATTATGACAACTAATTTGCAGGTTTGATGTTGTTGTACTTTTTTTAGGGATTCCATTGTTTCCTATAAAATTATCAGAATTCATAAGGCAGTTGGAGGTTATGTAGGATGCATCCTGAGTCTAACTCTATGCTGATCACCAAAATGAGGTATGAAATCTCACGGTATGATATCCCACAAGTTAAGTAAAACCTAAGGCATTTGTAGGTTCGTGTTATTGTATACGTGTCATTCTGTTTTGGGTAATAATTGATAGTAATTGTAATATTATCGTTTTATTGAAAGGACAAAAGTTCTCTCTTTTATCGTAACTGGAGTGTATCTTAATGGACTTAAGCACATGCAATTGTAAGATGATTAAGTTAAATATTTTTAAATTGAGGAAAATTACTTTTGCTATAAAAATATTTGATTTTAGTGATGTGGGGATAATGATGTAAAAATATCTATTACTACCTAAATATTGACACCCTGTGTCATAAATTAGTTACATTAAATTTTATTTCAATTATCTATTATTACCTATATAATCTATAAAATAATACATATAAATTCAGTTTTTTTTTTTTAAAAAAACCTTCATAAATAAATAATCTTAAAAGTGACCCCAAGAGTCATAACTCATAAATAAGCTTATTTAATCATGTTAGTGTATTAAATAGAATTCCTATTAAATTAGATTAAATAAATGAAATAAAATAATATATCTATATATAAAAAATGAATAATAAATAAGCTTACTTAATCATGTGTTGATGTATTAAATACAATTTTTAAATTAAATTAAATAATTGTAACAAAATAATATATATATATATATATATATATATATATATATATATATATATATATATATATATATATATATATATATATATATATATATAAATGAATATAAGATTTAATATTAATTTTATGACCCGGATTAAATCAATATTAGTAACTTACATATAATATATATTTATTATTTATTCAATATCAATTAAATGATAAATAAAGAATTAAATAGTAGTAAAATAAATAATAAATATATGGTAAACCAAAAATGAACAATAAATATACGAACCTTTCATCTTCTTACTAAATTAACTTATTTTTTACTAGCCTATAAATATGTATGTCATCTTCACTTTTCAATATGAATCATACAATGGGAAGATCACATCATATTATTACTAAAAGATGGATATTCAAGATATGTATAATGAGGTAAATATATGTAATATATATTCAAATATGTATATGTATATATATACGTAGATAAATGTACATATATAACATTGATTTAATCATGATGTATATATTTTTGGAATATATATATATATATATATATATATATATATATATATATATATATATATATATATATATATATATATATATATATATATATATATATTGTTTTGTATCCTACATCTCCACTTTTCAGTAGCAATCATACAATGAGAAGATCACGCCATATTACTAAAAGATGAATATTCAAGTTATGTATCATGAGGTAAATATGTGTAATCTATATTTTCTTTTATGATTTAAAATATTATTTAATATATATATATATATATATATATATATATATATATATATATGTGTGTGTGTGTGTGTGTGTGTGTGTATTCGAATATGTATATGTGTGTGTGTGTGTGTGTGTATATATATATATATATATATATATATATATATTAATTATAACTTTTGAGTTTCTCATTAAATTGTTATCATTCATCACTTATATCATTTTATATGTTTATATGAATAAAACATCACTTTATATTTAAATATACAGATCATCAAAAGTCTCTCATTGATTATTTTAATAATATATGTAGTATGTAAATTATTTACGATTTAAAATATTATTTAATATATATATATATATATATATATATATATATATATATATATGTGTGTGTGTGTGTGTATAATATTGATATATAATTATATATACATACATATATAATTAAATATAATGTGTGTTTGTTTGTTTTTGTAGCTACTGAAGAAAAGCTGAATTAAAAAAAAAAATGTCAAATGTAGACTTGCCAAGAAGACACGTGGTTGGCTCTATGTTGGATGAATTCGTTCGAAGATTCTTTTTTTAATATTTATAATGTGATTATTATATTGTATAATTGTATTTATATATTTAAGTTAATTTAAATTTCTTATATAAATTTTCTTACAATTCTATCTTTTTAATTATTAAATAGTATAGTATAAAAATATATATGTTAAAAAAGTTCAAATCAATTACCAGGATCCTTAACCCAACACCCTAAACAAATCTATGTATTCATTCGCTTTTTGGAGATTCGTAGAAGATTAGCATACATTTTGTCTACGTCGGCACTTAGTTACCTATTTTGATGTTCGTGGAAGTTTTTGCTTATTTATTACGATTATTATGGACTGTTTTTTTTTATAAAGCATTATTATGGACTGTTAAGAACTCTTTGTTTCATATGGTCGTTATTATATATGTCCTCTCAATAAGAACTATTACGTACGAGACAACCACATACTTTACTTTAAAATAAAAAATGCAAAGCGTAAAAATATCCGTGCAACGCACGAGCAATGCTTCTAGTAAAGATGTAATGACCAAGTATGGGACAAGAAGTCAACTTAAAATACTGGTGTAGTAATATTTACTTTAAGTAAACTACTATGGAGCAGATTGTGTATAGTTTAGGAACTATGTTGATGGATAAGGCTACTCTTAATAAAAGTGGTGTTAAGATTTGATTAG
Organism: Rutidosis leptorrhynchoides; assembly: GCF_046630445.1. NCBI lineage: Eukaryota > Viridiplantae > Streptophyta > Magnoliopsida > Asterales > Asteraceae > Rutidosis > Rutidosis leptorrhynchoides. The sequence continues at coordinate 241,113,750 of NC_092341.1, forward strand.
AAAATTGATGGCTGGGATTCAAAATTAAATTGTTTGGCCTAACTTTCTTTTTATCAATGTTGGAATTCAAGAAGTCCATGATTTCAGAAAAGGTTTGATTCCAGAATTGGTAATTCTTCTCAAGGTTCAAGTCACAAGGTGTTTCATATCCTTTATTAAAGTTTAATATGATCTAAATCCTTTACATTGGACCTAAATAATTGCGTTTTAAGAAGAAAAAAATTAGAGTAACCTTACACTTTTTGTTTGCCATATGTCTCCATGTTTGTTTTACAGCCTTGGATGTTGTAATGTATGGAAGAAAGTTGATAAAGAAGTTACTCTGTACAAGAGGTATATATTTAATGATTTAATCTGATTGTATATGCTTCTGTTTTCTAAACTATTATTGATGGGATCTCTGAAATACAAGATATTGTATAGTTCCAAGCATTGTATAGTTCCGAACATATTATTCAACAATCTTAGTATATGTACATATTTGCCTAACTCATTATATTATCTTATAATGTTTATTTATCAATGGTCGTTTAAACAAACCCGTGATTTCACGGGTCTTTTTACTAGTTATATATAAAATATAAATTCTAAACTTATTAGAATGGAAAGTACTATGCTTTTCGGCCGGAAATTTAAAGGACAATCCAACTTCTTTTTCGGATCAAATCAAAATAACCAATTAAAAGTCATAAATTAATTTATCAGTAACAAAATTATGAAAATCATAATACACACAAGTGAAGGCCTAAAACCATGATGAACACACAAGTATTTCAACAAAATTATATATCACAATTTACAAATGAGAAAAAGGCCTACATCGCATGATGAACACACGAGTAATTCAACAAAATTATATATTACGGAGTATCACAAAAATCAAATATCTTATTATAGTCCTAATCATAATATTATAAGTTGATTTTATTCGTTTAATAAAATAATCAACATCTACATTCTAATATTGTAATCATTTATATTGTATATAATATAATTTATATTGATGATTGTAGACTCAATTTATATATAAATAATTAAAAAGATATTAATGGAGAGAAATAGAAAAAAATTGTAGCCGTAAAGTGATTAACACCACCCAAAATCACTTTTAAAATTTGTCAACAACAAGTGCTCTTAAACTCAAAAAAATAATTGTTTAAAAAAATCAATTAATTTTGAACGATTATTTACCCACCGTCCAACGCACGGGCTCTAAAATCAAGAACACGGACTCTTAAACTTAAAAGAATAATTGTTTGAAAAAATCAATTAATTTTGCACGATTATTTTACTTAACGTGCAACGCACGGGATCTTATATTAAGGAGTATATTACGTACTCATATTTTCTCTAAATATTACGTACTATATAATTTACATATAATTAAAAAGTTATTAATGGTAAGAAATAAAAAAACCTGTAAACGTTAAGTTACTAACACCACTTTTAAAATATATCAACACCACGAGCTCTTAAACTTAAAAGAATTTTTAAAATTTGTCAACACCACGGGCTCCTAAATAATTATTAAATTTTTATTTTTATTTTTTGGTATCGCTATTTACATAACAATATGAACTGCAAATTACATTTTTTTGCACGATTTTTTACACACATGTGCAACGTACGAGCTCTAAAACCTAGTATATATATATATATATATATATATATATATATATATATATATATATATATATATATATATATATATATATATAAGTATATATACCCTCTATGTCTCAAATCTATATTCTACTATTTCATTTTGAGATAACCTAAATTAACTGTCTACTTTTATAAATGAATAAAAATAGTGATAAAAATCTTTTGTGTGAATACTTTATTCATGTATGAGAAAAAGATAAGTAAAAAGAAATGGGTAATACTGAAAAGTCAACAAAAAATACATGTGACAGAATAATTTTTCTTAAACTGTGTGTTTTTTATCTGGAAACAATTGATTTGGGACGAAGGAATTAATATATAATTACTTAATTACTCCGTATTATCATTCATTTATTTGTCGCACAACATATTAGTGGGTATGATTTCTACGCCAATAAATGTTTTATGTGTAAAATGGTAATAAAATTATTTATTAAATAAATAATATTAATACATAAAATAAATACGCATAAAGAAGTTAGGGTGTGTTTGATAAAACTGAATAATTTAGTGCTGAATGGTTCAGAATCTGAATGGTTCAGAACCTCTGAATAAAGTTTGCTCTGAATAAAAATAAGCTATTTGATAATCATTTAGAAAGAACGATATGAACTGAGTAAAACTATCTTATTAACGTGTTACATTAATAAAAGATTTAATATACTTGTTAGTTAAGTGATCAGGATATGATTTCAGGACAATATTACAGAAAATTTAGGCTCTTAATGGTTAATAGAGTGTTTCTGCTCTGAATGGTTCAGAGCTTAATTCTGAATCATTCAGCACCATATGTCATTCAGAGGTTAGAAACAAACGCACTGAATGCTGAATGATTCAGCATTCAGTGATGAATCATTCCATTAAGAGGTAAACAAACGCACCCTTAGATGTAACAAGGAATGTATTATATATTAACATCAATTAATTATCAGCTTTTTTCTAATTTAGTCCATCTCTAAGAACTGAAGAATCTATTAAGGACCATACAGTGTATTAAAAATCTACTGCTATGCTTGGTTTTCGTATAAACCGATACTAATTAGTAATACATTTTTTTTTTACCTTTTTGTTAAGTTGATTGTGGTTTTAGTATAAACCGATACTAACTAGTTTTTCAACCCTCGCTTCGCGCCGGGGATCGGTTTCCAATGTATTTTAATATGTTTATTTTGCAAAATTATTTCGTGGCTGACGATGATGTCGTTGAAGCGCAACTCGAGTCGAACGAAAAAGGTATAACCCGTCAAAGATTTAGATGTTATCTTAAATTAACAATATATGTGTATTTTCGTGTTTCGCTATGGATTTGTTGACTTTTTAAAATTTAACGCAATTAACTCGTTAGCTTATATTAACACTCCGTATAATTTAAGAATAGAATATTTACTGAGTAATATCAAAAAAATTACTAAATAATTTTTTTTAAAAATAATAAGACTCATATGTATATGTTGTTAATAGATGAAAATAGTTACGGAGCCCGTGAGAAAAAATCAACGTGTATGAAAGGTGGACTAAAATATTTAGCGTTTTTTAAAAACGTCCGTTTTGCGTATAGTTAGTGACATTGTGTTCGTAAAAATATTTCGAGCTTAACGATGGTGTCGGAAATATTTAACTCGTTGCGGGCGAGAAGATATGACCCGTTGAATATTTGAGTGGAGTTTATTTAAGATTTTTTTATGAAAATATTGATTTGACACTGTACCCCATATTTGGGGGGTCGATTTTAATTTTTGAAAAAAGTGTGGGGGACTTTTTTGAAAGAAAGAAAAAAGTAAAAAGATGAAAACAACATCTGTACTATTTATAGCTTTTGTCTAATAGATAGGATACTAAAGTAATAGTAATAGTAATACCATTAATAATATATTAGGTTGATTGTATCATTGATTTGTGGTACCATGTGCCTTGTTCTGCCCCATTATTCATATTCGTATTCAACTTGATATGTTCTCCTTGTTACTGAAAAATGTTTTTTTTTCTGTGTAACAACTTGTTTTTGTTTAGTGTTTCGTTGGCAATTGACTTTTTACTAAAAAAGATAATGTACTTTTAATTTCTTGTATTTTATTTTTGGTAGTCAGGTCATCCCTATATTGTGTGAAAGGGGCCGTTAACCATGGCGAGTGAGTGGCGGAGATCACTGTTGTAAACGGCGTCCGTTGCGTCCGTTGCGGCGCCCGTTGCGGCGTTTTGGTGACTAAACTGTTTCGACCCCGCCCCGTTTTCTTATAAGCCGGTCAACGGTCAAAAGTCAAGTCAAATGTAGGAAAAATTGGGTCAACGCTGGTCAAAATTCTGAAATTCTGTCAAAATCGGTCATAAGTCGGTCAAATCAATCAAAATTGACTTAGTTTAGTATTTCATTTTGTATTATATTAACGCTAATAACAATTATAGGTACAAACTTGTCAACGAAGGTTTTTTAGCTCTAAAATATGTATAAATATATATTTATATATAGAAAAGTCAACATTTGTTAACATCCGTTTCAACCCCGTCTCGGCCCCGTTTTTTCCGTTGCGACATGTTGAGGTCGCTACCGTTTCGGCCCCGTCTCGCGTCTTTTTCAACCTTGGCGGAGATAGACAGCAATCCGTGAGAGGCATTGCCAGCCATGCGTGCAACGATCCTCTCACAACTGAAAATGGGACCCACTTATGGATAAATTAGTTGAACTAGCCGTTTATGAGTTTTGGTATTTAATTATTTATTTATTTATTTATTTTTAGATAATTTAATGTATACACTATAAATATACATATAGTCCTAACCATTTTCTCACTCAAATTATACACTTTCTCATCTTTCACAAGAAAATAAATACATAAAAATAGATCCTTATATAATCAAAGCGATAGAAAGATCGCACAATCAAATTACGATCAAAAGTTAATTGAAGGCGCTTACAATGCGCTTAATGTACTCGATTCGCTCGATATAATAGACGAAGAAGATGAAGCTGCAAATTCTCGGAGAATTATTAGAAGGCGTCTGTTACGAAGAGATCTGATTACTACCGGACAACGTTCGTTCAACGACTACTTTTCTGATAATCCAACTTTTCCTCCGGATTATTTCAGAAGACGCTACCAAATTCGTATGTCATTATTTCTTCGTATTTTTTATGCTATTACATCTTAAGATGCTGAACCGAGGCGAATTATTTCCATATTTTTAACAACATCATGATGCTATGGGACAACTCGGTTTCAATATTTATCAAAAGTGTACTTCGGCCATACATTATTTAGCGTATGGAATTGCGTTCGATGCATTTGATGAATATTTACATATGGAGCAACAAACTGCATATGATTGTATGGACAAATTTTGTAAATGTACTGTTAATCTGTTTTCGGCTGAGTATTTAAAGAACCAACTGAAGAAGACGTTTGTCGACTGCATGCTAAACATGCGGAAATACACGATTTTCCGGGGATGTTAGGTAATCTCGATTGCATGCATTGGCCTTGGAAAAAATATCTGGTTGTGTGACAAGGTCATTATACGAGGGGGATCACGAAGGACCAACAATAATGCTCGAGGCGGTTGCGTCATACGATATGTAAATTTGGCATGCCTTCTTTGGTGCAGCAAATTCGAACAACAATATCAATGTTCTAATGAATCGAATTTTTTCGAAGACGTATTGGATGGTAGTGCTCCAGAGGTCCGATTCAATGTTAACGGGTGTGAATTTAATAAAGGATATTACATGGTAGACGACATATACCCAAAATGAGCAACACTTGTCAAGTCGTTTAAATGTCCATTTGAGTCAAAAAATTTAAAGTTTAAAAGATTCAAGAAACAACAAGAAAAGACGTCAAATGAGCTTTCAGGGCTTCATTGTCGTTAGGCAATACTAAAGCACCCCGCAAGATCGTCTAAAATCAATAAGATACGGCGAATCATATACACTTGTGTTCTGCGTCACAACATGATAGCTGAAGACAACACACGCAATATATGCGACCTCAATGAAGACTATCTTCGGAAAACGGAAAATATGTTGCGACGTACGTGGACGGAAAAAGTTGAAATGCATGATCGCATGTCACGAGAGTTGCGAGATCGAACAACGCATCATTTTTTGGACAGTAGTTAGTTGGGATCACCCAGGGGGAATTAACCATTCACGCGATCATCTCTCGCAGTTGCTATACCCGCCTCGAACTGCGTGTCCAGGAGAAAACTCACACAAATCTCATACATGGCATGGACGGTAATATGTAGCTAAAGGAGGTCGAACTTCTGACTTTCCCTAAAGGAGGTAGGCCACCAACTGCTGGACCAATAACAATAATATCAATGTTCTAATGAATCGCAACGATTTGATCCAACACATTTGGACAGATGATTATATTGTTCGAAACAATTAGTATTATTTATTGTCTACTAATATACTAATATATGTGGTTTAATTGATTTAATTCGTTACCATTTATATCATTTATAATTGTAGAATGTGATGTTTAAACTTATACTCCGTAACACATAACCTCTAGTGAGAATACTATAACCATAACCACTATTATAAAAGCGATATTCTTAACACTCTCTTTCCATAAATTCAATAAAACTATGTGTTGCTTATGCGGGTAAAATTATCGAAAGCTAAGATGTATCTATCATAAATTCATTATCCTTATAATATTGATTCGCAATATTTTGTGAATTTTTTTCTTTCCTAGCTAGTTTGCCTCTAGAGTATTTTTAGTGACAATGATACAATTTGAAAAAATAGATTCTATATTTTGTTTCTTTAATTTGTTTATTATAGCATTGATTCTTTTAGGTATCCAACTAGTCGCATGTTATTGGTTCCCAGGCCATTAATATCATCCTTGAATGAAATAATTACGTATGTTTGAATTATGGTTCATAGAAGTAAGTTAGGGAGTATTGTGATCATCAATAAACATAAACGTAGACTTTGGTAGTGAACTATTATATATCAAATATTCATTTATAAATACTCCATAAATTAATTTTATAAATTACTAATTACTAATTATTAAATAATAATAAGTTGATTAATATTTTTCGGAATAAGTTTTTCAGTCTAATTTCATAACAAGCATATGAGCCCTGAATTTGAAACCTATGGTAAAGTGATTTTTGAGTAAATATTTACCCATTCCTCCATAATCTATTAATTACAATAAGTTAAAACACCGTTATCATTATCATTATCATTATCATTATCAATAACAGTGTTATCCGTACACAACTTTTTTGTGCCATACGCAATCAAATTGATATTTTAAACTATTTTACCCTTCAAAACCATACACAATCATTACCATATTCCCATACACTTAATTTTCTTTTAATTTTTCATTCACGTAAAATATCAACCATTTGATACCACTATTTCAAGTGTTTGACTTGAACACCTAAATACCATCACCTCCCTTTCTACCAATAATTTTGAACGGTCACTCAACCAAACTAGATATCGTCTTCTTTTTTATTATTATTATTTTCTTCAATACACCGTATGTCTCGATAAGAACCACCTCGATCACATTACAGAGTGTAGAACTTGTCTTTTTTTAAAGTTCGTGTTGGTTAGTGATCCAATATTAATATTCAAATGTTAACCACTTTTTTTTATGATGACACCAAGTCTTGTATGCTTAAACAACGTATAGAACAACACAAGTTCACAAGCCTACACTATCTCTAGCAAAAGACCAATTCACAATAATAACATTGGCAAAAGTAAAACACGGCTGATCCACGGTCGACCGTAGGCCTGGCCGTGGATGCCTTGTACAAACATTTTCAAACGATTTTTGAAAATATGATCCACGGCCAACCTCACGGCTGACCGTGGATTGACCGCAGTTCTTCCTGTTACCAAATCTATTCACTTTAAATTATACCACTTTGAGGCATCTATAATTTACAAAACCTTTCTAAATATACTTAGAATAGTTGTTTTCTTTGTTTTCAAAAGAGTTTTGAACCAAAAGATGTTAATCTTGATTAATCACACCTATGACACCTTATTGACAATTTAACTTGAATAAGATTAAACACAAGTGTTATATATTTTTATCCTATTACATAATTCATTTAAACATACTAATAATGGTCATTAAAGCCCCAATTAAAGAGGTGTTCTCCCATTAGTTTTAAGTACCATTGTATGTATGTAAATGTAATTAGTTCAAGCTAGTCAAGGTTGTAACAAGGATCATTAATTTTCAACTAGATTCAAACTAGTTCAATTAAGATGTAACAAGGTTCTAAAGAGTTAGATACTTCCATCAAAGAAAAGACAAATGGTTAAAGTCATGGGTTATGAAGTTTGGATGGTTTCTAATTGTCATGGAGCAAAATTCAGCATTTACCACCGTCCATGTATTGACAAATTATTGAAGACTTGGGATATGAAGTTTGGAGTATTATGGTTTGTCACAAGATTAGATGTTGACACATGTATAGAAGTCTTACAAGAAGAATTTTGAAAGGTTGCTATTTGTCAAGTAACACATGCATACTTACCTCTTTTGGATAAGCAAGATTATGACAATGGTAAATCAAGAAAAAGATGTTATCCTTATTTGATGAATGCTTTCAAGACTATTGCAAGTTTCTTTTAACTTTTGACTAGATGCTTCAATGGTTTTATGTGCCAATACCTTGAATCTCTATTTCCTATTTAAACAAGGTTTGAAGACATATGAAGACCACCTCTTTCCAACATACTTTCAAAGTCATATCAACTAATCTCCCAAGCCTCAAGCACAAATCTATGGAGAGATTATAAGAGAGAAAGAGAGATTTTAATTACACTAAGTAGAATTGTAATGTAAACTTTATGCTTAACATTTGTATCTTCAACTTTACATTGTTAGATACTTCCTTGGGGGGTTAAGGAAGTTAAATGGTTCTTGCGATTGGAAACATCTATCTTACTTAATGATTCAACTTCCTTAAAGGGATATAGAAAGTTGATTAATTTCATTGGAAATTAATACTTATCCAATGTAAAGACAAGTTTGATCTAAGTAAGGTTAGTGTGACCTATTGAAGAACTATGGGTGTTTGTAAGCTTAGATATAAGTTTACTTGTGAGCTATCTTCTTAAAGGGATCTAGAAGGTAGTTGTAATTTCACTAGGTTAGAGCATTAGGATCTTGTGGTAAGAGCTTTTGGTGATTGTGAATTCTTCAAAGGGATGTAAGGGTTCATAAGTTGCGGCTTATCGAAGAGCTAGTGTTGTATTCGGCCACTCCACCGGGTTTGAGGTATCATAGTGAAGAAAAGTCTCAATTCGTAGAATTGGGGAGTGGATTAAGGAGGATTAGTTAACATCCTCCCGAACCACTATAAATCCTTGTGTTTGTGCACATACATTCTTTACATAGTCACAATAACAAACACAAGCGCTTCCACACTTAAAAGTTATTTTTAATTGTTAAAAATTTCGAAAAAGTTTTAAGAAATCATTAAGGAACTATTCACCCTCCTCTAGTTCCTTACAGTTCGGATAAATATCCCATGTCTTCTAGTATTATATGTTGATTAATTCATTATCATCATAATAAGATCAATCATGTAATCACATATGACAAGAACATTAAATATAGCTTATATGATGGAAGAATCGTTTTAAGATTGAGATTTGATGATGAAGCCATAATCTAGGGTTAATCAATTCTTGCAGTAATGTCAACAATTCGATGAAAGGATTCTTCTCTCTAAATTATTTGGTGTTTTTATGAGAGAAAATACGTAATGACATAATGCAAGAAAAGATCACAAACCCTAATATTTATATCTTGGTATTACAGTTATTTCCATAATGTAACTGTATTTTTGTTACGGTATAAACTGTAAATTTAGACAAACTTAAAGGGGTAAAGTGTCAAATGGTAAATAGCCCATTTGATTATGGGACGTTTCTAACATTATAAAATTCAGGCACCCTCTCAAATAACTCATCAGATGATTCAAAATTAAAGCTTGATAGATATGGTTTTTACTTTTCAACTAATAAATTTGATGAGTCAATTGCATTCTGTCGTATAAAATACATCACCATAGGAATAAGAAAATAATACAGTTCATGAAAGTATATGCAAATGCACAGGTCTTGGTATCTAAATCATAATGTTTGCATTCAATATATTCTAAGTTATAATAACGGAATGCTATTCTTGTCCTACAACAACTTTTTGTATGAATGTATGAATTCATTATCCTAAGGCATTGATCCACGAAAAAAGAGAGAGAGAGAAGTAAGAAACAGAGGTGATTATCTATCATTAAGCTAGTCACACAATAAACACGAGTGGACGATATGAAAAATCAGTTTTTACCAAACGCGGCATAGTTTCACATTCTCTCTCGTTTTCAACCATCACCTATTCCGTTCATCTCCCCTTACTATCATTCAACCCACCATCTCCTCCGGCCAGACCTCTGGCCGAAGATGATGTAACCTAAATGTCGAAGCCAAATGGCTTTTCGTGTACAAAGTCGAGTGACTGTCGTGTTACTTCGTTTTTGATTTTCAATTTTCCGGAGTCTTGGTCTCGTGATGATTGTCGGAGAGTATTCGAGGATTATGGGACTCTCAAGGACGTGTACTTTGCTCAGAAGAGGTTATCGAGCGGCCAACCCTTCGGGTACGTCCGATTTGATGGCGTTACTGACATCGATTCATTCATGAAAACTTTGAACCACATACACATCAACGAAAGGTGGATTCGTGCCTACAAGGCAATCGAGAGAGATTCAACCAGACGTCTACAGAACAAAGGAAGTGTTTCCAACCTGAATGCTGATGGTTATGGTCGTACTCCTAATCTAAATGTCGATGATTATGATGAATTACCACATGCCCCTTGTGTAAAGACCCGTCCTAATCCATCTGGATGAATACATTACATTTGGTTACATTGCGAGGTACTTGACCTCTATATGATACATTTTACAAACATTGCATTCGTTTTTAAAAGACAAACTTTCATTTTATCAAAAGTTGATGGCATGCATACCATTTCATAATATATCCAACTATAATTGACTTAATAATAATCTTGATGAACTCAACGACTCGAATGCAACGTCTTTTGAAATATGTCATGAATGACTCCAAGTAATATCTCTAAAATGAGCAAATGCACAGCGGAAGATTTCTTTCATACCTGAGAATAAACATGCTTTAAAGTGTCAACCAAAAGGTTGGTGAGTTCATTAGTTTAACATAAATAATCATTTCCATCATTTTAATAGACCACAAGATTTTTATTTTCATTTCTCATAAATATACGTCCCATGCATAGAGACAAAAATAATCATTCATATGGATTGAACACCTGGTAACCGACATTAACAAGATGCATATAAGAATATCCCCTATCATTCCGGGACATCCATCGGACATGATAAAACCGAATTCGAAGAACTAAAGCATCCGGTACTTTGGATGGGGTTTGTTAGGCCCAATAGATCTATCTTTAGGATTCACGTCAATTAGTAGATCGGTTTACTAATTCTTAGGCTACCAAGCAAAAGGGGCATATTCGACTTCGATCATTCAACCATAGAATGTAGTTTCAATTACTTGTGTCCATTTCGTCAAACATTTATAAAAGCGCATGTATTCTCAGTCACAAAAATATATATTGCAAAAACATTTAAAAAGGGAGTAATGAAACTCACAATACGATATTTTGTAGTAAAAATATGCATACGACGGAACTGAACAATGCAGGGTTGGCCTCGGATTCACGAACCTATATTAAATTATATATATTAACACATTGTAATTAAACAAATTTATATATATTATTATTAGTGATATAATTGTTATATTAATAAATTATATGTTTCATTAATTAACTTAATTAAATATATTCATGTTATATACTTTAAATAAATAATTAGTATTTATATATTTTTTATTTATAAAAATGTTAATATAGTTATGTTATATGTATTAAATATAGTTTTATATAACTTAATAGTTATTTGATAAGATAATATTAATGATAATAATTATAATGTTAAAAATAATACTAATAATGATATTATTAATAAAAATGATAAAATAACCATACTTCTAATAATAATAATAATAATAATAATAATAATAATAATAATAATAATAATAATAATAATAATAATAATAATAATAATAATAATGATAGTAATAATAATAATAATAATGATAGTAATAATAATAATAATAATAATAATAATAATAATAATAATAATAATAATAATAATAATAATAATAATAATAATAATAATAATAATAATAATAATAATGTTAATAAAAATAATGATAATGATAATGAAAAAAATGTTAATTTTAATAAAATGATGATTCTAATAAAAATGATATTTTTAATAATAATAATTTTAATAAAAAAATGATAATTTTAATAAGAATGATAATATTAATGACAATAATAATAATAATAATAATAATAGTGATAATAATAATAATAATAATAATAATAATAATAATAATAATAATAATAATATTAATAATTCATTTAAATTGTATTGTAACTTAATTGTAATTTTTATCGTTTTCATATTAATATCCTTTTTTTATAATCTTTATATTTACATTCATAATAATAATGGTAATAATCTATTTTGATAACAATAACAATAACAATAATAATAATAATAATAATAATAATAATAATAATAATAATAATAATAATAATAATAATAATAATAATAATAATAATAATAATAATAATAGATAATAATAATAATAGATAATAGATAATAATAAAAATAACAAAAAGAAAATTATACCATAAAAAAAATCAAGTGGGATCTGGTTGCTATTTAAAAAGAGAAGATCACGATTTTAGATCTGGGATCATCTCCCATCTTTCTCCATCATACCCTCATCTCATATCATCTTTTATCATTATCAACGCCATCACCAACATCATCATCAAGCTTTGTTTCCGGTTGTAAACAGAAACAATTAAACGCAGCAGCAGAAACGACCCATGGTGGTTGTTTTTCCGGCCCAAACAGAAAACAAGAAGTTATTGTAGCAGTCAAACTGTTATGGTTTGTGGTGGTGTTCCAGTGGAGTTTCAATCAACAAAATAAACTGCTGTATCATCAATCCATCAACATTTATTATCAATCTCCGATTAACAATAGAGAACGGGAGCAGTAATTAGTGTTCGTTGTGGTCTGCGAATGAAACAATAAGTAGTTGCAGGTCTGGAGATGGTTTTTGATTCGAACTGAAAATAGAGACACAATAATAGCGACAATTTGCAGGAAACAGATGCGATTAGCAGCCTGGTTCGGTTTCTTTCTTTTATTTATTTAATTAATTATTTATTTTATAAAAATTGAATAGCAACAGCAGCATATTAGACACAGGATATGGGTTGATAATAATAGGGTTGTGTTGAAGTAGAATGGTGGTAGTGAACACGAATTGGTTTGACAGAAAAAAATAGAACAAGTAGCAGTTTGTAATTAACTGTATAGTAGTTTGTAGGATGTTTGGTTTGATTGTGAAAGATGGTGGTGTACTGGGCTGAAGATGATGAGGGTTATCAATGATGGAATTATGGTGATGATAGAATGAGGTAGAGGTAGCAGTGGATGCAGTAGCAGCATGGGGTTTTGTTGATTGGTTCATGAAAGGAAATTAAAGCAACAAGGGTGTATTTGATGATCAGACAGGAAAACAAAAACAACAGCGTATAGTTATTGAGTGAATCAAATAGCAGTAGTTGGTTGTTTGATAAAGATGATGGTGGTTTTGAGTTTGTTTTGTGGTTGTTCGATACATGAATATGGGCGTACAAAACAAGAACAGCAGTATTGGAGATTGAACCTGATGGTTTGTGGGTTGGGGATCTGTTGGAGTTTAGCTTCAACCAAAACATTAGTAACAACAATGAAACAGTAGCAGTTGATCGGGTGGCTTATAGGGTGATCAACAACAGAAGTAGTGATCCTTAGATGGTGTTTGTTTGTTGGCCGAAGAGATACAACCCACTAAAGCGGTGTTCTTGATTTGGGTCGTATGTCCAATTAGGCATGAAGAGGTTAAATCTTTATGAATATCCAAGACATATGTATGTATATATATATTGCTAAAATATTAGGAAGGAACAAAAGTCTCTTGTGTTGTGTTTGGTAAATGAGCAGATGTTGAAATAATAAGAATCAAATATGGCAGTTTAAGGTAGGGACATGTAAATATATTATATGTAATGCAACTGTGTGCATGTGAGTGTTTGTTTGTCTGTGATTAAAACAGAAGAAGGAAAAGAAAAAAAAATAATAGATCGAGTAAAGTGGTTTGATCATCTATATGTGTCTCTATGTGTCATGAAACATATGTATACATATATTTAGATGGTGTGGTAATTATGTGTTGTGGGTCAAATAGAAGAAACAAGAGTGTTTTGTCTCACATCCTTATATTAACAAAAAATTGTACTCTGAGGTGGCTGTGAATTAAAGTCATATAAAGCTTGTCCAATATTCAAAGAGCGGGCCAAGTAATAGTAATTTTGGTGTAATAAGTATTATATATATTTAGTGTAATTGAATGGTTCGAGTGAAACAATAATAGTGCTTATCAATCAAATAAAATGATATATCAAATTCATTTATCTAATCAATTCACGAATGAGCAAGTGGGTTTGTCTTTTGATTATGATGTTGTACATGAATATAGAATGAGATTGTGACACAAAACATAATTTACCAATTACTAATCTTTTAACTTTTTAAAATAATAATTAAAATATATTTTAAGAATTAGACGTATGATATAATAGCCGTCGTCTTTCGCGGGCGGAATTTCGTACTCTGTTGTTAATCAATGACGGATAAAGGTACACAGGAAACTATTCTATATTTCTATATTAAATATATTTAACTATTTTAGTCATTAAATGAGAGAAACGTGATCACAAGGGTTCGTCAAATATTTATTTTAGTACACTCACAAGCTCGCATTTTATTTGTTTAATATCAAACGAATAACAACTAGTGCTACCATTGTTTACTAAATGAATTCGAAACCAAATATATATATTCAATATACTTTATATATATGTTTTAAATAATAATCATATATATTATTTTAATTTACATTATTAATTCTAACAATTACTTCATATAATATTTCAATTTATATTTCCAATTTTTATTTATCTATATATATGCACATATCTATTTACAATTAATTATTCGTGAATCGTCGAGAGCAGTCGAAGGTCAATTGAATATATGAAACAGTTGAAACTTTTTGAGACTCAACCTTACAGACTTTGCTTATCGCGTCGAAACCATATAAAGATTAAGTTTAAATTTAGTCGGAAATTCTCGGGTCGTCACATCTTGGAGTCGTGTATCGTGTAAACCGTCAATTCCAATTAGCCAGGAAGGTGAAACCTTCGCTGATTCAGTTGGAACTAATAATTTAAATCGTATCGAGATAAAAATCGATAGCAAATGGATCGAATTTTACCTTCCAGAATCAGTGAGCAATCATAACCTTGTTTTTCGTTTCAACAAGGACCGGATTTCGTGGTCTTTGGTCGAAATTAATAAGTCCCGTATTGAGGATGTTAAAAAGGGGATTCAATCTGAGTCGACCATGGGGTCTAATTTGGATGAGGCTGAAGATGAATCATCTTTTTTGAGCCCAGATTCTACAGGTGAGGTTAAAGTACCGGTTAATTTGGGTGAGCATTGTGAAGATGATAAGATAGATTTACAGGCTGACAAACCTACTGTGTATATCGAAGAGGATGAGGTTGTTGATGGTGAGTCTTCGCCGGTAGATGATAAGGTCGCAGAGGTTGATGATGTTGAGGTTGAAGGTGGTGAGTTCACGCCGGATGATTCTGATGATTGCATTGATCCACCACCGTCCGACGGTTCTTCAGCCTCGATTCCCACCCCAGAATTAAAATTGGATGGTGACCCGTCACCTAAATAATTTCAATCGCCGAGGTATTCTGATGCAATTTCCTATGTTGTAGGTACATGTATCGATGAATGTAAAGGCACGCGTGAACCTTTTTGCCCGGTTTCCTATTCAAGAGGGTTTCAAAACCAAAATGGGCCAGAAACTCTTACTGGGCCAGACCATTATGGTGTGTTTGATATGAACAATTAGGCCCCAAATGGGCTGGATCTGGGCTCAAACGAAAGAGATGTGGGTGACCCTAGCCCAGAAAAAATTGTTTGTCTAGCTTATACCGCGGTTGCTCGTTTTCGGGTTACAAAGAAAAAAGTCCCTCCTTTGATCAAAAGTCGTTTTATTAAATATGTGTGAGGTATGTGTAATATGAAACGTAATCGTCGTCGAGACAATTTTCGGTGGCATGAAAGATACTTTATCGAGAATGTGATGAATGACTCGGATGAGGATATTGATTGCTGCTCATGCTGCTCTTCTTGTGCGTCATCGGACTCGGAAACATAGTTTTGCTTTTGTCGATCGAGTCGTGTCACCTCTAATGTCCTCGTGATTGTGCGTCTTATATAGTTTCGAGCTTAGTGTGTGTGGGTGCATCTTATTTATGCGGTTGCGTGTTGTTG